>NC_073259.2:130082692-130699615 GCF_029289425.2 Pan paniscus
ATGTCAGTGATGCCGAAGCTGCCAACTTCGTGCTTGTTGAGTAGTGATTCTTGATCAGTCATATGGGAAGAAAGAGTAAGAGGTGAATCACATGCTGAGTGGTTTGTGCTGTGAATGTTTGCTGAGCTCTTTGGAACTCTCTGGGTATGAGTAACTCAGGCCCTTATGAATTCCTTTTGTCGTCTTAGTCTCCTGTTCTGAACTGAGTTAAATCATATATTACATTGGTAATTTATATATATTTATATATATTATTTCTTTTTTTTTTCTTTTTCAGACAGGGTCTTACTCCTCACTCCTGTTGCCCAGGCTGGAGTGCAGTGGCACAATCACAGCTCAGTGCAGCCTCCACCTCCCGGGCTCAGGTGGTCCTCCCATCTCAGCCTCCCAAGTAGCTGGGACTACAGGCACATGCGCCACCACGCCAAGCTAATTTGTTGTCTTTTTTGTAGAGACAGGGTTTCACAGCCCAGGCTGTCTCAAGCTCCTAAAGCGATCTACCCACTCCAGCCTCCTAAAGTGCTGGGATTACAGGCGTGAGCCACCCCACGCAGCCAAATTATAATTTATCTTATGTTATGATTACATGTATTGTAATTAGCAAGTGCATAGAAAAATATAATAATCACAAGAATAATTACTGTCTGTTGAATGCTTGCTATGTGTTAGGCATTATGTTAAGTACTTTACGTACATAGTCTCAATAAGCTTCAGAAAAGCCCAATGCATACGTATTACTGTATTCCCTGCTTTTTCAAGATGAGGAAACTGAGGAGAAGGAATGTGAGTAACTCACTCAAGGTCATATAGACAGAAAATGGCAGAGCCAGAGTTTGAACCTAGGTCTATCATCAAAGATTGCTCTTTTAGCCCCAACCTCTACTGCCTCATGGTAAATAGTGGCATTCCTATGTAGTAATACTGTCAAAATTATATAGTGCAATATGCAAATAATTGCTACTGGATAGTGTTTTTTCCTACATAAAATTATACATGATTTAACAAGCAATTGTACATAGTATAAACTCAGTAAATGCTGTATATGAAACAGTGTTACCATTTACAGCTACTTTTATAATATCAATTATGTATCAATTACAGTTAATTTGTATCTGTAACCAATAATGTTATTTCAACATTCCTGGAATCTTGCCTTTTTTTTTTTTGAGACAGGGTCTCACTTTGGCCCAAGCTGGAGTGCAGTGGCACAATCAGGGCTCACTGCAGCCTTGGCTTTCTGGGCTCAAGCCATCCTCCTGCATGAGCCCCCCAGTAGCTAGGACTGCCACCACACCTGTTTTTAGATTTTAGTGGAGATGAGGTCTCATTATGTTGCCCAGGCTGGTCTCAAACTCCTGAGCTCAAGCCATCCTCCCACCCTGGCCTCCCAAAGTGCTGGGATTATAGGCATGAGCCACCATGCCTGACCTGGAATGTTGCATTGAGAATATGTGGCATCTCTGAAACTACTAGGTGATTACTTAGATACAGCGTTAAAGGAAAAAAGCAGGATGTAAAATTATACATATGATACCAGTTTTGTAAAAAATATGCATGTGTATTTTATATGCATAGAAAAAATAGGAAGGGAGTGCCCCAAATCTCACCGAAATTGTGATTGGATGGTTGGATTACAAGAGATTTTTATTTTTTTCTTGATATTTGAGGCCAGACCAAGATGTGAGGGTGAAGGGTACTTGAGATAGGTTGGTAGCTTGGCAGTGCTGCAAACTGGTGTCCTCTGAATTTTTGTTCCACATTTTTTAAGTGGGACATGGAGAAATTGGTTACCGATTGATAAGTAATGTGTACAAATAGAGATTAACTTCCTGGTTCATTCCCACAGACCAAAGTAGAATGCCTGTTCTTTGGCAGGAGCAGGGAGGAGAGGAAGCAAATTGGTTCCCACTTCTCTATTGCTCTTATTCTTTCTTTGTAAAATTCCAAACCCCACAGTTTATTGGGAAACATCTTAGGTTAAAATGTAAATGCTAAAATAAGTTACTAATTCCTAGCCCTTTCACTGGTATAATTGGGGTTTCTGCATTTCAGCTGACTGCTACATGCACGGTACAAAAATACTGCACAGAGAGAGGCTGACGGCAGTGAGGAACAGTTTTGTTTGTTTCTTTAATTATTATATTTCTCTCTTCCTCGTGTTTTGCCAGTGACATAAGGCGTCCTGTGAGGAGTCCTGTGTTAACTGGCCCCGCATTTCCACTTAAACCTAGGCATGTCAGCACCCTTTTCTCATTCGAGAAAAATTAGAAAATACACAAACTTTCCAAATGAGAAGGGGAAAATTTTTTAAATTATTATTTTTTTAAGCTGCAAAGAATGAACGTCTAAAAGATCTCACGGGCCTGCGTTCTCTAGGAGTTGGCAGTAGTAACACAATCACCCGATCATCTGCTGGTGGCCAAAAGGAAAGCCCTTATCAAAAAGGTATTTAGGAGCCTGGAGTCACAGCTTTTATCTCTGATGGGAAGCTGTGCACACTCTAAGGTGAGGTGGCCTGGTGCAGCCCCACTGGAGGGTGTTTTTAAGTTCTTGCAGTGACAAGTTGTCACATTTTCTTTTTGCTTCATCCAGATGCATGAATCGAAGCAACTGAAGTCTGAAAGGGAATGAAATGCCATGAGCCAGTATCTGTAACCTGTGGGTGACAACTCGAGAGCAACAAGTGACTGGGTTTAAGATGATCTCCTTTTAAAGGCGTCTTTAAAGCAAAAGGAAGCATGTGTGTTAGGGATCCACGCGCATGTGATGAACCACATAGAGCAGTGAAGTGGTGCAAATGGAAAATTCAGTAGCCAGTACATGGGGCGAGGAGGTAGTGAGATGGCACGAGGGAATAGCACATGCGTGAATGCAAAGGCGTACGCCACAACACCCGGCTCATTTTTGTATTTTTTGTAGAGACAGAGTTTCACCAGGTTGCCCAGGCTGGTCTCTAGTTCCTGGGTTCAAGCAGTTCTCCTGCCCCAGCCTCCCAAAATGCTGAGATGGCAAGGTGTGAGTCACCGTTCCTGACCATCATCTCTCAAAAAAAAAAAAAAAAAAAGGCATGCATGATGGCTCACTCCTGCATCCCTACACTTTGGGAGGCAGCTGTGCTGCAGCCTGGATGATAGAGCGAGATTCTGTCTCTTAAAGAAAAAAAATTTAAGTCTTCCAATCCCTGAATATGGAAAGTCTTTCCATTTACTTATGTTTTCTTTAGTTTTTTTTTTTTACAATATTTTGTAGCTTTTAGAGCACAAATCTTGCATTTTTGTTAAATTTATTCCTAAGTACTTTATTCTTCTTAATCCTATTATAATTGGAATTGTTTTATTAATTTATTATAATTATTGTGCTGTTCACTGCTAGTGTGTGAAGAAATACAATAGTTTTTTTTTTTTTTTTTTTGAGTTAGAGTTTTGCACTTGTCACCCAGGCTGGAGTGTAATGGCACCATCTCAGCTCACTACAGCCTCCACCTCCCCAGTTCAAGCGATTCTCCTGCCTCAGCCCCCCGAGTAGCTGGGACTATAGGCATACGCTACCACGCTGGGCTAATTTCGTATTTTTAGTGGAGACAGATTTTCACCGTGTTGGCCAGGCTGGTCTTGAACTCCTGACCTCAGGTGATCTACCCACCTTGGCCTCCCAGAGTGCTGGAATTACAAGCCTGAGCCACCATGCCCGGCCTCAATTGATTTTTTTTTTTAAGACAGGGTCTCACTTTGTATCCCAGGCTGGAGTGCAGTGGCATGATCATGGGCTCACTGCAGCCTCGAACTTGTGGGCTCAAGCAGTCCTCCCACCTCAGCCCCCTGAGTAGCTGGAACCATAGGTGCATGCCACATGCCTGATTAATTTTTTGTTTTCTGTAGAAGCAGGGTCTTTTAATATGTTGCCCAAGCTGGTCTCGAACTCCTGGCCTCAAGCAATCCTCCAGCCTCAGCCTCCCAAAGTGATGGGATTACAGGGGTGAGCCACTGCACCTGGCCTATAATTGATGTTTATATTATTGATCTTATACCCTGCAACCTTGCTGAAGTTGTTTACCAGTTCTAATAGTTTTTAGTATATTTTTTATATATATATATATATATATATATATGATTGTGTTATCTGCAAATAGAGATAGTTTTGCTTCTCCCATTCAATTCTGGGTGCCTTTTATCTTCTTTTCCTGCCTAATTTCCCTGGCTAGAACCTCCAGGACAGTGTGGAATGGAAGTGGTGCCAGGTGGCTCATGCCTGTAATCCCAGCACGTTGGGAGACCAAGGTGGGCAGATTGCTTGAGCCCAGGAGTTTGAGACCAGCCTGGGCAACATGGTGAAACCCCGTCTCTAAAAAAAAATACAAAAATTAGCCAGGCATGGTCAAGCATGCCTGTAGTCCCAGGAACTCTGGAGGCTGAGGTGAGAGGATCGCCTGAACCTGAGAGGTCAAGGCTACAGTGAGCCGAGGTTGCCTCACTGTACTCCAGTCTGGGTCAAAGAGTGAGACCGTGTATCAAAAAAAAAAAAAAAAAGGGCGGGGGGGGAAGTGGTGAGAGTGGACATCCTTGTCTTTTTTTCTGATCTTAGGAGGAGAAAGCATTTAGTCCTTCATCATTAAGTATGATGTTAGCTGTGGGTTTTTCACACATGCCCGTTATTGGGTTGAGGAAGCTTCCTTCTATTCCTAGTTTGTTGAGTGTTTTTACCATGTAAAGTTGTTAGATTTTGTTAAATGCTTTTTTTCTATGTCTGTTTAGATGATCATGTGGTTTCTGTCCTTTATTCTGTTAATAATAATGTATTATATTAATTGAGGTTGACAGGTTAAACCAACCTTGCATTCTTGGGATAAATCCCACTTGATCATGGTGCACAATCATTTTGTATGCTCCTGGATTTAATTTCTTGTATTTTCTGGAGGATTTTTCCATCTAAAATAATTGGAAAGTATTCCTTTTTCCTCTATTTTTGTGCAGTTTGTGGAAAATTAGTATTCTTTTTTCTTTCCCCCCGCCGAGACAGAGTTTCACTCTGTTGCCCAGGCTGGAGTGCAGTGGCACGTTCTTGGCTCACTGTAACCTCAATTTCCAGGGTTCAAGTGATTCTCATACTGTGCCAGGCTAATTTTTGTATTTTTAGTAGAGACAGGGTTTCACCATGTTGGCCAGGCTGGTCTCAAACTCCTGGCCTCAAGTGATCCTTTGGCCACGGCCTCCCAAAGTGCTAGGATTACAGGCATGAGCCGCTGCACCAGCCCTACTGTCCAATTTTTAGAAATCTATCCTGGTGCCTTTTCTATTTACCGTGGTCTTTTTTTTTTCCCCATCTTTCCCCTAGATTGATGATATATTTAACGAAATCAAATTTGGTGAATATGTGGACACTGGAAAGCTAATCGACAAGATCAACTTACCAGATTTCCTAAAAGTGTACCTTAACCACAAGCCACCTTTTGGTAACACCATGAGTGGCATCCACAAGAGCTTTGAGGTGCTCGGTTATACCAACTCCAAAGGGAAAAAGGCCATTCAAAGAGAGGACTTCCTGAGACTGCTCGTTACTAAAGGTAAGCACATACATCAGGATGTCTGGTAACATCCTGGGGCCATTCCCAGTGTAGAGAACTGAGTTTGGGGAGCCAGCCCCTGTGGAGCTCCATCTTTCATGAAAGAGGTGATTTGACCAGATTTGAGCCATGAGGGGTCTGGCTGACCCACCTGCATCCCTGGCAAGTACGAGGTAATGGGAGGGACCCGGAGCTAGAAAGCAAAAGAATGTGATTCGTGTTGCAACTACCTGAGCCTCAGCAAGACTCGGCGTCCTCACTTGTAAAATGGGAATAAAAATGCCAGCTGATCCATCTCCCTGGGCTGTCATAAGATTTGGGTTGGGGCCGGGCGCGGTGGCTCATGCCTATAATCCCAGCACTTTGGGAGGCCGAGGCGGGCGGATTGCTTGAGGTCAGAAGTTCAAGACCAGCCTGGCCAACACAGTGAAACCCCATCTCTACTAAAAATACAAAAATTAGCCGGGTATGGTGGCACACGCCTGTAATCCCAGCTACTTGGGAGGCTGAGGCAGGAGAATTGCTTGAACCCGGGAGGTGGAGGTTGCAGTGAGCCAAGATCACGCCACTGCAGTTCAGGCTGGGTGACAGAGCGAGACTGTCAAAAAAAAAAAAGAAAAGAAAAGAAAAGAAAAGAAAACAAATATTTGGGGATTGCATTTGTGAAATGCAACCACACCAAAGTAAACTTTTTAATTTTTACCTACTATGTTTCTCATTATTGTACATGAGGATGTCAAGTAAACTCTCTCGGGATGACAGTTTCATCTTAGTCCAAGTGGGTGGTTCTGAGAGGAGGGAATTTGAAATGAAGCAGAGCCTGGTCCCCGCAGCATGCTGTCCTATTTCTCTATGCCAGCCCCACGTATGTTCCTTGCCTGGAGGACCCTGTTTAACACCATTAGGAAGCATATGTGACAGTACCATGGGACTCTAGATCATTTTTGTGTCTAAAGAAAAGGGGCTGGGCGCAGTGGCTCACACCTGTAATCCCAGCAGTTTCAGAGGCTGAGGCAGGAAGATCACTTGAGCCCAGGAGTTCGAGACCAGCCTGGCCCAACATAGCAAGACTTCATCTCCACCAGAAAAGTTTTTATTGTTTTTGTTGCTTTTTTTTTTTTTTTTTTGAGACAGAGTCTCTCTCTGTCGCCCAGGCTGAACTGCAGTGGCACGATCTCAGCTCACTGCAACCTCCAACTCCAGGGTTCAAGCAATTCTCCTGTCTCAGCCTCCCGAGTAGCTGGGATTACAGGCCGCGCCACCACACCCGGCTAATTTTTGTATTTTTAGTAGAGATGGGGTTTCACCATGTTGACCAGGCTGGTCTCGAACTCCTGACCTCAAGTGATACGCCCACCTTGGCCTCTGCAAGTGCTGGGATTACAGGCATGAGCCACCACGCCCAGCCTAAATTTTTTTTTCAATTGAGTAAAAGAAAAGAAAATAGTGGGATAATTCTCTTTAAGACCTCTGAATAATAACGCTAAGCCCTGACAGTATGCTTAGCCTCAAGAGCTAAACAATCACCTTCTCACTCTTTGACACACAGGTGAGCACATGACGGAGGAGGAGATGTTGGATTGCTTTGCTTCACTGTTTGGCCTGAATCCCGAGGGATGGAAATCCGAGCCTGCAACCTCCTCTGTCAAAGGTACCCTGGCTGGCTTTGTCTGGGCATGTAGCCGTGGCTCACTAATTTGTTGTAGACTTAAGTACATTTATTTCTCCTGATTGGTGCAAGCCACTCTCCCTAAGACTGCACATAACAAAGTATGTCTGTTGGGAATCCCACATGAATAAGTTATGAAAAGAACAGTGAGTGGTGGCTTTTGTTCCCGCGCTCTGTCCGTCCTTTTGTTTCTTCTGGGCTTATTTTCCCTTTGTTCCACTGACCTGTCATCTTGCCAGCTTGGGTGGGTGAATATTGGCCACCCGTAGAGGATCCAGTTTGACAGCTGTTTCAGAAGAATAGGTATGTAAAGAGAGACTTGGGGGCCAGGCACCATGGCTCACGCCTGTAATTCCAGCACTTTGGGAGGCCAAGGCAGGAGAATCGCTTGAGGTTCAGAATTTGAGACTGGCCTGGGCAACATAGCGAGATCCCATCTCTACAAAAAAAAAAACCAGGCTGGGCGCAGTGGCTCACGCCTGTAATCCCAATGCTTTGGAGGCCGAGGAGGGTGGATCACGTGAGGTCAGGAGTTCGAGACCAGCCTGACCAACATGGTGAAATCCCATCTCTACTAAAAATACGAAAATTAGCCAAGCATGGTGGCACACACCTGTAATCCCAGCTACTTGGGAGGCTGGGGCAGGAGAATCGCTTGAATCCAGGAGGTGGAGGTTGCAGTGAGCCGAGATCACACCATTGCACTCTAGCCTGGGTGACAAGAGCAAAACTCCGTCTCTAAATTAATTAATTAATTAAAGCGAAACAAAACAATTAGCTGGGCATAGTGGTGTATGCTTTTAGTCCCAGCTACTCAGGAGGCTTAAGTGGGAGGATGACTTGGGCCCAGGTGTTCACGGCTGCGGTGAGGATTGTGCCACTGTACTCCAGCCTGGGCAACAGAGTGAGAGCCTGTCTCAATTAAAAAAGAGGGAGAGAGAGAGAAAGATTTGGAGAAGGAGAGAGCATCAACTTGGTAGGCAGTACAAGCCCAGCTACAAGCTGCCAAAACTTTCAGGTTTTTAAAGATCATCCTCCTGTCCCTTCCTGCTATAGCCTAAGTATTTTTCACCTTTTCGTGCACTGGACCTGAAGTTAGGGCCGTGACTTTCAGCTCAGGAGGAACCAATCTAAACGGCTCTTCTAGGCTCACTGGTACAGGAGCAACTCTGCTGACAAGCCCGGGGATGGTCAGATCCCACCACCATCACCAAGACTGAGGAGGGTGCAAAGACCCCTCACCCATTCCCCTTTTCCCTCTCCTTTTATTGTCCATTCCCCACATCAAATTAAACAAAGTCCCTGAACTCAGATAATTTCAGACTCCAGTAGCTAACAGGTCATTCCCAACCTGCAAGCTCTCCCTACCCCATTCCTTTATGTGCTTCAGATCTCAGAATGTACCTTTCCCGATTGTTATATATTTCTGCTGTGTTCCCAGGCATCTTGAAACAGAAAAATCAATCATACCATGTGGTTAAGGCTTTCCAGTAAGGTTTGCAGAGATTTGGTTAACAGCGTTCTGTTCCGTAAAGGAGAGATTTTTAAGCAATTTCCACCCAGAGTTTTTCAAGGAATCAAAGCCAAATCACAGCACAAAGCCCCTCTTGTTTTTGTTTAGTAGCATTTCCTTGTGTTTTTGGAAAATCCTCCTGAGTTAGAAACATAGTCATTGAGGCCAGATGCGGTAGCTGTAATCCCAGCGCTTTGGGAGTCTGAGGTGGGAGGATCACTTGAAGCCAGCAGTTTGAGATCAGCCTGGGTAACATAGCGAGACCCCATCTCTACAAAAAAATTTTAAAATGAGCTGGGCGTGGTGGCGTGTGCCTGTAGTCCCAGCTACTTGGGAGGCTGAGGTGGGAGGATCACTTGACCCCAGGAGTTCAAGGCTGCAGTGAGCTATGATCGTGTCACTGCACTCCAGCCTGGGCAACAGAGCAAGGCCCTGTCTCAAACCCCTCCCCTCACCCAAAAAAGAAAGAAACATAATCATCATGAAGGCATTTGGTGTTCTTTTCTTGTTTTGGCTAGGTTCAGAAATTTGCCTTGAAGAAGAACTTCCAGACGAAATCACTGCAGAAATATTCGCGACTGAAATTCTTGGCTTAACCATTTCAGAAGATTCCGGCCAGGATGGTCAGTGAAGTTACCAGGAATGTTTAAAGCACAAAGGACTTTGGGTGTGTGTGCATGCACATGTGTGTGTTTTCCATGAGGCACTGCTTTTTATGCATTTCCCTCCCCCCCTCATCTTTAGAACATTTAGACATTAAAGCAAGTTTCTGGTGAGCAATGGAATTCACAAAGTTGGACATTCCACTGTTTCTGAAATAGAAAAGTGGGCGGAGGCGAGAAAAACCCTGGCAGCTGGATGTACATGGTGGCTGGATCTCTGGGTCTCTGGTGATGCTGCCTGGATGGGGTTTGCACGGGATATGGAGGGGGCGTGGTCTCAGGGGGCAGAGGGGTCCTCAGCCAGCAGCAGGCCTCCCTCGCGACACATGTGGTCCAGGGAAATGATGGTCCATGGCCTCATTCCCTTTCCCTGCAGGGCCACCTGGACCCTCCGCCCAGTGTGGCCCAGTGTGGATCACCCCTGCCTGTTGTGGGGCTGGGGTGGGGGTGCCGGGTGCGCCAGGCTCCTGAGAGTCCCAGATTGTGGCTTCTTATCAGCAAAACACCCAAGTGGTGGTGTGTGACCGTTATAAAGAGCATCATTAGCCATGCTTAACCCCGGTGGCAGCTGCCAGGAGAATGCAGAAGCCCCTCTGAGCGCCCCCGAGCCTGTTCACGCTGCACCTGCGCCAGAAACCACAGAGCAGCCCCGCCCAGCAGAGGCCGGGGCCTCCCTCGCACCCACACTCACCAGTGTGGTGGCTTGGCCGCCTCACAATCTGCTGGGCCGCAAAACATGTAGTAGGCAAAAATAGGGGCTGGTTCCCCAGCTCTGGGACATTCAGGGGGCGTTACTAAGTTTATAGCAGATTTTTGGCCTTGAAAATAGCATAGCATTGTAGTGTGAACAGATGAGAGTTAGTCTGACTTTGGAGTTTTGTCATCCGTTCTGAGGCCTCATTCAGGCAAAGGTGCCAGATGTCATTCTCCAACACACTCCGTCCAACACACCCCCTAGACCAGCTTCTTCCTCAGAGAAACTAGCATCTGAGATAACATTTCTGATCCACTTAAAGTGCCTTTCTCGGAAGGAACATTCCGTGGCAGAGAAACAGAATAACAACCACATCCTTACTCATGCACGAAGCCCCCTCCACTACATGGGGTCCAGCTGGAAATCTGGCATGGTGAGAATCTTTGGAACGCCCCGGAATGTGGAACGGAACTGTCTACCCCAAACCAGGCTGTGTCACTGTGACCTTGGGGCAGACAGCACGGGCCAAGGTTCTGCCGGCGCCAGCTTGTCAGATCATGTCACCAGGGCTTTGCAACCTAATTTACATTTTGTTCTTTTTAAAAAACATGAAAAGAAAAACAAGCTTTATGAATCAATTTTGCAGCTGCTGAGGGCTTAGGAGATCTAGTATCAAGCCAGTTAAAAAGTTCCTGGGGACATTTCAGGGAACAAGAAACTCTCAAGTGACTTGTTCTCTTCAAAAAATAACTCGGAATTGGATGCAGTCTCTCACCAACCAGGGGCTTCGTTCATTGAATCTGGCGCCCTCTGATTTGGTTCTGATTGATGGCATGTATTGGAATTGTCTTGAGCAGAACCGACCTGTGGTCAGTTGGACCCACTATGGCAGGTTCATTAAGCTGGGACACTGCCTAGCGCAGGCAGATGCTCTTTCTCTCTGCCCATCCGGCTTCAGCATCTCCTTTGGAGTCAGAGAGCGGGGAGGTGGAGGTCCTGGTTATGGATCATGGTTATGGTTATGTTCACTGAGGAGACCAAAATCACCATGGACAGCAGGATTGGCACGAATGGCATCCCATCCCACACCCAGCCCAGCCTGGCAGGGGGACCCTTCTTACCTGGGAACCTCTTTCTGCAGGTGTTTGTGGGTTGTTTGGTTTTTCGTTTTTGAGATGGAGTCTGGCTCTGCCACCCAGGCTGGAGTGCAGTGGTGCGATCTCAGCTCACTGCAACCTCCGCCTCCTGGGTTCAAGCAATTCTTGTGCCTCAGCCTCCTAAGTAGCTGGGATTACAGGCATGTGCCACCAGCCACCATGCCTGGCTAATTTTTTTTTTTTTTTTTTTTTTTTGAGACAGAGTCTCGCTCTGTCGCCCAGGCTGGAGTGCAGTGGTGCAGTCTCGGCTCACTGCAAGCTTCACCAGAGAAACTAGCATCTGAGATAACTCAGATTATCTCCCAGGTTCAAGTGATTCTCCTGCCTCAGCCTCCCAGGATACAGCTGGGATTACAGGCACACACCACCATGCCTGGCTAATTTTTCTATTTTCAGTAGAGATGGGATTTCACCGCGTTGGCCAGGCTGGTCTCGAACTCCTGACCTCAGGTGATCCACCTGCCTTGGCCTCCCAAAGTTCTGGGATTACAGATGTGAGCCACCGCCCTGGCCAAGGTGCTTGGGTTTTGTTGTCTCCCAACTTCCTTGACAAAGGCAGGGCACAGTCAATCGCCCCTTTCAGCTCCAGGAGGGCCTCTTCACCTCTCATCAGGGCAGGCCCAGCCTGTTGGCCTCAAAGATGAGAAAAGGGAGGACCCAGTGGCCCGGTCCCATCAGCAGGAAAGAGGATACAGTGCAGAGAGCTCCGGCTTCCAGCAGTAGGGTGGCAAGGCAGCGACAACAGGAAGGGATGGCAAAGAAGACAGCGTCGCGGAGCTTGCTCATGCATCACACTTAGGGACTAAATGCTGAACACCAAAAACACTGTGATGCTCCTTTGCAGAAAGATTCCTGTGCGTTTCACACGGGGCTTGTGGCCGGCTGACTCTTACATCCCGGTTTGTGAGTTCTGGATCAGGAACCACCAAGAGCCTCCCCGGCGCCAGCTCTCTGCTCCAGATCCCCGGTCCCACCTGCAGGTGAGGGCCTCGCACGCACAGCGTCTGCGCTGGGAGCCCATGGACTTGCCGCGCTCCTGTTCAGCTTCTGCAACTTTCTAGCCACCTGTGCGCCCTTGGGTGTGGCTAAGCTCTGAGACCTCAGTTTCCTCCCGGAGCAACTCCTGCGGTGGTGGTGCGGATGAGAAGAGATGGTGCAAGTAAAGCGTTATTGGCACAGGGTAGAGCTCCAAATATGACAGCAGCTATTATTATCACAGCAGAAACTGTGCCCGAGAATCAGGAAGACATTTGGTGCAAATTAACCTCTCCCAAACCCAGAGTTTGAGCAAGAGTTAGCGTTTGCTCAAATAGGGGTCTCTCCTAGTTTTGACGATGAGCTCTCAACAAGTATTTGTGGAATGATGGAATGAATGAATTTGAAGCCTCCCTGCTCTTTTCTTTTCTTTTCTTTTTGCCGCTCTGTCACCCAGGCTGCAGTGCAGTGGCACAATCTCGGCTCATTGCAACCTCCGCCTCCCAGGTTCAAGTGATTCTCCTGCCTCAGCCTCCCAAGTGGCTGGGATTACAGGCCTGCGGCACCACACCTGGCTAATTTTTGTATTTTTAGTAGAGATGGGGTTTCACCATGTTGGCCAGGCTGGTCTCAAACTCCTGACCTCAGGTGATCCACCCACCTCGGCCTCCCAAAGTGTTGAGATTACAGGCGTGAGCCACTGTGCCCAGCCACTCCATGCTCTTTTCATAGCTGACTTAGCTTTGGAATGAAGGCCAATGGCAGGTCCTCATAGGGCCCTCATCAGGGTGGGCAAACATCCCCTGTCAAGGGCCAGGGAGTAAATATTGAGGCTCTTGGGGCCAAAGGGCCTCCGTAGTGACTTCCCAATCCTGCCATTGTAGTGCAAAAGCCCCCAGGGACAACACAGAAAAGAATGCCCGTGGCTGCCTCCCAGCCCCACTTCGCCTATGGACACTGACATTTGGATTTCATAATAATTTCCACATATCATGGACTATTATTTGTCTTTTGTTTTTTTTTCAACCATTTAAAAATGTGAAACCCATTCTTAGCTCGGAGACCTGCAAACACAGGCAGCAGCCTAGATTTGTCCCACAGGGTGTAGCTCACCACCCCCGACTCTGCCTCGTAGGCCAAGGGTACTCATTCCAGCAGATTTCCACAAATACTACAAATCTGTACCAAACACCTGACCAGCACTCTTCAAAAAATGTCAAAGTCATGACAGACAAGGAAAGATGGAGAAACTCTCACAGACCAGAAGAGACGGAACCATGACAACTAAATGCAGTGTGGACACCTGGATCCGTTCCTGAAACAGAAAAAGGACATTAGTGGAAAAACTGGTGAAATCCAGCGAAAGTCTGTGGTTTAGTTAACAGTGTTGCACCAATATTAATTTCTGAGTTTTGGGCGGTGCACAGTGGCTTACACCTGTAATCCCAGCACTTTGGGCAGCTGAGCTGGGAGGATCACTTGAGCCCAGGAGTTCAAAATCTGCCTGGGCAACATAGGGAGACCCCGTCTCTACAAAACATTTTTTTAAAATTAGCTGGACATGGTGGAGCATGCCTGTGGTCTCAGCTACTCAGGAGGCTGAGGCCAGAGGATCACTTGAGGCTGGGAGGTTGAGGCCGTAGTGAGCCGTGATCGTGCCACTGCACTCCAGCCTGGGTGACAGAGCGAGATCCTATCTCAAAACAAAATTTCTGAGTTTTGCTCAGTGTATCACAGTTGTGTAAGATGTTCACATTAGGGAAACTGGGTGAAGGGTCTAGGGATCATGGCACTATCTTGGCAAGCCTAAAATTATTTCAACATAAAGTTTTTATTTATTTTTATTTTTATTTTTTGAGATGGCGTCTCGCTCTGTCACCCAGGCTGGAGTGCAGTGGCGTGATCTTGGCTCACTGCAACCTCCGCCTCCCGGGTTCTTGCCATTCTCCTGCCTCAGCCAGCTGGGACTACAGACGCCTGCCACTATGCCCGGCTAATTTTTTATATTTTTAGTAGAGATGGGGTTTCACCATGTTAGCCAGGATGGTCTCGATCTCTTGACCTCATGATCCGCCAGCTTCGGCCTCCCAAAGTGCTGGGATTACAGGCGTGAGCCACCGCGCCCGGCCATAAAGTTTTTAAAAAATGAAATCTGTACCACCTTTCTGACTCAGTCACCCCTGAATTATTTCCACTATCTGCTCTGTGCCTTTCAATTCTTGAGCAAATTCTCCTGCCGGCGCCACAGCACCTGGTCCCCTCACTGGCTGCCTGGCCTGTGCAGACCTGGCCTTCTGCTGTGCTTCGAGGTGATGCAAACAAAAAGGTCTTTTTTTAAACATCTGTGTCCTCAAGCTGTGGCTGCCTGAGACACTGGTGTTTTCGGCTTGAGCATGTTCTTTAGGGATTTGGCCAGCAGTTCCCTTGCAGGCAGCTATTTCCAAATTGACTGTAATAAATAGATGCCAGGCGCTGGGAGTTGACAGTAGTTGCCACCCTGCTCATATGTCATGTAACCGCCCTCTGCTAGCTTAGCTGGAAGGAATATTAAAAAAAAAAAGAAAAGTCGGTTGATACAACACTGTTCAGCGGCAGCGCGATGCTGACTGGTGGGACAGTGAGCTGCGGGTCTTGGTGCCCCGAAGCTGGTGTTCTCCCGAGTGCACCGATGCCAAGGCGGACTCACATTTATCAGTGCCCAGGTGTGAGGCATCAGCCCCAGGAAAGTCGTCCAGCACTGGCATCACTGCCCTCCCTGAGAGTGTGAAATTGCAAGTGGTGCCGTGAGGCAAGGGTGGGGGCGTCAATACTGAAGCTGCCCCGCCTCAAAAGGGCTTGGACCATGGCCGGGCGCGGTGGCTCACGCCTGTAATCCCAGCACTTTGGGAGGCCGAGGCGGGCGGATCACGAGGTCAGGAGATCGAGCCCATCCTAGCCAACACGGTGAAACCCCATCTCTACTGAAAAAAAAAAAAAAATACAAAAAATTTAGCAGGGCGTGGTAGCAGGCACCTGTAGTCCCAGCTACTCGGGAGGCTGAGGCAGGAGAATGGCATCAACCTGAGAGGCGGAGCTTGCAGTGAGCCGAGATCGCGCCACTGCACTCCAGCCTGGGCGACAGAGCGAGACTCTGTCTCAAAAAACAAAAACAACAAAAAAAGGGCTCGGACCATCGTCTGAGGCCCCCTCCCCATGTCCTCTTGTTGTTTTGATTGGAAGTCATAAAACACATCAGTGTAAATATAGTATTTATTTTTGCATATCTTTTTAAAGCTGCATATCTTTAAAGCTGGTGGAGTTTTTTGAGGGGAGCAAGTTTCATGACCACAGCAAGGGCAGGCTCCAGTGAGCACTTCACGCCACCTGGATGTGCTGCAGACTGCACCACCCTCTGCCCACCGGCCAGACTGGCTGCCCTGGAGAAGGCATAGTGGGTAGTCCCCTGGGCCTGGACCACGGCTGTCCCTGCACCCGCAAGGGGATGGGGGGAGTGGGGCACATGCCTCCTGGATGCGAGGGTGGCTGCCGTCCCCCCTCCCCTGGAAGCATCTCATTTCTTCCTTTATAATCTGAGCGAGATGGGGCTGGAAGAAGTGGCTGTAGTCCCAGCACTTTAGGAGGCCAAAGCGGGCAGATCACCTGAAGTCAGAAGTTTTAGATCAGCCTGACCAACATGGCAAAACCCCGTCTCTATTAAAAATACAAAAATTAGCCGGTTGTGGTGGCGCGCTCCTGTAATCCCAGCTACTTGGGAGGCTGAGACAGGTTAATCGCTTGAACCTGGGAAGCAAAGATTGCAGTGAGCCGAGATGGTGCCACTGCATTCCAGCCTGGGTGACAGAGCCAGACTTCATCTAAAAAAAAGAAAAAAAAACCTGAGAGAGATGGACTTCATTTATTACCCACTCACGAATTCAACAAATCCTGACTGTGTGCTGGGCCCTGTGTGAGGGCTGCCTATCTGGAGTGAACAAGAGAGTGGCTGTTGTCTTTAGGGGACTCATGTTAAACAAAAACATTAATGTAAACTTGCAAACGGTGCTCAGAGCTACGAGGGAAAAGCCCGGCCCCTGTGAGAGGGAATCCCTAGAGGGGGGCAGGTTTAGATGAAGTGGTCAGAGAGGGGAGAATGTTCCAGAGGGAGCCAAGTGAGCCAAAGCTGGGAGCTGCGGAAGAGCCAGATGCATTCAGTGAACCAAAGCTTTCCATGGTCAACCCTGGGGAATGCTGCAGGCTCAAGACAAGGCATCTAGAATGACCTCTAGTGTTCCTTTACCACTGCCAGTGTATGATTCTTCCTCATGAGCCTGAGTAGGAATGTTTCATATGGGAAGTGGGTAGGTGGCGGGGTGCAGCAGCTCACACCTGTAATCCCAGCACTTTGGGAGGCTGAGGTGGGAAGATTGCTCGAAGCCAGGAGTTCAATACCAGCCTGGGCAACACAGCAAGACCCCGACTCTATTAAATTTAAAAAGGAAAAAATAAAGGAAGTGGGTAGGAAGAATGGAGGCTGGTCAAGTGTTCCAAGTGGAAGATCTGGCCACTTCTCATTTCTTCATATTCCAGGGTCCTGATGTGGGATAGGCAGTCACTCAGAGGGTCCCAGGAAAGACTAGCCCCAAAGTCAGTGTGTTCCTTCCTATGACACCAGCCACAGATTGAATGGCTCACAGTGGGTTTCAGCCCCACCTACTTTAAGTCCTTGAGTTGGCACTTTTTCATCCTTTTGAGTTTTCCAGGGATTTCAAGTTTTTAAAAATGAAATCAGCTGGGCAACATGGCTCATGCCTGTAATCCCAACACTTTGGGAGGTCAAGGCAGGAGGATCGTTTTGGCCTAGGAGTTTGAGACCAGCCTGGGCAATATGGTGAAACCCCATTTTTATTAAAAATACAAAATTTAGGCTAGGCCCAGTGGATCACACCTGTAATCCCAGCACTTTGGGAGGTCAAGGTAGGCGGATCACCTGAGGTCAGAAGTTTGAGACCAGCCTGGCCAACATGGTGAAACGCCATCTTTACTAAAAATACAAAAATTAGCAGGACGTGTTAGCACGCACCTGTAATCCCAGCTACTCAAGCAGCTGAGGCAGGAGAATTGCTTGAACTCGGGAGGTGGAGGTTGGTGAGCCGAGATTGTGCCACTGCACTCCAGCCTGGGTGACAGAGCAAGACTCCATCTCAAAAAATAAATAAATAAATACAAAATTTAGCTGGGCATGGTGGCACAAGGCTGTGGTCCCAGCTACTCCAGAGGCTGAGGTGGGAGGATCACTTCAGCCTGGAGAAGTTGAGGTGCAGTGAGCTGTTTTGCACCCCTGCACTTCAGCCTGGGCAGCAGAGTGAGACTCTGTCTCAAAGAAGGAGAAGGAGAGAGGGACAGCTTCAATTTGGTGTCAATCATGATCTTTGGTTTGCAGTAATAGAAATTGACTCTGCTTAGCTTAAGTGGAAAAGGACTTGATTTCAAAGCTACCAGGCAACTCACAGAATCAATGGAGACACTGGAGAAGCAAGCCCTGGAGATGAGTGGGAACCAAAGGATGCCAGGACGTCCCAGTGGTGCTGCCACCCCTGAGCACTTGATCCTCCAATCTTGTTAAGATTTCCAATGGCCACGTCTGCTGTGAGTCATTTCTCCATTGTCCCTACCTTCCCCAAACCTCAAAGTCAAAATCAATCCCACAATAAGATCCCGCTTGACCTCCACTAGGATAGCTAAAAATTTAAAAAGACAATAACAAGTGCTGACGAGGATGCGGAGCAGTTGCCACATTGCCGGTGGAAGTGTAAAAGGGTGCAGCTGCTTTGGAGAGTAGCTTGGCAGTTCCTCAAAATGTTAAATATAGAATTACCATATGACCCAGCAATTCCCTTCCCAGGTATGTGGCCAAGAGAAGGGAAAATATACATCCACACATAAAGACCATTATGTACATTAGTGTTCATAGCAACATGAATCATAGTAGCTAAAAGGTAAGGTAAGACCAGGCACAATGGCTCATGCCACAGATCACAGATCCCAGCACTTTGGGATGCGAGGGTGGGAGAATTACTTGAATCCAGTAGTTCGAAACTTTGAGACCAGCCTGGGCAAGTGAGACCTCATCTCTTGAAAAAAACAAAACAAAACAAAACCAAGGCAGGGCATGGTGGCTCACGCCCGTAATCCCAGCACTTTGGGAGGCAGAGGCAGGTGGATCACCTAAGATCAGGTGTTTGAGACCAGCCCGGCCAACATGGTGAAACCCCATCTCTACTAAAAATACAAAAATTAGCTGGGCATGGTGGCTCGTGCCTGTAATCCCAGATACTTGGAAGGCTGAGGCATGAGAATGGCTTGAACTCGGGAGGCGGAGGTTTCAGTGAGTTGAGATCATGCCATTGCACTCCAGCCTAGGCGACAGAGCGAGACTCCGTCTCAAAAAAAAAAAAAAAGAAAAAAGGTAGAAACAACCCCATAACCATCAACAAAAGAATGAAAAAACAAATTGTGGTATATCTATACAGTGGAATATTATTTAGCTATAAGAAGAAATTATGTATTAATGCATGCTACCAGATAGATGATCTTTGAAAACATGCTAAGCAAAAGAAGCCAGACCTAAAAGGCCACATATTGTATGACTCAATTTATGTGAAACATCCTTAATTTATGTGAAACTATATAGACTAGTGGTTACCAGGGACTGTGGGGAGGGGAGACAGAGAGTGACTGTTTAATGGGTACAGGGTTTCTTTTATGGATGATGAAATGTTCTAAAATTGATTGTGGTGACAGTTGCACAACTCCGTGAATATACTAAAAACCACTGAATTATACACTTTAAAAAGGTGAATTTTATGCTGCATGAATTATATCTTAATAGAACCATTATTTTAAAAAATCAACTGGCCAGACCATCCACCATCCACACCTAAGGTTGGAACCCATTCCCAGGACTTAACTGGGCCCCCAGTTAAGAGAGAGACAGACCCCCTTTAGCTCCGGTAGCGGGGTGGGGAGGGGCTGCCTCCACCCACAAAGGCTCACCCGGAACTAGGAGGGTGTTCAGATGCTGAACAGGTGGAATCACTCCACATGTGGAGAGTACAGGGGAAGAAATCTGGGCAGCCTTCTAGATCCCTGACCTAAGAATGTACCGAGCCTGTGTGTAGAAGGATCCCAACTTTACTCCAAGCCACTGGGTCATCCAGACTTTCTGCATTTAGAAAATGCTAATAATTTGGGACCTCACTGAGCTCCACCAGCTGCGTGCTGCTGAAGGCTTATCAACCAGCTCTGGGTGGGGAAGATGGGAGGGGCCTGACGTATAGCACTTGCCAATTTCCATAGTGTAAATATTCCCATTAGAGCTGATTTCAAACTATCAGCGTTATGACATGTGTGGAGTCCGGAAGCCCCGGTTCCCCAATCGGGAGAGCTGAGTTCTGGCCACAACTCTGCTAAGTGGCTGGGCAGCTATTGAATTGTAGCTTTCTTTTCTGTAAAAGGAGGGAGGCAGCCTTGATGGTCTTTTCGTGCTTTGCTTCATCGCCTTTCTGTTCCTGTGTCAGAGGAATGGAGTATATTTCATTCTGTGGTTGGAGCTTTCTCCTTAAAGCTTTGCCTCTTTGCTAGGCCTGGCTAATGACCTGCTCCCTAAACACCAGAGCACCTCTGTTTATGAAACCACAGGCTGCTGCTGCCGCTGCAAGTTGCTAGGCTGCAGAGACTCACCGAGGCTGGGCCTGCACGCGCCTCACAATTACACATCTCTGTTCCAGAGATGGAAACCTCCTCCACCCCGCAGTGGTGAACGAGCCTCCACCCCGGAGGAACAGCAGCAGGAGTGGATGGAGACTTGAATTTAGAAAGCAAGGAAAGGGGAATCGTTTGACTTCAGTCCCTAGCGAGGGTCATTACATAGTAATGATGTTTAATCATTATGATGATTATAATGATGACGGGAACAATCGTACAGGTCCTCTAACAAATATAGTCATGTGTCGCTTAACGACGAGGATATGTCCTGAGAAATGCATTGCTGGGCAATTTTTTTCCTTTTTTTTTTAAGAGAGTCTCATTCTGTCACTCAGGCTGCAGGGCAGTAGCACGATCACAGCTCACTGCTGCCTTGAACTCCTGGGCTCAAGCGATCCTTCCACCTCAGCTGGCCGAGTAACTGGGACTACAGGGGTGCACCACCACACCTGGCTGATTTTTTTCATTTTTTTGTAAAGACTAAGTCTCGCTATGTTGCCCAGACTGGGCTTGAACTCCTGGCCTCAAGTGGTCCTCCCACTTTGGCCTCCAAAGTGCTGGGAGTACAGGTGTGAGCCATGGTGCCCAGCCCAGACAATTTCATCAGTGTGCAAACATCACGGAGTGTGATTTCACAAACCCAGATGGTGTCACCTACTGTACACCTAGGCTGTATGGTACAGCCTACTGCTCCTAAGCTACAAACCTGTACGGCCTGGGAATCCTATACTGTACCGTACTGAATTCTGTAGGCAATTGTAACACAAAGGTAAGGGTTTGTGTATCTAAACATTTCTAAGCATAGAAAAGGTACAGCAAAAATACAGTGTAAAACATAAAAAATGGTCCATCTGCACAGGCACTTACCGTGAATGGATCTTGCAGGCTAGAAGTTGCTCTGGGTGAGTCAGTGAGTGGTGAGAGAATGTGAAGGCCCAGGACATTACTATCCACTACTATAGGCTTTACAAACATGGTACACTTATGCTGCATTAGATTTATGTTAAAAATACAGTTACAGCCAGGCGCGGTGGCTCATGCCTGTAATCCCAGCACTTTGGGAGGCTGAGACGGGTGGATCACCTGAGGTCAGGAGTTCAAGACCAGCCTGACCAACATGGTGAAACCCCATCTCTACCAAAAATACAAAAATTAGCCGGTGTGGTGGCGGGTGCCTGTAATCCCAGCTACTTGGGAGGCTGAGGCAGGAGAATTGCTTGAACCAGAGAGGTGGAGGTTGCAGTGAGCCATGATCATGCCATTGCACTCCAGCCTGGGCAACAAGAGCGAAACTGCATCTCAAAATATAAAAATAAAAATAAAAAAATAAAGTTAGGCTGGGCATAGTGGCTCACAAGTGTAATCCCAGCACTTTGGGAGGCTGAGGCAGGAAGATCCTTTGAGCCCAGGAGTTTGAGACCAGTCTGGGCAACAAAGTGAGACCCCCCCCCCAGCCTTACAATAAAGAAAAAAAAAAGCGTGGTGGCACACACCTGTAGTCCCAGCCTCCTCAGGAGGCTGAGGATGGCTTCAGCCCAGAAGGTCAAAGCTGCAGTGAATAATGATCCTGCCACTGCACTCCACCTGGGCAATAGAGTGAGACCCTGTCTCAAAAAAATAAATAAATAAAAAATAGCTGGGCATGGTGGCCCACACCTGTGGTCCCAGCCACTTGGGAGGCTGAGGTAGGAGGATCACTTGAGCCTGGGAGGGGGAGGCTGCAGTGAGCCATGATCCTGCCACTGCACTCCAGCCTGGGCAGAGTGAGACCCTGTCTCTAAATAAATAATGTAATTGCGGGAGCAAGACCCCGTCTCTAAATCAATGAATGAAAGTAATTGCACTATGACGTGAGGATGGATCCAATGTCATCAGCTCCGTTACAATTTTCTGGGACCACCATCGTATATGCAGTTGTTGACTGGAACGTTGTTATGTGGCACACGTCCGTCCTTTCTGATGCAGCACTTACCGCGTGGTGACACTGCTCTAAGTGCTTGACAGATAGTGTGCATAATTCTCTTTTTGTTTTGTTTTTTGAGATGGAGACTCGCTCTGTCGCCCAGGCTGGAGTGCAGTGGTGCGATCTCGGCTCACTGCAAGCTCCACCTCCTGGGTTTATGCCATTCTCCTGCCTCAGCCTCCCGAGTAGCTGGGACTACAGGTGCCCGCCACCATGCCCGGATAATTTTTTGTATTTTTAGTAGAGACAGGGTTTCACCATGTTAGCCAGGATGGTTTCGATCTCCTGACCTCGTGATCCGCCCGCCTCGGCCTCCCAAAGTGCTGGGATTACAGGCATGAGCCACCGCGCCTGGTCTAGCGTGCGTAATTTTCATAAGAACCCTATGAAATGGGTGTAGTTATTTTCATCCCCATTTTACAGATGAGGCACAGAGAGGTTATGACATTTGACACAGCCATAACTAACTCACTCACTCCTGTGACCCTGGAATCCCTCTTTTACTCTTTTTTTCTTTTCTTTTCTTTGAGATGGAGTCTCACTCTGTTACTCAGACTGGAGTGCAGTGGTGTGATCTGGGCTCACTGAGACCTCCATCTCCCGAGTTCAAGCGATTCTCCTGCCTCAGCCTCCTGAGTAGCTGGGATTACAGGCACCTGCCACCACACCCGGGTAATTTTTGTATTTTTAGTAAAGATGGGGTTTCGCCATGTTGGCCAGGCTGGTCTTGAACTTCTCACCTCAGGTGATCTGCCTGCCCGCCTCAGTCTCCCAAAGTGCTAGGATTACAAGCGTGAGCCACTGTACCCGGCCTCTCTTTTACTCTTTTAACATAACTAGAATAATAGTAAACATTTGTAGAGAGCTTGACTTCCAGTTTCTAGTAAACAATTATTCAGACTAACTCTCGAAGTAACTAAAAATGCTAGGAAAAATACTTGAGAATATCCTAAAAGCCACTACATGCTGACTGTAAGAAAGAAGATAGTGAGAAATTAGGCCAAAATTGAAGGAAAAAACCTGAAATGTAATCTGGCAAGGAAGCCACTTTTACTTTTGCCAGCTTAGCATATTTGAACTTGACCATGAATGATTTTATGGGGCAAGAGGCCAGAAAATTAGGCTGGGTGCGGTGGCTCACGCCTGTAATCCCAGCACTTTGGAAGGCCGAGGCGGGCGGATCATGAGGTCAGGAGATCGAAACCATCCTGGCTAACATGGTGAAACCCTGTCTCTGCTAAAAATACAAAAAAAAAAAAAAAATTAGCTGGGCGTGGTGGCGGGCGTCTATAGTCCCAGCTACTCAGGAGGTTGAGGCAAGAGAATGGTGTGAACCCAGAAGGCGGAGCTTGCAGTGAGCCGAGATTGTGCCACTGCACTCCAGCCTGGGCAACAGAGCGAGACTCCGTCTCAAAAAAAAAAAAAAAAAAAAAAGGCTGGGCGCAGTGGCTCATGCCTGTAATCCCAGCACTTTGGGAGGCTGAGGTGGGTGGATCACGAGGTCGGGATATCGAGACCATCCTGGCTAACACGGTGAAACCCCGTCTCTACTAAAAATACAAAAAATTAGCCAGGCGTGGTGGCGGGCACCTGTAGTCCCAGCTACTTGGGAGGTTGAGGCAGGAGAATGGCGTGAACCCAGGAGGCGGAGCTTACAGTGAGCTGAGAGCACGTCACTGCACTCTAGCCTAGGTGACAGAGCAAGACTCCGTCTCAAGCAAAAAAAGGCCAAAAAATTAAAATCCACGACTCACACTAAGCGGGAGTCCTTTCCCACAATAATTTGGGCCCTGTCGGACTCCACCAATGGTATGCTGGTAAATGTTCAACCACTAGCTCTGGCTGGGGCTGGGGAAGGAGGGTCCTGATGTATAAATCATTTGCCGATTTCCATGGTGTAAATACTCCCTCCACAGCTGATTCCAAACTCTCAGCATGAGGTCACTAAACACAGAGCTGGGAAGCAGAAGCCTGTAAACCATCTGCAGCACATCCCTGGCTCCACCCTCAGACTACAAGAAGTCAACCAGTCTTGCACAACTATGCGGCCAGGATTCGCATCACCTGAGTGGTCAGGGACTCACAAACCCTGAACTAGGATTAAGGTCATCCCAGACTAGCAGTGACCTGAGGAGCCTGGCAGAAACAAATATAAATTATTTCTAGGGAGAGGCCTCAAATTATCCCTATGAATAAATTTTAAAATAGTGTCCAGCATGGTCAAAGAGAACCAGGCATATAACAAGGAACTATGACACCATGAGCAAGACCTAGCAGAAACAGACTCTTGGAGACTTCAAATACTAGAATCATCAGACACAGGCTGTAAAACTACTGTGCTTTGTTGAAAGAAAGAAGTGTAAAAATACCTGCAGGAGACAGGAAACTACTAAAAGTGACATACTAGATTTACAAAGGACATTTGAAGAAAGCTTTATGGTTTTATTGGGGATCAAAATCACAAATACTTTCAGGGGCCAGACAGGTAACACAAATGAGTAAAGTGGCTATGAGTGCACTGGTGACCCAGAGAACTCTGTCTGAAAGATACAGACAGAGCTCTCTGCTCTAGCCGATGGGTGCCATGTGGCACTGAGGGTCCAGTATGCAGATCTGCTGGTTCTAGAGAAGCTGGGTATTTTTTTTCCTTCCTTCCTTCCTCCCTCCCTCCTTCCCTCTTTTTCTTCCTTCTTCCTTCCCTCCCTCTCTCCTTCTCCTCATCCCTCTCTCTTTTCTTTTCTTCTTCCTTTCTTTCGTTCTTTCTTTCTCTCTCTCTCTCTCTCTCTCTCTTTCTTTGCTTCATGCAGTGGCATGATCTTGGCTCACTGCAGCCTCTACGTTCTGGGCTCAAGCCATCTTCCCCACCTCAGCCTCCTGAGCAGCTGGGGCTGCAGATGCGCACAACCACACCTGGCTATTTTTTGAATTTTTTGTAGAGATGGGGTTTCACCATGTTGCCCAGGCTGGTCTCAAACTCCTGGCCTCTAGCAGTCCACCCACCTCGGCCTCCCAAAGTGCTGGAATCACAGATGTGAGCCACCGCACCCAGCCTTGATTTCTTTTTATTATGATCAAATACACATAAAATTGACCATTGTAACCATTTAAAAGTGTACAATTCAGTGTCATTAAGTACATTCACATTGTTCTGCAACCATCACCACTATCTCATTCCAGAACTTTCCTATCACTCCAAAAGGAAACCCCACATCCGTTAGCAGTCACTCCTGTTCTCCCCTCCCCCTTGCCCCTGGCAACCACCAATCTGATGTCTGTCTTTATGGATTCGCCTAGTTTTAGATATCTCCCGCAAATGGACTTATGCATATTTATCCTTTTGTGACTGGCTTCTTTCACTTAGCGTGTTTCAAGGTTCACCCATGTTGTAGCATGTATTCATTCCCTTTTATGGCTGAATAATATTCCATTGTGTGGATAGACACATTTATCTGTTCCTCAGTCACTATTTGAATTCTGACATAATATTTTCCTATTTTAAATTTTAAGATACATTTTTTTAAAGTTTCATGTGGCCCAAAGCACATATCTATTGATCTCACATATCTCTGTGAGATCTGTTTTATGACCTGCTGTTGCATATTTTCCCAGAAAATTCTCGGAACGATTTTCTGAAGTCCTTCTTTCTCTTTCTCTTTTTTTTCTTTTTCTTTCTCTCTCTTTTTTTGTTTTGTTTTGTTTTATTTTGTTTTGTTTTGTTTTTTTGATATTCAGTTTTGCTCTGTTGCCCAGGCTGGAGTGCAATGGCATGATCATTGCACCTCTGCCTCCCAGGTTCAAGCATTTTCCTGCCTCAGCCTCCCGCGTAGCTCAGATTACAGGCCTGCACCACCACGCCCAGCTAATTTTTGTATTTTTAGTAGAGACAGGGTTTCTCCATGTTGGCCAGGCTGGTCTCGAACTCCTGACCTCGTGATCTGCCCACTTCGGCCTCCAAAGTGCTGGAATTACAGGCATGAACCACCGCGCCCGGCCTTTTTTTTTTCTGAGACAGGGTCTCACTCTGTCTCCCAGGCTGGAGTACAGTGGCTGGATCTCTGCTCACTGCAACCTCCGTCTCCCAGGTTCAAGCAAGTCTCCTGCCTCAGACTCCCGAGTAGCTGCGATTACAGGAGCCCACCACAGCGCCCGGCTAATTTTTGTATTTTTAGTAGAGACGGGGTTTCACCCACCATGTTGGCCAGGCTGGTATCGAACTCTTAACCTCAAGTGATCCACCCGCCTCGGCCTCCCAAAGTGCTGGTATTACAGGCATGAGCCACCGCGCCCGGCCGGTATTTGTTCTTTTCTTCATTTTTCACGTCAGGAGACTGCGTTTCAGAATAGTAAAAAGAAATGCCTAGGAAAAGGCCTGCGGTCTCTCCATTTCCACAGTAGCGTGTTCCCCAAAGACCAAACCCTCAGGGGAAACGTCTAGAATGAGTAACAACTTAAGGCTGCAACCTTGAACTTTCCCAGGACTCAGTTTCCCCAGCTGTGAAATGGCTGCTGTCGGGCTGTCATCTCCAGGCCCGGGGCGCTGACATTTGGGCCACTCGGTCTCCCTCTTCATTCTGGGCGCGCATTAGCTCTGGTCCGGCCGGTTCCGCTGCAGCTGAACACCAAGATGCCGCACCCAGGTTACCCTGATCATCGCAGATTTCTCCCCGGGGCTCTGTTCTGAGGCCTCAAAAGTGCTCCTTGTAGATGGGACCAGGGGTCATTTGGGCAGTAGCAGCGCCTGGTCTCAGTCTGGTACTGAAGTCAGGAATGGCTTAAGGTGAAATCGTGGTCCTCTGGTGAAGCTCAGCGAAGACCCCCTCCCCTTGTTTATGACAAGAGAACTTCTGGGGGCGGGAGGAAGAGTCCCTGTTACGATGCTGATCATCATTGAGCTTTTGCTGAGCAGAAAACTCTTTAGTACTCAAGGTCGAGAGTCTCTGGTGGTCTGCCTGGCACCAGGCACCTTCCTACAACCCTAGTTTTCCAAAAGGACAAAGCCTGGGGCAGGCGACGTCCTAGCTCGCATTTGAACAGGGCCGCGGGCCAGCAGAGATGCGCGATGCCCAACTCTTTCCAAGAGCACCTCGCGTCCCGAACCGGTGCCTTCAACTCGGAGAAGTCAAGAGACCCGCAAGAAACTTGCACGACTGCACCCGCCGCCGCGCTCCGGGGGCTGGGCAGGGGCAGCTGGGCTGGCTCCCGGGGAACGCGACCCCCCCGCGCCCCGCAGACCGGCTGTCTCCCGTGGACCCCTCGGCACCTGCGGCCTCCGAGGAAGGGTCAGCGCGCGTGTCCGCACGCCTGCCCCCACCGCGCGCCCAGAGCCGGGGGTCGCCGTGCGCCCTTCGCCACCTCCCCAGGAGGGCGTCCGGGGCGTCCCCTCTGGGGGCGCAGGAGGCCCGGGGGCGCTGCCCGGTGGCCGCGGCGCCCGGAGGCCGCACTGCCGGCGGCGGCGGCGGCGCGGCTCCCCCTGCTCCGTGCAGCTGCCGCCCGGCGCTTGCGCACTGGGCCAGGCGCGCGGCGGCCCCGGGCTTTGTGTGTGTGTGTATGTGTGTGTGTGTGTGTGTGTGAGTGTGTGCGTGTGAGAGTGCGAGTGTCTGTGCGCGAGTGAGTGAGCGGCGGGCGGGCGCGAGTGTGGCCGCCGCGGAGCGCGAGCAGGACCCGGCGGGCGCGCTCCCCAGCCTCCGTCTCCCCGCCGGAACCATGTCGGGCAGGTCGGTTCGAGCCGAGACGAGGAGCCGGGCCAAAGATGATATCAAGAGGGTCATGGCGGCGATCGAGAAAGTGCGCAAATGGTAAGCGGAGGCGCCCGCCGCCAGCCGCCTCCCCGGCCGCCCCGAGCCCGAGCGCGGCTCCAGAGAGCCGCGGGGCGCAGCGCCCCGGCCGCCTGCCCCGGCCCAGCCCCGCCGCGGGCCCCGGGACTTGGCGAGGGCGGGCGGACGGGCGGGCGGCGCGCGAGCCGGGTCACCTGCGCCAGGCGGGGGCCGCGGCCGCTGCCCAGGTGCGCTCCCGCCTGTAGCCCACCTGGCGCGGCGGCCCGGAGGCGGCGGGCGCCGGGGCCAGGCGGTTGGAGCGGCGGGGCGGCCCCCGCCGCGGCGCTCGGCTCCCGGGAGGGGGGCTCGGGGCCGGCCCCAGAAGCCATTTCGTTTTGTGCAAGTCACATGAAAGCGGCTTCCCGCGCGCCGGGGCCGCGATGCCGGCGGCGGCGGGGAGAGCGCGAGCTCCATTGTGCAGGCTCCGAGCGGGCCGCCGCCGCCGTCTCCTCCCCGCGCGCCCCGGCCCGCGCCCCGCCGCCCTCCGCCAGCCCCGGCCCGCCCGGCCGCCCGCTCCCGCCTCCCGGGCCCGGCGCCCTCGAGTCTGCGGAGTTTGCAGAGCGCGAGCCGTTTAAATTTAGCGCTTTGGGCTGCCTGGAGCGAGGGCTCTCGGCGACCAGGAAAGATGGGGGCGAGCGCTGGGAGCCAGCGGCCAGGGGCGCGGGGCGCCCACGTCCCACCCCGCTCTGCACGGCGCCCCGGGCGGGGGGCTCGGGCCAGCCGATGTTTTTGGCCAGAAGCCGTTCGTCCTGGGCCGCGGCTGCCTCTCCACACCGGGAGCTCGTGTTTGTTTTGCGGAGGGAGCTGTTGTTTTTGTTCTCTGCACGGGGGAGAGGGGGACTTGGTGGCGGCCGCGCGTGGTTTTCGGGATCACATTAGCGTCCGCCCGGCGTGGCCCGGTCGACATTAAGGGGATCGAACCTTTCCGCGGCCTCGTCGGGGTCTGCTCGGAATCGGCTCCTGGGCCAGGCCCGAGGCGCAAGCAGATCGCCAGGTTGGGTCAGAGTTGTTGAAAACTCCCCGCTGCCTGATTTCAACTTTATTATTTTTTTCCCACGCCTTCACTGGGGTCCCGGAGGGAGAGGAGCCGCCGCGACGCTGGCTCTGAGTGTCAGCGCCCGCGGGCTCGTCTCGACCCTTTATTTCGAGCCTGGAAGCTGGGCAGGCCCTGTGGCAGGGGATGTTTACGTTTGGGGGTGTCGTTTCTCGAGTAGCGCCTCGGTCTCTAAAAGCCACTGGGGGCGAGCCTCCGGTGTGGCGGTGTCACAAGTTAGCTGTCCTTTCTGAGTCAAACCCAACAAAAAAGGCAAGAGGAAAATCAATAAAGTCCACGTGCTCCCCGGCCTCCTATGGAAAGGGCTGGCTGCGATGGCCGGATGCCCGGCCGTGGGCTGGGTTTGGCTCCAGTGGGACAAAGAATTTTCAGAACCGTGAGAAGGGGAGGCTTTCCAAAGTTGAGATCCAAGTCGTCGGTGTCTCGGGAGCTCCCCTGGTACACAGGGTGCCCGGTGCCCGACTGGAGCCATTTAAAAATGGCAGAAACAGCTGCAGGCCAACACACACACGCTGGAAAACAACCCGCAGCCCCCTCTACTGTGGGATTCCCCGCGGGAAGCCCGGAGTTGCTCCCCTCCTTGCCTCAGCCCCTGTGCAAAGAAAGAACTGGTGTCTGTGCCTGGGTCCCTTCTGTCGCCGGCCTGGAGGTTGGGAAACAGCCGGCAAGCCGCCTTTCTCTGCTCGAGGAGGCGTGGTGGGGCCTCCTACTCCAGGTTCCCGGCTGGACAGAGGCTCCTGCACCCTGACAGCTGCTCCCGCAGGGCAGCCAGCTGCTCTGCAGGGAGGGCAGATGGAGAGATGGGGCTTCCCACCCCGCGGGCCCCAGGGCGGCCGGCCTGGAGGCCTTCCAGCCCGCTGACCCCGCGGGGACCAGGCCTGTAGTTGGAGCTTGAGGGGCTGTGCCTCTGCGCCTCCCTGGGTTTGGGGAAACAACACATCGTGTCCTCTGAAGACCTCAGGCTTTGGGATCTCATGGTCCAGCTTCCAGTTCACTTCGTTGCCGCGACCTTGGGCATATCATTGTCACTTCTCTAACCATGGTGACCCGGGGTTTTGTGCTTGGCTTCCAGGTCCCCTCGGGTTATTGAGGACGATTGAGGTCATGCCTCCGAGAGCACCGCGCCCTGGGCGCAGGAGGAGCTGTTGCTCAGTGTTGTCTGTGTTGTAAGGTGGACTTTGTAGAAACTTGGCTTTGAGGTTTGTTTTTTTTTTTTTTTTTTGGCCCCTTCTAAGCGAAAGCCTTGGGCTTATTGCCCAGGTTTCTCTGGCCCCTGAGAAGCCATATCCCACCTTCCCCGCGCCTTCGGATTGGGTCTTAGACTCAGCCCATGAGACTGTGGGTTGTTTATTAATTGTCTGGTCACCAACCATGCATTTCACCACTGGTGGGGAGGTGGGGTTGCCAGGTTTAACCAGATAAAAATACAGCACACCCAGTTAAATTTGAATTTCAGATAAACAATGAAAGATTTTTTTAAAAATAAATGTTTTTGAGTATGTCTCATGCAATATTTGGGACACACTTATACTAAAACATTATCTAATTTATCTGAAATGCAAATTTAACAGGGCACCCTGTATTTTACCCAGAGGGAAGCTGAAGTGTTTGGCAGATCATTTGGCCCCATGAGCCTTGGGTGGGTTTCTCCTCAGCCCTAGTGACCCCTAAAATTACCCCCCCCCGACCCACCCACTGTCCCCTGATGCTTCCCTCACCCCCGGAAAAAGCTGTGGCCTCCCTCTCATTTGGGGCAGGCTGTCTCCTCTTCTCTTTTTCTGGTGTTTCAGCAAGGCAGGCCAGTGGAGGTGAGGTGACCAGAAGATGGCTAAAGGGAAAACAAAATGGTGGGCCTCTTTTTGGGAAACTGGGCCAGGGTTTGGGGGCCCTGTGCTGGTGGAGGAGAGAAGACCCCAGGGCGATGGTAGGAGACGAAAGCTTGGGCTGCAGCGTAAGCTTGGAGGCCCGCTGCGGTGGCTCATGCCTGTAATCCCAGAGCTTTGGGAGGCTGAGACAGGAGGATTGCTTGAGCCCAGGAGTTTGAGACCAGCCTGGGTCTCAAACCAAAAAAAAAGAAAAAGAAAAAAAAGAGCCAGGCGCGGTGGCTCACGCCTGTAATTTCAGCACTCTGGGAGGCCGGGCAGGCGGATCACGAGGTCAGGAGATCAAGACCATCCTGGCAAACATGGTGAAACCCCGTCTCTACTAAAAAAATACAAAAAATTAGCCAGGCGTGGTGGCGGGCGCCTGTAGTCCCAGCTACTTGGGAGGCTGAGGCAGGAGAATGGCGGGAACCCGGGAGGTGGAGCTTGCGGTGAGCGGAGATTGCGCCACCGCACTCCAGCCTGGGCAACAGAGCGAGACTCCGTCTCAAAAAAAAAAAAAGAAGAAGAAGATAAAAGAAAAATTAGTCTGGACGCGGTGGCTCATGCCTGTAATCCCAGCACTTTGGGAGGCCGAGGCAGGCAGGTCACCTGAAGTCAGGAGTTGGAAACCAGCCTGGCCAACATGGTGAAACCCTGTCTCTACTAAAAATACAAAAAATTAGCTGGATGTGGTGGTGCACGCCTGTAATCCCAGCTACTCTTAAGGCTGAGTCAGGAAAATTGCTTGAACCTGGGAGGCGCAGGTTGCAGTAAGCCGAGATCGCGCCACTGCGCTCCAGCCTGAGCAACAGAGCAAGACTCCATCTCAAAAAAAAAAAAAAAAGAAAAGAAAAGAGAAAAGGCTGGGCGCGTTGGCTCACACCTGTAATCTCAGCACTTTAGGAGGCCGAGGAGGGAGGATCACGAGGTCAGGAGATCGAGACCATCCTGGCTAACAGTGAAACCCCATCTCTACTAAAAATACAAAAAATTAGCCGGGCGTGGTGGCAGGCGCCTATAGTCCCACCTATTGGGAGGATGAGGCAGGAGAATGGCATGAACCCACGAGGCAGAGCTTGCAGTGAGCCAAGATTGTACCACTGCACTCCAGCCTGGGCGACAGAGCGAGACTCCGTCTCAAAAAAAAAAAAAAAGAAAGAAAGAAAGAAAAAAATTAGACAGGCATGGTGACCCTCGTCTGTAATCCCAGCTACTCGGGAGGCTAAGCCCGGAGGATCACTTGAGCCCAGGAGGTTGAGGCTGCAGTGAGCTACGATTGTGCCACTGTACTCCAGCCTGGGTGACAGGGTGAGACCTTGTCTCAAAAAACAAACAAAAAAAGTAGGCTTAGGCCCAGGACCCCTTAGCACCTGGTCTGAGGGTTCCCTCAATGACTTGCTGTGAGGACTGAGAAAGGTCTGTGCCTGAAGAGCTCCCATCTGTCCCAGGAGAGGTAGAGGTTTGGGCCTGAGGCCTTCCTCACCTCAGCTCCTCCAGAGGTTTCATCATGGAGACATTCCTACTGGGCACATGGCAGGTCAGGCAGACCTGGGCCTAGCTAGGGTGAGGCCAGCCATGGGCCAGGCCTCTTGAGGTGACAGGGACTAGCCATGAGGAGTGAGTACAAGGACAGGGAGTAGAGCTTTCCTGGAGGGAGTCAGCAGGGTCCCCTTGAGTGGTGGGTAACCCTAAGATGGTCTTGTTGGCTAACCCTTGGACCTGGACACAGGAGAACATTCGAAATTGGCCTTAGCCTGAAGAATCTGGGATGGATTCTTGTAGTTTATATAGGAGTCCGTGCTGGGGAGGAGCAGTTGGGTCTATATTCCTACTGCTGGGACCTCATTTTTTCCTTTCCTCCCAGAAGCTCAAGTGTAATGGGAAGGGAAAGGTGCTGAAGTCAGGGTAAGGTGACGGGGCCGCCAAGACAGGAGGCGTGGGGCACACCCAGGGCCAGCTTTGCAGCAAGTTGGGCTGCAGCCTGGTGGTTGTGGGGATTTCTGTACCTGGTGCTTACAGGTGTCAAGAGTGAGGGCATCTGAGGGGGGCCAGAGAGCCCATCTGGGGCAAGCTGTCGCTCCCTGGGGCATGTGGGCCCAGGTCATGTTTTCAAGAGTAGCCAGAAGTCTGGATTCTTATGCAAAGCCTGTTTTGTTGTTTGTTTGTTTGTTTGTTTGTTTGAAGTTTGGCAGCAGATTTAACATTTTTAAAGTACTGTGCAGGCCAAACAAAACACGCCTGTTGACTGGTTGTTTGCCACCCTAAATATAAAGTGGGGCCCATGTGTGGTGGCTCACACCTGTAATCCCAGCATTTTGGGAGGCCAAGGCAGGAAGATCACTTGAGCCCAGGAGGTCGAGGCTGCAGTGAGCAGTGATTGCACCACCGCACTCCAGCCTGGGCAACAGAGGGAGACCCTATCTCAAAAAAATAACAAATAGGCTGGGCACAGTGGCTTATACCTGTAATTCCAGCACTTTGGGAGGCCGAGGCGGGTGGGTCACCTGAGGTCAGGAGTTTGATGTCAGCCTGGCCAACATGGTGAAACCCGTCTCTACTAAAAATACAAAAATTAGCCGGGCGTGGTGGCACGTGCTTGTAGTCCCAGCTACTCAGGAGGCTGAGGCAGGAGAATCGCTTGAACCCGCGAGGCGGAGGTTGCAGTGAGCCGAGATTGTGCCACTGCACTCCAGCCTGGGCCACAGAGCAGGAGTCCGTCTCAAAAAAATAAAAAAATTAAAAAATAAGAAAGTGATGAGTATAGCTTAATACCCTCATTGGGGAAGAGGAGCAACGCTCTTTTTTGGGGATGGCTATGTGTTCTGTGGTGATGGTTTTGGGGGGCAATTGTGGGAAACCTCAGCTGCTCCGCTGAACCCGTGTGCCCACCCAGTGTGTCTGTGGCTGTGAAATCCCATGTCCTCCTGGGTGCTCACTTGGTGCCTTAAACTTGAGCTCCATGGCCCCTCCGGGTCGCTGCTTAGCTGAGCATAGGTCCAGCTCAGAGGTAGAGTTCTTAATGTTCTTGCCTCTGTCCCAAAGTCCCCTCAATGTCCACACCTAGAAATACAGTTTCTCATCACTGGGGTAACTTGAGAACTCGGTGAAGAGGTTGCCAGTTGGGGCAAAGAGAGGCACGAAAGCCTGGCTGCATTCAGCTTGTAGCCTGCGGTGGCCTCGAGCCTCGCTGGGAAGCAGCTGCAAACTTGCATCTTGGCTGATTTGCGGCCGCAAAGCCCAGATCTCTGGCACACTTTCTGCCCTGAAAGGTGTCCTGTGTGTTACAAGTCAATTACTTTTTTTTTTTTTTTTTTTCCCAAACACAATCAAACCTTGAATGGGTTGATTTACTGGGAAGCTGGTCCAGGGCTCATGAGTAATGAATGGCTTTGGCCAATCTGCATGGAGTCCTGGCAATTTGTCATTCTTCCTCCAGCTTCTGTTACCCTGGCGCTCCTTTAGAATGATTCTTGGTTTTCATGGGCAACAGAATAGCAGGAGGTGGTGTCTGGGGTCCGAGCCCAAATCTAATTCTCTTCTGCCACTTCCTGTCTGTGAGACCCCAAGCTAGTGGTATAACCTCTCTGGGCATCCTGTTTCTGCATCTGTAAAAAGGGTGACAATCGTCCCCCTCTTGTAGCCTGTTGGGAATCTCAGGGAGAGAGGGTGTGTAAGTAGAGTGCTTGGCGTGGAGCCTGACATGTAATAGCCTGGGCACACAGTGGCTATTGTGATGGTTGCTCTAACAACTGAGGTTCTTCCCAGGAGCACTTGGTCTCTTCTGGACACCTTCTGATTGCTCAGAATGGAGGAGGGGAAAGGTGGGCATTGTGGTTTGTCTGCTCTGCCCACAGGAGGCAGGAGACGGGCCAGTGGACTTAGACACTCGTCTTTCCTGCATCGTTTCTGGGTGAAAAGGTGCAAGGAAGAGGGGGCAGAGAGGCTGGTCTCAACAGCTGTGCTGGGTGAAGGGTTCGAGTGCTGGCTCTGGGAGAATGAGTTCACCTTCACCGCCCTGTGCCTCAGTTTCTTTATCTGTCAAATGGGGAAGTTGCCATTTCCTGCCGGATGAGCCGGCACAGTCCTTGGTACATAGAAGGCGCTAGGAATGGCCACTGGTATAATAAGAAAAGCCGGGCCGTAGCGTCCTCTGATGGAACACGTGGGACCCGAGCGGGCAGGGTTTTTGGGGGTGAGGTGTCTGTGGTTTCGGCTGGCTGGGTTTGAGTATGCTCGGTCATCCTGCAACCCCCGTGGTGACAGGGTGGGAGTCCTGTAACCTGTCACACCAGCATGTGAGGGCCACGTGCCCCACGAGGGGGTGATCTAAGGCTGAGTTTGGGCAGAGAGGCCAAAAAAAGGTGCCAGGCAGCTCACCGACAGAGGTGCTCGTGCCACACAGAATTCTCAGTTCTGGGAATTTGTCACCAAAATTGCTGAGGACTCGGGCAGCTACGTCGCCTGTACCAGGGGTGCGCCTGCCCCAACAGTGCCTGCTGGGCCCCTTAAATCCGCCAGCCTCCTAGCTGAGCCATCAGTGGCTCCTTGGTGGCCTCGCAGGTCTCCTGATCTGGCAGAGTCTTGATTTAGGAGCCTCGGTTCCAACCCCAGCCCTGCTTCTGGGAGGCTCTCCTGAGCCTCAGTCCCCTCAGGGGTGTGGCTGCTGGGCCTTCGAGGCGGTAAGGGACAAGTCGGAGTGCAGGGGGTCAAGGACAGCAGGTGGCTGGCTGTAGCAATAATCGGAAAAATGACAGTGGCTCGGAGCAGAGTGGTGGTGGTGGAGGAGAGGGTGGGCATTGTTATCTCAAATGAAAACCAGTCCTGTTTGCTTCTGTGGCTTGTAAGTTTCTCCTCATCCATAAACCTGCCTCTCACAGTGGGGGGTCTGGACTCCCCTTCAAGTGTTTGTAATGCAGCTGGGGTGACCTTGCAGACAGGGTCACTAGGAGCCCTGAATCAGGGGTGCAGTTCCCCTCCCACCTGGCTGCACCCACACATTCAGGCTGTGTAACCTCCTTTCGGGCCGAGGTCACCACTCCCTGGCTCTCCTTGGCCGCCACGAAGGGCATTCTTCCGGCAGAGTGTGGGCGGCTCCCCGGCTTGCCTGCTCCTGCCTCCCCTGACCTCAGACGCATCGCCCAGAGGGCAGGAGGAGCCCCGGGGTGTCCTTGGTGACGACTCCACCCCCCATGGGAGGAATCGGCCTGCTGGCCTGAAGCCCTCTCTGCTGCCCAGACGGGCGCGGGTGGCCCAGTCCACTGGCTGCGTGGCATTGGCAGTGACACAGGAGGAACCTGGGCCCGACTCCCGCCACCCATAGGAGTCCTTGTAATGGCAGCCCCACCCTCAGCCTTTTTGGCGACAGCCTGGAGAGGGCAACCACCCTATGTGGTGTAACGGGTGGAGAAACCAGGCTTAGATGGGTGATGTGGCCTGCCCAGGGCCTCCCACTAGTGAGGGTGGAGCTGGGATTCAAACCCTCATCTGTGTGATCTGGAGCTTGCTCTCAGCCCCAAGGGAGTGTGGCCTGTGTCCCCCAGGGATGAAGAGTCCCCGGTAACAGGCTCTTCCTCATCCTCCTCAGGGAGAAGAAATGGGTGACCGTTGGTGACACATCCCTACGAATCTACAAATGGGTCCCTGTGACAGAGCCCAAGGTTGATGACGTGAGTATGGAGGGCTGGTCCCCTGGGGTGGGCCACCCATTCGTGCTCCTCCCACCATGGGGAGGGAGGTTGTCCACTGCTACCCACCGTGCTGGGGCTCTGGGACCAAGAGCCCCTGGGAGTAGAAGGACCCAGATTAGACCTGGGGAGGCTGTACCAGTCCCCACCCCTCCCACTCCAGCCCCAGAGTCTGGCCCTCAGAGCGGTGGACGGGGGGATCCCGCAAGTTGTGTCTTCTTCTTCTTCTTCTTTTTTTTTTGATACAGAGTCTCACTCTGCCGCCCAGGCTGGAGTGCAGTGTTGTGATCTTGGCTCACTGCATGCTCTGCCTCGTGAGTTCAAGTGATTCTCCAGCCTCAGCCTCCCGAGTAGCTGGGATTACAGGTGCACACCACCACACCCAGCCAATTTTTTCGTATTTTTAGTAGAGACGCAGTTTCACCGTGTTGGCCAGGCTCGTCTTGAACTCCTGACTTCGGGTGATCCACCTGCCTGGGCCTCCCAAAGTGCTGGAGTTAAGGCGTGAACCACTGTGCCCGGCCTGCAAGTTGTGTCTTCTGGGCCGAGCGCCCCCCCCCAGGGCTTGGCACTGTGTTTTGGGGCAGGTGTGGTGGTGCCCACAGTTAGGCACGTTCTCCCCACCTTTGTGGTTCTGTTCCTGAGCCTCTGACCATCTGCCAGGCCCTGGGCTGATGCCTCACATGCAGCATCTCCATTATTTTTCCTACTCAGCCTGTGGAGTTGATCTTTTTAACCTCTCCTCTGTACAAGTGAGGGCACAGGCTCAGAGAGGTGAAGCCACTTCACACGGCTCACCTCAGAGCTGTGAATGGAGCTCAGGTCTGTCTGACTCCAAAGCGCAGGTTCTCTCTGCACTTGGAGAAGCTTCTGGTGAGTGGAGCTGCTGGTGACAGGGGTCCCCGGTGCTAGGAAAGCCTGGTGCAGGGATGCGGGGCTCCAGGAGGGCTCCAGGAGGGGTGGCGCCATCCCGACTTCCACCACTAGAGGGAATGCGAGGCGCTGTCCTGTGATGGCTGGCAACTGCCCCGAGCAGACAGGGCTCTCCCAACTTCGTGGTTCCCAGGCCAGTTACTTCCAGAGACCCCTCTCATTTCCATCCCAAATCAAGAACAGTCTGCCCCATAGGCCTTTGCCTGGGCCATTCCCCCCTGCCTGGACTGCCTTCCCTATTTACTCAAACTCAGTCCTTCTACCTGGGAAGATGGCGCAGACTAACCCACATGGCTGCGGCCACTCCTGGGAGTGACGTAAGGTCATGACTGGTAGGTTTGGGGTGGGGGAAGCATGTGGGGGTCCAGCTTCCTCCAAAAAGACAGGGGCTAAGTTTCTCGCCCCCATCTTCAGTTACCTGCCCGGCAAGTCTTGGGTCTCTGGGCAGGGCTGTGGCTCCATTCTTCACCCCGTGATCACATGCTCACCCCTGAACTTGGGCCTTTGTTTTCCCTTCTGGTTCTAGCCTGGGCTCCCGGAACCACCAGGGCTGCTTTCCCCAAAGGGACTGAGCCTTGGTCTCTCTCCGCATCTCCCAGGGAAGAGTAGGGCAGGCTCCTCGAAGGCAGTTCCTGGCTCCGGCCCATGTCTGTGCCTTGCCCGCCATTAGGTGTAGAAATGCCGGTTGCATTTGAGAAGATGTGGTCCCTGCTCTCAAGGAATTTCTAATCTCGTTGGGGGAAGATAATTATAGAATAGCATGAAACAGATATCAGGGAAGTGCCAAATGGAATATGATCAAGGGGAAAACGTAAGCCCTGGGCCATCGGGAAGGACCGGGCTGCTCTAGGCTTCAAGGGACCGGTTTGATTTGGAGGCAGACAGACCAGCCCCGATTAACCTGTGATGTTAGGCAGGTGACCCCACATTGCTGGGCCTTAGTTTCCTCTTTTGTGTAATGGAGCAGTAACATCCAAATCGCGGTTTCTGCAACAGAGCAAAAGCAATATATCACCACGGAGAATACTTAGCACTGTGCCGGCTGTGCAGACGGTGCCGAGAAATGCAAATTCCCTCTTCATCTGTGAGCCATGATGTGCCATGTGCCACTCCCCCACCCCCTTTCCCTCTAGGGCGATGGTTCTCGGCCTGGCTGAGCACCTTCAGAAGATGCAGATTCCTGGGCCCATCACCAGCCGCTGAGTCTCTGCAGGTTGAGGCTGGGAATCTGCCTTGTGGAGGGAGAGCTTTTTATTGTTTTAAACACTCAGTATCTATATGGTTATATCCATTTGTTACTTTAGAACTCTTGAAAATTTCATCCTTTTAAATAGGTAAAATATGTTACAAAATTCAAATTCTAAACAATTTTTTAATTAAGACAATTTACATATCATAGAAGTCACTTTTTTTTTTTTTTTAAGAGACAGGGTCTCTGTTGCCCAGTCTGGAGTGCAATGGCAGGATCATAGCTCACTGCAGCCTCGACCTCCTGGGCTCAAGCAATCCTTCTCTCTCTGCCTCCTGAGTAGCTGAGACTGCAGGCATGCATACCTGGCTAATTTATTTATTATTTTTATTTATTCATTTATTTTTTTGAGACAGAGTCTCACTCTGTTGCCAGACTGGAGTGCAGTGGTGCAATCTTGGCTCACTGCAACCTCCACCTCCCGGGTTCAAGCAATTCTTCTGCCTCAGCCTCCCAAGTAGATAGGACTACAGGCGCGCACCACCACGTCCAGCTAATTTTTGTATTTTTAATAGAGACGGGGTTTCACCATGTTAGCCAGGATGGTCTTGAGCTCTTGACATCATGATCTGCCCGCCTCGGCCTCCCAAAGTGCTGGGATTACCGGCGTGAGCCACCACACCCGGCCACACACCTGGCTTATTTATTTATTTAATAGAGACAGGGTCTGGCTATGTTGCTCAGGCTGGTCTCAAACTCCTGGCCCCAAGCCATCCTCCTGCCTGAGCCTCCCAAAGTGCTGGGATTACAGGCGTGAGCCACCATGCCTGGCCAGAAGTCACTGTTTTATTCAGTTCAATTAGTGTATTCACAGAGTTGTGCACCTGTCACCACTGTAATTCCAGAACATTTTCATCACCCTAAAAAAGGAACTCATACCCATTAGCAGTCACTTCCCATTCCCCTCGCCTGCCCCGGTAACCACCAGTCCACTTTTTGTCTGTTTGGATTTGTGTATCTTCCGATGTTACTCTTTTACTGCATATCTTTTATAAATCTGCCTCTCATCCCTGCATGCACCCCCCATCCCCACCCCAGTTCTCGCCCCTGGAGGCAACCAGTGTTGCCAGGTTTTGTTTATCCTTCTAAAGGGAGGCTTCGCTCGCAAACATGCATGTAAATACACGCATGCACACACACAGCACGCACACACACACACACATCCTTTGCTTACCACTGGTGGTGAGGCTCACGTATCCTGCATCTTTCATATATATATATATATCTTGGCGATATTGACATATGTTAATGTGTTAGTATTCTGCAGATCACCCCATGTTAGTCTGTGAAGAACCACCTTATTCCCTGTAATTGTTGCATCCGATTTCATTGAATGAATGTACCACGATTGATTTAACGAGTCTCCTACAGTTCAGCCAAGGTTGTTTCTAACATGATTCCTTTTGTAAAAAAAAAAAAAATTGAATGGCCGGGCACAGTGGCTCACACCTGTAATCCCAGGACTTTGGGAAGCTGAGGCAGGCAGATCACGAGGTCAGGAGTTCGAGACCAGCCTGGCCAATATATTGGTGAAACCCGTCTCTACTAAAAATACAAAAATTAGCCGGGTGTGGTGGCAGGCACCTGTAGCCCCAGCTATTTGGGAGGCTGAGGCAGAAGAATCGCTTGAATCTGGGAGTTGGAGTTGGAGCTTGCAGTGAGCCATGATCACGCCACTGCATTCTAGCCTGGGTGACAGAACGAGACTCTGTCTCAAAAAAAAAAAAAAAGAAAAAAGGAATGGCACAAAAAGCATCCCCATCCTCCCTCCTTTCTCCCGGGGTCTTCCTTCCTAACTCCTCTTGCGCTTTTGTGCTGGAGGTCAGCAGAGTACACTTTGAGAAAGGCTGCCCCAGGGGGCCTGCACCTGGTGGAAGTGAGTGACCTCTGGGTCACCTGGCATTACTTTGTACCTGCTCTGGGCTGATGGTAGCCTCTTCCCCAGATACTCTCCCTAAAAGAGGAGGCAGGTCCTGCCAGCCAGGGTGTTTCCACACTGCTGCTGACAGCCCCAGAAACAGGCAGGCTTATTTTCCAGGGTGCCGGAGCTGGGCCAGCCTCAGAACCCTCCCCTCTGTGGGGCTCTCTGATTCCACAGTGTGCGAGACCCAGAGGCCAGTCCCTAATAGGACGTGTTCAATGTGGGCCCAGGAAAACCTCCAGAGGCCTGGGGGCTCCAGGAGGCTTCAGTGGAATAAAATATTCACACCACTCCCCAGGGGCTCTGAGCACGTGTGCACACACACATGATCTGGTGACTTGGTTTCTGCTCCATTTTCCCCTGCAGAAAAACAAGAATAAGAAAAAAGGCAAGGACGAGAAGTGTGGCTCAGAGGTGACCACTCCGGAGAACAGTTCCTCCCCAGGGATGATGGACATGCATGGTGAGTGCCCGTGGCCTGTCAGCCTCTCCTGCCCAGCCCGGGGCCTTGGCCAAGCACTCGGTCATGTTTTTGTTTCTCTAGCAGGTTTGTTCACATTCCAGGCAAGGGGTAGGAGGGCTGGGCAGGGCCCGGCGGCCTCTGTGCCAAGGAGAAGACTCAGCGGAGGAGAGGAAGTTTCTTTTCCCAGCGTACCAAGCCAAGAGACATAAACTAAGCCAGAGACATAGAAATTAGACCCTCTCCTCACCCAGGGACAAGAACCCTGCAGGAGATGTTTCTCTCAGCCTCGTGTGTCCAGGAAGATTGTTTGGGCGTATGTTTCTTCCCCCCCTCATATAAATTATATAAATGGCTGTGTTTCCCATTTTGCTTTGGCTGCTGGGAATCTCCAAACTGGATTTTGTTTGTTTGTTTTGTTTTGTTTTGTTTTTGAGGCGGAGTTTTGCTCTGTTGACCAGGCCAGAGTGCGGTGGCGTGGTCTTGGCTCACTGCAATCTATGCCTCCTGGGTTCAAGCAATTCTCCTGCCTCAGCCTCCCAAGCAGCTGGGATTACAGCCATGCACCACCATCCCTGACCGATTTTTGTATTTTTTAGTAAGACGGGGTTCCACCATGTTGGCAAGGCTGGTCTCAAACTCCTCGCCTCAAGTGATCTGCCCGCCACGGCCTCCCAAAGTGCTGGGATTACAGGCATGAACCACCGTGCCCGGCCTCCAGACTGGATTTCTGATTTCATGTTAATCCCACCAGGACCTTGGGAACTGCCCTTCCATGTCTATACCTAACTTCCTTTGCTGTTTAATTTCAAATGTTGTAACTTAGCCGGGTACAGGAAACACGCACCTGTAGTCCTGGCTCCTTGGGAGGCTGAGGCAGGAGGGTCGCTTGAGCCCAGGAGTTCAAGGCTGCAGTGAGCTATGATTGCACCTAAGAGTAGCTGCTGCACTCCAGCCTGGGCAATACAGTGAGACCCCATCTCTTCAAAAGGCAAAAAAACCCAAAAAAGTTGTAATCTAGGTCCATCAACCAAATCCAGATGGTGCTATCTGCCATTGTTTCCTGTTGGCAGTGTCTGTTTCTGTTTTGACCTTTTTATTTGAGAGGAAACGTGCAAATGATGTGTGTATGACTCCATGAAATGTTCCCAAACTGCACACACCCACGTAACCACCCAGGTCAAAACACAGAACGTTCCGAGCTAGTCCCCAGTGTCCCCCGCAGGTCCTCACGGTTTTCTCCATCCACCCAAGGAAAATGCCCTCAGAGATTCAAACCTAAAGCTCCTTTTTTTTTTTTTAAGGCAGAGTCTCGCTCCTGTCACCCAGGCTGGAGTGCAGTGGTGCGATCTCAGCTCACTGCAACCTCCGCCTCCTGGGTTCAAGCAATTCTTCTGCCTCAGCCTCCTGAGTAGCTGGGATTACAGGCACGTGCTACCATGTCTGGCTAATTTTTTTGTATTTTAGTAGATACGAGGTTTCACCATGTTGCCCAGGCTGGTCTCAAACTCCTGGTCTCGAACGCCCGCCTTGGCCTCCCAAAGTGCTAGGATTTACAGGTGTGAGCCACCGCACCCATCTCTAAAGCTTCATAAAAATTAAGTTGGTTTTCCGTGTTTAGAAATCAGGAAATCTCCGTCCTGCCATCCCTTGAGAAATCAGATCTGGCAGCCCCGTGGCTGTGTGCTCCCTCGAGGCAAGGGCTGCCTGTAACTGCCTGAAGCCAGAGCCGCCTTCCCTTAGCAAGAGTGTGGTGCCTCCAGGCCCACCTGGCTCACCCACTGCCTTTTTGTCACCTGCCTGGCCTGCTAGGACAAGAGCCTGCAACCCCTGCCTTTTTCTATCTCTTGACCCCAATTTCAATGTCTTTGTACTTTTGACCACTGGAAGCTTTGGTACAGCCAGGTAGTAGTAGACAAATAACTAAAAAAGGAACTGGAAGGGAATATTGGTTTGCTGGAGTTTCTGATCTCTCCAGACCCAGGGCTGTCTTGTTCTAGGGAAGGAAGGCCAGCGAACTTCCCCACGTGCTCAAATCGACCTGTCTGGAAAACACAGTCACCAGCTCCAAGGGCAGGGGGACTGGCAGGTTTCTGAACGGGCTTTAGAAAAGCACAGTGGCGGTGGCTCATGCCTGTAATCCTAGCACTTTGGGAGGCTGAGGCAGGCAAATCACAAGGTCAGGAGTTCGAGACCAGCCTGGCCAACATGGTGAAACCCTGTCTCTACTAAAAATACAAACAATGGGCGCGGTGGCTCACGCTTGTAATCCCAGCACTTTGGGAGGCTGAGGTGGGCGGATCACCTGAGGTTGGGAGTTCGAGACTAGCCTGACCAACATGGAGAAGCCCTGTCTACTAAAAAATTTACAAAATTAGCCAGGCGTGGTGGCGCGTGCCTGTAATCCCAGCTAGTCGGGAGGCTGAGGCAGGAGAATCGCTTGAACTCAGGAGGCAGAGGTTGCGGTGAGCGGAGATTGCGCCATTGCACTCCAGCCTGGGCAACAAGAGTGAAACTGTCTCAAAAAAAAAAAAAGAAAAAAGATACAAAAAATTAGCTGGGTGTAGTGGCGGGCACCTGTAATCCCAGCTACTCAGGAGGCTGAGGCAGGAGAATCGCTTGAACCTAGGAGGCAGAAGCTGCAGTGAGCCGAGATCACACCACTGCACTCCAGCCCAGGCAACAGGGTGAGACTCCGTCTCAAAAAAAGAAAAAAGAAACGCACAGTGGGAGCCAGGCACAGTGGCTCACGCCTGTAATCCCAGCACTTTGGGAGGCTGGTGTGGGCGGGTCGCTTGAGGCCAGGAGTTCAAGACCAGCCTGGCCAACATGGCAAAACCCCATCTCTACTAAAAATATAAAAATTAGCTGGGCATGATGGCGTGTGCCTGTAATCCCAGCTACTCAGGAGGCTGAGGCAGGAAAATCGCTTGAATCTGGGAGGCGGAGGCTGCAGTGAGCTAAGATCAGGCCACTGCACTCCAGCCTGGGCAAAGGAGCAAGACTCTGCCTCAAAAAAAAAAAAAAAAAGAGCAGTGGGGCTTTGTTGCTGGTTAATGTGTCAAGAAAGCCCCCCCAGCCAGCCATACAATCATAGCTGGGTTATGTTTCATTTTCAGAAATAGATATGTGAGCTGGGATGTGGCCTGTCTCAGTGGCATTCCTTAGCATCCCCTTTCCCTCTGGGGACTGGGGAGACCCCAGGCCCAACTCAGGACTGAGGCTGGATCACAGACGCAGAATTACACCCGAGGGCCTTTTCGAGCTGAGGCCAGGACCCCACCTGGGTTCACATCCTAACTCTCCCTGCACCTTCCCCTGGCTGTGTGATCTTGGGCTATTTGTTTAACCTCTAGCTTTGGGGTTTGTTTAGTTTTAATCTGTAGAATGGGGATGGTAATGCCTACTTCATAAACTCACTGTGAGGATTAAATTAAATAATCTCTTAAAAACCTTGGCATGGGACCAAGCCCAGTGGCTCACATCTGTAATCCCAGCACTTTGGGAGGCCGAGTTAGGAGGATCACTTGAGCCCAGGAGTTTGAGACCAGCCTGGGCAACATAGGGAGACCTCATCTCTACAAAAAAAACAATAGGTGGTTCGTGTCTGTAGTCCCAGCATTTTGGGAGGCCAAGGCGGTCAGATCATGAGGTCGGGAGATCGAGACCATCCTGGCTAACACGGTGAAACCCCATCTCTACTAAAAATACAAAAAAATTAGCCAGGCGTGGTGGCTGGTGCCTGTAGTCCCAGCTACTCGGGAGGCTGAGGCAAGAGAATGGCGTGAACCTGGGAGGTGGAGCTTTCAGTGAGCCAAGATCACGCCACTGCACTCCAGCCTGGGTGACAGAGCAAGACTCAGTCTAAAAAAAAATAGATTAAAAAAAATAATAATAATAATAAATTTAAATTAGCAGGTTGTGGTGATGCGCACCTATAGTCACAGCTACTCTGGAGGCTGAGGATCATTTGAACCTGGGAGTTGGAGGCTGCAGTGAACAGTAATTGCACCACTGCATTCCACTCTGGGCAACAGAGCAAGACCCCATCTCTTAAATATATCTGTATAAAAAATATATATTATATTATATATATTATATAATATTATATATATTTTGTGTAATATATTATATATAATATTATATAATATATAATATATATTATATATTATATTTAATATTATATAATATATTTTATATTATATATATAATATTATATATAATATATATTATATATAATATATATTATATATAATATTATATATATAACATAGTAAATATTTTATTTTGGGCCAGGCGTGGTGGCTCATGCCTGTCATCCCAGCACTTTAGGAGGCCGAGGTGGGAGGGTCATTTGAAGTCAGGAGTTAGAGACCAGCCTGGTCTCTATGGTAAAATCCCATCTCTACTAAAAATACAAAAATTATTGGGTGTGGTGCTACACGCCTGTAATCCCAGCTACTTGGGAGGCTGAGGCAGGAGAATCGCTTGAACCTGGAGGCAAAGGTTGCAGTGAGCTGAGATCATGCCACTGCATTCCAGCCTGGGCGACAGAGCAAGACTCCATAAAAAAAAAAAAATTATTTTACTGTATTCAAAAATAGAGACAGGGTCTTGCTATGTTGCCCAGGCTGTTTCCAAACTCCTGAGTTCAAGCAATCCTCCTCCCTCAACCTCCCAAAGTGCTGGGAGTAGAGGCATGACCCACTGTGCCCAGCCTATAATAAAAATTTTAAAAACCTTGGCACGTTAACAGCTCACATTTATGAAACCTTCACAATGTGCCAAGTATTGTGCTAAGCCCGTTACATCATTGCCTCATTTGAGTCTAATAACCAACCCCATTTTACAGATGGAGAAACTAAGGCCCAGTGAGGTGAAGTAACATGCATGGTTAGCAAGTTCATAACTTCCAGTGCCATTGATGGCATTTGAGGTTCTTTGAAGACAGAATCCAGGTTTGTGGCTGGGCGTGGTGGCTCACACCCATAATCCTAGCACTTTGGGAGGCCAAGTTGTGAGGATCGTTTAAGGTCAGGAGTTGGAGACCAGCCTGGCCAAACAATGGTGAAACCCCATCTCTACTAAAAATACAAAAATTAGCCAGGCATGGTGGTGGGCACCTGTAATCCCAGCTACTCGGGAGGCTGAGGCAGGAAAATCCCTTGAATCGGGAAGGGGAGGTTGCAGTGAGCCAAGATTGCACCACTGCACTCCAGCCTGGGCAAGAGAGTGAGGCCGTGTCTCCAAAAAAAAAGAAAACAAAAGATCCAGATTTGTGACCTGGACGAACTCTCCAGAAAAATCTAGGATGCTGAACAAACCAGGTCCCCAGACACAGGAGCCCTGTTGACTTTCTGATTTTCATTTTAGTGCACGTGCAGCCGAAAGCCAGTCAGACTGCAGAGTGTGTAAATGGGAAGGTCAGGGAAAGGTGTGGGCCGGGCAAGTTTTCTGGAAGTCTTCAAGTGGGAGGATGGGTACAGCAGGAGATGAAGGAGAGGGCGGTGCCCCGGGCCCTTTAGTCCACAAGACTCAGCTGAAGTTAGCCCAAGTATCGGGGTCACGCTGTTACCAGGCTACCAGGCTAGACCAGACGTTAAACATTAGTGCTCATTGTCATTCATTAACACAGCCTCAGGAACCTACGGGGCCAGCTTCTTGCGCGTGTGCTTGCCGTAGGAAGGAAGTCTAGATTTTCTCAAGGGAGAAATCGGGGAGCACACATGCTTCTTTTTTTTTTTTAAGTCCCAGAATTCACAAGAGGATGCTTTTGTGTAACGAGCACCCCAGAGTACAGTTAGAATCAGATCCAGGTTACCCGTGTGGGGCCGCCTGACTGCCTGGTGCTTCCTCGGCAGGTTGAGGTAGAGGAGGGGTGTGGGGCTGGGAGTTGGGCAGATGGGTCCAGCAAGTGGCTCTGCTGCTCCCAGCCTCAGTTTCCCCCTCCGGAAAGTGAAGGTGGTAACGGCGCCTTTCCAACGGGTTGTGGGGAGGATTCCACGAGGTGTCCATAAATGCTTCTGCCCAGTGCCTGGCACGGTGGCAGGTGCCCAGGTCTGTTAGGGTGTCTCTGTCTCTTTCTCATGTTTACAAAAGTGGCCGTCGCCCCGGGTGCAGCATGGCTGCTTTGGTTTTGAAACCTCCACTTGGGTCTCTGCTGTTTAAAATGACTCTCCTAGGTTGGGCACAGTGGCTCAGGCCTATGATCTCAGTACTTTGGGAGGCCAAGACAGGAGGATCACTTGAGCCGAGGGGTCCAAGACAGCCTGGGCAACATAGTGAGACCCCATCTCTACAAAAAACTTAAAAATTAGCCAGATGCAGTGGCACATGCCTGTGGCCCCAGCTACTCAGGAGGCAGAGGCAGGAGGATGGCTTGAGCCTAGGAGTTCGAGGCTGCAGTGAGCTATGATTGTGCTGCTGTACTCCAGCCTGGGCAACAGAGCAAGACCCTGTCTCTAAAAATAAAAAATACATAAATGGCTGGGCATGGTGGCTCACTCCTGTAATCCCAGCACTTTGGGAGGTTGAAGCGGGCAGATCACCTGAGGTCAGGAGTTCAAGAGCAAGCCTGGCCAACATGGCGAAACCCCGTCTCTACTAAAAAATAATAAAAACAAAAGTTAACTGGGCATGGTGGTGCATGCCTGTAATCCCAGCTACCTGGGAGGCTGAGGCATGAGAATCGCTTGAACCAGGAGGTGGAGATTATAGTGAGCCGAGATCGCGCCACTGCACTCCAGCCTGGGTGACAGATTCCATCTCAAAAAAATAAATAGAGTGACTCTGTGCCTGAGAAGGGGGTGCAGGACAAGGGGAGGTGCAGCCCGGGCCCCAGCTCTGCCCCCAGCCCAACTGTAAATGCCATTGCCCAATTACCCCTTCTCTTTCTTCTTTGTATTGTGAAGGGTTTTGTTGTCAAGAACAGTAGAGAGAGGAATACGATCCCCCTGTACACTCCACCTTGATTTTCATGAACACGGTGCCATATTTGTCTCATCTATTTTTTCAATGTGTTAGATTTTTGTAATTAAAATATAATTCACATATAAAAAATACACAGCTAGTGGCCGGGTGTGATGGCTCACACCTGTAATCCCAGCACTTTGGTAGGCTGAGGTGGGCAGATCACCTGAGGCCAAGAGTTCGAGACCAGCCTGGCCAACATGGAGAAACCCGTCTCTACTAAAAAACACAAAACTCAGCCAGGTATGGTGGCAGGCGCCTGTAATCTACTTGGGAGGCTGAGGCAGGAGTATTGCTTGAACCCGGGAGGTGGAGGTTGCAGTGAGCCCAGATCGCGCCATTGCACTCCAATTTGGGCGACAGAGCAAGACTCCATCTCAAAAAAAAAAAAAAGTGTAAAAGTTCAGGGAGTCCTGACAGTGGCCGGCAGCCTGCACTGAAGTATTTTCTGGTAAATTTCCCTGCCTCATGACATTCAAGTCTGCACCTAAACGTCATAGCATGCATTGCTAAAAATATGACGTTTCTACATACCCACTGTCCCATGATCACTTCTAACTAAATTAACAACAGTTCCTTAATAGCTTTTAAAACCCAGACCATATTCAAATTCCCCAATTGTTCCAAAGTGTTACAGCTGGCACGTTTGAAACAGGATCCAAATCATTTCCATACATCATATTTAGTCGAGTCTCCTAGCTTGCTTTATTCTAAAGTCATCTCCCCTCCCCCAACTTTTTTTTTTTTTAAATATGATACTGACTTTAAGGGAGTGGACCACGTGTCCCGTGGAATGTGCCACCTCCCGCTGTCTCTCTCTCCCTTTTATTTCCTATCAAGTGGAACTCAGCTCCAGGCTGGATGCAGTCAGACAGAACGCCTTGGCAATCCCGCCTCACGGACCATGCCGTGTCTTCTGTATCGCTTCCCTGCCAGACACACAAGACGTCTGGTTTCTACACCCAGAATGAGGCCTCAAATGTCCCCCCAGGATTTTAAATATGTTAGGCCACCATCCCCAGCTGGCTGCCTCTAGACGCAGGGTACAGTTGGCTCAGTGTGGGGAAGGTCAGGCCAGTGCTGGAATTCTTTGCCTCTCTGGACACATGGGACGGCTGTGGTGCTTGGGTGGGTGGGTGGGGGTCGGGGGGCGGGAATGAGCTCAGGGGTCCCAGGAGGAGGCGTATCCAGTATCCAGACCCCTACCACACGGCCGGGTGCAGTGGCTCACGCCTGTAATCCCACCACTTTGGGAGGCCGAGGCAGGCGGATTACCTGAGGTCAGGAGTTCGAGACGGGTCTGGCCAACATGGTGAAACCCCATCTCTACTAAAAATACAAAATTAGCTGGGCGTGGTGGCAAGTACCTGTAATCCCAGCTACTCGGGAGGTGGAGGCAGTGAGCCAAGATTGCACCACGGTCCTCCAGCCTGGTTGACAGAGCGAGATCCGTCTCAAAAAAAAAAAAAAAAACGGTAACCAGACCCCTCCCCGGGAGAGCTGCCATGGGGTTCCGGGCATTGAGGCACAGGGATGCCGAGCCCTCTGACCTACCCATCCTTGGCAGCTATGGGATTTCATCCTGTGGTTCTGTTCCCACCCCCCACAGACGATAACAGCAACCAGAGCTCCATCGCAGATGCCTCCCCCATCAAACAGGAGAACAGCAGCAACTCCAGCCCCGCTCCAGAGCCCAACTCGGCTGTGCCCAGCGACGGCACCGAGGCCAAGGTGGATGAGGCCCAGGCTGATGGGAAGGAGCACCCAGGAGCTGAAGGTATGTGGCCTCTGGAGGTGGGGCTCTGACGGCCTCCCTGTAACCGGCCTTCAGGCAATCTGTGGCTAGGTGTTCGAGGAGGCCCTGTCATGTGCCAGCCCCAGCAAGGAGACAGTAAAGAGAGGTGACACCTGGAGTACATGGTCTCGTAGGGGAATTAAAAAAATCAGACAGGCCAGGTGCAGTGGCTCATGCCTGTAATCCCTGCACTTTAGGAGGCCAAGGTGTGAGGACTGCTTGAGCCTAGGAGTTCAAGACCAGCCTGGGCAACATAGCAAGACCTCATCTCTACCAAAAAAAAAAAAAAAAAATAGCCAGGTGTGGTGGCACACACCTGTGATCCAGCTACTTAGGAGGCCGAGGTCGGAGGATCACTTGAGCACAGGAGGTCAAGACTACTACAGTGAGCCGTGATCATGCCTCTGCACTCCAACCTGGGTGACAATAAGACCCTGTCTCAAAAATAAGTAAATAAATAAAAATCAAACAATTGGCCAGGCATGGTGGCTCACACCTATAATCCTAATGCTTTGGGAGGCTGAAGCAGGAGGATCACTTGAGGCCAAGAGTTTGAGACCAGCCTGGACAGCATAGCAAGACCCTGTCTCTACAAAAAAATGCCTTAAGATGAGCTGGGCATGGTGGCATGTGCCTGTGGTCCCAGCTACTCAAGAGGCTGAGGCGGGAGTATCCCTTGAGCTCAGGAGTTGGAGGCTGCAGTGAGCTGTGATCACACAACTGAACTCCAGCCTGGGTGACAGAGTGAGACCCTGGCTCAAAATATAATTATATTAATACATTTTAAGTATATTTAAAAATCAGACAACCTAGTATTAGGAAGATAAGTGTGGCAGAGAATTATAAAGTAGGAAAGGGGTGGGGGGGTCTTGCTGAATGACCTGGAGAGTTGCAATTTTAAATGGGGTGGTTGGGGCGGCCTTTGAATAAGACGAGGCTCAAACTGGGCGACTGAGCAAGCCATGTGGGGATCTGGGAGGAGAGCAGTGTGGGCAGAGGTAAGAGTGAGTGAGGAGCTGGAAAATAAGATGGGCACCAGGCGTGGTGGCTCACGCCTGTAATCCCAGCACTTTGGGAGGCCGAGGCAGGCGGATCACTTGAGGTCAGGAGTTCAAGACCAGCCTGGCCAACACGGTGAAACCCTGTCTCTACTAAAAATACAAAAATTAGCAGAGTGTGGTGGCATGTGCCTGTAATTCCAGCTAGTCAGGAGGCTGAGGCAAGAGAATCACTTGAACCCAGGAGGCGGAGGTTGCAGTGAGCCGAAATTGTGCCATTGCACTCCAGTCTGGGCGATAGAGAAAGACTCTGTCTCAGAAAAATTTTAAAAAGTTAATAATAATACGGGGTCAGACAGCAGGCAGCGCCTCAGGTGTGGGGGGCTCGTAAGGCCACTGCCTGGCCTGGGTTTTCATGGTAAGACGGCAGCCACTGGGGGCTTGGGTGACATGATCTGAAGGATTAAGAACAGATGATGGGGTGATTGTGTGAGAGTGTGTGTGTGATTGTGTGAATGTGTACACAAATATTTGTGTGTGTTTATTTTGAGTCTCTACAGAAAAATTAAAAGAATGGCATAATACTGTCCTGTATATCCACCTGCTGCACTTGGCAATTGTTGGCTTTTGGGTTTCTTTTGCTTTGTATTTTTTCTGGGACCATTTGAAAGTAAGTTATAGATCTCAGGACATTTCATCCCTAAACATGTCAGCACGTGTCTTTTAAAAATAAAGACATTCTGGGCTGGGCACAGTAGCTTATGCTTATAATCTCAGCACTTTGGGAGGCCGAGGCAGGAGGATCTTTTGAGCCCAGGAGTTCAAGACCACCCTAGGCAAGAAGACGAAACCCCGTCTCTACAAAAAATATAAAAATGAGCCCGGCATGGTGGCATGCGCCTGTAGTCCCAGGAGGATCGACTGAACCTGAGAGGTTGAGGCTGCAGTGAGCCATGATTGCACCACTCCAGCCTGGGTAACAGGGTGAGACCTTGCTGCTAAAAAAAAAAAAAAAAAAAAAAGGCATTCTCTTACAGATTTACAAATACCGTTACTGCATCTAAGAAAATGAGCAGCATTCCGGATGGTCTAACATGGAGGTATATTTTGAAGGTGAGGGGAGAGCCTGTGTTGGGCAGTACATAGGGGTGAGTGCGGACCTGAGGGTGACTCTGGGCACCTGGAGGGACAGCAGTGGCTGAGCGGGTCTGGGGAGGGCAGGCCAGGTCGGGAGCACCTTGCACACCCATGAGGAGCTGGCGAGCATGGAATGTGGAATGGCAAATGTGACCAGCCTGCAGCTAGGGCCACCCCAGGGCTCAGGGCGTGTGTGTCCTGGGAGCAGCCAGTGTGGTTCCAGGAGAAAGGCTGTCCCCTGCTGCAGAGCTGATCCGCACCCCTGTGCAAGGAGGCTCTGGGCTGGCGCCAGGGCCCCAGTCATAGCTGCACTCTGCTTCCTGCACCCCAAGAACCCATAGGTCAGCAGGGGAGACAGACACTGGAATGAAGGACTCATTGGCAGAGATGCAGACAGACTCTATCCAGCCCGTGGTGTGAGAATCTGGCTATACAGAACCCTGCAGTATCATTTTTTAAATTTGAATGTGATGTCAAAATTTAAAAATTGAGCTTAAAACAGGATTGATTTCTAGCTTCTTTTGAAGAATCAGCTTTGACAATACTGGGCCTGCTTTTCCCTGGGGCAGTTACCAGCTGAAGCAGAAGAGACCCTTCCCTATTGTCTCTAAACCAAGGCCAAAGCGCGCTTGCCTTGTGTTACCTCATGGCCACTGTTGTTTTTCTTATTGTAGATTTTAAAAGGAAAATTAAGATATTTCTTGGGTTTTTGTTTTTTTTTTTTCCAGACGGAGTCTTGCTCTATCGCCCAGGCTGGAGTGCAATGACGTGATCTCGGCTCACTGCAACCTCCGCCTCCCAGGTTCAAGTGATTCTCCTGCCTCAGACTCATGAGTAGCTGGGATTACAGGCGTGCACCACCACGCCTGGCTAATTTTTGTATTTTTAGTAGAGATGGGGTTTCACCATGTTGGCCAGGCTGGTCTCAATCTCCTGACCTCGTGATCCACCCACCTCGGCCTCCTAAAGTGCTGGGATTACAGGTGTGAACCACCACGCCCGGACTATTTCTTGGTTTTTGTTTGTTTGTTTGAAATGGGGTCTTGGCCGGGCGCAGTGGCTCATGCCTGTAATCCCCGCACTTTGGGAGGCTGAGGCGGGCGGATCACGAGGTCAGGAGATTGAGACCATCCTGGCTAACATGGTGAAACCCCGTCTCTACTAAAAATACAAAAAAATTATCCGGGCATGGTATTGGGCGCCTGTAGTCCTGGCTACTCGGGAGGCTGAGGCAGGAGAATGGTGTGAACTCGGGAGGCGGAGCTTGTGTTGAGCCGAGATCGCACCACTGCACTCCAGCCTGGGCGACAGAGCGAGAATCCGTCTCAAAGTAAAAAAAGAAAAAAAGAAATGGGATCTCACTGTTGCCCAGGCTGGAGTGCAGTGGTACAATCTCAGCTCACTGCAGCCTTGAACTGCTGGGCTCAGGTGATCCTCCTGCCTCAGTCTCCCAAGTAACTGGGACTACAGACATGCACCACCATGCCCTGGTAATGTTTATAGTTTTTTGTACAGACGGGGTGTTGCTATGTTGCCCACGCTGGTCTTGAACTTCTAGGCTCCAGTGATCCTCCCACTTTGGCCTCCCAAAGTGCTGAGATTACAGATGTGAACCACCACACCCAGCCAAGATGTTTCTTTTTTTTTTTTTTTTTTTTTTTGAGACGGAGTTTCGCTCTTGTTGCCCAGGCTGGAGTGCAATGGTGCAACCTTGGTTCACCACAACCTCCACCTCCCGTGTTCAAGCGATTCTCCTGCCTCAGCCTCCAGAGTAGCTGGGATTACAGGCATGCACCCCCACACCCGACTAACTTTTTATTTTTAGTAGCGACAGGGTTTCTCCATGTTGGTCAGGCTGGTCTTGAACTCCCAACCTCAGGTGATCCGCCTGCCTTGGCCTCCCAAAGTGCTGGGATTATAGGCGTGAGCCACTGCGCCTAGGCTGAGAAAGCTATTTTTTTAAGAAAACTGGGAAAGTACATATTTGAAGAGAGTATTTCTTAACATTTTATTTGTGAAGCTTATCTATGTCTGAATCAAACAGCCCACTTGACTCATTTGTGGTATTGCCTGGCCCGTCATGGGGCTTTTGAGTTCATAGTCACTGCTGTGATGGACACAGTTAAAAAGGGATTGGAGGGGCCTCCAGGAAGGCTTCTTGGAGGAGTTGCTGTCTTGACCTGGTATTAGAAAGGAGGCAGGCTGGCCGGGTGCAGTGGCTCATGGCTGTAATCCTAGCACTTTGGGAGGTCGAGGTGGGTGAATCGCTTGAGCTCAGGAGCTCGAGACCAGCCTGAGCAACATGGTGAAACCCTGTCTTTACAAAAAATTTTAAAATTAGCTGGATGTGGTAGTACATGCCTGTGGTCCCAGGTACTTGGGAGGCTGAGGCGAAGATCACTTGAGCCCAGGAGTTTGAGACCAGCCTGGGCAACATGGTGAAATCCCATCTCTACAAAAAATACAAAAATTAGGCTGGGCACAGTGGGTCACACCTGTAATCCCAGCACTTTGGGAGGCTGAGGTGGGCGGATCACCTGAGGTCAGGAGTTCGAGACCAGCCTGCCCAGCATGGCAAAACACTGTTTCTACTAAAAATACAAAAAATTAGCTGGGTGTGGTGGCGAGCACCTGTAATCCCAGCTACTCGGGAGGCTGAGGCAGGAGAATTGCTTGAACCCAGGAGGCGGAGGTTTTAGTGAGCCGAGATCATGCCACTGCACTCCAGCCTGGGCAATGAGAGTGAAACGTGTAAAAAAAAAAAAAAAAAAAAATATATATATATATATATATACACACACACACAAAAAATACATAAAACTATAGGCATGTGCCTGTAGTCCCAGCTGCTCAGGATACTAAGGTAGGAAGATTGCTTGAGCCTGGGAGGTGGAGGTTGCAGTGAGCATGATCGTCCCACTGCACTCCAGCCTGGATGACAGAGCATGACCCTGTCTTAAAAAAAAAAAAAAAAAGAGAGAAGAAAAAGAAGAAGAAAGTAAGAAAGTGTGGTGTGGCAGGACCACAGAGCTCAAAATAGGGAGTGTTGGGAAAGAAAGCTGGAAATAACAGGAATTTGGAAGGCCTCCCTCGCTCAATGGGATAAGCAATTGGCTCTTCAAATATGCTGGCGAGGCCGGGCGTGGTGGCTCATACCTGTATTCCCAGCACTTTGGGAGGCCGAGGCAGGTGGATCACCTGAGGTCAGGAGTTTGAGACCAGCCTGGCCAAAATAGTGAAACCCCATCTCTACTAAAAATACAAAAAATAGCCCGGTGTGGTGGTGCATACTTGTAATGCCAGTTTCTTGGGAGGCTGAGACAGGAGACTAGCTTGAACCCAGGAGGCAGAGATTGCAGGTTCATGCCATTCTCCATATCAACTATAATACTTCCCGTTCAAGTCTGTGACTGTGCCATAATTTATTTGAACAGTCCCTTAGTGATGGTCACTTAGGTGTTCCCGTCTTTTGTTTTGCACATGCAGTCCTGCAGGGGGTCTGGTACCCTCATCTCTCTTTACCTTTGCCCAGGTGCAGGTGGCTCTGAAGGCTGCGTCCCTGGAAGTGGAACCGTTTAGTCAGAGGCTGCATATGCACTCAGAATGTCACAGGTTCTGCCTGGCTTTTCCCCCAAGAAGTCATGGGTAGGATGACACCACTAGCACAGGGGTTCTCAGCCTCAGCACCCCTGGCATTTGGAGACGGATCATTCTTTTTTTTTTTTTTTTTGAGACGGAGTCTCGCTGTGTCACCCAGGGCGGAGTGCAGTGATGCAATCTGGGCTCATTGCAACCTCTCTGCCTCCCGGGTTCAACTGATTCTTCTGCCTCAGCCTCACGAGTAGCTGGGACTACAGGCGTGCATTTGCCATCACACCTGGTTCATTTTTGTATTTTTAGCAGAGACAGGGTTTCACCATGTTGGCCAGGCTGGTCTCAAACTCCTGACCTCAGGTGATCCGCCCGCCTCAGCCTCCCAAAGTGTTGGGATTACAGGTGTGAGCCACCACATCCAGTCTTGGATCCTTCTTTATTGTGGGGGGGCCATCCTGTGCATTGTGGGACATTGAGCAGCATCCCTGGCCTCCACCAAAATGTTTCCAGTTGTTAACCAATGTCCCCAGGATAGGGGCAGGGGTAAAATCACCCCCTGCTGAGAGCCAGTGCCCTAGCGGCTTTGCCATAGCCTTCACTGCGTACAGTATGTGTCGTCCCCTCTCATCTCCCCTCATGGCCCCCGTGATCCCAGCATGCCCACCAGGCTTCCCTGGAAGGTGGTTCTGCAGGTAGAAGGCAGAGGGGGTGAGATGGGGGCTGTGGTCACATACAGGTGGACACTCACCAGCTGTGTGGGCCTGGGCAGGAACATCACCTCCACACACCCTCCTACTTCCTTGTTTGTAAAATGGGACGACCAGCTGCTCGGGAGGCTAAGGTGGGAGGATCACTTGAGCCTGGGAGGTGGAGGCTGCAGTGAGCCATGATCGTGCCACTGCACTCCAGCTTGGGCGACAGAGCAAGACCCTGTCTCAACAGAAAATAAAATGGGATAAACAGAAGCTGCCTCCCTCGCCGGGAGCAAAGGGGGCGAGAACGCCAGCAAAGTGCTCGGCCTGGAGCTGGGGCTTAGGAGGAGGGTCTGGGAGGTGCAGGGTTGCCTTGTCTACCCTTCTGTCGGGGGAGCGATTGCGGGGACCCCAAGGACGGACATGGGCTTCGTGTGCAGCCGCGTTCCTGCTTCTTTCCCGTCCTGGTTTCTTTCCGGCTGTGGCCTTGTTTCTCCCATGTTGGGGGTGTGTGTCTCCTTTGCTCTAGAAGCCCGATTTGAGCTCTGCAGCAGGAATTATGTTTTGAGTTAGTGTGTCCAGTTGGTTGCTACTTTCTCGCCACTACCACCAGATGCTAAATTGGTGGGACGCAGGTGGGACCTACACCAGGGTCCTCTCTGGCCACCCCAGGCCCCTGGGCCTGCACGGCTGCCCTGCACTGCTCAGCCAGGATCCACCTGCCTGCTGCCCGAGCTGCCCATGGGAAGGGCACAAGGACAGACCTGTGTGGCCTTCCCAGGTGGGTGCGTGCTGTCTGCCGGGACGGGGCAGGTCGGCCACCAGCTGTTGACCTTGCTTTGAACTTGTTTACTGCTATGTGAGTTCAGGGAATGACATAATTCCTGTCCAAACTCCCTGGACTAAATTTAGGCCCCAGGAAAATAATTTTCCCTGGGTGAGTTCCAGCACCGCAGCGCCCAGAGAATCGGCTGCTGCCCTGAGCTCCTGAATGCTCTGTGGGTTCCAAGGCCAGTTCCCACCAAGCTCTAGGGCCTGGCTCTCAGGAGAGGCCTCTGCCGGGCACCTCTCTGCCCAGCATGGGTCAGCGTGAGTCTCTGGGTGACTGGCCACCTTCATGATTTCTAAGCCTACATCTGGGGCACCCACCTCCCCCACCACTCTGCAGAGCCTGCTGTGCCCAGCAGAAAAGGAGCTGTGGTCAGATCCAAAGCCGCAGATGGGCAACTTTTCTAGTAAAAACTTTAAATGTTTATGTTAAAGCAAACATGTATTATGAAATAGAGTATAACAATAACATGATTTCTCTCTCTCTCTTTTTTTTTTTTTTTTTTTTTGAGACAAAGTCTCACTCTGTCACCCAGGCTGGAGTGCAGTGGTGCTATTTTCCGCTCACTGCAACCTCTGCCTCCTGGGGTCAAGCGATTCTCCTGCCTCAGCCATCCAAGTAGCTGAGATTACAGGCACCTGCCATCACACCCAGCTACTTTTTATATTTTTAGTAGAGACGGGGTTTCACCATGTTGGCCAGGCTGGTCTTGAACTCTTGACCTCAAGTGATCTGCCTGCCTTGGTCTCCCAAAGTGCTGGGATTACAGGTGTGAGCCACCACGCCTGGCCTGGCCTGGCCCCTCTCTTTTAAAATAAATAAATAAATAAACTAGAGATGAGATTTCACTATATTTCCCAGGCTGTTCACAAACTCCTGAGCTCAAGCGATCTTCCCACCTTGGCCTTCCAAAGTGTTGGGAGTACAGGTGTGAGCAACTACACCTGGCTGATTTTTCTTTTTATTGAGATGAAATTCACATAAAATTAACCAGGTTAAGTGAATAATTCACTGACAGTACACTCACAAGGTTGTGCAACCACCACTTCTATCTGGTTCCAAAACATTTTAATCACCCCAGAAAGAAACCTTGCACCCAGCCGCAATCATTCTCCACTTCTCCCTTCCCCAGCAACACTGGGTCCCTGCCCAGGGCAACCACGAAACTTCCTGTCTCCATGGGTTTGCCTATTCTTGACTTTTCATATAAATGGAATCATATACTCTGTGGCCTTTTGTGTCTGACTTCTCACTCAGCATAATGTTTTCTTTCTTTTTGTTGTTGTTGTTGTTTTGTTTTTTGTTTTTTGTTTTGTTTTGTTTTGGAGACAGAGTCTCACTCTGTCACCCAGGCTGGAGTGCAGTGGCATGATCTTGTCTCACTGGAACCTCCGCCTCCTGGGTTTATGGGATTCTCCTGCCTCAGCCTCCCAAGTAGCTGGGATTACAGGCGCGCAACACCACGCCTGGCTTATTTTTGTATTTTTTTTAGTAGGGGGGAGGGTTTGCCATGTTGGCCAGACTGGTCTCAAACTCCTGACCTCAGCTGATCCACCCACCTTAGCCTCCCAAAGTGCTGGGATTACAGGCGTGAGCCACCGTGCCCAGCCTGTTGTTGTCGTTTTTTGAGACAGTCTTACTCTGTCGCCCAGGCTGGAGTGCAGTGGCGTGATCTCGGCTCATCACAACCTCTGCCTCCAAGGTTCAAGTGATTCTCCTGCCTCAGCCTCCGAGTAACTGGGATTACAGGCATGCACCACCACGCCTGGCTAATTTTTGTATTTTTAGTAGAGACGGGGTTTCACCATGTTGGCCAGGCTGGTCTTGAACTCCTGACTTCAAGTGATCCGCCTGCCTTGGCCTCCCAAAGTGGTGGGATTATAGGTGTGAGCCGCCGCGCCCGGCCAGGGCTCCTAGTCTGAGGAGTAACAGTGTCAACCCTGCTCAGACTCCCTGGGAAGGAGGGTCTTGCTGTCCCGTTCCCCCGCCCTCTGTGTCCCAGCCTGTCCCAGGCCCTGCACTGTCTTCTTCTTCTTCCCATCTTGCCTGCTTGCTTTTAAACTTAAGCGTGGGTTATTTTCCCCTTTGTTATTCCTCTGCCTCAGAAACCCCAGCAGGGAAGTCTTGGTCGCACAGGCATTCTCTAGGATTCGTTTCGTGTGTGCTTTTTAACATCAGGGTACCATGGTGTCCGGGCCTCGGGTAGGATTTTTGCTGCCCCTTCACGAGTGTCTGGCTCTGTGCCCAGTAAGCTTTAGGAAAAACCGCTGCCGCCACTGCCTCCTCCCAAGCTGCACCCACCCCCCCGCCCCATCCAGCCTGCACCTTCCTTCTGCTAAAGAAAACTTGGGGTGGAGCAGCAGGAAGACAGGCATGAGAAATCACCCAAATAACTGGGTTCATTCTACTGGCGATTCCTTGATGGAATGGTGTGCGGCCATCTTGTAAGCTGTGATATTTAAAGAACCTTTAAAGACATGAAGAATTCCTCCGAAATACCATATGACCCCCATTTGGGAAGAGGAGAAAATTTGTACGCATGGAGGGAGGGAAAACTGGAAAGACGGGAATTAATCCTCTAAAACATTAGTGGGGTGGTCCCTGGGTGGTGACAGGTGATTTTTAACTTTATTTTTTCTGTACTTTTCTGTTTCCTGCAATGGTCAGTCATTGCTCTAGCAATCGGAAAAATACCCTTATTATTGTTATTATTTTGAGACGGAGTTTCGCTCTGTCACCCAAGCTTTAGTGCAGTGGCGCGATCTCGGCTCACTGCAACCTCCGCCTCCCGGGTTCACGCCATCCTCCTGCCTCAGCCTCCCGAGTAGCTGGGACTACAGGCGCCCGCCGGCACCACGCCCGGCTAATTTTTTGTATTTTTAGTAGAGACGGGGTTTCACCGTGTTAGCCAGGATGGTCTCGATCTCCTGACCTCGTGATCCGCCCGCCTCGGCCTCCCAAAGTGCTGGGATTACAGGCCTGAGCCACCGTGCCCGGCCAAATACCCATATTATTAAGAGAAATGTTTAGAAAAGGTTAGGACGAAGCCACCTTGGCTGCGGGAGAGAGGAATTGACAGCCATGATTGTTGGTGCGCACTGCGGCCGCCAGGGGGTGCTGGGTGCACGCAGCACAGAGACTGCAGCCTCCTCCAGTCGCCTCCCAGGGCCCTCAGCAGCTAAGTGTGCAGGAGAGGGTTGCAGACGCCAGGGTCCGTGTGTGACCTGGCTGCTGGAAACAGCGCCACTGAAAAATCAACAGGAGACTCCCCAGCCCTCCAGCCCCCCAGCTCATTGTAGCCTTCAAAGACCACTGGCCCCAAAACTACCCGATTCAAGGTATTTTTAGTATTTGGCCCCACCGGCCCCGCCTCTCACGTGTCTGAAAACAGCTCCTGTCGTCTTGCTCTTCCCTCAGATGCTTCTGATGAGCAGAATTCACAGTCCTCGATGGAACATTCGATGAACAGCTCAGAGAAAGTAGATCGGCAGCCTTCTGGAGACTCGGGTCTGGCCGCAGAGACGTCTGCAATCTCTCAGGTACCTCGCTCGAGGTCTCAGAGGGGCAGCCAGATCGGCCGGGAGCCCATTGGGTTGTCGGGGGTACGTTGAAAGGTGTTTCGTCATTGTGTTTTGTTGTTTTGTCGTTGGACCATTGGAACTGTCATTTGTCCATTGGGCTATGTCCATGAACACAGTCCTGGGCTCTGCCTTGGGCTCTGGGGCCGAGGGATAATGAGACTTGTGGCCTCTGCCCTCAAGGAGCCTCTGGGTCGGAGGAGGATGAAGGGACCTTGAACCCAGCCTCGGCTGCTGCGTTTTGTCTGTTCAGGTTCACACAAGCATTGCCTCATCTCAGTGATCCCCAGATCGGTGAGCTTTAGAGCTGGGAAGACAAGACTTCAGAAACCTGAGTGGTGGGGCCTCCGACGGAGCGGTGCTGCTGGCCCCACTTGCACTGCATGGGCCCCTCTCCAGGGCATCACTCTGTGTTGGAATCTGGTCTGAATGAGTCAGCACAGGTGCAGTGGGGCCCGGTGGTTAGGAGCAAACCTCCCAGAGTCGGGCCCAAGTTTGAATCCCAGCTCCCAAAATGGGATCACGGAACTGTCTTAGGGCCACCGTGAGGATTCGATGGGAGAACTTGGGTAAAACACTTAGCATGGAGCGGACACAAGATGCAGAGGTGTCATTGGCCATGACCACTATTAGGATTTTTCACTGTAAATCCTCTAGACTTTTTTTCCTTTGAGACAGAGTCTCACTTTGTCACCCAGGCTGGAGTGCAGTGGCATGATCCCGGCTCAATCCAACCTCCACCTCCTGGATTCAAGCAATTCTCCTGCCTCAGCCTCCCAAGTAGGTGGGATTACAGGTGCCTACCACTCTGCCCGGCTGATTTTTGTATTTTTAGTAGAGATGGGTTTCACCATGTTGGCCAGGCTGGTCTCAAATTCCTGACCTCAAATGATCCACTCCCTCAGCCTCTCAACGTGCTGGGATTACAGGCGTGAGCCACTGCGCCCGGCAACTTCAAAATCTTTAAACCCTTTGATTGGCAGGTCCCTTTCCAGAAACTCACCCCGTGGAACCCCCTCCACATGCCCTAGCTCTAAGGGACTGCTTAGGGAAATCTGGGGTCTTGTCTGAGACAGACTAGGGCACAGCCGTCTAGAAAAGCATGGTTGTGCCTTCCAGGTTCTGATAAACATTCTTGCGGCGTGCAGTGAGAAAAGCAAGCTGCAGATCCGCAGGCGTAGCATGAGCCCATCTGGTTAAAAACAGTAGAAACCAAAGCCTGGTGATTTATATTAAGACCAAAGTTGTCGGCTGGGATCTCCGGGCCTCTTAATCTCAGAGAAGAAAAGCTCAGCTTGAAACTTTGATCCATACCCTGAGAGTATCCAATGCTCCCCCGCAGTACCTGGAAATGCCAGGAGTCCCCCATTCTCACATCGCCCCCACTACCCCACACTCTTGCTTCCAGGAGACCCAGACCTAAAATTGGGCCTCTTCCACCATTTTCACAGGCACACGACACACATATTGTCCACAGAGCTGGGTGTGTGAGTGACATGGAGGATGTACTCCAGTGAAGCAGACAGCCTGACATTTCAAGCAATACGTTTTTGGCCGGGTGCAGTGGCTCACATTTGTAAGCCCAGCACTTTGGGAGGCTGAGGCAGGTGGATCACTTGAGGCCAGGAGTTCGAGACCAGCCTGGGCAACATAGCAAGACCCTGTCTCTCCAAAAAAAAGAAAAAGAAAATTAGCCAGGCATGGTGGTGCGTGCCTATAGTCCCAGCTACTCTGGAGGCTGAGGCGGGAGGATTGCTTGAGCCTGAGAGTTCAAGGCTGCAGTGGGCTATGATCCTACCATTGCCCTCCAGCCTGGGTGACAGAGCAAGACCCTGTCTCAAAAAAATAAATACAGAAAAAAGGAGAGAGAGGACAGAAAGGCAGCCTTCCTGACTCCCTGCGATCCCTGCTCCCAGGGCCCCCAGAAGGGGCTCACGTCACTGTCTCTGCAAGTCCATCGCATGTCCTACTCGAGGCCTCTCCTCTGCAACATTTATCTCTGAGAACCCACCATGGACCAGGGTCTATACCTAATCCCTGCCTGCCACGGCGGGGCTGACAATGGGCTCAGGATAAGCAGACACAAGTAGGTCACAGAGTCCCACTAAGTGCCGTGAGAGAGTGAAACAGGGTGACGTGAAGAAGCAGAACAGGCCATGGGTAGAGGGTGCTTGGCTGGTGTCAGCAGGGAGGGGCTGGCTGTGAGCCGGACATGAAGGGGGCCCAGGCTGGGATGGTGAGCTCTCCAGGCAGGGGCAGACCAAGATGCAGAGACCTCAAGACAGGAGCCAGCTTGAAGAACGAAAGAGAGGCCAGGGTGGCCGGGGAGGCCAGAACCTGGTGGGTGAGGAAGAGAATGGTCTGATGAGGGAAGAAGTGGGCCAGGCTTGTCACTAGGGCCTTCTTGGTCCTGGTGAGGAGCTGGGTTTGTTCAGAAGTCAGTAGGAAAGTTGTGGAATGCTTTGTATTTGTAAGTTGTGGTTTCTATTGGAGGAAGGTTGCTGGGGCCATCCTGTTGGCCACAAGCAGGCTGCTCCATCAGCCAGGCCAGAGGCCGGGTTGGAGGGGGGGTGCGGGCGGAGAGGTGGCTTCAGGGGGTGTCCAGGCCTGGGTCTTTCTCCCAGGCTGATGGGGAGCACCAGTTAGGATGGCTGCGGTCAGGAGTTTGGTCTCGGGTGACAGGTTAGGTTTGAGAGGCCCAAGACAATTGTGTGATGGATGAGTGAGTGTTAAACCTTTTCTGGGGTCCTGGGTTTCATGGGAATTCAGTGACAACTACACACCCTTTCCCCCAGAATAACACACACACATATGTGTATAACCAGCAAATGCTGAGAGTCCAGCCCAGACCAGGCACTGTGCCCAGCCCTGCAGGAGCAGGAGTCTACATGGCAGAGTGGGTCTGGGCCTCTGGGAGATGGCCTAGAACTTGCAGAGATTGCCAGGCATCATGGCTCACACCTGTAATCCAAGCAGTTTGGGAGGCTGAGGCAGGAGGATCCCTTGAGCCCAGGAGTTCAAGACCAGCCTGGGCAGCATAGCAAGACCCCATCTCTACAAAAAACTTAAAACAAAAAAATCATCCGGGCATGGTGGCACATGCATATAGTCCCAGCTACTCAGGAGGCTGAGGCAGGGGGACCCTTTGAGACCAGGAAGTCGAGGCTGCAGTGAGCTATGATGACCACTACACCCCAGCCTGAGCAGCAAAGCAAGACTCTGTCTCTAAAAAAAATTATAAAAAGAACTTGGAAAAGCTGGTGCGGTGGCTCACGCCTGTAATCCCAGCACTCTGGGAAGGTGAGGCGGGCAGATCACCTGAGGTCAGGAGTTTGAGACCAGCCTGGCCAACATGGTGAAACATGGAGACATGGTGAAACCCTGTCTCTACCAAAAATACAAAAAATTAGCCAGGCATGGTGGTGTGCACCTGTAATCCCAGCACTCTGGGAGGCCGAGGTGGGCAGATAACCTGAGGTCAGGAGTTTGAGACCAGCCTGGCCCACATGGTGAAACCCCGTCTCTACTAAAAATACAAAAACTAGCCGGGCATGGTGGCGTGTGCCTGTAATCACAGCTACTTGGGAGGCTGAGGCAGGAGAATCACTTGAACCCAGGAGGCGGAGGTTGCAGTGAGCCAAGATTGCCCCACTGCACTCCAGCCTGGCAACAGAGCGAGACTCCATCTCAACAACAAAAACAAGAACTTGGAAAGGTGAACTTGAAACAATAATCACAAGTAATCACCCTAGCAATGAATCACAGATGGGAAGATTGATAACAGCAGCTCCTGGTCCAGTCTGAATGAGTGGGGAGAGCCTAGGGTCCAAGGCAGCAGTGCAGGAAATGCTCCCGAGTTACCAGCCATTGGCATGTGATAGGGCCAGGCAGGGGCCAGGGGACACCGCGCTCCGTAGCTCCAGGAAGAGTTCGGGTGTGAGGGTCTCCATAGGTCCTCAAACTCTCTGGAGTCCACGCTTGGGCCTCAGGTCTGGAACTGCTGGTCTGAACCACAAAGCCACCCCCCCTCGGTTCCTTCCTTGGCTGACCTTCGGCCTCACGCCCGGCCTAACTTGCTCTCCTGGCCCATTAACCTGTGTTCCCCTTTTCTTCTCTCCCCAAGGATTTGGAAGGAGTGCCACCCTCTAAAAAGATGAAACTGGAGGCCTCTCAACAAAACTCTGAAGAGATGTAGACGATGCTTTAAAGCCTCCGATCCATGTTCCATGGAAGGTACGTCAGCAATTAATTCTCGAGCAACTTTGCCCAGCGATTCCTCTTGGGTGCGAACAGAACTACTAACGTTTCAAGTTTACCAAGTGCAGATCCAAGAAGACCCAGAACGGCGTCACTTCTCAGACACTGAAGAACTCTGCTGTGAAGCAAAACACTCAAACCTTTAAGGGACTGTCCTTGGGGAGGCAGGCGGGGCTGACGGCTCAGGAGTGTCTGCACACTGTCTCGGAAGCCAGGATTCCATTTGTGTTGCTGCTGTATTTTTTCCCCCACTTCTCTATGTAACGATATAAGCTATCGGAGGGTGGTACCGATCAGGAACGCTTTTTGGCAGGGCTTTCCACTGTTCAACCGATTCCTTCCGCTTTCTTTTTTTGTGCCTTGTGCCCTTGAGGTGACCTCTGGCATGTATCCTGGTGGTTCTTACATCCCCCTCTGCAAAGTGCCCTCTTGGTTTGGTTCGGGCGGCGGCTGCCACCCTACTCACCGCTCTCCTCCCGCCCCAGGACTTCATCGGAGCAGGCAGGGTGGAGCGAAGTAGCTCCTTAGCCTACCTGGTTTGCAGGTGCAGGGGGACCTTAGGCACGCCCCAAGCACCAGGCACCAGGGCCCAAGGACGCGCAGGTGTTGGGGCACAGTCCCCAAGGGCTCGGCCCCTTGGATCAGGCTGGGTACTCGCTGTGCTCCCCTCCTTGGGGCGTTTAGGACTGGGCGTCTCCAAGCCCACCGTGGCCCAGATGGACGTGCAAAGCCCTTGGAATTTTCTGGCACTTCCTCTCTATTGCCCCCACCACCACCACCACCCCCATCACTGCTTTCTCCCAGACCTCCGAATACGAAATGGCTTCTCTGGCTGACTGCAAGGCTGTGTCCTTAAGGCACTGAGTGGGCCGGGGAGGCTGGGAGCCGGCGGCAGGATTAGCTGGTGCTGAACTTTCTCTCATAGGACGTCGCTTGGATTTCAAATCCACGGTCACCTGCTGCCCTTTGCCTCCCCCGACACCCCAGCCTGTGCCCCGGAGAGGCAGGATCGCAGTGGTCAGAATCCACGTGCTTTCCTATTCAAAGGCTGTTCTGACTCTGAGCCAACAGCTGGACCGTGTCTCCTACCCAGAACATGCCGTCTATCCCCACCGGGGAGCGGGCCTTGATGGCCGGGCCTCGAAGGCCACAAACAAGGCGTCGAGGAATTGGAAAGATTTGCACACCCTCCAGAAAGGAGAGACGCAATCTCCCCTCCCTCCCATCCCCCACCTGCGCTGGAACAGCTTCCTCTCACTGAACGGAGACGCCCCCTTGGACGAACTGCCTAATCGTTTGGTTCTGAGGCCTGGTTTGCTCTTAATTAATATATGAACTCCTCAGACCTTAAACCTTTTCCTAAGCTTTCTTTACTGCACTGGAGTTCTGACTCCCTTTGAGTTGTGTGTTACTGGGGGTGGGGTGGGGTCACGGGTTTTGTTGTTTTTGGGGGCTAATTGGTGCATATTCAGGTACCACCTTTGACGTGTGGCTCTTTCTCCTGACCATCATGGGAAGTGTCTGCTGGATTCCATTTTCTAAGAGTTTCTGAGGGTGAGGCTCTTATTTTTTTTTTAAGGGATCCTGTCTATTTCCTGCACTTCGAGAAGAATCAAAATGTTCCTGAATTTCAAATACCTCATGCAAAATGTCTCCTGAAATAAGGGAAAAAAAAAAAACACAACTTTGAAAATCTTAATGTTGAAGTTAGCAATGCCGAAAGGTTTCTGTCTTAAAAAAAAAATCCTTGTACTTATCAATTTTGCCCCTTAGGCAGTCAGTTTTGTTGAGAACTGTGTCCTGCGTCCTGGCGCAGAACCTACCTGATGCGGTTCCTCTCCACGCATCTCGAGGCGGCGTTACCTCCAGATCCTGTAGAGTTAGAGTCACATTTTTCTTTGCAGCGAAACTCCATCTTGGTGAGAGATGAATTTGGATATTTATTTCCTTCTCTTTTTTTGGGAAACGAGAGGCTACAACCAAGACAGCTGAAGGAGAATGAAACACACACATCCACAGAAACAGAGAGGCGTAGGTGGCCCTGCCGTTGACCGCAGCCTCTCTGGACAGGCAAGGGGAGTTGGCGCAGGTGAGGACTCAGACGACGTCCACCGTCCCAAGGCTGTCACTAGTATTTCTCTGAAGTGCCTGAAGGTAGGAATGGGCCGGCGATTGGGACCAGCTGGGCCCCGCCACGGCCACGCCAGGCAAAGCGCCAGCAGCCCTGCACTCCACGCTGGCCAAGAAGGCCTTCCACGCAGAATGACGAGACTGCAAAAATCCGATGTGCTTCCTTCCCTGGCGCAGTCGCTCCTCGAGCCGCTGCCCCCCACCCACCCTGCACCCCTCGCCCTCCCCCCACCACAGAATCTAAGACCTTTCAGCTTCGAGCCAGGGGGCGGGGGATCCCGAGCAAAAGCCTTCCGTGGACATCAGGCCCCGTGGCCTCAAGGGCTCCCAGGGCAAACCTAATTCCCCCCAAAACGTGAAGTCGGGGAAGCTGCGGCTACACATTCCACAAAGTGCTGGCACTTACACCCACAACCCGGAAGGCTGTGGACCGATTCCTCTAGGGTGGTGACCTCCCATTAGCAAACGGTGTCATGGTTTGGAATGTTCATTATCGCCAAGAACCTGGTTAGAGGCATAAAGACCTTTTTTCACCGTTACCTAATTTTTTTCCCCTTTCAAGAATTTTTTTTTTTTGGTGTGTTGTACAGCAGTATAATTTTTCACTTATTTATTCCATCAGTAGATATGGTTTGTACAATGTACAATGGTTTCATTTCAGAAAATAAAAATTTCAAATCATGAATACCTTGTGGTTTTGTCGCATTTTAAGTAAAGTCAGATCGATGGTGACGGTGTCCCTCTCCAGCTGCTCCGGCCTCTCTTGCGTGGCCATGTGGCCCTGATTCTACAAGACACACAAGTTCCTTGCACACAGGAGCTGTTGCCTTCCATAGTCATAAGAGCTGCCATTATTAAGCACCAGCTGGATGCCAGGCAAGCCACTAGTTGCTCCTTTCTGTGGGCAGGTATTGTTGGCCACCTTGTGCAGGTGAGAAAACAGCAGGACAGTCCCCTGCAGGGCTCTCATGCCGGATCAGGCCCCCAGGTTGAAAGCCACACCTGAGGCCAGGCCTGGTGGCTCATGCTTGTAATCCCAGCACTTTGGGAGGCCGAGAAGGGCGATCACCTGAGGTCAGGAGTTCGAGACCAGCCTGGGCAACATGGCGAAACCCCGTGTCTACTAAAAATAGAAAAATTAGCCAGGTGTGGTGGCACACACCTTTAATCCCAACTAGTTGGGAGGCCAAGGCAGGAGAATGGCTTGAACCTGGGAGGCAGAGGTTGCAGTGAGCTGAGATCACGCCACTGCACTCCAGCCTGGGTGCAACAGAGTGAGACTCTGTCTCAAAAAAAAAAAAAGCCACACCTGATCCGTCTACCCCGAGACCTGGGTTCCAGCAGGGACATGTTTTCAGCTTCCCTGTCTCTGAGGGGACTCTGGATTGTGGTAGGGACTCAGGGGCGTTAGTGCATGGGTGGACTGCAACCTCGGCTTGACTTGTCCTAACAGCCTCTAGTGACTTACATGGTTGGGCTGGAACCAGACCTTTCCCAGGGCTGTGACCCTTTCAGCCCAGACTCCTTCCCCCAAGCTGACTTCCCCACCTCTGTCACCTGGCCCTTGGGTCAGCCCCTAAAGAGAGCTGGCAGGGGTGGGGGTGTTGTTTCAGCGGGTCTAGGCCAAGCTGCACGGCGTGGACCGGCTGCAGGCAGATGCTCTCTCCTGTTTGTTCTGTCTGACTCTCCTTCCTACCCATTCCTTTTTAACATGTTCCAGTGTTTTTACCAGAATTGGCTGCTCAGCTAAATAAACTCCTGATATGGAAAGTTCAGCCTGACAAAACACAAATCATAGAGGCCTTGTTTGCTTAAGGAAAAAAAATGCCTGAGCTGGCACACGTTCCCGCGCTTCCTTTCTGCCCTCCCTGCGTGTCTGTTCCCAGCTCTCACTCTCTGGATCGGTGTCCCTCCCTCCTCTCTCTAAGGCTTCTGCCCTTTCCCCCTGCCTCCCTTGTCTCCACCCGCCTAGATCACTGTCTCACAGTCATTCTGTGGAACTTCCTCTGTGTCTCTCACTGGAGCCGCCTAACTTCCTCTCCCACCTCCCTTCATCAAGGAGCAGTCTCATGCCCAGGAGCTAGAAATGTAGGCTTTGCCGGCATTGGTTGAGCTGTGCTGGGCCCTAGGCAGCAATGACTCAAACTTGACCCTTAACCCCCAGGCAGGTAAGTGAGCCGCAGTGCTTTACGATGCCGATGCCGACCACAGTTTGGAATTAGGGGATACAGACATTCTGATGGCAAGGGTCAGGGAATCTCCTAGGACACTGGAGGAATACCAGGCCTGGGGCTAAGCAGCTTGTTTTTCCTTTTTGACACGAAGGAGGGGCTGGAGGCTTCTGAGCCAAGGCTCTGCTGGACTAGGGATGGTGTTGCCAATGAATAGCATGGATTGGAAAAGACCAGACTGGAGGTGGGAGCCGGGCAACTAGGGAACTGGAACAATAGGCCAAGCAGGGGGCCAGCGGTTGGCAACAGGGCCCATGTGGCCCCAGGCAATGTGAAGGCGGTCAGTAGGCAGGGAGGTGGGGTGGGAAAGGGATCAGCTGGGGGAGGTAGGCAGAAAAGGCTCAGGTCCAAGTTCCAGGCCATGCTAAGGCAACAAGTGTCACAGAGGTCCGTGGTGGGGCCGAGGATGGACTGCAGACCCTAAAGGCCAAGTCCAACTTCCCTCTATCGCTCCTCTGGGTGAAGAATGCATGTTTCCTCCAGAGTCTCAGATTAGACATCCTTTGACATTGTCTATCCAGTTCTATTTCCCTCTTCTTCCCATAGGGGTCTCCCTCCCTCCCCGTCCTTAAGTGGGGCGGGCACTTAGCCCAGGGTGGTGATATGACCCAGTCCTATCCAATCACCATGGTCCCGCCTCCTGGCTACCACAATTGGCTCAGGGATGAGCACGTGGCCCATAGCAGCCCAATGAGAGTCAGCCCTGGGTGGGAACTGGTGGGAAAGAATTCTGCTGGAGCATCTGGAGTTGCTCAAATGGAGTGGCTGCGGCCATCTTTCCTTACACGTGGGGAGGAATCAGCCTGACAATGAAACCGTCACAGGAAAGGGCTGAAAGACGGTGAGTGTGTGCTTTCTAAGGGCAGCATTTGGGCCTTGGCCCCAGCCGGCCCTGAAGCCAGCACAACCCCCGGAACGTCTCAATTTGTGAGCCAATAAATGCCCTTGATGGTTTAGGCAAGTTTTCACTGGGTCTTACCCCACGTGAGCCCCCACTCCTCCATATGGACCTGTTTTGGACCAATGAGGCATCCTCTTCTGTAGTCCTCAACACGCGGAGCTCCACCACTCCTGAGCAGTGTGACCTCAGGCAAGTATCTTAACCTCTCTGGGTCCCTGTTTCCTCATCTGTATAATGAGGACAATAATAATGCCTACCAGGGTTGTTGTGAGGATTAAATGAATACGTGTAAAGCGCTCAAGGCAGGCCCAGGCACACAGTGAATCTCAAATGTTAACTGCTATTTTATAGTTATTATCCTCACGCACCTCTAGCTTTAGAAGACCAGTTCCGAGAGCAGGAGGCACAGGGAAGGGAAGAATGGCCCTCCCCTGGTTGCCTTGGGTTTGCCCTCAGTTACACTTTGCTCTCTGAAGACCCACCTCTTTCCCAAGTGATTGACACTGGAGTCATCCTCACAGCATGCTCCAGATGCGGCACAGCCTGAGTCAGGCCTTGTGGGATGCGCCCACCCGGGAACAGGAAGGAGAGACGTGCCTGACTGAGCAGAGGGCTGGAGGTCAGACAACACGTCCCTGCCCTGGGCACTGGCTGCTCAGTCATTAAAACAGACCCAAATAGCTTCTGGCCAGGGGCTCAAAGGAACAGCCTGTTAGAGACTCAGTTTTCCAGTCTCTCTTCACTGTTGTTCTCTCTCCACAGGTGGGGTTGGGGAGAGGCCTCGGGATGGCAAGGACCAGGGTCTGCTGCCAAGCCTGTGGGTCCTGTCTCCCTCTAGGATGCCCCTGGGACACTGGTACCCATGGATGCACTGGGTGACTTGAGGTCAATGGCTTTCTCTCTCCAGACCTAGGCAGAAAAAGCAATCTGCTTTGCATCAGAGAACCTCAAGAGGCTCTTAATCCTGCTCTTTTCTCCCTCTGGGCTCCCTCCGTGATGAGCTCATCTGACCTCCTGGCAACCCCGAAGGGTGGTTTAGAGCAGGGAATCAGCCTCCCGATTTACAGAAAGGATAACTCAGGCCAGGGAAGCGACTTGGACAGGGTCCTGCAGGGACTCAGTGAAGGAGGCTTCGGAACCCAGCCTGTCTTCCAGCAGACCAGGAATCAGCAAATCTGGCTACCTGTTTTTTTATTTTTATTTATTTATTTATTTTGAGACAAAGTCTCGCTCTTGTCATCCAGGCTGGAGTGCAATGGCATGATCTCGGCTCACTGCAACCTCCGCCTCTGGGGTTCAAGCGATTCTCCTGCCTCAGCCTCCTGAGTAGCTGGGATTACAGGTGCCTGCCACCACGCCCAGCTAATTTTTGTATTTTTAGTAGAGATGGGGTTTCACCATGTTGGCCAGGCTGGTCTTGAACTCCTGACCTCAGGTGATCTGCCCGCCTTGGCCTCCCAAAGTGCCGGGATTACAGGCCTGAGCCACTATGCCCAGCCCACCTGATTTTTTTAAAATAAAGTTTTATTGGAACAAGCCATGCTTATTCATTTACATATTGTTCCTGGCTGCTTTCACCATGCAACAACAGAGTTGAATACAGATGCTCTTCAATTTACAGTGGGGTTACTTCCCAGTAAGCCCATAAATTGGCCTGTGGTCCCAGCTAACTTGAAAGGCTGAGTGGGAGAATCACTTGAGCCTGGGAGGTCAAGGCTGCAGTGAACCCTGATGGCGCCACTGCACTCCAGCCTGGGTGACAGAGTGAGACCCTGAGTGAGGGTCCCAAGTAGCTGGAAGCATACAGGTGCATGCCGCCATGCGCGGCCCTTTTTTTTTTTTTTGGTAGAGACTGGATTTTACCATGTTGCCCAGGCTGCTGTTGAACTCCTGGCTTCAAGTGATCCTCCTACCTTGGCCTCCGTAAGCATTTACAGGGATTACAGGCATGAGCCACTGTGCCCAGCCCTGAATATTTAATCAACATGTAAGGGTGTAGCTCAATGATTTTTCACCCACTGAACACACCTGCGTGACTTGCATCTGCATCAATAAACAGAATATCACTAATCCCCAGTCCCCTTCTTATCCCTGTCTAGTCACTACCCCTCGAAGTGTGGCCGACACCCTGACTTCTACCTGCACCGATGTCTTTGGCTTATTTTTTAGCTTTACATACACAGAATGATGTAGTGTGTGCTCTTGTGTGTCTAGCTTCTTTCACTCAACATGGTATTTGTGAGATTCAATACTGCTGTGTGAGATTGTATGTCATTCATTCTCATTGCTGGAGAATATTCCGTGGGATGAGTGTACTACAATGTGCTTATCCATTCTTTGGACATTTGAGATATTTCCAGCCAGGGTGGTGGGGAGAATTATGAATTCTGGAGGATCGCTTGAGGCCAGGATTTCAAGACCAGCCTGGGCAACATAGCCAAACCCCATCTCTACAAAAAATTTAAAAATTAGCCAAGCATGTGATACACACCTTTAGTCCCAGCTACCCAGGAGGCTGAGGTGTGAGGATCGCTTGAGCCCAGGAGTTGGAGAGTGCAGTAAGCCAAAATTGTGCCACTGCACTCCAGCCTGGGCAACAGAGCAAGATCTTATCTCAAAACAAAACAAAACAAAAAAATGGCCTGGCAAAATCTTTGTGACTTTGGGGTTAGGCAAAGCTTTTTGCTAAAGCTTTTTGCTAAAGCTTTGCCTAACCCCCTCCCCACCGAACAAAAAAAAAACTTCTTTTTGCCTGTAAATCCATCACTTTGGGAGGCTGAGGCAGGCAGATCACTTGAGGTCAGGAGTTTGAGAACCAGCCTGGGCAACATGGTGAAACTCTGTCTCTACCAAAATACAAAAGTTAGCCGAGTGGCCGGGCATGGTACACCTGTAATCCCAGCACTTTGGGAGGCCAAGGTGGGTAGATCATCTGAGGTCAGGACTTTGAGACCAGCCTGGCCAACATGGGGAAACCCCATCTCTACTAAAAATACAAAAAATTAGCCAGGAGTGGTGGTGGGCGCCTGTAATCCCAGCTATTTAGGAGGCTGAGGCAGGTGAATTGCTTGAACTTGGGAGGCGGAGGTTGTAGTTAGCTGAGATTGCTCCACTGCACTCCAGCCTGGGCCAAAAGAGTGAGACTCTGTCTCAAAAAAAAAAAAAAAAATTAGGGCCAGGCATGGTGGTGCGCACCTGTAATCCCAACTACTCAGGAGGCTGAGGCAGCAGAATCACTTGAACCCAGGAGATGGCGGTTGCAGTGAGGCGAGATTGCGTCACTGCACTCCAGCCTGGGTGATGAAGTGAGATTCTGCCTCAAAAAAAAAAAAAAAAAAGAAAAAGAAAAATTCCAAACCCACACCCATCTATTTCTTCACCCTTCTGTGCCTCAGTTTTCTTATGTGTAACTGTCCCTGACCTGCCCACCTCCCAGGGTTGTGTGGGAACCAGTTAGATCTGGACCTTTGAGGAAGGCTGTACAAACTGTTGAGGGCTTTTCAGCCATGAAACTCTTCTGCCCGTACCCCATAAATACAATTAGGTGCTTGCTGCAGAGGCATCGGGGGTCTCTGGCCAGAGGTGACATCTGAAGCAATCGGGATCCTGTTTGGTTTTGCCACATCCGACCTGCCGCCCAGCTGGGGCAAGACAGCCACGCGCGGCGGATGCACCGGCCCTGAACTCTTTCTCGAGTAGTCCCCAGAGGTAGCTGCTGCCTTTCAGTTTCTGCACTTGTTTATTTTCAAAGGGACGTTGCCAGACCACGAGGCCACCCTGCCCTTTCATGGTTTGTTTTATGCAGATTTCAGGAAGAGAGAGAAGAGGTAAAGAGACCAGAAACAAAGTCTTCTGCAAGCAAAGAACTGCAACAGGCCCCAGCTGTTAGGTTTGAGGGGCGTATGGGGCAGGCGACTGAACTGCAGAGTTGGGGCCAGAGGTACCATTGCTGACCCCTGAGCCCAGGAGCCTTGAGAATACTGACAGTGTTAATAATAACTGCAATCATCCAACATATGATGCTAGAATAACTGGACATCTGTGTGCAAAAATATTAAACCTATACCTTGCACCTTATCACAAAATTCACTCAAAATAGATCATAGACCAAAATGTGAAACATAAAACTAAGACTTCCAGGGGAAAACAGGAGAAAATCTTTGTGACTTTGGGGTTAGGCAAAGCTTTTTGCTAAAGACATTGATAAGAGATTGAAAAAACAAGCAGACTGCCAGACGATCTTTGCAAAACATGTATCTGATAAAAGACTTGTAGCCAGAACATATAAAGAACTCTCTTTTTTTCTTCGTTGTTCTTTTTTTTTTTTTTGAGATGGAGTCTCACTTTGTCGCCCAAGCTAGAGTGCAGTGGGGCGATCTCAGCTCACTGCACCCTCTGCCTCCTGGGTTCAAGCAATTCTTCTGCCTCAGCCTCCCGAGTAGCTGGGATTATAGGGCATGCGCCACCATGCCCAGCTAATTTTTTTTTTTTTTTGAGACGGAGTCTCGCTCTTATTGCCAGGCTGGAGTGCAGTGGTGCGATCTCGGCTCACTGCAACCTCCAACTCCCTAGTTCAAGCGATTCTCCTGCCTCAGCCTCCCGAGAACCTGGGATTACAGGCACACTCCACCACGCCCAGCTAATTTTTATATTTTTGGTAGAGATGGGGTTTTGCCATATTGGCCAGGCTGGTCTCGAACTCCTGACCTCAAGCAATCCACCCATCTCGGCCTCCCAAAGTGCTGGGATTACAGGTGTGAGTCACCACACCCAGCCTCTTTTTCCTTTTCTTTTCTTTCTTTCTTTTTTTTTTTTTTTTTTTGAGACAGGGCCTTGCTCTGTCACCGAAGCTGGAGTGCAGTGGTGTGATCACGGCTCACTGCAGCCTCAACCTCCTGGGCTCAGGTGATCCACCCACCTCAGTCCCCCAGGTAGCTGTGATCATGCCACTGCACTCCAGCCTGGGCGACAGAGCAAGACCCTATCTCTAAATTTTAAAAAAGTGCAAAAATCTGGATGTAAATATTTACACTGGTCTTATTCATAACCACCAAAAACTAGAAACAACTAAAATGGCTTCAACTGGTAAATGTATAAACACGCACTGGTACGTTCATAAAATGAAATACTACACAGCAATAAAAAGGAATGAGCTACAGATACATGCAGCAGCAGGGCAGAATCTCAGATGTATTACGCTAAGTGAGAGAAGCCACACTCAAGGCTACTTTTTGAAGGATTCTGTTCCGGAAAAGGCAAAACAATGGGAACAAGAAACAGATGGGTAGTTGCCAGGGACTAGAATGCAGAGAGGGACTGACTACAAAGGGCAAGTGGGAACTGGGGGTGACGATGGGTACTGGAACTGGTGTGTGTGTGTGTGTGTTTGTGTTTGTATACGTGTCTATGTATGTATATGCGTGTGTGTATATTTTTTAAGAGACAAGGTCTTGTTCTGTCATCCAGTCTGGAGTGTAATGGCACGATCATAGCTCACTGCAGCCTCGAACTTCTGGGCTCAAGGGATTCTCCTGCCTCAGCCGCCTGAGTGGCTGGGACCACAGGCTCATGCCACCATGCCTGGCTAATTTTTAATTTTTTTGTACCAACAGGATCTTGCCATCTTGCCCAGGTTGGTTTCCAACTCCTGGGCTCCAGCGATCCTCCCCTCTCAGCCTCCCAAAGTGCTGGGATTACAAGTGTGAGCCACTGTGCCTGTCCTGTCCTATATCTTTTTTTTTTTTTTGACAGAGTCTCACTCTGTCGCCCAGGCTGGAGTGCAGTGGTGCAATCTTGGCTCACTGCAACCTCCGTGTCCCAGGTTAAAGCAATTCTGCCTCAGCCTCCCAAGTAGCTGGGATTACAAGCTCATGCCACCACGCCCAGCTAATTCATGTATTTCACCATGTTGGCCAGGCTGGTCTTGAACTCCTGACCTCAAATGATCCACATGCCTCAGCCTCCCAAAGTGCTGGGATTACAGGCATGAGCCACCGCGCCCGGCCCTGTCCTATATCTTGATTGCGGTAGTGTTCACTTGACTGTATATGTTTGTCAAAACTCCTGGAACTGTACATTAAAAAGAACTTTTCCAGGTGCAGTGGCTCATGCCTGTAAACCCAGCACTTTGGGAGGCTGAGTCAGGCAGATCATTTGAGGTCTGGAGTTCAAGACCAGCCTGGCCAACAGGGCAAAAACCCATCTCTACTAAAAATACAAAAATTAGCCGGGCATGGTGGCATGTGCCTATAGTCCCAGCTACTCGGGAGGCTGAGGCAGGAGAATCGCTTGAACCCAGGAGGTGGACGTTGCAGTGAGCTGAGATTGTGCCACTGCACTCCAGCCTGGGCAACAGAGTGGGATTCTGTCTCAAAATAAATAAATACATAAATGAATAAAGAGGACAGTCAGACTGTGCACAGTGGCTCATGCTTGTAATCCCAGCACTTTGGGAGGCCAAGGCAGGAGGATCCCTTGAGCCCAGGAATTCTTTTTTTTTTTTTTTTTTGAGGCAGAGTCTAATTCTGTCGCCAGCCAGGCTGGAGTGCAGTGGTGATCTCGGCTCACTGCAACCTCCGACTCCCAGGTTCAAGCAATTCTCCTGCCTCAGCCTCCCGAGTAGCTGGGATTACAAGCGTGTGCCATCACGCCCGACTAATTTTTGTATTTTTAGTAGAGACGGGGTTTCACCATGTTGGCCAGGATGGTCTTGATCTCCTGACCTTGTGATCCGCCCGCCTCGGCGTCCCAAAGTGCTGGGATTACAGGCGTGAGCCACTGCACCCGGCCAGAGCCCAGGAATTCAAGACCAGCCTGGGCAACATAGGGAGACCCTGACACGTGGAAATAAAGGCCCGGTATTGTCAGGTGTTCTGATAGTTCAGGAAAATCCTAACTTTTCTTTTTTGAGACGGAGTGTTGCTCTGTCACCCAGGCTGAAGTGTAATGGCGTGATCTCAGCTCACTGCAACCTCCGCCTCCCGGGTTCAAGCGATTCTCCTGTCTCAGCCTCCCGAGTAGCTGGGACTACAGGCATGGGCCAAGACGCCCGGCTAATTTTTGTATTTTTAGTAGAGACGGGGTTTCACCATGTTGTCCAGGCTGATCTCGAACTTCTGACCTCAAAGATCCACCCATCTTGGCCTCCCAAAGTGCTGGGATTATAGGTGTGAGCCACCAGCGCCCAGCCAATCCTAACATTCTAATGTCTATAATATGAAATGTCATGATTTTTACAATGTTAGCAAATCATTCAAAATTTTAATAAACTGTCTAGATGTTAGTTTTTAATCGGCCAGGCGCGGTGGCTCATGCCTCTAATCCCAGCACTTTGGGAGGCCGAGGCGGGCGGATCACAAGGTCAGGAGATCGAGACCATCCTGGCTAACACAGTGAAACCCCATCTCCACTAAAAATACAAAAAACTAGCCAGGTGTGGTAGCAGGCGCTTGTAATCCCAGCTACGGGAGGCTGAGGCAGGAGAATGGTGCGAACCCGGGAGGCGGAGGTTGCAGTGAGCCGAGATTGGGCCGCTGCACTCCAGCCTGGACGACAGAGCAGACTCCATCTCAAAAAAAAAAAAAAAGGTCACCCCTTTTGCTCCTAAATCACCCTCAAAGTAAAAGAGAACAAGAAACAGAAGCAGAAATCCATATTTAGTGAAATAAGACAACACCTGTAGCTCCAAACCTGTAGAAGCAGATCCCAGAGAAAAGCAGGCCAGTTCTCTCCTGGAATCCCAGAAAGTCCCAGGAATTGGAGGCTTCAGTGCTGCAGGAGGGAGGGGACTAAAAACAAAGTCTGTATATGGAGCAGTAAGACCTCCGGGTTCTCATCCCCCATCCTGTGTGCTCTCGGGTGACTAGCTCTCTCCCTCTCCAGGTTTAGCTTCTGGAGAAATTAAATCAAAGAGGCTCCAGAACTGGGGATGGCAGGCATTGAGTGCAGGCAGTGAGTTGCCAGAGGCTGAGAGCAGAGAGATTTAGTGGCAGTGGGCAGAGCAAACAGCAAAATGACTGCCCTCTTCCCTGGCCTTGCTCCAGAAACTGAGCAGCCAGACATACACACTCCCAGAAGGCAGTTGGAGGTCCCCCCCGGGCAATCAGAACCACCCACAGAGAAGACCTCCAGATACTGACATTTAGAAGCCTCTGACCAAAGAGCTGCCTGGCCACCCACTGGCTTACTCGCTGACAGGCCATGCTCCTGCCGTACACACCGATCCTATCAGTCATCCTCATGGGCTCCTTTCCAGACTTCTGAGGAAAGCTTCCAACATGAAGAGGGAGTTCAAAACAAACTGAGAGAGAGAGAGAGAGAGAGAGAGAGAGAGAAAAGAAATATAAACAATGCAGGGAGCAAAAGATAACTTCAAATAAACTCAAAATATTCTTCTGGGAGAGATGAGACAATATTGCATACATAAAACAAGAAGAGGATGCTATCACTAAATTAAAAAAAAAAGTAACAGAAAGTAAGAAAGACCTCTAAGAAATGTTTCTGAAATGAGGTATAATTTTTTTTTTTTTTTGAGAGGGAGTCTTACTCTGTCACCCAGGCTGGAGCGCAGTGGCGTGATCTCAGCTCACTGCAACCTCCGTCTCCCAGGTTCAAGCGATTCTCGTGCCTCAGTGTCCCGAGTAGCTGGAATTACAGGTACACACCACCACGCCTGGCTAATTTTTGTATTTTTAGTAGAGACGGGGTTTACACCATGTTGGCCAGGCTGGTCTCAAACTCCTGACCTCAGGTGATCCACCTGCCTTGGCTTCCCAAAGTGCTAGGATTACAGGTGTGAGCCACTGGACCTGGCGAAAACTCTTTTTTTAATCATAACTTTAAAAACCCAGTTTTAAGTTTTATTTTTTGTGCTACGCTGTTTCTTGTGTTCCATATCGTTCTCGTACTTGAATTTCATTTTTGTCTTCTTGGAGAGAACAACCTCTAGTAGTAATTCTTTCTAATGTGGCCAATGGATGAAAAGACTATTTTACCTTCTATCCTCTAAAATTTATTGAGGTGACAATATAAGGAGGTCAAACAACTCTACAGGAAAAAAAATCTAATCATCTGATTTAAAATGGGCAAAAGAACTGAATAGACATTTATCAAAAGAAGAGATACAAATGGCAAACAGGTATATGAGAAGATGCTCAACATCATTGATCATCAGAGTAATGCAAATCAAAACTACAACGAGGCCAAGTGTGACGGCTCACATCTGTAATCCCAGCACTCTGGGAGGGTGAGGTGGGAGGATCACTTAAGCCCAGGAGTTCAAGACCAGCCTGGGCAACATGGGGAGACCCAGTCTCTACAAAAAATTAATAAATTGGCCAGGTGTAATGGCACATACCTGTAGTCCAAGCTACTCTGGAGGCTGAAGTGGGAGGATCACTTGAGTCCAGGAGGTAAAGGATGCAGTAAGCCTTGATTGCATTACTGCACTCCAGCCTGGGCAACACAGTAAGACCCTGTCTCAAAACAAACAAAACAACAACACACTAAATGAGAAATCATCTGTATTAGTCCATTTTCACACTACTGATAAAGGCATACCCGAGACTGAGCAACTTACAAAAGAAAGAGGTTTAAGGGACTCACAGTTCCACGTGGCTGGGGAGGCCTCACAATCATGGTGGAAGGTGAAAGACACATCTCACATGGCCGCAGACAAGAGAAGAGAGCTTGTGCAGGGAAACTCCCCTTTTTAAAAATCATCAGATCTCATGAGACTTATTCACTATCACTAGAACAGCACAGGAAAGGCCTGCCCCCCATGATTCAATTACCTCCACCGGGTCCCTCCCACAACACATGGGAATTCAAGATGAGATTTGGGTGGGGACACCCAAATCATATCATCATCTCACCCCAGTTAAACCATATCATCATCTCACTCCAGTTAAAGCAGCTCTTGGCTGGGCACAGTGGCTTGTGTCTGTAATCCCAGCACTTTGGGAGGCCAAGGTAAGCAGACAATTTAAGTTCAGGAGTTCCAGAGCAGCCTGGTGAACATAGTGAAACCCTGTCTTTACTAAAAATACAAAATTTAGCTGGGCATGGTGGCGGGCCCCTGTAATGCCAGCTACTCTGGAGGATGAGGCAGGAGAATTGCTTGAACTGAGAGGAGGTTCATAAAATAAAAATAAAGGCTGTGTTTGTATCGCTGGGAAATTTTCTTTTATTGCTGCTTTGGTTATTTCCTCTCTTGCTTACTTCTTTCTTTCTGTAACTATCTAGATGGATCCTCCATGTCACAACTTCTCTTTTCCTTTTGGCAGTTTTCTGGGAGAAACCCTCAGTTTGTTTATTTATTTTGAGATGGAGTTCGCTCTTGTTGCCCAGGCTGGAGTGCAATGGCGTGATCTCGGCTCACCAAAACCTCTGCCTCTTGGGTTCAAGTGATTCTCCTGCCTCAGCTTCCTGAGTAGCTGGGATTACAGGCATGCGCCACCATGCCTGGCTAATTTTGTATTTTTAGTAGAGACGGGGTTTCACCATGTTGGCCAGGCTGGTCTGAAACTCCCGACCTCAGGTGATCTGCCCACCTCAGCCTCCCAAAGTGCTGGGATTACAGGCATGAGCTACCGTGCCCGGCCTGTGTATTTTTGGAGACAGAGTCTTGCTCTGTTGCCCAGGCTGGAGGGCAGTGGTGCAAACTCTGCCTCCCGGGTTCAAGCGATTCTCGTGCGTCACCTCCCAAGTAGCTGGGACTGGAGGTATGTGCCACCATGTCTGGTTACTTTTTATATAAACCTTCAGTTTAATCTTTTAGCTTACTGCTGTGTTTTTCAGCTTTATTCACTTTGCTTTTTTTCTATATTTTTGTTTCAACTCAACTTTTAAAAAATCATACTTGTATATTTGTATATTTATATTTATTTTCCAAGACCTCATTTGCCTCTTTTTCATAATGGGCTATTATTGCTCCATGGTACAGAATCTTCTGTGTTCTTTCCTAAACTATTAGTTATTTTTAAAATATTTGTTAACTTTCTCCCCCTTGCTAGTTCTCAGGTACCCGCTTTCTCCCAGAGTGCTGGCTTTCCTTAATTATTTGCTGACTTGTGCTGGTGTGTAACCCTTCATACTTAGGTATTTCTATTTGTCTGACTGCTGATTTGATTCCAATCCAGTGTTTCTTCTGATTCATGGAGAAGAGACGACAACGCTGTGAGGCTCTGGTTTTGGTGGCTTGTCTGGGTGTGGGGGCTCCTTGTCATCATGGGATTTTTAGCTCCCTGGGTCGCCATCCTGCATGGCCACTCTCCTGCCGATGCTGCCCGCTACTCAGCAGGAGGGGAAGTCGAGACCACCTCCTTAACCTTGCAGACATTGATTGTGAGCTTGGAGCACCTTCCGTGACTGGACCACCCATGCAGCGGTCCTTTGCTTTTTGCATTTTTAACTGCAGTTTTCCCCAAGAGTCTTCCCTAATACAGTCTCTTAGGAATTGACGGTGGGATTAAACAAGGCATGTTTCTGCACTGAATATGGTCCATGGGTTGCCACTTTGCAACCTCAGCTTTAAGGCTTATTTCCTCCCAGGAAACTGATGTTAACTTTTTAAGTTAAAAATGTGTATATAAGTAATACATGTTTATTTTGGAAATTAGAAAATACAGGCCAGGTGTGGTGGCTCATGCCTGTAATCCCAGCATTTTGGGAGGTTGAGGCAGGAGGATTGCCTGAGCCCAGGAGTTCGAGACCAGCCTGGGCAACATAGGGAAATTCCATCTCTACAAAAAAATTAAACATTAGCTGGGTGTGGTGGTGCCCACCTGTGGTCACAGCTACTCGGGAGACTGAGGTGGGAGGATAGCTTGGGCAGGGGAGGTTGAGGCTACAGTGAGCCATGATCACACCAATGTGACACAGTGAGACCCTGTCTCAAAAAAAAAAAAAAAGAAAGAAAGTATAGGTAAACACAAAGACAAAAAAGCAGGGCATGGTGGCTCACACCTGTAATTCTAGCACCTAGGGAGGCTGAGGCAGGAGGATCACTTGAGGTCAGGAACTCGAGACGAGACCAGGCTGGGCAGCATGGTGAGACCCCATCTCTATAAAAAATACAAAAATTAGCAGGGCACAGTGGTGTGCACCTGTGGTCCTGCTACTTGGGAAGTTGAGGTGGGAGGATCACCTGAGCCCTGAAGGTTGAGGGTGCTGTGAGCCATGATGGCACCACTCCACTCCAGTCCAGGTGAAAGAGCCAGATCCTGTCTCAAAAAAAAAAAAAAAAAAAGTGGCTGGGCATGTAAACTTACCAAGGACCAAGGAGACAAGTCTTGAGAGAAAGGAAGGCAACTCAAAGGATGGACTTTTAAACACTTGCAACCAGCATTGGGAACAGTAGTAGGTTGAAGAGGGAAATCTAGAACTCATGCCTGAAAACTGCCAGTCATCCAGCCCATTTTTCCTTACAGACATTTGGAAATAAGTTAATGGAGCCATTTTGGTGAGAGCCCTCTGTTCCCTTCAGGAGGCCTTTGTCAGGAAGAGGGTGGGGCAGGGGACTCACCCCCCACTCAAATCTGGAACTGAAACCAGCTTCAAAGCCGAGTGCAGAGCCAGCGCGGTGGCTCATGCCTGTCATCCCAGCACTTTGGGAGTCCAAGGCAGGCCTCACTTGAGGTCAGGAGTTCCAGACCAGCCTGGCCAACATGGTGATTGCACCACTGCGCTACAGTCTTGGGTGACAGAGCAAGACTCTGTCTCAAAAAACAAAACAACAATAAAACAAAGCAGAGTGCAGGAGTGGCTGTGGACTCTGGACGCCCTGCTAGGATTAGGATGGGTGTTCCTGGCTCATGGGCCTCACTGGCTCTTCTGATGCCCTGCCACCCCCACCCCAGACTGGCTTTGAGCCCGGGAAACCTTGACAGCTTTCTAGAGGTGTCTGTCAGTTAGGTTGTGCCACGCGAAGTTGCCGTTTCTGCAGGTCAAATAGTGGTGGACTATTGGCAATTTCTAGACACCTCCGGTCTGGTTGATCCAAATCCTCCAACCTGTGGCACATTTATTTAGCGCTCATTTTGTGCCAGCCTGCCTGCTAAGCAACTTATAGCCATTTTTATTTGTATTTATTTATTTTTCTTTTTGAGACACGGCCTCGCTCTGTCGCCCAGGCTAGAGTGCAATGGCGCAATCTCGGCTCACTGCAACCTCCACCTCCCGGATTCAAGCGATTCTCCTGCCTCAGCCTCCCGAGTAGCTGGGATTACACGGGTGCACCACTACGACCGGCTCATTTTTGTTATTTTTAGTAGAGACAGGGTTTCACCGTGTTGGCCTGGCTGGTCTTGAACTTCTGGCCTCAAGTGATCCACCCGCCTCGGGCTCCAAAAGTGCTAGGATTACAGGCATGAGCCACCGCGCCCCACTATAGCCATTTTAAAACTGTCCCAAGTTTCTGAGGAAACGGAATTGTTCACCATTTGACAGAGAAGAAGACTCTGGCTCAGATACTCCCCTTTTAGAATTGTTTCGGGGGCTGGCTCGTCCGTCAAACTTTAAAAAAATAACAACAGCATGCTGAGTTGAAGTTAAAAGAGCTGGGGTCTGGAGGTCGCTGGGCTCAGGGGCGCTGCCACTCAACAGCTGCGCCGAGCTGGGGACGCGCAGGGGAAGCAAGTTCCCAGCTCTGTGGACTCCAGGTCTGAGAAAAATCCTGTCGGTATTCAGCCACCCAGTGTTCCCATCAATACGATGAGAATAATGAGGACAATAGCCACCACGTCCGGCAAACTCAGGCGTGAGCTGCGAGGACTCGGTACCGCCCGGCAGGAGGAAAGCAGGGCCTGGAGGCCGAGGAGCCCCACCCGCACCCACCACGTGGAGCCGGCCGGGCCTGCGGCGAAGCCGCAGGGCGACTCCCGGGGCGCGGAGCGGGGCGGGGGCGGGACTAGCACGGCCCCACTCCGCCGCCGCCTCTCCCGGGCCGCGACACCGGCGAGCCGCTCCGCCCGGCCACCGTGTCCCTCAGCACCCACGGACGCCGGGAGAGGAGGAGGTGGCGAGGGGAACGGCCGGGAGGCGTGGCCTCCGCTTCCCCTTTTTTTTTTTTTTTTTTGGTCCGCCTAGCTAAGGAAAGGTTCCCCTGCGCCTTTAAGAGGCCGACGCGGGCAGCCGATTGGCCCAGACGCCTCGGTGACGTCACGCCGGGGCCGGAGCCCTCCCCCTCCCGCCGCGCCGCGCGCTCGCGGACAGTCGGCGCGCGGGCCGGGCCGGGCCGGCGCCCCTCTGCTTAGCGCGCTTGTCGCGTTACCCCGGGCTCCGGGGGATGCCCCCGGCCGAGCCCTTCTCATGGCCGCCGACGTCTTCATGTGCTCCCCGCGCCGGCCTCGCAGCCGGGGCCGCCAGGTGCTGCTCAAGCCCCAGGTGTCCGAGGACGACGACGACTCGGACACGGATGAGCCGTCCCCGCCGCCCGCCTCCGGCGCGGCCACCCCGGCCCGGGCCCACGCGAGCGCCGCGCCACCGCCGCCTCGGGCCGGGCCGGGCCGCGAGGAACCTCCGCGCCGCCAGCAGATCATCCACAGCGGCCACTTCATGGTGTCGTCGCCGCACCGAGAGCACCCGCCCAAGAAGGGCTACGATTTCGACACGGTCAACAAACAGACGTGCCAGACCTACAGCTTCGGCAAGACTAGCTCCTGCCACCTGTCCATCGACGCCTCGCTCACCAAGCTCTTCGAGTGCATGACTTTGGCCTACAGGTAGGGACACCCGCGACCCCCTGAGGCCCCGGCCGGAGGCCCCTGTTTGACAAAACAAGCGTGGAGGGGAGGGCCGCCTGGCAACCCCGTGGCTTCATGCATTCCCTTTGGGTCTTCCTCCTTCGGGAGGGTTTATGGATCTGGGGTTCCCCGCGTTGCCAGAGGAGCCGGGGTCCTGGCCTCTTCCCCTGCCAGCAGTGCCGGGGTCCTTTCGGGTTCACGTTCCCCATTCAGGCCCTCCCCTCCAGTGTCCTGGGACCACCGATGTTGGACGAGGAAGAGGTATAAACACTGGCTGCATCTTGTGTTACCCGACTCTATCGACTCCTTCCTCCAAACGCTTTGTGTGTTTCCCCCATATCCAGCAGCGGTCAGGACCACCTGTTCGGGGTGACTGGAGGCTGGCTCTGCTGTTTAATGGTTGTGTAACACCTCGGAGCCTGTTTCCTCCTTTATAAAAGGAGAATGACTGTAGTGTCTGCCTCCAAGGGGCTGTTGTGGGGATGGAGTGAGATAGGTAAATTGCTTATTCCAGTGCTTGGCCAGAGTTAGGTGTCCCTGCACCTGGAGGCTGGCCCCCTTACAACCTCATCGGGAGGCCCTCCCCCATCTCGGGAGGGCTTTGGGTGCCTCCTAAGAAGACTTTTGGTGCCACAGCTGTTGGAGGTGCAGTCTGTCCTTCTGGCAAGTTGGAGGGTTGTCTGGCCGGTCCTGAAACATTATATGAGGGAGATGTCATTGTTGAGGGCAGACATCCCAGACACCGTTCTGACATGTGGATTCGGCTCTGGGCAGAGATTCCTCTTTTCCAAGTCACAGAAAATGCCTGGCCCTCAAAGATTAAAGCGCTTTTTCACTCTCTCTCCCTTTCCCACTATGAATATTAGCTATTTGCTGCAGGTAACTTTTTTTGTCTGCGCAACAGAACTTCTTTGGACTGGCAGCAGCGGCCTTGAGCAGCTTGGCCCTGCAGAAGGCTCATGATAGGATCTCTGCTGAGTTAAGCTTATTGCATTAGGAACTGGACTAGCGGGGGCTGTCTTAGGTCTGCTCTGGAGGCATCTCGGGAGAAGTTTCCTAGGAGACTCCATAAACAGCGTAATAAAAGAGCAGGAATATCTTGCCCCCTCTCACCTCACCTTTTTAAGAGAGCTGTGAGCCCCAAGCATATCCAGTTTTAAATGTTATGCTTTTACCTGAAGTTAAAATATTAGATACTTAGCCCTGGATGGCACCCCCCTCACCGCCGCGGTCCCTGGAATAAACGATTAGTCAACTTGTTCTTTGTTATGTTCCTGAAACACCCCTATTTCCTCTCTTGAAGGTTTCCCTGATGATCTGTTCCCGTAGCTCCTCCTCCCATCCCCCTTACCCGGCACATTGGTCAGTCTCTGCTGATTCTCTGGTCTTGCCAGTTTGAGCTGGCACTGAGCCTGTAAAGATGTTCTGCTTTTTAAAAACCAAATGGTGTTGAGGCTGCAGCCCTGTGCGCCCTCCAGTCTCTGATTTTGAGCAGTTCCATTGGAATCAAACCCGACTGGATCGCAGCATATGCTATGCCTCGAGAGAGCCTTTTCAAACAAAGCTCGAGGTGAAAGACTGGAATGTATCTTATTAAGAAAACTTAATCCTCTTCTTTATTTTAATATAAACTTCTACATATACAGGGAGAGAATGGATGAGTCACGGGGGGCATGGACTGGAAAGGTCTCACCTAAGTAAGCTCTGCTAAATGAAAACTAAATCAGTCTCCCCTTTGCAGTCTGTTTGGATAACCTAAAGGCTTATTAAACAACACCAAATAATTTTAGTAATGGCATTTTTTTTTTCATTTCTCTCAAAAATATTTTGGCAGCTGGCCGTTGCTCAGTTAACTTTCTTGATTGCAAAATGCACCATCAGTTTGGTGCAAGAAGCTTATCTTGCTCTCTTGGCTCTCTCACTTTCGCTGCTTTTCCCTGTGCCTAAGGTCTCCTGCTGCCTAAGGTCGGCCACCTAAGGTCTACCACCACAGGCCCTCGGATGGGATCTGTCCAGTCATTTCTCATGAAGATGCCCTTTGTCTGTCTGTGTGAGGCTGGTTTGTCCAGTGTTGGGTTTAGCTGGCAGTGTAGAACTTTGGTATGGATGACAGACGAATGACTCAAAACCAGTTGTCTGGGCTGTAGTCTGTGGCACAGAAAGAAACTAGAGGAAGGTGAGTTTCTGACCCCAGCTCTCCTAGTGAGGACTGCTACCTGGCTTTCAGGGAAGGAAGGTTGAGATCGGAGGCAACGCGGGGCGTGGTGGCTCATGCCTGTAGTCCCAGCACTTTGGGAGGCCGAGGTGGGGGATTGCTTGAGCCCAGGAGTTCAAGATCAGCCTGGGCAATGTAGCAAGCTCCCCATCTCTAAAAAAGAAAAAGAAAGAAAGAAAAAAAGGGATTGGGGGCAGGGCAGAAAGAAGACTTAACCTCAGAGCCTGTCTGGCTTCCATCCTGGTGGGGTTCATGCCTTCCCTGCCGGCTGTCTGGGTCCTCCCCTCCTGCCCGAGCTGAGAAAGGCCAGCTGGGTCTCCTCTTCTGTGTGACTGTTTCTGGCCTAGGTTCTTTCTAACTTCAACTTCCTGTCTGTCCTCTGGCCTCTTCGTTCTAGCCGTCTAACTCTCCGTGGTACACTCTGCTTTTTGTTGTTGTTGTTTGATTTCCTGTTAGCTGCTGCCTCCCAGCTGTTTCCAGATGAGGTTCAACAGCTCTCTGGGGAGGAACTAAGTGCAGGGGAAGTTGTGGTTATTTTTTACCGAGTCCTGAGAAGTGGCCTAGGGATTCTGACTGTGATCCATTCCTGAACTGGCAGGGCTTCACCTCCTGAAGGGTCTTTGCCCGGGGCTGACTTTGGGTGTGGAACAGGGTGTTTGAGGACTTGGATGTGAGTGTGCCCAGGGCCTGCTGGGTAGGGAACCGTGCAGATGGGATTCTTTGTCCTTCTCACTCAGTTTTGCTGAGAAGCCCTGTGGCGAAGGGTCTTGATTTGGTCCAGAAACATGTGCTCAATTATTGGGACATTTTGGAGAGAAGGGGTTGCCTTTCCCCGAGGCAAACCAGGTGTTAATGATGGAAAAAATCCTAAGCATACCTTATCTGAAGTCTAAGAATGCTATTCAATGGGAAAGATAAAATTTCCCTGCAAGGTGGAAGTGAGGATCAGCAGAGATAACCTCTGGGAATGGAGCTGGGAATGGGGCTAGTGCCTGGCAAGTAACACACAAGAGGAGGGTTTAACGGGCTCCGCATAGCAAGTGGGTTATGGCAGAATTTTAGTTCTGCATCTGCATTCATCTGACATTTATGAGGAGCCCGTGTCTCATCTATGAACTGAAGGAAATAGTGTATCTAACCAGGGTCTTAGCTGAGCTTTCGAATGCCTGCTTGACAAATACTAAATAGAAGCATTCTTGATTTGGCCGGGTGCTTTCTGAGGCTCTACAATGGAGCTATGTACTGTAGAACATAGTTCATGGTTCTTGCCCTCTTGACACTGTAAGGAATGTCACACATGTATATCCTTCACACAGAATTTCCTTTTTTTGAGATAGGATCTCGCTCTGTTTCCCAGTCTGGAGGATAGTGATGTGATCACAGCTCACTGCAGCCTTGACCTCCCAGGCTCAAGCAGTCCTCTTGTCTCAGCCTCTTGAGTAGCTGGGACTGCGGGCACGCACTACTATGCCTGGCTAATTTTTTATTTTTTGTAGATATGGGGTGTTGCTATGCTTCTCAGGATGGTCTTGAACTCCTGGCCTTAAGCAGTCCTTCCACCTCAGCCTTCCAAAATGATGAGATTCTAGGAGTGAGCTATTGTGCCCAGCCCCTACCTACAGATTCTGAACACTTCTAGTGTGTACCTTTTTGTGGTTGGTTTTGGTTCCATTTCTTTGCCTTTTTAGAAACTCCTTATTTCAGGGAGCGTTGGTATGAATATTTCCGGTGGTGGGGGGAAGAGGTAGTCTTTTTCTGTATTTAGAGATAAGCAGTTTCTGGAAAATAGGTTTCTGTTTAAGAAGTGGGTGTTTGGAGAGACTTAAATTAGGGCTTGTAAGATAGCCTTGGGATGTAAGTTTCTAAAAAGTGGCCCCCTCCACGAATGCTTTGTATAGTAACCCTTCATTCTTTTTTTTTTTTTTGAGATGGAGTTTCGCTCATGTTGCCCAGTCTAGAGTGCAATGGTGCAATCTCAGCTCACTGCAACCTCTGCCTCCTGAGTTCAAGTGATTCTCCTGCCTCAGCCTCCCAAGTAGCAAGGATTACAGGCATGCACCACCACGCCCGACTAATTTTGTATTTTTAGTAGAGATGGGGTTTCTCCATGTTGGTCAGGCTGGTCTCGAACTCCCAACCTCAGGTGATCTGCCTGCCTCAGCCTCCCAAAATGCTGGGATTACAGGCGTGAGCCACCGGGCCCGGCTAACCCTTCATTCTTGATCAAAGCGGGAATCTATGCCAGACTTAAGGAGTAGCAAGGGCTAAAGGTTAGAGCACTGTGTCCTCCAAACTTTGAATTTTCAATAGAGGTACTGTCTAATGCTAGGCACAGTTAACCAGTTGTAAATGGAAACCTTTCATGCAAATACTAAATTGGTTTTTCTCTTTTGCAGTCATACGGAAGATAAGCAGTGTTTCTTCTCCTGCGTTCTTCAGTCTTTAACCATTAGATGGTGCGCCGTTGCAGGGTGTGCACTGAGGTGGGAGCCAGGGCTGCAGAGATGAAAAAACACAGTCTCTCTCCTCAAGGGGCTCACAGGCTAGGCGTGGGGACAGATAGTTATAGAACAGTTAGTAAGGGCTGTGATAACTGTGACCAGGTCTTGTGACACTACCGGGAAGGATATCTCAGCCAGATTGTGTGTGTGTGTGTGTGTGTGTGTGTGTGTGTGTTGACATGACCAGGAGCAGTGCGGATGGTTTTCCTGACATCAGGCTTTAATGTGTATCTCCCCTTTCGCTGTTAACTCTCAAAGATTACCAATTACATTACCCAACAGGAAGCCCCAGTGCTCCCCGCTTTAGAGGTGTGGGACCAAACTTCCATTGCTTGTAGACACTGGTTGGTTCATTGCCCACATGCTGGAAGGGGAGGAAGGAGAGGAAGGGGAGGAAGACCTGGGGAAAGAGTCCAGGTGACGAGGTTAGAGGAGAGGATGGAGGGAGGTTATTTTCCGGGTGGGAGAAGAAAAGAGAATTCACACAGACTGAACATTTATTATGTTCCACATTCTCCTTCCATGACCTTTTTTTTTTGTTTGAGACGGAGTTTCGCTCTTGTCACCCAGGCTGGAGTGCAGTGGTGTGATCTTGGCTCACTGCAACCTCCGCCTCCCAGGTTCAAGCGATTCTCCTGCCTCAGCTTTCCAAGTAGCTGGGATTACAGGTATGCATCACCACGCCCAGCTAAGTTTTTATATCTTTAGTAGAGACAGGATTTTGCCATGTTGGCCAGGCTGGTCTCAAACTCCTGACCTCAAGTGATCGGCCAGTCTCGGCCTCCCGAAGTGCTGAGGTTACAGGCGTGAGCCACTGTGCCCGGCCTCTTAACATGATCTTAAGCAACTCACACAACAACCCTCTCAGGTAGGTGGTGGTGGAATCCTCATTTTAAAAAATAAATAAGTAAATAAAAAATAAAAAACCAAAGCTCAGACGTTAATTAGCTGTGTTACCGAGAGGTTACACAACTTGTCCACGGAAAAGTGTCTCGAGGAGAAAAGTGACCTACCTTATCTGCCCACAAAAGCCCGGCTTCTGTTAGAGGAGAGTGCAAATGCCAGTTCCTCTCCAGAGGGGGAAACCCAGATGGGGAAGGTGGATGCCTCGGTCCACTCCATGTCTCTCTCTGGCTGCCCTCCCTGCTGGCGAAACCCTGTGCTTCCCAGAGTGCATGAACATCGCATCCCCCTGGAAGCCACCCTGATGTCATTCGGCCTGTGTCATTATGTGATCCCGGCTTACCAGAATCCCTGCTGTCTTCACCTTTGACTTCCGCGCTAAGCCTAACAGCTTCGGCACATCCTAGGAGATTAAGAATCATCTGATGGATTGAAAGGGACACTCAGGGACCTGGAAGCCAACTTTATAATCTGTAGTGAATTTTTTTTTTTTTTTTTGAGATGGAGTCTCGCTCTGTCGCCCAGGCTGGAGTGCAACGGCGCGATCTGGGCTCACTGCAACCTCCGCCTCCTGGGTTCAAGCGATTCTCCTGCCTCAGCCTCCTGAGTAGCTGGGATTACAGGCACATGCCACCATGCCCGGCTAATTTTTGTATTTTTGGTAGAGACGGGGTTTCATCATGTTGGTCAGGCTGTTTTTTTGTTTGTTTGTTTTTCTTTTCTCACTTGCAAGCTAACAAGTTAAGTGAATTGTGTTTATCTTGAGCTCTGCAGAGACAAACACAACCTTTGTGGAATGGTGCTTTAGGGGACATTGGCGTGGAGTGGGAGAACAAGAGAAGTGCTTTTGCTGGATGGTGTTCGTATCGTGGCTTGCTTGGACAGGTGTGGTGGGCAGATTAATGGCCCCCCGAAGATGTGCACATCCTCATCCACAGAACCTGTGACTGTGCTAGGTTATATGGCAAAGGCGAATTAAGGTTACAGATGGAATCAAGGTTGCTGGTCTACTGACCTTAAAATAGGGAGATTATCTGGATTATCTGAGTGAGCCTGGTGTAATCACAGGGGTCCTTAAAATTAAGAGGGAATCAAAGAGAGAACCAGAGAGTGAGCAGCAGAGGAAGGATGTCAGCTGCTGTTGGCAGCTTTGAAGATGGAGGAAAGCCACGGGATTGGGAATATGGGCCCCTCAGAGCTGGAAAAGGCGAGGGGACGGGTTCTCCCCCAGAGCTTCTGGGAAGAACGCAGCCCTGCTGAATCTTGTGAGACCCAAATCAGACCTCTGACCTCTAGAACTGTAAAATCATAAAGTCTGTTGTTCTAAGCCACTAAGTTTGCGGTAATTTGTTACAGTGACAACAGGAAACTCATCTTCACTCTTCTCCCACCACAGGAGAGCAGAGGAGCCCACCCCGGGCTTAAGATTGAGCTATGCCGTGGGTCCTCGGCACCAGCGAGGGGATCTATGATAGGAGGGCCCTGGTTATAAAAGGAAAGGTCTGTAAAGTGGATCCTTGTTCCCTGGTATAATTTCTATAATAGAAGTGTTGTAGAAAGTTAATTTTCCTTTTTTTAAAGGATTTATGTGATGGCTGATGAGAGCCTGAGCTCTCATTCCCTAGAATCAAATTACTTCTTGGGTATAAAATGTGCAGTCCAGATAGCCAGTGTCTTAGGTGATTACTTTCTGTATTTTGTTGGAGTTCTGTTGTCTGTGATTAGAATTCAGGCCACAGGGTGTGTGTTTTTGGCAGAGTTCTCTAGCCGCGTGGATCAGGGACCCTCGTGCTGGCCTGTGGAATGGGGTGCTGGTCACCTCATGCTAATTCCAGGACTGCGAGGACTGGCCGATTTCAGTGGAGACTGGTCCTGGGTTCCAGGCAGTGCTAGGTCCCCCGCGGGGGAGATGCTCTTCTTCACTGTCCGGCCAGACGCCTTGAAGAGACTGGCTCTCACAGGCCAGCCCTGCCGTCTTTGCAGCCCTGCTTCTTGTGCTGCCGCCGGCTGTCACCCACCACCCTGTTTCTTTTCTGGTACAAAGCTCTGCTCCTGGGAGCTTCTGGATCCGCCCAGCTTGAGCCTGCCAGGGCCTGTGTCTCACATATGGACCTTGCTATGAGCTTCCTGGGACCATCAACACTCTTGGCGGTTGTCTAATTGAATTAGCCCCATGAGGGCTAATTGAGAGGGAGCCTGGCTGGCCGGGCCCCAGAGCATGAGGCTGGCTATGATCTGGGTTTGGCCGCCCCAGCACGAATGCTTTTTCCCTCCAGAAGTATTAATCAGGCACACCCTGTTGTGGGCAGGCACGGTTCTAGCCCTTGGGGATACAGTGGTAAGCAAGGCGGGTTAGTCCTCTCCCCTCATGGGACTTCCATGCTAGTGGGGGGATTGTCAGCACATCAGGTCTTATATTGTGAGTGCAGGCAAGAATAGAAAGAAGATGAAGGCTAGAGAGTACTGGGGCTGGGGAGGGTGGGTGGCTACTTTAGGCTGGGTAGAGAAGTCCTCTGGGGGAGGTGACCTTTCTGGGTGAACTCTGAAACCTAAGTGTCAAGTAGGAGCCAGGCACGATGGTCGTTCCAGGTGCGGGAAGAGGCCCAGGCAGAGGCCTTCGCTGGAGTGAGCTTGGCGCATTGCAAGGTTAGAAAGAAGGCCGGCTTGGTCAGAATGTAGAGGGCAGGAGTGAGTGGCAGGAGGTAAGATAGAAGAGGCAAGGGGCCTTGTGGGCCAGGGTAGGAAGTTAGGAGATGGTTTTGGTGGCACTGGGGAGTACTGGTTTATCTCCACAGGGCGGCTGGGGCCAGTCTACAGGAGACGGGTCTAGGGAGGGTGAGAGCAGGAGCGAGGCTACCAGTTGGGCGGTTGTGGAGCTCCAGCCTCAGACTAGGACGGTAGCAGCGAGGTGGTGAGGAGCTGTATTCAGGGTGGTTTTTGGACTAGCTGGTGAATTGGACCTGGCAGATGAAAGGAAGAAAGGAATCAACAGTGACTCTGAGGTTTGGCCTGAGCAGCTGGGGCCATTACTGAAATGAAGAAGGCTGGGAAAGGAGCGGTCAGCTGTGAAGCTGGGGTATGTCACGCTGAGGACACCACAGTGCACAAAGCTCGGCTGCCTGGGGGCTGCCCTGACAGCCAGAGCCGTGGGCGGGCAGCTTCCCTGAGAAGGGCTGAGGGCTGTCAGTGTGGTGGACATCACAGCCGCCTACTTTGCCCTACCCAGGTGCCCTAGGTTTCTTCTTGCTCCCCTGCCCCTCCCCCTCTGCTGTCCCTCTCCAGGGGAGGCTTTGGAGTTTGGAGCTTGCGTTCTGAGTGGCGTGGAATATGCATCTCCTGCGGGCTGTTTCTGCTCAGCTGAGTCTGGTGGTGCTGGAGAAATACTGTCTGCTTTGAATACCCTAGAGACCTCTCCAAGCCCAGCATTGTTGATGTATTTGGGAGCTGACTGCACCATCAGAAAAATCTTCTAGAAGGAGGCAGTAGAGAAGGGGTGATTTTGGTAGCTCCAGAAGGGGCTCCAGCATCTGGAGAAAGAATTCTAGGAAGAGGATTCCATGTCATCCGCCTTTAAGTCTCGGAAGTAAGCATGAAGAATCCCAGTGGTGAGGAGGAAAGGCTGAGGAGTCAGAAAAAGCTCCTACAAGAAGATGGAGAAGCTCCTACAAGAAGATGGAGCAGCTCCTACAAAGAGGTGGCTGTGGGTAGAAGCAGCCGCCTGGGGCAGTTTTCAGGCATTGGAGAGGAAAGCAGCTTCTCTGTTGAGGAATATTCTGCAAGTAGGCGATCCACTTTGAAAGCTGGTACTTCCTTCTAGGCCTGTGGGTGGGGAAGGAGGGCAGCCGTGTTTGCTCTGCTCCCATGAGGCAAATTCGGTCACCAAAACAAAAAAACAGCTTCTTATGTAGAAAGCAGGGGAATTAGCCTAGTTTTCGGATATTCACCCAGTATTCTAGCTTTTTAAAGAACAGCCTGAAGAGGCTGGGTGCAGTGGCTCACGTGTGTAACCTCAGCACTATGGGAGGTTGAGGCGGGAGGACTGCCTGAGCCCAGGAGTTTGAGACCAGCCTGGTCAACGTAGTGAGACCCCCATCTCTACAAAAAAAAAAAAAAAAAAAAAAATTAGCTGGGTGTGGTGGTGCCTGTCTGTAATCCCAGCTGCTGGGGAGGCTGGGGCAAAAGGATCCCTTGAGCCCAGGAAGTGGAGGCAGCAGAGCTATAATCATACCACTGCACTCCAGCCTGGATGACAGAGCAGGACCCTGTCTCAAACAAGCAAACAAACAAATAGAACAGCCTGAAGAACCTCTTCATATGGTTACATGGTCACATGGTAACCAGCCCGTTCACAATGGGCTGCCTCATTTTAAGACTGGCAGTTGGGACCTGCCCAGATAGCTTGATACTGAGCTTTTTAAAGAAAGTGAATCAATAAATTCCTTTTATTTATTAAAAGGAAACGCTTTCAATGCATTCTTAAAACAGTATATAATTATCCTAGCTTGGTGTTTTAAACAACTGTTTTCTAGTTGAGTAGCAGGGTCTTTTAAATTGCCTCTTTTGTCTTTAAATTATCAAGCAGATCTTTCTCTGCCTTGAAGCAGAAAACTCTTTCATCCGTTTGTAGTCAGGCTTTTTTCTTTTTAACACGACTTTCTGTAAGTGTAATTTACATAGCATAAAATGCACCCATTGTAAGTGTAAGGTTCAGTGATTTTTTTTTTTTAGTTGTGCAGTCATTGTCACAGCCCAGTGCTGGGACATTCCATCACCTCAGTAAGATCCCCAGAGTACATCCATGTTGTAGCACACATCAGGTATTTAGTGCATTTTAATGCTGAATAGTCTTCAGTTTTTTGGATGTACCACATTTTGTTTTCTTGACATGTTTTTGAGGAGACACCTAGTACCTTTGTTATTCGGGTATTGACTTCCCATTTCCTGTAATAAGGCTCTTATAGAATCAGCTAGGAACTTCCTTACAGGATGAGAAGAAGGAAATGGCTGTGAGGTATGTGGAAAGATGATGGGATTGGAAGCCACAAGACAGTGGTGCGACTGGTTAGCATCTGCCCCTTAGCTCCTTAAGTCTTGGTGCCCATGAGGGTGGAGGATGCAAGAGAGAGAGGGTTAGACTGGAGTCATGGTTACCAACCTTACTCTTCTTCCATGGCTTTCTTTTTTGAAAGATACTACCTTAGGAACAAAGTGCATTCAGTAATTTAAAAAGAAACAAATTACCAGTATATGCCACAACATGGATGAATCTCAGAAACATGTTGAATGAAATAAGCCTTACCCAGCCGGGTGTGGTGACTCACACCTGTAATCCCAGTACTTTGCAAGGCCGAGGCAGGCAGATCATTTGAGGTCAGGAGTTCGAGACCAGCCTGGACAACATGGCGAAACCCTGTCTCTACCGAAAATACAAAAAATTAGCTGGCGTGTGGCACACGCCTGTAATCCCAGCTACTCGGGAGGCTGAGGCAGGAGACTCTCTTGAACCCGAGAGGCAGAGGTTACAGTGAGCCAAGATCCCACCACTGCCCTCCATCCTGGGCAACAGAGCGAGACTCTGTCTCAAAAAAAAAAAAAAAAAAACACATAACAAAATAAGATGGATTAATGGGTGGAGAGATGGCTTAGTGGTTATAATTGTAAGAATTCAGGTGGTGGGTACTTGAGTATTCATTGTACAGTTCTTTCAACTTTCCCTGTATGTTTGATAATTTTCTTAATAAAATGTTAGGAAAATTGCATTTATTTGAAGGATGACCATCATGGCTTTATCATGAGCAAGTAAATACTTTTAAAAACATTGATCTACCTGAAGCTATCTTCCCAGAAATAAAAAATATTTAAAACAACTTTTGCAATGAAGTACTGATGCATGCTGCAACATGGAAGAACCTTGGAAACGCTGCACTAGGTGAAAGAAGCCAGACACAAAAGACCACGTATGTGATCTGTTGATGTGAAAGGCCTAGAGTAGCAAACTCATAGACACAGAAAGCAGAGCAGTGGCTGCCAAGGGCTGGGGAGAGGGAAAATGGATAGTCACTGCTAATGGGTTGTTTTTTTTTTGAGGCTGTGATGAAAATGTTCTAAAATTAGGGTGGCGATGGTTACGTAACTCTGAATATACTGAAAACCACTGAACACTTTTAAAGGGTCACTTTGATGGTATGTAAATTATGTCTCAATAAGCTGTTATTGTTTAAAAAATATTGAAAACAGTTCTGATTTTCAACATTATCTTTAGGAATCTGACTTGGGAAGTGCAAGATCAGATGATCTTGGAGATCTTAACTATGTCAGTGTCTAGAAATTCCATGATTCTTTATCTTTACTGTGTACAGTAAGTGGAGGAGTGTTTGGGAAAGTGACCTCCTTGGAGCATTCCTTCTAGACTGAAGATGACGTGGGAATTGGTTTCTTCAGCTTGCACCAGAGCTTGCCAAATCACTCTCTGTAAAGTTAGTTTGTTAAGACCTTTACGGCCAGGTGCAGTGGCTCAGGCCTGTAGTCCCAGCACTTTGGGAGGCCAAGGCAGGTGCATTGCTTGAGCTCAGGAGTTTGAGACCAGCCTTAGCAACATGGCAAAACCTTGTGTCTGTTTAAAACAAAACAAAACAAAACAAAAAAAGACTTTTTCTTCTTTTATCTGGGTCAAGGGTCACAAACTTAAATGCTCACAAGGGCCAGGAAATAGGAGATCTGTAAGGCTAAAAAGACCTTTTCTGTTATTTATTTTCCTCCTTTTCATAAAGTCATGGTTATGGAGAAATCTCTCTTTGTTATGAAAACCGTAAGCATCAACTGCAGTTGACTTGGTCTCAATGACAGGCGGTAGGGAGTAGTGGAGACTGTGGTGGTGAACTAGAGTGTTTGCTGAAAGAGCAGCCATCACTTAACTTCAGGTGATTCTTGCCATGTGGGAATGTGAGCCTAGTGTTATGAGATTCGACATATTTGAAAAACTGGAGGAAATCTGGATTTAAGGTCTGAATTCAGCTATTAGGTATTCTGGGGGTGTGAGTTTAATCTAGATTGAATCTGGTTTAGAAGTGAGTCTTGGCCTAAGCGATGAAGGCGGTGTGCTGTTTGCCACAGAACGGCTCTGGCACAAGAAATATTTTTTTTCCTTTTCTTTTTCTTTCTTTTTCTTTTCTTTTCTTTTTTCTTTTTTTTTCTTTGAGACAGGATCTCTCCCTGTCACCCAGACTGGAGTGCAGTGGCGCGATCTCAGCTCATTGCAACCTCCACATCCTGGGCTCAAACTGTCCTCCTGCCTCAGCCTCCCAAGTAGCTGGGACTACAAGGCATGCAGCACCATGCCTGGCTAATTTTTGTATTTTTTGTAGAGACAGGGTTTTGCCATGTTGCTCAGGTTGGTCTTGAACTCCCAAGCTCTAGCAACTCATCTGCCATGGCCTCCCAAAGTGCTGGGATTACAGGTGTGAACCACTGAGCCCAGTCAAGGTAGTTTTTTTTAGGTGTTCTTACACTACGTCTACCTTCTTGGCCCTGCTCTGTTTAAAGTCACAGGACCATAATCTTCTGAATACCAAATCTAAGACTGCCTGGTACACCCCAGAGGTATGCATGTGCCTAGGAGACAGTTAGTTACTCTGAGTTATGAGGAGCTGGGGTGATGATTTTAAGTATTCTTGTTCTGGGAATGGAGGGTATAGTCTCCATTTTGTGAAATTCTTGGACTATAGGTTACATTCCATTTTAAGCTATCACCCCTCAGCATCACCACCATACTTGACTAAGGTGGGACTGTTTGCATAGGGTAATTTTGGGATGGGGGAAAGGGACAATACTTTGAACTCTATAAACGGTTGATTTGGCTGGAGTTGAAACAAAATTACAACATTAAGTTAGACTGAGGAGGGCTCTGTCTTGACTCTTGTTTAGTTTCTGACCTGCACATTTTATGTTACCTATCTTCGGCTTTGCTTCCCCAGTGTGTGTGTTGTTGTGTGTGATGTGTGTTGGTGTGTGGGATGTGTGTGGGGTGTGGTGTGTGTGTGGTATGTTTGTGTGTGTGGTGGGGTGTGTGGTGTGGGTATGTATGTGTTGTGTGTGTTGTGTGTATGTGTGGTGTGGTCTGTGTATATGTATGTGTGGTGTGTGTGTATGGTGTGTGTGGTGTGCGTGTGTTGGTGTTTGGTGTGTGTGTGTTGGTGTGTGGTGCGTGTGTGTTGGTGTGTGGGATGTGTGTGGGGTCTGTGTTGATGTGTGTGTTGGCGTGTAGGGTGTGTAGTGTGTGTAGTGTGGGGGTGGATGTCTGTGTGTGGTGTGTTGGTGTGTGGTGTGTGTAGTGTATGGTATGTGTTGGTGTGTGTGCAGTGTGGGTGTGGGGTGTGCATTTGTGCTGTCTGTAGTGTGTGTGTGGTGTGGGTGCGTGGAATGTGTTTGCAGTGTCTGTATTGTGTGTGTTGGTGTGTGGTGTGTGTTGGTGTGTGTGGTGTGTGGGTGGTTATGTGTGTGGTGTGTGTTGGTGTGTTATATATGTGGGGTGTGTGTGTTGGTATGTGTGGGGTGTGTGTATGTTTGCGGTGTGTTTGGTGTGTGGTGTGTGTGTGCGGTGTCTGTGTTGGTGTGTGTGGAGGGTGTGTGTGTTGGTTTGGGGGGTGTGTTTGTGGTGCCTGTGCCATGGGTGTAGTGTGTGTGTGGTGTGTGTTTGTGGTGTGTGTGTGGTGTGTGTGTTGGTGTGTGGTGTGTTGGTGTGTGTGTTGATATGTGTGTGTGGTGTGTGTGTGTGCGGTGTTGGTGTGGGGGGTGTGTTGGTGTGGGGGGTGTGTTTGCGGTGCCTGTGTGGTGTGTGTGGTGTGGGTGTAGTGTGTGTGTGGTGTGTGTACTTGCAGTGTCTGTGTGTGTCGGTGTGTGTGGTGTGTTGGTGTGTGTGTCAGTGTGTGTGTGGTGTGTGTTTGCAGTGTCTGGTGTGTGTTGGTGTGTGGGGTGTGTTGGTGTGTGTGTTGGCATGTGTGTGTGGTGTGTGTGTTTGCGGTGTCTGGTGTGGTGGTGTGTGGGGTGTGTTGGTGTGTGTGGTGTGTTGGTGTGTGTGTCAGTGTGTGTGTGGGGTGTGTTTGCAGTGTCTGGTGTGTGTTGGTGTGTGGGGTGTGTTGGTGTGTGTGTTGGCATGTGTGTGTGGTGTGTGTGTGTTTGTGGTGTCTGGTGTGGTGGTATGTGGGGTGTGTTGGTGTGTGGTGTGGTGGTGTGTGTGCAGGGTGTGGGTGTATTTGTGCTATCTGTGTGGTGTGTGTGTTGGTGTGTGTGGTGGGTTTGCGGTGTCTGGTATGGTGTGTTGGTGTGTGTGGTGTGTTGGTGTGTGTGTGGTGTGTTGTGTGTGTTGGTATGTGTGTGGGGTGTGTGGGATGTGTATGTTTGCAGTGTCTGTGTGGTGTTGGTGTGTGTTGGTGTGTGTGGAGTGTGGGTGTGTGTATGCGGTGTCTGGTGTGGTATTGGTGTGTGTGTTGGTGTGTGGGTGTGTGTTTGCGATGTCTGTGTGTGGTGTGATGGTGTGTGTTGTGTGGTGTGTTGTGTGTGTGGTGTGTATAGGTGTGTGTATGTTTGCGGTGGGTGTATGTTTGCAGTGTCTGGTGGTGTGTGTTGTGTGTGTTGGTGTGCGTGGGGTGTGTGGGTGTGTGTATGCGGTGTCTGGTGTGGTATTGGTGTGTGTGTGTTGGTGTGTGGGTGTGTGTTTGCAATGTCTGTGTGTGTGGTGTGGTGTTGGTGTGTGTGGTATGTTGTGTGTGTGGGTGTGTGTTTGCAGTACACACTCACACATGCACACTTACTGCTTGTGCAGCCGCCTTGCACAGGTTCCTTAGGATTCCTGGCTCTGGCTTTTGGATCTGATTTGGAAAGGTGTTGGCAAGTAGCTTTATGGTTCTTAAGTGCCTTAGCATAGGCCTCTAATCCAGATTCAAATAGCGTTTGTATTTATCCGCGACACAGTGCTTCCTCTGCGGAGACATGTTTGCTGAAAAGTTGGGGAATTCTTTGAAGCTTAGGACCTTACTTTTTGGAATTTGTCCACATCTTTCAGGCCTCCTTCCAGATTTTACTCATTGTTATTTCTCTATGTTCATAGTATAGTTTTTTTTTTACATTTTAAAATTAAAGTTAACCTTTTCTTTTCAAGTTGCATTTCAAATTATCATAGAAAATCAGAAATATAGGTAAAGCTAAAAGAAAGAAATAAAAATTACAACACCCAGAGATAACTTGTCAGTTCTCTAGTGTTTATCCTTATAGACCTTGTTTTTTATTTTTATTTTTTGCATGGTGAGTATATATATTTTTTCCTTATTTTTATTTTTATTATTATTATTTTTTGAGACAGAATCTCGCTCTGTCGCCAGGCTGGAGTGCAGTGGCGCAATCTCGGCTCACTGCAACCTCCGCCTCCCTGGTTCAAGTGATTCTTCTCCCTCAGCCTCCCGAGTAGCTGGGACTACAGGCTTGGGCTACCACGTATTTTTTCCATTTAATAGAGTGTGAACATCCCTCCAAGCCACAAAATATCCATCTGCAATTTTTTATTTTTTAAAGATAGGTCTCACTTTGTTGCCTAGGCTGGGCTGCAAATGTGTGATCATAGCTCACTGCAGCCTTGAACTCCTGGGCTCAAGCAATCCTCCCGCCTCAGCCTCCCGAGTAGCTGGGACCACAGGTGTGCACCGCCACACCCGGCTTCTGCAGTGTTTCTTAGTGGCTGGATAGTATTTCATTGTGTGGATGTACTACTATTTATTTTCTCTCTCTCTGTTGATCACCGAGAATATTTCCCTGGTGTTTTTGGTAACGCCTCCCATGTTTCTGGGCCCCTGTTCCATTCATCTGTGTTTTCATAGCCCTGGTTGGCTACTTTCTCTGAAAGTGTCTCTGCTTCCTCCTCCTTCCTGACAGGAGCCTTTACCCTGGGAAGCTTTCAAGTCTCTAAAAATGGCAGCAATTCTTATCACCACTTTAGGCACCCCTCCTTGTCCCACTGTCCCACCCTCCCAGGACAGGTGTGTCTAGGGGAATGGTGGTCAGCAGGCGCGGAGCTGAACGGTGGCCTGTTTATTCTGAGTCCGGGAGTGGAAGCTCCTGCGCTTTCACATTTGTCCAGCAGCCTGCTGTGGGGCAGGGGTAGAACGCACAGTCAGCAGCATGCCCGCAGGACTGATGCCGCAGCTTGCATGCCTTGTGGTGCTCTGCTGACAGACCCCTGAGGCTGTGACCGCAGTGTCCCCGAGGTGACTCCTGCCCTTGGCTGTTTGTTGTGCCTGAGGTAGGGAGAGCAAGGCTCTGTGAAAGTTGTGATTCCAGGTGTGAGTCCCCCTAGCTGGCGTGAGCTCTCACGTGGAACTGGAATGCTGCGGGTACATGTCCCTGCCAGTTACAAAACTGGGGAATGACTTGGTACATGGAAGGAAGAGCTGACTCAACGCTCTGAAAAATGATTTAAGTATTTTTTGTCAGATTGAGTCCGGAGATGCCGCTGTCTGGCTTGGCAGCCTTGCTTCTCAGCTGCTCGCTTGTGGTGCTTCCGTGGGCCTGTCTGTCCTAACACTTGCATTGTCAGAAGAGTGCTCGGCAGAGGAGCTTTTGGCCGAAGGCATGAGGACTTTGGTTATGGGTGTTTTTTTTTGGGCGGACAGGGTCTCGCTCTGTCGCCCAGGCTGGAGTGCAATGGTATGATCACAGCTCACTGCAGCCTTGAACCCCTGTGCTTAAGCAGTCCTGTCACCCTGGCCTCACTACAGGTGTGAGCCACTGCACCCAGCCTTAATTTTAAAACATAACCAGGGCCAGGTTTGGTGGCTCATGCCTGTAATCACAGCACTTTGGGAGGCTGACGTGGGAGGATCACTTGAACCCAGGAGTTCCAGATCATCCTGGGCAACATAACGAGACCCTATTTTTACAAAAACTAAAAAATTAGCCAGGTGTGGTGGCTCACACCTGTAGTCCCAGCTGCTCAGGAGGCTGAGGCGGGAGGATCTCTTGAGACCAGAAGTTGGAGGCTGCTGAACTATGATTACTGCACTCCCGCCTGGGTGACAGAGTGAGACCCTGCCTCTAAAAAAAAAAAAAAGTAATTAATTAATTAAAATTGCTCAGGCCCAGCTGTGTGAAGGCCGGTGTCCCCACACTGCCCACCATCCCCCTGCTGTGTTCTTGCTGAGAGTTCCTTACTGAGGGCTCCATTTCCTGGCCCGGTGGAATGCCTGCTCCCAGCTCCCTACTCTCCCAGGCTGCTCCCTTGTCTATTGGGCCAGTCTCTGTTTCCCTTTAGTTTTGGAATCCATGGGTTTTTTCCCCCCCACAAGAAACCTTGGCAGAAGGCTTTGTCCATAGGGAAGCAAAGAACCCAGTTAGCAGCTCAGCTCTGGCCTGGCCTTGGCCTTGACCTTCCACAGTACTGTGAGCCAGCAGGTAGGTAAGCTCACCGGTGCTATGCACGGCCTCCTTCAGATCCTTCTCAGGGCAGCCTACCAGAGACTGTATTTGCAGAGGAGCTGGCAGGGCCTGTGTGGAGCCAGCTGCGCTGTGCCTGATAAGTTTGTTTGCTTATCTTTGTTTGTGTGCTTGTTGCTGGCTCCTTGGAGCTATGGGTGTGTTTGTGGGGTGTTGGAGATGACTGACCCTGATTGGTAAAATAGGGATGAAGCGAGCAGGGCAGGGTGTGGTGTGAGAAATAATGTCATCTATTCTTCCGGTGCCCCCCACTTCTTCCCCACAGAGAGATTTTCCTTCTGTTCCCTGTCCTAGAGGGCCCTGGGGCAGCAGCTTTTAGGTTCTTGGAAAGATGGGGAGCAGCCACCCCCGCTGAGCAACTCAGATTGAGGTTGGGGTGTGCTGCCCTCCCAGACGACTGGAAGATTGACACAGCAGCGCTCTTTCAGTTCTTTGTTCTTTGTTGGCTGGGATCACTGGAAATATATCAGTGAGACTTAAATGTGTCCTGGGAGCTTGAGCTGCCCAGTAGGCGACCCATGGCTGCAGAACAGCCAGCTCCAGCAATGTGTCATCCTGGAAGGGCAGCTGGCCTGCCTTCTGTCAGGTCACATGGGTTGGCTGATGTTGGTTTCTGTGTAATTTTTTTCCTCCTTTTTAACATGGTGCCTCAAAGTCACGGGGACTTGAGGGTAGAAATTAGGAGGGAAGGGCAGGTTTTTCAACTGGCTCTTGGGCTGTGCTTGACAAAGCCATCATTGTTTTGAATAAAGTGCCAGTTGGTGTGGTTTGCGTCGCTCCGGTGCTCTGAAATTGGCTTCTCTTCTTCCACCTCTGCTGCTGATCCTGGGGGTGGGCTGGGAGGAGGACCACTGGTTCCAGAGGAGAAACCACTTCCCTTTGCCTCCCTGCTCAGCAGGAGCAGCGGGAACAGCGTCTTAGGACAGTGAGTTAACTACTGCAGAGCAGCTGGGCGTGGTGGCTCACGCCTGTAATCCCAGCACTTTGGGAGGTCAAGGCGGGAGGATCACTTGAGCCCAGGAGTGTAAGACCAGCCTGGGCAACATAGCAAGATCTTCTACAAAAATTATTTTAAAAATTAGCCAGTCGTGGTGGCATGTGCCCGTGGCCCCAGCTACTTGGGAGGCTGAAGTAGGAGGATGGCGTCAGCTGGGGAGTTTGAGGCTGCAGTGAACCATGATCGTGCCACTGCACTTCAGCTGGCCTAGGCAACAGAGCAAGGCCGTGTCTCCAAAAAAACCAAAACAAACCAAAACAAAACCCCAAAACAAACAAACAAACACAAAAACCAAACTATTGCAGAGCAGATTGCTGTCTCTTGGTCCAGAGGGCATCCTGGACCCCAGCTGTTGGCAACCAGCGGGCATCCTGGACCCCAGCTGTTGCAGCCAGCCTTGCCTCTTGGTAATGCCCTAGGGGCATTGCCCTTCCAGGCATCGTGCTGCTGCGCTGGTGGCCCCAGCCTCACTTGGCCCTTGCCTGTTCCAGACATGAGACTGCCTGCTGTGGTCAGGTTCCCCACCTGCTGTCCCTGCAGCCCGGGCTGATTTCCCCAACGACCTTTTTGGTCTGATGTCTGTCCCTATCATGTGTATGATGCCTCAGGCTACAAATAACCAGCAAGAGAGAACAGTTCCTCTGCTGAACTCCCTCAGGGGGAGGAGCAGAGCCTCAGGGCTTTGGCTTTCTGATGCCAACTTAGGTTGCATTGTCCTACCTCTGCGCCTCCTTGGTTTCCTATTTGTGTGGCTATATGAGGAATAGTCCTCATATCCAAATATATTTGTGGAAATCCCAGCCCTGAAGGAGTTTAGGGCATTAGGAGAACTCCCTTGGTGGGTGGGAGGGTGGAGGCGGCTCACATGGAAAGGTGTTTGTAGTGAGAAGATGGAGACTACATTTCCTCCCCAAGTCAGGAACTTCGTTTCTCTGCATTTGAATCAATAGCTCTCCAAGTGCAGTGTGGTTATACCCCGACATTTGAAGAGCCAGGAAGGAGGAAATGCAGAGTGCAAAAACATGTCAGGTCTCTGCCCCAGACAGCCAAGTTCAAGTGTTTTTTTTTCTCAAAGATGGAGCTGCAGTGCAGGAGGAGTGTAGACCTGGTGAACAGAGCTGGGTGGTCAGGTGGCAAGATGAAATGACCTTATCTACAGGGTTAGTTATTCAGACAGACTTGGGAAGCACCTCTGTGGTACCATTTGAGGAGCACAGAAGAATCTGTGAATGGATCTAAAATGACTTCTTTAGGTCAGTCCTTTGAGTTTTATGGGATTAAGGTTGGCTTGCTATTAAAAATGTGTTTGTAAAAATACCTAATTTGCCCCTCTCTTAAGGAATAGAGCTTCCTTTGATATTAACCAGTTTTCTAGATCGCTGTTTATTTTGTTTAATCATCTCTTTTACAAAATTAACCATTTTTAATGGGAAGTAGAAATCTGTCTCAAATGCATACTCATTTTTGCTGCTTTCTTGAACATATTGAACATAACTTTTGATTATTTAGAATCATATTTTTGAATATTATTTATTGCATTATTGTGGTAATCTTTCATTGTTAATGTATATTGAATTCTCTGTTCAACAGTCCCAGACTTTCTCATGAGTTAGGTTTTCAACTTGAATGATCGTCTCCTCTAGGCTTTTGGCTGTCACTTGCTCAGCAGTGAGTTTCCCTTTTTGTCTGGTGTCTCCCATTTTCTATTGGTTTGCATAACTTGTTAAATTGAGTGTAAAATAAGGGTAATTAACTTAGTGAGGGTTTAGAGACTCTCCTCTGAGTCAAGTGCACAGACCTTTGTTATCTATCTTGAATTACTTTTACTTACTTCTGGATAACTAAATTAAGCTCCAGATAATTGTGAGATAATGGTATTCATACAGACTCCTTTTACAGAATACTCCGAAGCCATTATTAGCCAGTTATTAGCCAGTTACATTAGTGAATGTTGTTCACCAGATTAACTTGTATGTGTAATAGAAATTATCTGCAAATCTTATGAAAGGGCAAAGATCCTCAACTCTTCAAAAAATTATAATATATTCTCAGTTTTGAAATCTGGCAAATAAGTAAACTCAATCAACAGGGCAGACTGTGTCCCCGGGCTAACTGAATTTTCCTTTTTGCCAATTCTGAGATGGACATTCACTTCTTCCCCTTTGCCAAGAGGAAATCATTCTGTGGAGGTTGTTTTCCTTCCTCCTCCCTCATCACATAGAGGTGCATGCTCATGGTCAAATGCAGGATTCAGACATTTTGGAAAGACAGGAAGAAAAGAGCCCTGGAAAGCTGCTCTTAGAGTTACACCCGTTGTTTTGTCACTTTGCTTTTTTTTCTTTTTTTTTTCCTGTGCCCATGTAGGTAAAAATAGACCTGCAGCATCATTTTCAGTTGTCTTTTGAAGAACAAAAGTTTTTAATTTTGAGAAAGTCTAATATATGTCTTTTTTTTTCTTTTCATGCTTTTTGTGTTGTATTTAAGAAATCTTTGCCAATCCAAGGCCTGTAAGATTTTTCTCCTGTATTCTCTTCAAGAAGTTATTTATTTATTTATTTATTTATTTATTTATTTTTTCTGAGACTGAGTCTCACTCTGTCACCCAGGCTGGAGTGCAGTGGTGGGATCTCAGCTCACCGCAACCTCCACCTCCCGGGTTCAAGCGATTCTTCTGCCTCAGCCTCCCGAGTAGCTGGGATTACAGGCCCGTGCCACCATGCCCAGCTAATTTTTGTATTTTTAGTAAAGACAGGGTTTCACCATGTTAGTCAGGCTGGTCTCGAACTCCTGACCTTGTGATCCACCCACCTTGGCCTCCCAAAGTGCTGGGATTACAGGCGTGAGCCACCGCGCCCGGCCTTCTCTTCAAGTTTTATAGTTTTAGCTTTTACATTTAGGATGTGAACCATTTTGAGTTAATATTTGTATATGGTGTGAGGTAAGGGTTGTGATTCAGTTAAATAGTCCTTTGATGACTATCCTTGTTTATAGCTCTTCTCATTACACTTCTTAAATTATTTCCTTGAGATATATTCTCAAAAGTGAAACTACAAGATCAAAATAGGTATTCACACTGAAGTCTGATATACATTGCAAGAGTAGTTTTCAAAAGTTGTATTAATTAGAAAAGACAGCCCCTAGAATGGGAGAACATATTGGCAAATTATATATCTATTAAAAGATGTATATTTAGAATATATAAAGAATTCTACAAATTAAAAAAAACACAAATAACCCAATTTAAAAATGGACAGAGGACTTGAATAGACATTTTTCCAAAGAAGATATACAAATGGCCAATAAACATGTGAAAAGATGTTTAATACCATTAATCGTTAGGGAAATGCACTCAAAACCACAGTAAGAGGCTACTTCACAGCATTAGCCTGTGGAAAGTGTGGGAGAGCATCGAGATCCATTCCCTCTGCGTGCTGGTGGGAATGTACAATGGTGCAGCTGCTGTGGAAAACAGTCTGGCAACTCCCCAACATGTTAAACATGGAGTTACCATGTGACCTAGCAATTCCCTTCCTAAGAATCTCCCCAAGAGAAATGAAAATATAGTTCCTACAAAAACTTGTACACAGATGTTCACAGAAGTATTAATCATAACAGCCAAAAGTTGGAAATAGTCTAAATGTCCACCAGCTGATGAATGGATTAAACAATGTGATATATCCGTGGATAGGAATATTATTCAGTGGCAAACAGGAATGGAATGCTGACACATGCTACAACATGGATGAGCCTTGAAAACATGACACAGAGTGAAACAAGTCAATCCCAAATGGTTACATATTATATGATTCCACTTATGTGAAATATGAAACGTCCAGAATATGCATTCATGTAGAGACAGAAAGTGGATCAATAGTTGTTTAGGGTTGAAGTGGAATAACTAAAGAGTGTGGGCATTTCTTTTAAATGCTCTAAAGTTGTGATGGCAGTTGCATAGCTCTCTGAATATATGAAACACGATTGAATTGTACACTATTTTTTGAGACAGGGTCTCACTCTGTCATCCAGGCTGAAGTGCAGCGGCATGATCACGGCTCTCTGCAGCCTCGACCTCCCAGGCTCAAGGCATTTTCCCACCTTGGCTTCCCAAGTAGCTGGGACTATAGGTGTACGCCACCATGCCTGGCTAATTTTATATGTATGTATGTATGTATTTATTTATTTATTTTTGAGGTAGAGTTTCGCTCTTCTACCCAGGCTGGAGTGTGGTGGTGCAATTTTGGCTCACTGCAACCTCCACCTTCTGGTTTCAAGCGATTCTCTTGCTTCAATCTCCTAAGTAGCTGGGATTAGAGGTGCCCGCCACCATGCCCAGCTAATTTTTGTATTTTTAGTAGACACGGGGATTTACCATGTTGGCCAGGCTGATCTTGAATTCCTGACCTTGTAATCCACCTGCCTTGGCCTCCCAAAGTGCTGGGATTACAGGTATGAACCATTGCACCTGGCCTTTTTTTTTTTTTTTTTTTTTTTGAGACAGAGTCTTGCTGTGTCACCCAGGCTGGAGTTCAGTGGCACGATCTCGGCTCACTGCAACCTCTGCCTCTCGGGTTGAAGCAGTTCTCTGCCTCAGCCTCCCAAGTAGCTGGGATTACAGGTGCCCACCACCACACCTGGCTAATTTTTGTATTATTTTTTTTTTTTTAGTAGAGACAGGGTTTCACCATCTTGGTCAGGCTCGTCTTGAACTCCTGACCTTATGATCCTCCCGCCTTGGCCTCCCAAAGTGCTGGGATTACAGGTGTGAGCCACTGTGCCCGGCCTAATTTTGTTTGTTTGTTTGTTTGTTTTGTAGAGACAGGGTTTTGCTGTGTTGTCCAGGCTGGTCTCTAACTTCTGGGCTCATGTGATCCTTCCGCCTTGGTCTCCCAAAGTGCGGAGATTACAAGTGTAAGCTACCGTGCCTGGCCAAATTGTACACTTCAAATGAGTGAACTGTGTGGTATGTGAACTATATTCCAATAAAGCTGTTACAAAAAGCATGTGGTACCAATTAATAGTCCCACTAGTGTTATTTAAGAGGGTCCAACTCCTTACATTATCCCCAACCCTGGGTATCATTACTATAATTTAAAAACTTCAATCAGCTCTATTAAGGTATAATATGTAAACAATAAAATTCACCCTTACAAGTGTACTGATTTGTAGTTTTGGCAAATGTATGCACACATGTGACCACTGCAATCAATATACAGAACATTTCCATGACCCCAGAAGGTTCCCTCGCGCCCTTCCCAGGCATCCTCTCCTTCCCTATCTGCGCACTATCACTGTGAATCAGATTAGTCTTTCCATGTGTTTTGTATAAATAGAATCAGACAGTTTGTATCCTTGTGTCTCGCTTCCTTTGTTCGGCATGTTTTTAAGACCTATCCATGTTGCTGTCTGCACCTGTAGTTAATATTCTGTCGTATAGATATAGCAGTGCGTTTTCTCCATTCATCTGTTGGTAGATGTATTTGATTTATCTTCAGTTTTCTTGTTTTTTGGCTTTACCATAATTACCTTTTCTTTTTTTTTTTTTTTTTTTTTGAGACGGAGTCTCACTGTCTCGCCCAGGCTGGAGTGCAATGGTGCGGTCTTGGCTCACTGCAACGTCTGCCTCCCGGGTTCAAGCAATTCTCCTGCCTCAGCCTCTCGAGTAGCTGGGACTATAGGTGCCCGCCACCACGCCCAGCTAATTTTTTTGTATTTTTAGTGGAGATGGGGTTTCACCACTTTAGCCAGGATGGTCTTGATCTCCTGACCTTGTGATCTGCCCACCTTGGCCTCTCAAAGTGCTAGGATTACAGGCGTGAGCCACCACACCCGGCCAGCCTTTTTTCTTGTAGAAGAATCCTTCTGCCTTCCCCCCGTGGCTCTGACCTTTTGAAGGGACTGGCCCAGTTGTCTTGAAGTCCGTCCCACAGTCTGCATTTGTCGTTTCCTGGTGAACATGTTTCCTTGCTCCCCGTGTTTCCTCTAAACCACTAAATCACGTGAGTCCTGAAAGGCTTTGTTAGATTTAGGTGAAACATTTTTGGTGGGTGCCTCATGGGCGATCACATCAAAGGTCCATACTGTCAGGTGGGCCCACTGTTGGTGGTGCTAAATTGGGCCATTTGGTTCAGACCTTGACAGCCACATCCTTTTTATCTCTGCAGTTAGTCACTGGGGAAGCTTCACTGATTGTGGAGCTCCTTACACCTTAAGGACTAAGCTTTTTTCCTAATGCCTCTCTCAGTTTGACACTTACCTTCTAACTTTGCTTATTGATTTTTTTTTTTATTTAGAAGAGATTTTTCACGGGTTTTTTTTTTTGGAGACGGAGTTTCGCTCTTGTTGCCCAGGCTGGAGTGCAGTGTTGAGATCTCAGCTCACCACAACCTCTGCCTCCCAGGTTCAAGAGATTCTCCTGCCTCAGCCTCCTGAGTAGCTGGGATTACAGCCGTGCCCGGCTAATTTTGTATTTTTAGTGGAGATAGGGTTTCTCTGTGTTGGTCAGGCTGGTCTAGAACTCCTGACCTCAGGTGATCTGCCTGACTCGGCCTCCCAAAGTGCTGGGATTACAGGAGTGAGCCACCGCGCTCGGCTGATTTTTCACTTTTATGTGGTCAAAACACCCATGGTACAAAAGAGGTATCTCTCAAAAACTTCCCTTTTAGAGGCGGAGCTTGCAGTGAGCCGAGATTGTGCCAGTGCAGTCCGGCCTGGGCTAAAGAGCGGGACTCCGTCTCAAAAAAAAAAAACAAACTTCCCTTTTATAAGCCCTTTCCCCCCCTTCTTTTCCTCCTCTCTCTCTTGTTCCCTTCTTTCTCGGTCTGCTTTACTTTAGAACCTGATGTGACAAATTAGCTTTGATTCCTATTCTGTCATCTTTTTGGACTATAGGTTCAGACTATAGGTTCACACTTAAGTGTGAGATGTTGGCCAACTGGCATTTCCATCGCTTCACTTGCTCTTCTTTTTCAAGGACTTGCCTGTTACCCAGGCCAGCCCCTGGCTGGGAAAAGTAGCAGCAAGGTTGGGACTTTGATCCTAGGCTCTGCACTGTGGGTGGTGTTATCTCAACTTATCCTCTGTCTTCAAAGCTGCAGACCCATTTATGGTGGTGATGGAGAAGGGAGGGAAGAGCATGGGCCAGAAGCCAAAGCTGCTCGTTTCTGGAGAAGGCCTCCTGATTCCCTCTGCCTGAAACCCTTTTCTCTCCCTTCTCTTTCCCTGGTTAACTCCTGCCCGTCCTTGGAGACTCCGCTCAGGCATCCTAATTAAGGAAAACACCACTGGGTGCCCCTCCATTGCACTTCCATACACTCCACACATGCCTTTGCTCACTCAAAGGAAGACCTTTCTGTCTTCTGCATTAGCTCGTGAGGTCCTGAGGGCAGAGCCAGGGATGGCATTGTCACTGTGTTGTCACTGTCTGTGCAGAGCCTGACACATTGGGCTTTTGGTAAGTGTTGCTGGGATGTTCCACTCCCTGGCCTGCAGAGAGGGTTTCTGTATGGTGTGGATGCATTTGATTCCTGGTGGTGAAAGCAAGATGGAATCGCAGGTTCTTTTTTTTTTGAGATGGAGTCTTACTCTGTCATCCAGGCTGGAGTGCAGTGGCGCGATCTCGGCTCACTGCAACCTCCGCCTCCCGGGTTCAAGTGATCCTCCTGCCGTAGCCTCCTGAGTAGCTGGGACTACAGGCCTGCACCACCAAGCCTGGCTAATTTTTGTATTTTTAGTAGAGATGGGGTTTTACTATGTTGGCCAGGCTGGTCTCAAACTCCTGAGCTCAGGTGATAAACCCACCTTGGCCTCCCGAAGTGCTGTGATTACAGGTGTGAGCCACCGCACCCGGCCTTCACTGCTCTTGATTCCCATAGATTCATGGAGCTGAAAGAGAGGTAGCAGCATCAGCTGCACCAGCTGCACTAGCTTCCGGGTGCAGGACTCCAACTGGGCCCACGCCTCTCCTCTGAGAGCACTGGCAGGGGTTCAACATCACCAGCCCTCCTCCTTGTGTTCTCCTCTGTCTGTCGCCCTCTCCCAGGTTGTCCACTCTGTAGCTTGACTAAGAGGCACTTGATAAGGGTCACTACTGTGAAGTATGCCTGAGAGCTGATGGTGCAGGCAGTCTTCAGGCCCTTGGTAGCATTTCCTCACGGCGGGAGCTGGGGGTTCAGGTGACAGGAGAGCTGTGAAACCCCCAGCTGCAATTCCTGTGTAAGGGCTAATAAAGACATTTCTGCCTGTGCTGTCGCTCTTGGTGGGATGCATTTGCATTTTCCTGGATGTACCTAATCTCACAGCTCTGGTGCTCTCCAGCTCCGCAGCACCTTTGTTCAGCATCCCCCCACAGTCGTTCCCCCTCTTCCCATCCAGAGTCACGGTGAGGCTTGGCCACAGTGGCCTAGAGGCTTTAATTGTGCGGTTCCCACAGTGCAGTGAGTCAGACAGCCCTGAACGTCTTGGGAAGCATCAGCTGAATGTATGAATTCTTTTTACTGAGAACCTCCTGTGTTCCAGATAGAAAGTCAGTCTGCTCTAAATACCTGGCTTCATTTCATTCTTACCACAGCTCTGTGAAGTAGTTTTCTTTTTTTCCCAAAGAAAGTGAAGTTCTGAAAGGCCAGGTGTCTGTCCAAGGCTGCAGAGCTGGCAGGCAGTTGGACACCGACTGCCCTCTCCCGGCTCTCCTGTGGCTGGTGGTGACGGGGTGGTTAGAAAAGTGTCTTTTCCGAGTTGGCCCTGATTGAAAAGGGGAATTTGGGGGGACATTGTCCTCCCCCAGCTCTCCTGTGACCAGTGGTGACAGGGTGGTGATAAAAGCATCTTTCTGAGTTGGCCTTGATTGGAAGGTGGGGGGTTGCGGGGACACTGCCCTCTCTGGCTCTCCCCTGGTCGGCGGTGAGTAGGTGGTAATAAAAGTATCTTTCCAAGCTGACCCTGATTGGAAGGTGTGCCATGTGTCCCCTGCGAAGGGCAGCCTGGCCTGTGATGCTGCTGATGGAGAAGATGAATTTTTATGACATTAAGACAGAATCAGGGCTGAAAGGGGTGGTTCACACCTGTAATCCCAGCACTTTCGGAGGCTGAGGCGGGTGAATCACGAGTTCAAGAGATCAAGACCATCCTGGCCAACACGGTGAAACCTCGTCTGTACTAAAAATGCAAAAATTAGCCAGGTATGGTGGCGGGCATCTACAATCTCAGCTACTCAGGAGGCTGAGGCAGGAGAATGGCTTTAACCCAGGAGGCAGAGGTTGCAGTGAGCCGAGATAACACCACTGCAACTCTAGCCTGGCGACAGAGCGAGACTCCATCTCAAAAAAAAAAAAAAAAAAAAGACAGAATTAGATTTCCTCAGTAAAATCTGGGATTTTGCCTTCAGAGGAATCATATTATCATTCTTCCTTATGTCAGGAAAGGGTAGCAGGCCCTTGTACATAACACGAGGACTGAAACTTTATAGTCAAAAAATCAGCATAAATGGTTGGCTTCAAGTTTTGTTCATAATTACTCTCTCCCTGCTTGACTCCTCCCCACCTCTAAATGCACGCTGGCCCCCAAAGATCTGCAGGAAGGAGAAGACACAAAATCTCCTTCCCATGTGGGTCACGCCCTTTCATTAGTCCGTGAGCTCCTGCAAGGCCTGTGTTTTGCTTTCACTTGTGTGTGGAGGGAACCAGCAGTACATCAGGGACTTCAGTTTTGAGAAATCAGTGCCCATCACTGTCTAGGCAGACTTCTTTTTCCTGCTCTGTAGTTTTTCTTAAATTATGTGTGTCTTACAAATTCTCATTCCATTGTAGTCTATTCTTCCAGGAGGCCTTCAAGCAGGGGTAAATGAAAGAGAGAGACATTAGTCACTCTGACCTTGACTTTTAGTGACTAAACTTGTGCTCACCCTCATGTGAAACTATAAAAAATATAATTTCCTTTTTAGGTGGCACAATCTTAGCTCACTGCAACCTCTGCCTCCCGGGCTCAAGTGATTCTCCTGCCTCAGCCTCCTGAGTAGCTGGGATTACAAGCGTGCACCACCACACCTGGCTAATTTTTGTATTTTTAGTAGAGATGGGGTTTCACCATGTTGGCCAGGCTGGTCTCGAACTCCTGACCTGAAGTGATCTGCCCACCTTGGCCTCCCAAAGTGCTGGGATTACAAGGCGTGAGCCACCACGCCCAGCTAATTTTTGTATTTTTAGTAGTGATGGGGTTGCACTGTGTTGGCTAGGCTGGTCTTGAACTCCTGACCTGAAGTGATCCGCCCGCCTTGGCCTCCCAAAGTGTTGGGATTATAGGCATGAGCCACTGTGCCCGACTACTTTTTGTATTCTTAGTAGTGATGGGGTTTTGCCATGTTGGCCAGGCTGGTCTCGAACCCCTGGCCTTAAGCGATCCACACTGGGATTACAGGTGTGAGCCACCGTGCCTGGCCCAAATTGTTGCTTTTCACAGACAGGAAGGAAATGTAGATATATGGAATGCTGACAAAGATGTAATCCGTTCATACGTCTCAGGAGAGACAGAAGGACTGTTTGACCTCCAATGGTTTGGCTGAGGAGATTTGCAGCATGTCTGAAATACAAAAACTGTTTCTACACCTTGCCTTCGATTTAGAGTAGGCTCCAACTCTTCTGCCCATCCCAAACTCCTCTGCTACTTGGAAGGTTAATAAGTTGACTAAAAAACACCCATGGGAAGAGGATGCAAAGGAGAGATTTAGGTTGACAACTGATTCTCAGTAGCAGATGGGAGAAAGCATCTTTAGCAGGCAAAGGGAAAATGGATTTTATTTTGGAATTTCTATTATGTGATGAGGGCAGTACAAAGTTGTTCGTATGCTTTTTTGAATCCTCTTCCTCAAATAAGCCAGAATCCTGTGGTTGCAGTGGGTGTTACAGGATCCAGCTATTCTTCCTTTTGCCGAATGGAAATGGGTGTGATCCCAACGCATCCCTGCTCTGGGTGCCTCTCATTTTTATTCTTTAGGGCCAGGAACTCTCTTTCTGGGGAGGGATACAATTCCAGACCCTTAAAACTGAAAATAATTGGGAACAATCTTTACTGAATTAGCTCTTGTCTCAAAAAGGGAAAAACCTATTTAAAGCCTATTTAGGTTTAGGGTCAGGCACAGTGGCTCACATCTGTAATCTTAGCACATTAGGAGGCCGAGGCAGGAGGATCGCTTGAGGTCAGGAGTTTGAGATCAGCCTGGGCAGCATGGGGAGATGCTTATCTCTCTTTTTTTTATTTTTTGAGACAGAGTTTTGCTCTTGTTGCCCAGGCTGGAGTGCAGTGGCGCGGTCTTGGGTCACTGCAACCTCCGCCTCCTGGGCTCAAGCAATTCTCCTGCCTCAGCCTCGTGAGTAGCTGGGATTACAGGTATGTGCCACCACGCCTGGCTAATTTTGTATTTTTAGTAGAGACAGGGTTTCTCCATGTTGGTCAGGCTGGTCTCAAACTCCCAACCTCAGGTGATCCACCCGCTTCGGCCTCCCAAAGTGCTGGGATTACAGGTGTGAGCCACTGCACCTGGCCTGGGAGACGCTTATCTTTACCAAAAAAATTAAAATTTAGCTGGGCATGGTGGTGCATGCCTGTAGTCCCAAATTCTTGGGAGGCTGAGGTGGGAGGATCACATGAGCCCAGTAGTTCAAGGCTGCAGTGAGCTATGCCACTGCACTCCAGCCTGGGCAACAGAGCTAGATCCTGCTCTTCAAAAGAAAAAAAAATTTAAAAAGGGCTGGGCTCAGTGGCTCACGCCTGTAATCCCAGCACTTTGGGAGGCCAAGGTGGGCGGATCACGAGGTCAGGAGATCGAGACCATCCTGGGTAACATGGTGAAACCCCGTCTCTACTAAAAATACAAAAAATTAGCCGGGCGTGGTGGCGGGCGCCTGTAGTCCCAGCTACTCAGGAGGCTGAGGCAGGAGAATGGCGTGAACCCGGGAGGCGGAGCTTGCAGTGAGCCGAGATGGCGCCACTGCCCTCCAGCCTGGGTGACAGAGCAAGACTCCGTCTCAAAAAAAAAAAAAAAAAAAAAAGTCTATTTATAAGTCTTGGCTACCTGGCGAGTGTTACCTTATCCTTTTAAATGCATCAGACAGCTTCAGATTTCTTTGACTTGTAAGTAGGCTGTGTAGCTGGCAGTGCCTTGAAATGACTAATAGTGGTGATAATATCAAATTTGTTTTTTGTCAGTCTTCATAGGTGCTTAGAAACATTTGCAAGAATGATCTGTTTTTATTACATCTCTGGTAGCCAATTTCTAGAGTCTTGACTCCAGGTGTGTACTCTGGCTAGCGAATGCTGTTCCTTGATTTATTGCCTCTTTAAGCCAGGTGTCTGCAATTGGGTAGAGTTTTTCATTCTTTACGTAAACATTTTACCTTGGTGAATATTTAAACCAACTACCAACTGAATTACCTTTTTATGAAGGTGCTAGGGAAAAGCTGTATTCTTTGGGGACAGTCATGCTTAGTACTGAATATAATGGAAACCTTTCCCTGCTGCCTGTGGCTTAGCCATTTGGTCAGGGTGAGGGTGGCAGTTGCCATATCAGCTAGGTGGGGCTATGTCAAACACAATAAAACGTGGATAGTGCTTGTGTTTGAGTGGTATAACTGCGTGATTTGGTTTTGTTTTGCTGTTTTTTCTTTCTAAATTTCCTTTTTATATTATTTAGAAATGTTAGAAAAATATGATCAGAAATGTGAAGGAGGTTCATGAAGCAAATTATAGCAAACCAGATAGCTTTGGATTTCTCTTTTTAAGTAGGTTAAGTAGTGTAAGTAGAGTAACATTCCTTAATTTGGTATGGCGATGGCCCAATTTGAAGTGGGGTGCTGCCTACATTAATTGATTTATTAAACATAATCCCAATCAACATATTAAAATAGTTTTCTTTTTTCTTTCTTTTAGAATAGTTTTATTTTGAGATTTGTCAACATGGTCATGAAGTTCACTTGAAAGAATAGTAGGCAAGAATTCTAAAATTGTTTTAAAAGATGATGGGTGCTAACCTTACTTAGATAGTAAAGTATATCACAGAGTTGTGGTGATTAAATGAGTGTGATGGCAGCACAGGATTGGACACAGGTCAGTGGTGATGCAGGGCCCAGAACAAGCCCTGGTATAGGTGAAGATGCAACATATGTTCAGAGAAGTGTCGTAAGTCGTTGTGGGAAGATGAGACAATGAGATAACTAGTTGGAATTTGTTTTTGTGAGCTGTGTAAAGAACTAAATTGATTTTCTCCCCAGATGAATCAGAGTTATGTAAAAAGTGAAATCATTAAAAATGTATGTACAGGCCGGGCGCGGTGGCTCACGCCTGTAATCTCAGCACTTTGGGAGGCCAAGGCAGGCGGATCACAAGGTCAGGAGATCGAGACCATCCTGGCTAACACAGTGAAACCCCATCTCTACTAAAAATATATATATAAAAAAATAGCCGGACGTGTTGGCGGGCGCCTGTAGTCCCAGCTACTGAGGAGGCTGAGGCAGGAGAATGGCGTGAACCCAGGAGGCAGAGCTTGCAGTGAGCCAAGATCGTGCCACTGCACTCCAGCCTGGGCAACAGAGCGAGACTCCATCTCAAAAAAAAAAAAAAATGTGTGTACAAAACCCATAAGAAACAACATCCAGAAGTGGTCCCAAATATATGTATCTATGGGAAGGGGGTGTATGATGAAGATGGACCTTTAGTTTAATGGGGAAAGATGGATTATTTAGGAAATCTTACCTAAAGCAGGATCCCTACATCATCCCTGTACATTCATTCCACCAAATAAATCCTAGTTGGCTTTATTGAATTGAATGTAACAAGGGAAGCCGTGAAAGTTCTAGAAGGAAATAGGTAAGTGTTTTCAAAGTCTTAGGCTAGGAAAAGCCTTGTTAAGTACGACACAAAAAACAGAAGCATAAAAGAAAGGACTTCTAAATTTTGACTATGTTAATGAAAATTAGTGTTTATCACAGCATTGTTTATTTGAAACAGCACGTCTGTTAATATAAATGTATGTGTCTGTGGGGAAATGGTTAAGTAGATTATGATAAATGTGTACAGTGAAATATTCTATATATAAAAATAAAATAAAATATAACTTTATTGGCATAAGATGTCTGTGACATATAAGTGAAAAATGGGTTATAAAACAAACCTGTTCCTACCTATTTAAGCATTATGTTATTCATATATATATGGATTTTTTGGTTTTTTTCTTTTTGTTTTGAGACAGGGTCTCACTCTGCCACGCAGGCTAGAGTACAGTGGTGAGTTCACAGCTCACTGCAGCCCTGCAGCTTCCACCTCCTGGACTCAGGTGCTCCTCCCACCTCAGCCTCCCGAGTAGCTGGGACTACAGGCATGTACCACCACACCTGGCTAATTTTTGTATCTTTTGTAGAGATATGGTTTCGCCATGCTGTCCAGGCTGGTCTCGCTCTTCTGGGTTCAAGCGATCCACCCACCTCAGCCTCCCAAAGTGCTAGGATTACAGATGTGAGCCACCACATCCAGCCTATTTATATATTTTTATCTTTATTTATATACATACATAGTCAGATGAATATGTATTGCCAAGACTTAAGAGCCAACTTCAGAGTTAGAACAGTCCATATAACTGCCTTCATTTCTTTTTTTTTTTGAGACGGAGTCTCGCTCTGTCGCCCAGGCTGGAGTACAGTGGTACGATCTCAGCTCAGTGTAAGCTCCGCCTCCCAGGTTCATGCCATTCTCCTGCGTCAGCCTCCCGAGGAGCTGGGAGTACAGGCACCCGCCAGCATGCCTGGCTAATTTTTTTGTATTTTTAGGAGAGACGGAGTTTCACTGTGTTAGCCAGGATGGTCTCGATCTCCTGACCTCGTGATCCGCCCGCCTCGGCCTCCCAAAGTGCTGGGATTACAGGCGTGAGCCACTGCATCCGGCCTTTTTTTTTTTTTTTTTTTTTGAGACAGCATTTCACTCTTGTTGCCCAGGCTAGGGTGTAATGGCGCAATCTTGGCTCACCGCGCAACCTCTGCCTCCCAGGTTCAAGTGATTCTCCTGCCTCAGCCTCCTAAGTAGCTGGGATTACAGGCATGTGCTACCACACCCGGCTAATTTTTGTATTTTTAGTAGACAGGGTTTCATCATGTTGGCCAGACTGGTATCGAACTCCTGATCTCAGGTGATCCACCCACCTCAGCCTCCCAAAGTGCTGGGATTACAGGTGTGAGCCACTGCGCCTGGCTGACTGCCTTCATTTCTAATACCAAATGCAAGTTGGGGAGTTCCCCAAACCACCCTCAGTTTCAATAATTCACTAGAAAAACAGAACGCACTGAAAAGTATTATATTCATGGTTGCAGTATATTATAAGGAAAGGATTCAAATTAAAATCAGCCAAGACGCAAGTTTTTACTGGACTTGATCCATTCTACCCCTGTGGTTGACCTTTAGTCTCTAGCCCCGCCCAGATGTCTGGCTAAGACCTTTAGTTAGCCTTTCCTCTGGAGGTTGGAACTGATACCCTGTGCTCCAGGCCCCCATTGTAAGTCAGATTGGTAACTGTTCTGTGGCCAAAGCCCCCAGGCAAACAAAGACACTCCCATCAGGCAGAACTAATTTCTAATTCCAGGGGCCTAGAATTCACCTCCCAGCAAGCAGCCCAGGGCAAAGGCTGGACCTCTCTTTGGGAAGGTTACTTCTTTTTTTTTTTTTTTTTTGGGGGGGGGGGCAGGGTCTCACTCTGTCGCCCAGGAGTGCGGTGGCACGATCTCGGCTCACCTCAACCCCCACCTCCCGGGTTCAAGCGATTCTCCTGCTTCAGCCTCCCGAGTAGCTGGGATTACAGGTGTGCGCCACTACTGCCCAGTTAATTTTTTTATTTTTAGTAGAGATGGGGTTTCATCATGTTGGCCAGGCTGGTCTTGAACTCCTGACCTCAAATGATCCACCTGCCTCAGCCTCCCAAAGTGCTGGGATTACAATCGTGAGCCACCGCACCCAGCCAGGAAGACTACTTCTTTGCTACACGATATTATCACCAAAATGTAACAGGTTATTTCTAGGTGGCGGAATTGAAGGTGAGTTTGCTTTTGTTCTTTGCACTTTTCCTTTTTGTTTGAATTTTCTTTTATTATGGATAGATATGTATTTTAATCAATAAAACTACAAAAGCTTAAAAGATAAAAGTGAAAACTAAATCTCTGAATGGGTGGGAGGGCAGGCAGGGAGGCAGTACAAGAAATTCTAAAGAAAAACCAGTAGTGGCCGGGCGCGGTGTCTCACGCCTATAATCCCAGCACTTTGGGAGGCCGAGGCAGGTGGATCACCTGAGGTCGGGAGTTCAAGACCACCCTGGCTAACATGGTGAAACCCCGTCTCTACTAAAAATATAAAAAATTAGCTGGGCATGGTAGCGGGCACCTGTCATCCCAACTACTCAGGAGGCTGAGGAGGAGAACTGCTTGAACCTGGGAGGCAGAGAGGTTGCAGTGAGTCAAGATCGCACCATTGCACTCCAGCCTGGGCAACTCCTTCTCAAAAAAAAAAAAAAAAAAAAAAAGACCAGTAGAGATGACTACACAAATATGTAACCTACATTCAAAAGACATGCCATAAAAACAAGTAAAAGACAATGAAAATCCTAGGGGAAACATTTGCAGAAACATCACAAAGCATTAGTACCACTAATATTATAATATTGCGAATATAAAATAGCAGGGGAAACAATGGCTGACACCTGGGCACAGCTGTAATCCCAGTACTTCGGGAGGCTGAGGTGGGCAGATCACCTGAGGTCAGGAGTTCAAGACCAGCCTGGCCAACATGGCAAAACCCTGTCTCTACAAAAACACAAAAATTAGCCAGGCATGATGGCAGTACCTGTAATCCCAGCTACTTGGGAGGCTGAGGCAGGAGAATCGCTTGAACCCGGGAGGTGGAGGTTGCAGTGAGCCAAGATCATGCTGCTGCAATGCAGCCTGGGTGACAGAGCGAGACTCCATCTGAAAACACACACACACACACACACACACACACACACACACACACACACACACACACAAACAACACTGACATTTCAATGACTGTAAATGACGTGTAGTCTGTTTACCAGTAATGTCCCAAAGCCAATTTCCCGGCTTTGACATTGTGCTCCAGCGATACAAGAGCCACCACTGGGGAAAGCTGGGTGAAGGGTACGTGGAGCTCTTTGTTCCATTTGTGTGACTTCCTGTGAGTCTATAATTACTTCAGAATAAGTTTTTTAAAAAATTTTATTATTATTATACTTTAAGTTTTAGGGTACATGTGCACAACGTGCAGGTTTGTTACATATGTATACATGTGCCATGTTGGTTTTTAGAAAAGGCAAAGGGCATGGGCAAACAGCTCAGAAAATAAGGGGCACATGGCTAACGCGCAGGTTTTTAATTATGAAATTTCATTAACAAATGATGCAAATTGAAGTGAAATACCAAGTTTGCCTCTTGCAAATCTGGTTTCATCTCCAGTCCGGAGGAGTGGGGAGCACCTTGGGGTCTGATTGGGGTTTACTCTTCTGGCGAGGAAACCTAGGACTCTGGCTTTAAATGGTGCCCTGCCCAGGGGTCCCTGCCCCTGCCCCTGCCTGAAAGTCCACTTATGGCTTGAATCTGACAGGAAACTTAAGAACATGCCCAAGAAGCTCCTAAAACTCAGGAGCATGCCTCACCATGCCCAGCATTGACCGCGTGCTGGGCCCAGGCCCTCATATCTGCTATGGCTGACCCAGCCGTCCAGTGTGGTGGATGTGGTCACTGTTTTGCAGAAGGTGGGCTGGGCCGGGCCGGCCTGGGTGACAAGGCCAGAAATGGAACCACTCTGCTTTCTTTGTTGGTTAGAAGTGGTCTAGACATGGTGGTGTCTGTCCTCTAGTGGAAGGCCTGGACACAGCCCATCCCAGGCAGGGTGAAGTCACCATTGCAGGCGGGCACATCTTGCCTGGTATCCACTCCCTCAAGTTGCCCTATTTTTGGGTGGTCATGGAAATGATTACTCCCTGCTTTTCACACAGAAAAGACAAACATACACCCTCACAAACAAGCTGGCACGCATGTGGGCGGAGCACCTGCAGGCACTCGAACACTCGCACACTGGAGTGTGCACCAGCCTTCCCGCCACAGCCCTCGGATCCTGCTTCTCCAACAGGATGTTCTTTGAATGTAAGAAAAAAGATGCCAAGAGATCCACGAGGAGGATGGAGCAGGACCTGAAACCCCCTGGGGTTCCTCCATAGGAGACTCTCTGCTCGGGCAGGTGGCCCGACATGCACACTGCCCCTCCTGTCAAGCCATTGGCTGTGGCCCCTCCCGCGTGCCAGCTCCTCAATGAACCTTTGTTCGTCTGTAGCCTGTTAGCTTTGGCTGCTGGCAGCCTGTGGGACCAGGCCCACATCCCAGGACTAGCCGATAGAGACTGCCCTTTTGAAGCAAGTGAATTGGACTCCTGGAAGAGTCATTCCTCCACTCCCTCATTGAAACCACCTAATAACCGTGATCCTCATATCTGGATCTGGTGCACAGAATTGACTCATTCACAAGTTTATATCTGTTTTTGTGATGAATTGCCTTCCGCAATTAACTAGAAGCCCTAGAATGTCTTGGACCTTGCCTGGTCTTTTTTCCTTGTTTATTTTGAAAAAGTAATACAGTAGTCCCCCCTTATCTGAGGGGGTGTGTTCTAAGACCCCAGTGGATGCCTGAAAGCTCAGATAGTGCCGAACCCTGTATACAGTACATTTTTTTCACATGTTAGCTATATACTTGTGATAAAGCTTAATTTATAATTTAGGCACAGTAAGAGATTAACAACAATAATAACATAGAGCAATTATGACAATCTACTATTCACAATTGCATGGATAGAAAATCTGTTTTCACCATAGATCTTAGCAACCTCAGCCTATGACTTTTTTCCTTGTTAAGTTGAGAACTTTCACCTTTTCACTTAATGAAAGCACTTTAAGGCTTCTCTAGGTCATATCTGAATTGCCAGCATCACTACTCTTATGCTTTGTGGCCATTATTAAGTAAAATAAGGGCTACCTGAACATAAGCATTGTGATACCACAACCATGGATGTGATCACTGAGATGGCTGCGAAGTGACTTAGCAGGTGGGTGGCAACTGCAGCGTGCATCTGCTGGACAAAGGGATGAGTCATGTCCCAGGCGGGACAGAGCGGCACGAGACTTCATGCCATTCCAAATGGTGCACGGTTTAGGATTTATAGATTGTTTATTTCTGCAACTTTCCATGTAATATTTTCAGACAGCGGTTGATCATGGGTAAAGCACAATACCGCAGAAAAGAGAGGAATGCTGTACATTACAGTGTTATATTTCAACAATACAAAACAGTGATGGGTGAACACTCCTTCTCACTGGACCCCTTGCTTCTCCAGCTCATCTCTGCAAAGGGAAATCGCTGTGGCACTCTTACCTTTTCTTATGTATCCATCTCGGCTGTCTTTTCTCCTCCCTCCTCTCCTACGTGTCTGTGTGGATATCTCTGAATATAAACGGTAGCCATACCAGGCCGGGCGCGGTGGCGCACGCCTACAATCCCAGCACTTTGGGAGGCCAAGGTGGGTGGATTGCTTGAGGTCAGGAGTTCGAGACCAGCCTGGCTAACATGGTGAAACCCTGTCTCTACTAAAAATACAAAAATTAGCTGGGCGTGGTGGTACACGCCTGTTATCCCAGCTACTCGGGAGGCTTAGGCAGGGGAATTGCTTGAACCCGGGAGGCGGAGGTTGCAGTGAGCTGAGATTGCCACTGCACTCCAACCTGGCGACAGAGTGAGACTCCCATCTCAAAAAAAAAAAAATAGATAATAAAAATAAAAAACACATGGGCTGGGCACGGTGGCTTGTGCCTGTAATCCCAGCACTTTGGGAGGTCGAAGCGGGCAGATCACGAGGTCAGGAGATCAAGACCATCCTGGCTAACATGGTGAAACCCCGTCTCTACTAAAAATACAAAAAATTAGCTGGGCATGGTGGCAGCGGGCATCTGTAGTCCCAGCTACTTGGAGGCTGAGGAAGGACAGTGGCGTGAACCTGGGAGGTGGAGCTTGCAGTGAGCCGAGATCGCGCCACTACAATCCAGCCTGGGCGACAGAGTGAGACTCTGTCTCAAAAAAACAAAACAAAACAAAACAAAACAAACAAAAAAACAGAAAAAAGAAAAACAAATGGTAGCCATACCATATATCTTGTACCTTGGTTTTATTTTTGTTTTTTCACTTAACAGTGCATCTTGTAGGTCTTCCCTATATGTTACCACATAGAAATGTGTTATTTTAAAAATTACCCCGTAGTGTTCCACTGTGTAGATATGCCAGTTTTTTTGTTTTGTTTTGTTTTGTTTTTGAGATGAGCCTCGCTGTGTCGCCCAGGCTGGAGTGCAATGGCGCAATCTCAGCTCACTGCAAGCTCCGCCTCCCAGGTTCATGCCATTCTCCTGCCTCAGCCTCCCAAATAGCTGGGACTACAGGCACCTGCCACCACACCCGGCTAATTTTTTGTATTTTTAGTAGAGATGGGGTTTCACCGTGTTAGCCAGGATGGTCTCAATCTCCTGACCTTGTGATCCACCCACCTCGGCCTCCCAAAGTGCTGGGATTACAGGCGTGAGCCACCGCACCCGGTGATATGCCAGTTTTGACTGGTTCCCTGTGATGAATATCTAGGTTATTTCCAACCTTTTGCTGCCGCAAACAGTGCTGCAGTTTAATGTCCTTCTCTTCACGTCTTTGTGCCCATGTGAGGTGGATCTGTTGAATCACTTCCTAGGAGTGGGCTTGTGGGTCACAGGGATGTGCAGTTACGGTGTTGATGGGCAGTTGTCAGCTTGCCCTTCAAAAAGGCTCACAATTGTTTTTGCCCATCATTCTATCCCCAGCACCAGCTTAGTGACGAGAACTCTTCCCCACCAGAGCTCTAAACCGATTGGGAAGTAAAACGGAGGAATCACTTTGTAGCAGCGCTATTCGCTGTAGCCCAAAGGTGGATACGACCTGTGTCCTACTGATGATGGATAAACAGAATGTGGTCCATCTCTACATGGAATATGATTCTGCCTTGAAAGTAATGAAGTTCTGAGAATATTTTTTTCTTTCTTTCCCCCTCCCTCCCTTCTTCTCTCTTTCTCTCTTCCCTTCCTTCTCCTTCTCTTTCTTTTCTCTTTTCTTTTCTTCTTTTGAGACAGGGTCTTGCCCTGTCACCCAGGCTGGAGTGCAGTGGTACAATAGTGGCTCACTGCAGCCTTGACCTCCTGGGCTCGAGCGATCCTCCCATCTCAGTCTTCTGAGTAGCTAGGACCACAGGCACATGCCACCAAGCCCAGCTGATTTTCTGATTTTTTGTGGAGATGGTGGTCTCTCACTACGTTACCCAGACCAGTCTCAAACTCCTGGGCTCAAGCAGTTCTCCTGCCTTGGCCCCTCAAAGTGCTGGGATTACAAGTGGGGAACTAGGTAATGGTGCTGGTTATAAAACATTGTGAATGTTCTTAATGGCACTGAATCATCTACTTTAAAATGGTTAAAATGGTAAATTTTATATTTATTTTACTGCAAGAAAAAGAGTCAGCAGATGGTGGCCAAAATATTACCTTTATTGTTGACCAAGCTGAGGATACGGCTTATAAGACAACCCCGGACTGACCTTCCACCTCCACCCCCTCTTCAGGAGCAGGGGAAGGAGGGAACGACCCCAGCCCAGGTTCTTCTTCAGCACTCATTGTACCTGTCCTGCAGCACTCACTGTGAGATGCCCCACTCTACCTGTCTGTCAGGGAGTAGGGAGGAAGCCAGGGATGTTTTGCTAAGGGGTGTCCCTCTAAGAAGCACCAGGAATGGTGAAGAAACGTTGCCCCATGACAAACAAATATGGTTGAATGAACAAATGAATGGGCTCCACCACTGTTCTGAGACCTGTAACGACAGCCCCAGAGCCCTCTGCATGCTTGTTTTTTTTTTTTTTTTTTTTTTGAAACGGTGTCTCACTCTGTCGCCAGGCTGGAATGCAGTGGTGCCATCTTGGCTCACTGCAACCTCTGCCTCCCAGGTTCAAGCGATTCCCCTGCCTCAGCCTCCCAAGTAGGTGGGACTACAGATGCGTGCCACCATGCCCAGCTAATTTTTGTATTTTTAGTAGAGGTGGAGTTTCACCATGTTGGCCAGGATGGTCTTGATCTCTTGACCTCATGATCTGCCTGCCTCGGCCTCCCAAAGTGCTGGAATTACAGGCGCGAGCCACTGCGCCCAGCCTTTTCTTTTTTTTTTTTTTTTTAAATTGAGACGGAGTCTTGCTCTGCTGCCCAGGCTGGAGTGCAGCGGCGAGGTCTCAGCCTCCTGAGTAGCTGGGATTACAGGCACGTGCCACCATGCCTGACTAATTTTTGTATTTTTAGTAGAGACAGGATTTCACCATGTTGGCCAGGCTGGTCTCGTGACCCTCCTGACCCTCGTGATCTGCCCACCTCGGCCTCCCAAAGTGCTGAGATTACAGGTGTGAGCCACCGTGCCCGGCCTCTGCCTGCTTTCTTTTGGAGAGAATGGTCTGAGCAGGAGTCAGGAGTTCGTCCCAGCCGGACCCAACAGAATTAGGGACCCCTGACCTGGCCATACCTGGCCTGCCCTCTCTGCCTGCCCCTGTTCTTACTTCCAGCTTGGTCTGTGCAAGGCTTGCAATTTAATTTCCTTCCATTCCAAAGCAGTCTCTTGCCAGCCCTCTGAGGAATTCATAGTTTGCTAGTTTCATCCAAGAAAAGTTTTGAGAGAGACCTTTGTTGTACTGTGAATTTCCTGTTTCATGTCAAGAACCTGCCTTCTAGGAAGGGCAGCTGTGGCAGGGTGGTGTAAAGATTGTTCTTCATGGAAAATTTAGCATTCATTTAATAACTGCATATTTAAAACACCTCCCACGTGCCAGGCCCTGTGCTGGCGACCCTAGGCGATGGCCTTCCCACAGAGGGGGAGGAGAGGGCTAGCGAATGGGTGAGTGCAGTCGGCCTTCTCTGTTCTGATGGGCAGATGGCAGGGGCGGGTTCAGGAGGTGGAGGCCAGAGGAGGATTGCGTGTCTTGGGGGAAGCCAGTGGTCTTGCAGAAATGGTCAGAACATGTTTCTGGTCTGCTTTAAAGAAGGAATGGAGCATAATCCAAGTTAGACTAAGAGGCAGCCCAGTCACCTTTGTCTGGAAGATGTTGAGCTGGCAGCATGAGTTAGGGGAGCAGAAGTCCCCCCAGTCACAGACGCTTTCTGGCGGTGCTTCCCTGGGGGCTCTGCCAGGGAGGGCTGCCCTCCACTGCTGCAGGCTCCCTTGTGGGCTTTTTTAAAAAAATTTTTAGACAGGGTCTCTCTCTGTCACGCAGGCTGAGGTGCAGTGGCACCATGATAGCTCACTGCACCCTCCAACTCCTGGGCTCCAGGGATCCTCCCACCTCAGCCTTCCAAGTAGCCAGGACCACAGGCACAGGCTACCACTCCCTGCTACTTTTTTCTTTTTCTTTTTCTTTTTTTTTTGAGACGGAGTCTTGCTCTGTCGTCCGGGCTGGAGTGCAGTGATGCGATCTCGGCTCACTGTACTCTCCGCCTCCCGGGTTCACGCCATTCTCCGGCCTTAGCCTCCCAAGTAGCTGGGAGTACAGGCGCCCGCCACCACAACGCCTGACTAATTTTTTTTGTATTTTTAGTAGAGACGGGGGTTTCACCATGTTAGCCAGGATGGTCTCGATCTCTTGACCTCGTGATACACCCGCCTCCGCCTCCCAAAGTGGTGGGATTACAGGCGTGAGCTACCGTGCCCGGCCTTCTTTTCTTTTTCTTTTCTTTTTTTTTTTTTAAAGAGACGAGGTCTTGTTATATTGCCCAGGCTGGTCTGGAACTCGTGAGCTCAAGTGATCCTCCCGCCTCAGCCCTCCAAGTGCTGGGATTACAGGCGTGAGCCACTGCACCTGGCCCATTGTGGGACTTTTAGAGCAGCTTTTCCTGAGTACCCTGTGAAGAAGGGTCCCCGTGGAGGTCTGCGTAGGAAATGTCCCTGCTCCTCTCCTTGAAGATTGACGGGGCACAGCCTAACAGCTCTGCCAGGCCCATCAGGAGCCTGCCCAGGGTTTCTGGGCATGAGTCGTCCAGGGCGTCCCTTCCTTTGTGACACCTGACGCATTCATTGCCACCTTGCCACCTTCTGAGGCATCACAGAACTTCACGCGTTGCCTCCTCAGATCTTGACTTGAAATTGCCTTGGGGGCGGGCTGGGGGTGCAGGCCGTCGACCTTTTCCGGCCCGCCGTGTCTGGTTTGTTTGGATTTTGAGTTGGACGCCCTTCTTTGTGTTTGTTGAGCGCCACCTGTTGGTCATAGAGATATTACCGAAACTCGGGGTGGAACGGTGATCCCAGTTGGGAGTTCTGGTCTCTGTGTTGCTGCTGAAGTCTGACTGTGTTTGACGTAAACACCCAAAGAAAAGGGAAACATTTCAGCTCACGGAGAGGAAGAAGAGGGGACCCTCAAACTAAACTTTGAGGTTTCTAGCCTGTAAGGCTAAATTTCCCTGCGTCTTGCCGCTCCCCTCATTGTGTGTGATTAAAGCTGTTGGTATGACACCCTCTGCCCTCCAGCTTTGTCTGCTGTACCACCTGCCTTCAGACTCCCTTTTTTGGTTGGTTATTTTTGTTTGTTTGTTTTCTGAGACGGTCTTGCTCTTTCACTTAGGCTGGAGTGCATTGGTGCCATCATGGCTCACTGCAACCTCAAACACCTGGGCTCAAGCGACCTTCCTGCCTCAGTCTCTCCAGTAGCTAGGACTATAGACGCGTGCCACCATGCCCGGTTCACACATTGAGGGCTTTTCACTGCCTCGATCAGGCTGAGTTCTGCTCACTGGGGCCACCACAGGCCAGGCAGAAGGAACTGTGTGGGCTTCGTCGAGCTGGCTTTCCCTATCCACTAGGCCTTTGCTTAAACGCCACTTCCTCCAGAAAGCCTCCCCTCGCTGCTCTGGTCAGGTTGGTTATCCACCTTGTGCCCACAGCCATCTGCCCTTCAGGACGCTGAGCGCAGAGGCATGACGTGTGCTCCCACCCAAGGCGTGCTGCATGAGGGGAACCTCCCCGCCTCAGCCGCCCCCCTGCCTCAGCTGCCCCCCTCCTCAGCCGTCCCCCTCCTCAGCCGTCCCCCACCTCAGCCGTCCCCCGCCCTCAGCCGTCCCCCGCCCTCAGTCCTCGGCTCTTCATAGCGCAGAGCAGATGAGGCTTCTGCAGCTACGCAATCCCACCCTCAGGGCTGGCCTGGCACTCGGAGCTGACCTCTGCCCAGGTCTCTGTTCCTGGTGTTGGCAGAGGGCACCGGTGTCACCTTTTCCACCTGTGGAGAAAGAGGAACCACATGGCAATATGGCAAACATAAGAGAAAGGACTTCAGGGCGGGGGTTGTTAAAAACATCATACCCTTCAATGTATGTACCTACTATGTACTCATAAAAATCAAAACAATTTTTTTTTTAAATTATGCCTTTTGCCAGGCACGGTGGTGCATGCCTGTAATCCTACCACTTCTGGAGGCCGAGGTGGGAGGATCACTTGAGGTCAGGGGTTCAAAACCAGCCTGACGAACGTGGTGAAACCCTGTCTCTACTAAAAATACAAAAATTAGGCCGGGCTTGGTGGCTCACGCCTGTAATCCCAGCACTTTGGGAGGCCGAGGCAGGCAGATCAGCTGAGGTCGGGAGTTCCAGACCAGCCTGACCAACATGATGAAATCCCATTTCTACTAAAAATAGAAAATTAGCTGGGTGTGGTGGCGCATGCCTGTAATCCCAGCTATACGGGAGGCTGAGGCAGGAGAATCACTTGAACCCGGGAGGCAGAGGTTGCCGTGAGCTGAGGTCGCGCCATTGCACTCCAGGCTGGGCAACAAGAGCGAAACTCCATCTCCAAAAACAAACAAAAATTTGGCTGATGTGGTGGTGGGCACCTGTAGTCCCAGCTACTCGGTTGGCTGAGGCGGCAGAATCGCTTGAAGCCAGGAGGCGGAAGTTGCAGTGAGCCAAGATCTCGCCACTGCACTCCAGCCTGGGCAACAGAGCGAGACTCCATCTCAAAAAAAAAAAAAATTATGCCTTTCAGTAATAACTTAACTCTAGATCATTGAGATTGTTATTAATATCTTTGTGTTTGCTTTAGGGTTTACCAGTTGTGTGTGTGTCTAAGCATGTGTGTGTGTGTATTTTACTGTACACAAATGTGCTTTCATTTAGTCCTTATTAACACACTCTAGAGGAGGAGGCGTCATTCTGATTTTACCCAGGGCACTGCTGTGGTAGGCAGCAGGTACGCCATGACACAGCAGTGGCTGTCTGATTCCGTAGCTGCCTGCTGTACCACCGGTGAGGCCAGGCCCTCAGCATGGAGGTGGGTTAGATGAGCCTTTGAACTTGGGAGAGAAGGAAGGAAGAAGGTGTGTGACTACTCTGAGTCCCTGACCCGTTGTGCAGAGGCTGCTGCTGTCTGCGTGTCTCTTGTGTGCTGAGAGGATGCACTGTGACATTTTTCTGGGGGAGTCATAACCTTCTGGCCTGTATTGCCCAAAGCCTGGGCTCCTTGGGGGTTTGGGTGGGGATAGGCACAAGGGTCCTGCCAGGGGCACAGCCAGGGCATCTGCCTTCCAGGGCAGGTTCCAGGTTCACAGAATGTTTGCTGCTCAGGCGCTTCCTGTGAAGACTGCAGCTACTGTTGGCAAATCTCGGCTTGCCACGTGGCCTTTCTGAGTGGGACTGGAGAAGGGGCAGGGCTGTGGCCTGTGGTCAGATCAAACCTCCACAGCCGCACTGTGATATGGACCAGAAATAGTGCCTTGCCCATCTCAAGCCATCTGAAAAAGAGAAACCCTATGCGGGCTGCCCAGAGATGGCTCCCGGCCTAGCACTTGGAAAACTGAGCTGCCCAAGACAGCTGTGCCACCAGGGAGGCTGGGTTTACAAGTGCTCTGGACTTATTGAATGAAGAATTGTTAATTGAGCCCCTACTATGTGCCAAGCCACCAAACGTCCTCCCTAGAGGAGCTGCAGTGTCAACAGGGAAAGGTGCTTGTGTGCAGACACTACTACATAAGAGCTCCCGTGAGACCGTCCCCGAGTGGAGGAGAGCAGAGGGACCCTGAAGGAATCAGCAGCAGCCTGGGAGAGGCCAGGCCAGCTCAGAGGAGATGGTGTCGGGGGCAGCATCTTGAAGGATTAGGAGGTGGCTGAGTGGAGGGCCATCAAGAGTGAGGACCATGTCAGAGGCTCTGGGAGGCAGAATAGGCCCTGCCCTGCAGGCGCTCAGGCCAGTGGGATGCTCGGGTACTTGGATTGTGAATGCCTCGTGGGGGCTGGTGGCAAAGCAGGCAGGCCACGACCAGGTCACAGGAGCCTGGTTTTCACTCTGTGGTCAACAGATTTCTTTTAATTTTTAGTTATGGAAAATTTGTAGGATATGCCAAAGTAGACGGAAGAATGTAGTGAACCCCACATGCTGCCACCGCACACACCAGTTGCTGTGTGACCCATGACTGCCCTTGGTCTGCCCCTCTCTGGAAACAAGAATGACTTTGAATCCAGGAAGGGAGGCTCGTCAAATGTGAATAACAATGAACAGCCCAAATGCAACCTTTGCTCCTCCTGGAGGGCACTCACTGCATGCCCAGTGTTCAGTTTGTGAGTCTGGTTCATGGAATCCTCCCAGCAGCCCTCTGCAGAGGTGTTTGGGTTAAAGTCCCTTCAACAGATATTGGTGGGTGGCTCCAAGGCTGCAAAACCCCCACGGCCAGTCCTGCCCTCCGTGCCCTGACAGCATCCCCGCCATGCCCTGCCCTGTGTGGTTCTGAAGAAATCCCCCAGTGACCTGAATTCCATGAAGCCGGGTGTATGGCTGGGGGTGGATCAGTCAAGAGTTTGGTCCTGGAATGATCGGGTGGCACTTTGTAATTTCACTTCAATTTCAGAGTAACCACTGAGTCTCCCCGCTTTGCCTTGCCTTTCAGTGGGAAGTTGGTGTCTCCAAAGTGGAAGAATTTCAAGGGCCTGAAGCTACAGTGGAGAGACAAGATCCGGCTCAATAATGCCATCTGGCGGGCCTGGTACATGCAGTGTAAGTGCCGCCCAGCCTGGGCGCCGGTGGTGGTCAGAACTTCACGGCCTGGAGGCCTGGGCACCCAGGGACCAGAGTCTGCTCCTGGGACCTGGTGTTTCTAACAGAAGTTCAGTCTGTGCAGACAGGAAACCCAAGCCAAGTCCTAGGGGAGTGGACATTTATTGGCCATCAGGCCCAGCAGAGGAGTGGCATCTGAAGAGTCAGGGAGCAGGTCTAGGAAGACTCAGGCATGGGCCTTCTCTCTCCAGCCCGAGTGTCATGGACCCGGTAGCTTCTCCGGGAGATGAGTGTGCTAGGGCAGGCTTGTGTTGGGCTGGCCTTTCTCTGAGAAGCCACACTGCCTCTCTGACTGAGGCGTTCGTTATTGACAGATTCCTCTCCTTTCACCTGGACTCCTTTATTTCCCTGAAATCTCCTTTTCCTAGGGAAGGAGAAGGAAAGGGTACCTGGGAATGTGGTCTGCCCTAGGGGAGGGGTGCAGCAGACAGGCTGAGGCTCCCTCAGGGGTCTGGATCATGGTGCTGACTCTCACCCTCTCTCTGCTCAGATCTGGAGAAGCGCAAGAATCCTGTGTGCCACTTTGTGACACCCCTGGACGGCTCTGTGGATGTAGACGAGCACCGCCGGCCGGAGGTACTTGGCAGTGACCAAGGGTGGCTGAGAGTGGAAACATACCAGCACCTCACCAGGAGTGGCTCACCGCGGGCTGGTCCTGCAGGAGAGGCTGCCGAGGGTAGTGCAGGGCCTGCCCTGCGCCATCCATGCCCTGGGGGCCAGGCCTGGGAGCTGGTGGCCTCTGGCAACCCCAGGCTGCAGAGCCTCCCCCTTCTCAGAGGGACTGGCCCAGGGACTGAGGGGGTTAATATCTTTCTGTTAATTTTTAAAGTGTGTGTCTATGTGTGATTATACATGCACAGGAAGTGTCTAGAGGAATATATAGAAGTGTCTTTATTAAGAGACTTCAGGAACCTCTGGGGAGTAGGATTAGGGCTGCCAGATGAGGGGGAGATGCTTTCTTCACTGCATACTCTTCTGTGTGGCTTTAATTTTGTCTAGGCATGTCTCACTGTTAACGATAAAGGGGGAATTTAGAAGGTAAGCTAATGAAAGACAGTTTTGAGACAGGTATAATCTGGTATTAGACACTATCAAGGGATATCATTTTGTTGGGTATGGCAATATTGTAATCAGTTCTTTTTAACAGAAAAGCATCTTTGCTGTCGAGGACACACACACAGTGTTTGTAGGTGAGGTGATTTGGGCCTTGAGATCAGAAAGTGAGGCAACCCCAGGCATTGGGGCTCCTTATCTCTGGAGCTCGAAGGCTGTCATGCAAGGCATCCACACTGGCATCACGCGAAGGTTGGATGAGAGGCCCCTGGAGGGCACATTCCACCTGAAACTTCCTGGAATTGGCTGTTCATTTTTGCCCTTTGAATGTGGCAGAGGCTGCGGGGAAGGGGCATTTATGGGGGGGCTTGGGAATTGCTGCAGTGTTCCCCTGCTTCTTCCTCTGCTGGAGCATTCTGCTCTCACCCTGTCCTCCTGGACAGAGCCTCAGGACCGTGCCCCCAAGGCCTTTGGCTACCTTAGGTCTTGAAATGACAGCGCATTGTTAGCTAGAGGGTCTGCTATAGCATGGAAGAAGTGGGACGTACTTTCTGAGTGATGTGGTAGCCACTGTGGGGTTTCCCGCTGGATTGCCTAAGGCCTGATTGTAGTGCCGGATACTCAGTACACCAGTTGAGCTTTGCTAATCAAGCAGAGCCCCCTCTTCACTCTGCCCTCTGTCCCTGTCCTAGGCCATCACCACGGAAGGGAAGTACTGGAAGAGCCGCATCGAGATTGTGATCCGGGAGTATCACAAGTGGAGAACCTACTTCAAGAAAAGGGTATCTGGCTGGAGTGTTCAGGCAGCCCGCCTAGGGAGGGAGTGGGCAGAGTCCCTGGTTCAGGGCCCTGGCCGAGGCAGTAGGCTCCACAGCTGCCCCACCTGAACGTGGAGCGTCAAGCAGTAAATCTGGGGCCCAGCGTGCCAGACTAGCCTGGGCAATGGCCTGCCTCGGTCAGGTTGTCTTTGCTCTCAGTTTCCCCATCTGTGCACTGGGTGGAAGTCTCTTTTGTGCAGGCATCGGCCTGGGGATGGTGTGAGCAGGACCCCTACCTGCCTCCCTGAGAGTTCTGTATATTCTAGAGCCCTTGGGCCCTCCTAGGGCCATTGGTGACCACCGTGTCCTGTCCCTTTGCCCACAGCTACAGCAGCACAAGGATGAGGACCTCTCCAGCCTGGTCCAGGTGGGTGAGCCTGGGAGCTCTGAGGACCCCCACTTTGACATGAGACAGCAGGGACTTCGGTGGCCCACCAGGGAGCCCTGCAAAAGGTGGCAGGCCATGGGCCCTCCCTGGAGTCTCAGGAATGGCTCAAGAAGCAGTCCAGCTCTCTCTCCTGGGTGGGCTGGAGGGAGCCGCTCTCCAAATGCCTCCACCCTGCTGCCTCACTTCCACGGAGCAGCCCTTTGACGAATTTCCCCAGGTGACAGGCGTGGGAATTCTTCGTCCCACTGTTACTCTTTGATGCTTCCTCCCCTGTGTTGGTGTCGTGTTAGGACGATGACATGCTGTATTGGCACAAGCACGGGGATGGATGGAAGACCCCCGTCCCCATGGAGGAGGATCCCCTGCTGGACACAGACATGCTCATGTCGGAATTCAGCGACACCCTCTTCTCCACACTTTCTTCACACCAGCCGGTGGCCTGGCCCAATCCCCGGGAAATAGGTAACCCAAACCAGGGCCTTGGGCTTTGAACAGCCAGCCGCTTCCTTCTCTGCCAGGCCCCCTCTGGGCCAGGGTTCCTTCAGGGCCATCTCTGAGCTGCTGCACGTCACGGTTGGGGGCAGGCAGTAAGGAAGGGAAGGATGGCCGGCCTCATTTGACATCCAGGCCGCACGTACCGAGTGGATGGGGTCTGCAGAGTGGGCCCACTGGGCAGCTGCCATTCCCGTAGTGCCATGGTGGGAGGACAGCAGCAGGGTCTAGTCTGAGTCATTGGCACATTTCAGATACCGTTCTCTTCACGGGGTACGTGTGCCGTGCCTAAGCCGAGGCGGCCGGGCCGTGACTCATGCTAAAGAAAATCAGAAGCACTCCCGGGAGTGACTGCTCACCTTGGTGGCATTCAGTCTTCCAGTTAACCTCTCAGGGAAGAGCCCAAAGATTGAAAATTAGAACAGTGTTGGGGGAGGTCTCTGTTCTCTCTTGAGCTCTTTACAGCTTCCTGGGGTGTCCATTCCCTGATACTCAATTTTACCTTCCTGGCAAAAACTTACTTTCCTGCCTTTTGAGGGTGCGGAATGGCCACAAACCCTGAGAAGGTAGAAATCCCAGCCAGCTCCTTGGAAGACTCTGGGATGTGAGCAGGGCCAGGAAGTTCTGTTCCAGGCCTTTTTTACATTCCTGCAACATTGTCTGAGAAGACAAAATGGTTCCTCTCTCTGTGATTCTTGCAGCACATCTGGGAAATGCAGACATGATCCAGCCGGGACTGATTCCTTTGCAGCCTAACCTGGACTTCATGGACACCTTTGAGCCTTTCCAGGGTGAGGACCAGAGGCAGAGAGAGCACGGTTGCCTGCATCTCCCCCAGCCCAGCACAGAGCAGATCGCTGCCTTCCTTTAAGAGGCGAGACTTGGTAGAATGGGCAAGGGGGCGAGCAAAGAATTTTTTTGTAAACTGAACTGTTTTTTGTAGTAACTGCAAGGTCTGGGAAGTTTTTCTGGGACATTGTTCAGCAAGGAAATTGGCTCTGGATTTAGCCGTGACTGTAAGCAGTTCTCCCTCGAAGCAGCAGAGGGCACTGATGACACGGCCAGCTCCCTACCAAGGCCCTGCAGTTAGATGGGTCCTTGAGCACCTGCCATTGTGACAGCAGCAGAAACGTCAGGCCTGGGAGTGTTTCAGAGCCCAGGATAGTTGCCAACATGTGTGGTTCCAACCAGAGCCCCCTTTCTACAGAAAAAAAGGTGTCTCAGGGTAATACCCTCTGTCCATGGCATCCCCCTGGGCCATGTGGGGTTTAGGGGTTTAGTCCTTGATTTGTTTGAGTCTTTTTTTTTTTTTTAGAGACAGGGTCTTGCACTGTCACCCAGGCTAGAGTGCAGTGGTTCAATCATGGTTCACTGCAGCCCTGAACTCCTGGGCTCAAGTGATCCTCCCACCTCAGCCTCCTGAGTACCTGGGACTACAGGCACACACCACCACACCCAGTTCATTTCTTCATTTTTTTGTAAAGACGGGGGTCTGCTATGTTGCCCAGGTGATCCTCCTGCCTCTGCTTCCCAAAGTGCTGGGATTACAGGTGTAAGCCATCACACCCAGCCTGTTTTAGTCTTTGTTATTTTGAGACAGAGCCTTGCTCTGTAGCCCACGCTGGAGTGCAGTGGCAAGAACACGGCTCACTGCACCCTCAACCTCCCTCCTGGACTTAAGCGATCCTTCCGCTTCAGCCTCCTGTGTAGTTGGGACCACTGGTGGCACCAACCAGGCATGGTGGTTGTGGTTGGCACCTTTTTTTTTTTTTTTTTTTTTTTTTGAGACGGGAATCTCGCTCTGTCATCAGGCTGGAGTGCAGTGGTGCGATCTTAGCTCACTGCAACCCCTGCCTCCTGGGTTCAAGCCATTCTCCTGCCTCAGCCTCCTGAGTAGCTGGGACTACAGGCATGTGCCACTACACCCAGCTAATTTTTGTATTTTTAGTAGAGATGGAGTTTCACCATGTTAGCCAGGATGGTCTTGATCTCTTGACCTCATGATCTGCCCACCTCGGCCTCCCAAAGTGCTGGGATTACAGGCATGAGCCACCACGCCTGGCCCTGTTTGAGTCTTGATTCCAGCAAATGCTGGGCACACTGAGCTCAGAAGACCCCTGCTGTTGTTTTTCAGACCTCTTCTCTTCTAGCCGCTCCATTTTTGGCTCCATGCTACCTGCATCTGCCTCAGCACCTGTACCAGATCCCAACAACCCACCTGCACAGGTAGAGGAAGCTGGGGGATGGGTGGGGGAAGGGGCTGGCAGGCACAGGGCTGCTCATCAAAGGTTTGCTGCCAGAGCAAGGCTAATGGCATAGCCACACAGTCACCAGCAAAGCGCCAAGCAGCGCTAGACCAGCACTAATGTGCAGAGGCACGATTCCATCCCTCTTTTACAGCATCCTTCAGCACCCATGGGGTGGGAGACTCTTGGTCCAGGTGTGCTTCTGCCTGAGTGCCAGGTAACCTATGTGCAGCTAGCTCTGCTCCGACTAATTAACACAGAATTAGCTAGACAGAGAAGAAAAACATGGATTACTAATAAAAATAACTTCTGTATATTTCTTTCACGTTTTACTAAGCAATCCAAAAAGTTGCTTACAGGTGCTTGGGCTACAGAGCTGAGTGAGGTACCATTCTTTGTCCTTACGGAGCCCTCATGCTTATGCCCATGACCAGTTAGACACTGGTAACCTGGCACCATCTTCAAATGGGCTCCGGGAAGGATTGCTACTGCAGAGACTGGGATCTGAACCATTGATTCCTCGTAGCTTTTCTTATTTAGGAAGAGGTGGCCTGATGACCAGTTGACACGTGAAATCGTCCTCGGGGAGCCCCGAGCAGCTGCAATCCAGGCTGCCTCTGCTCAGTAATAGAAGATGGCAGAGACTTTGGGGAGACTCTGCTGGACTCCAGAAACAAGATATTCCCAGGCTGCTAGCCAGCTGTGTGAGGGCCGTTGCCTTATCTGAGCTCTGAGTTATTTAGTTTTTAATGGAAACAAGACCCCCGCAGACACGCAGGGAAACACAAATCCCTATCAGATCAGCAGCCATGGGCGTGGAGACGTGGCCTTTGTCCCTGTGTCCCAGCGCCCGGCCTGTGTAGTTGGACTTGGCAGTGTGCAGCGCTAGAAAGGAATTGTCTGACCCCAGCATTGCTTCCTGGCTCCTTTCTTCCTTTTTCAGGAGAGCATCCTGCCGACCACAGCCCTCCCCACTGTGAGCCTTCCTGACAGCCTCATCGCGCCCCCTACCGCCCCATCCCTGGCTCACATGGATGGGCAGGGCTGTGAACACACCTCCCGGACTGAGGACCCGTTTATCCAGCCCACGGACTTCGGTCCCTCAGAGCCGCCACTGAGTGTCCCGCAGCCCTTCCTCCCTGTCTTCACCATGCCCCTGCTGTCTCCCAGCCCCGCCCCACCGCCCATCTCCCCCGTGTTACCATTAGTTCCTCCTCCTGCCACTGCCCTGAACCCCCCGGCTCCACCCACCTTCCATCAGCCGCAGAAGGTTGCTGGAGTCAACAAAGCGCCGTCTGTCATCACCCACACGGCCTCTGCCACCCTCACCCACGATGCCCCCGCCACCACCTTCAGCCAGAGTCAGGGCCTTGTGATCACCACCCATCACCCTGCCCCGTCAGCGGCCCCTTGTGGGCTGGCACTGTCTCCTGTCACCCGGCCTCCCCAGCCACGGTTAACTTTTGTGCACCCCAAACCTGTATCCTTGACTGGGGGCAGGCCTAAGCAGCCCCACAAAATAGTGCCTGCTCCCAAACCAGAGCCCGTGTCCTTGGTGTTGAAGAATGCCCGCATCGCCCCAGGTGAGCCAGGCGGGGAGACTCAGTGCGGGGCTCCCCCCGACCCAGAGGGATGTTTTCCCATCCCAAAGGCTTTCAAACTTGTGACCACCACCACCACCCTGGTGTGCATGTGCATGCGCACACACATACACTTAAATGAAACAAAAGTGTCATGAAATAATACATGGCCATGATCTAGTCCGTTTTCTATGCTCTATCTTTTTTGTTTTTTTGTTTGGTTTTTTTTTTTTTGAGACAGTCTCTGTTGCCCAGGCTGGAGTGCAGTGGCATAATCTCGGCTCACTGCAACCTCCCCCTCCTGGGTTCAAGCGATTCTCCGTCGTCAGCCTCCCGAGTAGTTGGGATTACAGGTGTGCGCCACCATACTCGGCTAATTTTTGTTTGTTTGTTTGTTTGTTTTTTGAGATGGAGTCTCACTCTGTCGCCTAGCTGGAGTGCAGTGGTGTGATCTCGGCTCACTGCAACCTCCGCCTCCTGGGTTCAAGTGATTCTCCTGCCTCAGCCTCCCGAGTTAGCTGGGATTACAGGCGCCCATCACTACACCCAGCTAATTTTTTGTATTTTTAGTAGAGATGGGGTTTCACCATGTTGGCCAGGCTGGTCTCGAACTCCTGATCTCAGGTGATCTGCCCACCTTGGCCTCCCAAAGTGCTGGGATTACAGGTGTGAGCCCCTACACCCAGTCTCTATTCTCTTTTTTTTTTTTTTGAGACGGAGTTTCACTGTTATTGCCCAGGCTGGAGTGAGATGACACGATCTTGGCTCACTGCAAGCTCTGCCTCCCGGGTTCAAGTGATTCTCCTGCCTCATCCTCCTGAGTAGCTGAGATTACAGGCATGTGCCACCACACCTGGCTAATTTTGTATTTTCAGTAGAGATGGGGTTTCACCACGTTGGCCAGGCTGGTCTCGATCTCCTGACCTCTGGTGATCCACCTGCCTCGGCCTCCCAAGGTGCTGGGATGACAGATGTGAGCCATTGCACCCAGCCTCTCTATCTTTTTTTAAAGTTAGTCACAACCTACAGTGTGAAAACATGGTCCTGGCCATCTCTTTCCTGGGTCTATAACATGTCTCCTTCAAGAAGTCACACAAATGGTTTTAGGTGCCTTGGTGGCTTTGTCTTCCTGTCCCCTGGGGTTGAGAACAAGCTGTCTCACTGGCAGAGAGGCAGCCTCTGCAGGGTGGGCCAGGCCCTGTGGCCCAGGGCTGCACCTGAACATCCTCCTTATCCTGGCAGCTGCCTTTTCAGGCCAACCACAAGCGGTGATCATGACGTCAGGGCCTCTGAAGAGAGAAGGGATGTTGGCCTCCACCGTGTCCCAGTCCAACGTGGTCATTGCACCTGCTGCCATCGCCAGGGTGAGGAGGGCCCTGGGCAGACCTGCAGTGTCCTTCTCACCCCGGAGCACCCTGATCTTGGGCGGCCCTCACCTGAGACGACTGGTGTGCCGCCCTGCTGTATATCAGCAGTCAGGGGTGACCTCTCTCCCATGTCACTGCAGGCTCCTGGGGTCCCGGAGTTCCACAGCAGCATCCTGGTGACAGATCTCGGCCATGGCACGAGCAGCCCGCCTGCCCCCGTCTCCCGGCTCTTCCCAAGCACAGCGCAAGACCCCCTGGGGAAGGGCGAGCAGGTCCCGCTGCATGGGGGCAGCCCCCAGGTCACTGTCACAGGGCCCAGTGAGTGTTCACTCGGCGGGATGGTTGGGGCATCGCAAGGGAAGTAACTGGGCCTGCCGTAGACCATGGGGGGTGCTTGCTGGGTCCCCAGGATGGAGCCTGGGCTTAGGACACACAGTGAGGTCTTGTAGGCCTGCTGATAACACAGTCTGGGAACACGCTCTGTGGGTGGCAGGATGAACTGTGGTGGCACTGGCAGGGCAAAAAGTAGTGGGCATGTGGCAGTGTAGGTGACCCGTGTGCTCGGGGAGTCCCTGCTGACTGCCCACGAAGGCCTGGTACTGAGCTGCTGATCTCACCCAGAGAAGGGATTGAGGAGCCCTGGGCTTCCTGTCTCTGGGAGCATCAGCCTGGGGTTGCTGTGGCCACAGAAGCCGTCCAGCCTCATCTGGGCACCAACGTGGCCTTCCCCAGCAGGTCTCAGCACTACAGGTCTGTGGCCCATGTCCACTCTTGGGCCATCCAGGGGCAAGATAGTCAGAGCAGGACTGATTTTGCCCAGGGACATCTGAGGAGCCAACAGGCCAGATCAGGGACAAATGGTGTGCCCGAGGCTGTGCTGCTGGTAGAGGGTGTGGGCAGATGGGGCCCCTTCCCTCAAATGCCTGCCATACCAGGAAGGGAAATGGAAATGGCCTCTTTTCTTAAATAAATGCATGGTGTAGGCCAGGCGCAGTGGCTCATGCCTGTACGCCCAGCACTTTGGGAGGCTAAGGCAGGTGGATCACTTGAGGTCAGGAGTTCGAGACCAGCCCAGCCAACATGGTGAAACCTTGTCCCTATCAAAAAATAAAAAAAATAAAATTTAATTTAAAAAAAAGCAGGGCTTAGTGGCATGCACCTGTAGTCCCAGCTACTCAGGAGACCGAGATGGGAGAATCACTTGAACCCAGGAGGTGGAGGTTGAAGTGAGCTGAGATCGAGTCACTGCACTCCAGCCTGGGTGACAGAGCGAGACTCAATCTCAAACAAACAAAGGCATGGTGTAGCTGCTCCTGGAACTCTGTGAGCAAACAGTTGTCTCCCTCTTCCCTCAGGAAGACGCGAATGAGGGAGGGTCTCTGACTTAGTGGGCTCAGCCAGCAGGGGCCTTTTCCAAGGACAGGCTTTGGAGAGTAAGGACTCTTCAGTCTGGAAAGATAGAAACAAGAGAGTTGGGAGTCAGGCCCCTCAAATAATCGAGGGAGAGGTTAGGGCCAACCATTGCCTTGGTCTCCGGAGTCTCAGAACACAGAACTTAGAGCCTGCTGTACAGCCTCACGGGGAGTTTGGGGAAAATGATCCAGCAGAGAGGAAAGGAAGCGGAGGCATTTGTTACAGTAAAGCAGAATGGGCCGAGAAGGCCGAGTCCACCTGGGACTGAGCACGGTCACTCACTCCTCTAATACTAGCACTTTGGGAGGCAGAGGCAGGTGGATCGCTTCAGCCCAGGAGATTGAGACCAGCCTAGACAATATAGTGAGACCTTGGCTCTATAAAAATTTTTTTAATTAAAAAATATAATAATAATAAAGAGCCCACCTGCGAAATATCTCCTAAAGCGACACCAGTGACTGGAACGCGTCACACAGGGTTGCTCCATCGTGTTCTGTGTGGATTAAGGGTGTTTTTGTTGTTGTTATTAATTTAAGAGTTTCAGGGAGTGAATAAGAAAAATCTAAGGAAGCATGTGTGTGCAGTTGAAAGAACCAAGTGCAATACGTGGCTAGCAGCGAGCACCTCATAACCCTGCAGAGACCCCAGGCTGCCTCCTGGTGGCGTTGAGGGGCCAGGCCTCCGCCCCTCAGAGGAGTCTGTTCTTACCAGGTCGGGACTGCCCAAACTCAGGGCAGGCCTCTCCGTGTGCATCGGAGCAGAGCCCCAGTCCTCAGTCTCCCCAGAACAACTGCTCAGGGAAATCCGACCCCAAAAATGTGGCTGCACTAAAGGTACTGCATGTCTCCTCTTGGTTCCCTTGGGAGGAGGGGAGAGGAGTGCAGGACATCAAGGATCTGTGTCTGTCTGGAACGGAGACCTCAGACCCAGCCAGAGCTGCCCAGGCAGGGGTGGATCAGAAATGGGCTTCTCCTTGCCCCATGCCACGAACCACCCCTGTGGGGATGGTGGGCCCCCTGGAGGCTTTTGGGTGGGCCCCAAGCCTGGGAGCCAACGCTGAGTCCACGTAGTGTGCAGGTACTGCTCAGGCTGCCCGCATCAGTTGCAGGAGGGGTGTGGCCACCACCAGAGCTGTGCTGTGGGGAGGCGGCAGGGCTGGGTGGGGAAGGCGGAGCTTGCAGCACCTGGGATGCACCGGTTCAGCCCCGCCGTTCCCAGCCCCAGCTGTGCACCATTCTGCAGAGCGGGTTTTCTGTGGTTCCCAGTCTTGTCCCTCCGGCTCCTCATTGGAGCCTTCAGCTTCTCGTCGTGCCCTCCTCCCACGTAGCTCTCTAGCCCTGGCCCTTGGGCACCCAGGATCAGCGTAGGGGGTGAGGAAGGGTGGACAGTGTGCCTGCAATGTGCCTGTCTTAGTGACCAGCGGGTTCTCCAGCAGAACCGGCAGATGAAGCACATCTCAGCTGAGCAGAAAAGGCGCTTCAACATCAAGATGTGCTTCGACATTCTCAACAGCCTCATCTCCAACAATTCCAAGCTGGTGAGTTGCCAAGAGCGTGGGCTGTGGCAGGGCAGGGGAGCTGGCAGGACGTGCTCCCTGCGTGGTCATTGCCGGTGGCAGGCCTGCTGGCTGTGGGTGCTGCCTCCAGCCACCTGCCCCTTCTGCAGACCAGTCACGCCATCACACTGCAGAAGACCGTGGAGTACATCACCAAGCTGCAGCAGGAGAGAGGCCAGATGCAGGAGGAGGCCCGGCGGCTGCGGGAGGAGATCGAGGAGCTCAATGCCACCATCATGTGAGCTTCTGGGCCTTGGGGCTCCAACCAGGCACCCCATCCCGATGCAGGGCCTGCCTCAGAGGTGGTGGGACCCTGTGGCCTCATCACTGGTCAGTGCCTCTTTGCTGCAGTAGTTCTGCTCTTTGTCACCCTTCTTCCACAGACCTCTCTTCTCTGTGCCTGGCTGTGGCCCGGCACTGGGCCAGCCCTGCCATCTTTTGTCCCAGGGTCCTTATTGGCCACTGGCTGCTCCACAGCTCCCACGGCTCCTGTCATTTCAGCTCCTGCCAGCAGCTGCTCCCTGCCACGGGAGTCCCCGTTACCCGGCGCCAGTTTGATCACATGAAAGACATGTTTGACGAATACGTGAAAACCCGGACCTTGCAGAATTGGAAGTTCTGGATTGTATCTTTGGGTTTTCTTTTTGCTCTTCCCGGCCCTCAGCCAATGCACTGAAGCCACAGACCGTGGCACTGTAGTTACTTTAGAAAGACTCTTTAAATGCCTGTCACCAAGCTCCTCACGACAGGCAGTGCTAGTGTCTATCTTGGGAGAGAGTGGTCCGGCCTGGCCTGCTGTGTGGGCTGGAGGTGCTGATGGGGCTTCAGGGTGCTTTGCAGGAAGGGCTAGGGAGGTAGAACGGTGGGCTTCGCTCTCTAGGTCCTTAAGAAATCAGGACAATGCTAGAGCCACTTGCAGAAGGTGCAGGGGAAGGAGGCATGGTTCCACACAGCCTGGCAGCCAGCTCGGTCCTCGAAGCCACAGGGAGGGTGAGTGCCACCCCTGCTGTGACAGGCGGAAACCAGGACTCCCTCCACTGAGTGGTAGAGCCCAATTTGAAGCCTAATGGAGCATGTCCACCTCTAGGGGCTCTCGTGCCAAGGCCACCTTGCACTCAGCCTTCCAGGTGGCAGCACGGCTCTCACAGGGAGTGGTTCCTGCCTGGTCACTCCCCACCCTGCCACCGCTCTGCCTCTGAGTAAACGGTCGGCACATGTGTTGGGTTGACCGTGGCATTGGGGCAAGGGTCTGACAGTCAGAGGTGACGGTCGTGCAGGAGGAGAGAATCCCAGCTGCAGCTATCAGGCAGGGCAGGGCGCAGCACCTGTGTGTGCTGGAAGGGACAGAGTGTTTTTGTTTGTTTCTTTTTTCCCCCTGAGACAGGGTCTCACTCTGTCACCCAGGCTGGAGTGCAGTGGTACAATCACAGTTCACTGCAGCCTCCACCTTCCCAGACTCAAGTGATCCTCCTGCCTCAGCCTCCTGAGTAGCTGGAACTACAGGCTCATGCCACCACGCCCGGCTAATTTTTGTATTTTTAATGGAGATGGGGTTTCACCATTTTGGCCAGGCTGGCCCCAAACTCCTGACCTCAGGTGATCCCCCTGCCTTGGCCTCCCAAAGTGCTGGGATTACAGGCGTGAGCCACCGTGCCCGGCCATAAGAGGCAGTTTTTAATTGAAGAGATGACAGGCACCAGCTCTGATTCCTCTGTGTTGCTGTTTTACTGCCTGCCCTGGTCCTGATCCCTGTCATTAATAGAGCTGGGTGGCGTCTGGAATGAATCGGAGCTTCTTTGATGAAATGGCACACTCCCCATCATCAGGCCGAGGTGGGGGAACTGTGAGTGCCGTCCTGATCAAAGTCCGAGAGGAAACATGCCTCAGGCCTTCACTAAGATGGTCTAGGAGACTGGCATGCACTTTTGCATTTAACACAGAAGGCAAACGCCACTTTCAGGCAGATGGCTCCTGCCTTTATTTATTTATTTATTTATTTATTTATTTATTTTGAGAACAGAGTCTTGCTCTGTCACCCAGGCTGGAGTGCAGTGGTGCAATCTCAGCTCACTGCAGCCTCCGTCTCCCGGGTTCAAGCTATTCTCCTGCCTCAGCCTCCCAAGTAGCTGGGATTATAGGCACCCACCACCACGCCCAGCTAATTTTTGTATTATTAGTAGAGATGGGGTTTCACCATGTTGGCCAGGCTGGTCTCAAACTCCTGACCTCAAGTGATTCACCCACCTCAGCCTCCCAAAGTGCTGGGATTATAGACGTGAGCCACCGCGCCCAGCTGGCTTCTGCCTTTCCACCTGCTCTGTGCCTTTGATGTTCCTGGCACTGTATGTAAGAACGATTTTGATCGCATGTTTGTGCTAGGACCTGTTCCAGACTAGAGACTTCTGTGTCCCTGTCCCCTGCCTGCTCGGTGCTTGAGCGGCCCTGTTGTCCAGGTACAGTTAGAGCAGAGTGTTTTCATGAAGTGGAAGACACACCTTGCCTAGAGATCTCTCCCTCTTTTCCCCAGTGATCCATTCTCTGTGGGCAGATACTTTCCAGCCCCAGGGGAAAGGAGTATGCCAGCCCAACCACCTTCGAGTCTGCAGTCCCCAGCCCCTCTCCGTGCTTGCCTTTTCTTTAACCACACACTGCAGTTCAGCATCATCATCAAGCCGCTATTTGAGTCGTTCAAGGGCATGGTGTCCACCAGCAGCCTGGAGGAGCTGCACCGGACGGCGCTCTCCTGGCTGGACCAGCACTGCTCCCTGCCCATCCTCAGGCCGAGTGAGTGGGGCAGTGCCAGGGTGGGGGGCTTCATGCTAGTCCTGGAGGGAGGACAGCCCCAGGCTGAGGACAGTATTAGCCAGACTCCACTGCAGGCAGCCAGGTGGGGCCGGGGCAGGGGCACAGTGCTGTCCAGGAGGTCCTCAGTCAGGAGCGCCCAGTGGGGGCAGGAGGCTCCTGCCCTTTTGTGTCTCCCAGCTTGTTCAGACCCAGCTTGCGTGGATCTAGTGCCAACTATTTGCCAGGCCCTGTATCAGGTGCCTTCAGGTGTGTTTTCTTGTTTAATTCTTATAACAACAAGCAAAGATTATCCCATATGTTAAGGTTATAGAAGCTTAATATCAGAACAGCTGGCAGCCCCGTGGCACCAGGAACAGCATAGGATGCTCCACCTACGGCAGCTCCTGCTGGATTTGGGGAGGCTTCTGGAGGCAGAGGGGTGAGTGCCCAGGTCTCGGCGTCGGCCCCTGGCACTCCTCCCTGCAGTCCAGCATGGCTGCTGCTCGCCCCGTGCCTGAGCATTCCCACATGGGTTGTAGGTACAAAGCCGAGTGTGCGGTGTGTGGTGGGTCTGTGTCACTGCCTGCGTCTGACCCTTTCTGTCTTGCAGTGGTATTGAGCACGCTGCGGCAGCTGAGCACCTCCACCTCCATCCTCACAGACCCGGCACAGCTGCCAGAGCAGGCGTCCAAGGCTGTCACCAGGATTGGCAAGAGATTGGGAGAGTCCTAGCTGCTTAGCTGGCATGTGGCCGCATGAGATGCCAGGAGACCCCTCCCTGCCCATGGAGAGTAGGCTGCGCCCCCCCAGCCCTTCCTGACGCTCAGCCTCGGGGCCTCTCTCCAACTCTGCCGGCCCACCGTGGCATCGGGAGGCCATGCTCAGGTCTGAAGCAGGTTTGGGGCCTGCTGACAGCAATAGCCCGCCTTCGGGAACCCCTTGCTGTGAACTCTCTCACTCAGTGACCTCAGTCACCAACCTCCTCTGCCCTCGGGGCAGCCCACACAAAAGGGAAGTGCTGGCCGTGCTGGTCCTGCCCTGCTGGTGGCCTGCCGGGCCTGGCGCTGGTGAGCGGAATCGATGGGATGAGGGTGACAGGGCCTGCTCCTGTCCTGAGGCCCAGCCTTGTCCCTCCTGCCACGTCCTGTCCACATGCATGCCTCTGCCTGATGCCCTGCTCCACTCTCTGGTCTGCCCGTGGGGCAGTTGGAAGGCGTCTTTCTTTCTCCCCTCAACTCTGACAGCACCCAGCCCTTGTGGATGGACTTGGGCTTCTATTCAGGCTTATGCATGGCAGGCTGCCAGGGGGAAGTGCCTTCTTCAGAGGTCCTCCAGGACACATGTGTGCAGAAACAGTGGATGTGGAACACACAGGACCAGAATGGAAGCGTGTGATGCACGGTGGCTGCTCTGGCTGAGAGGCCCTGCTGGGCATGTTTCATCTGTCCCCTTTTAGCTCCACCTGACATTGCAGGATCCATGGGGACTTCTCGGATGTCACCTCACCGCTGTGGCCCTTCTGCCGTTCTTCTCCACTTGGCTCCAGCTGCAGCTGTTGACAGATCAAGCATGTCCTGTGGGAGCTTAGAACCCTGAAGTTCTAGTGTCTGAAAGATCAGACTCCACGTCCTGCTGTCAGCCTTGTCATCTTGTCTGATGTCTTTCAGCTGGGAGCCCCAAACCAGGACAGTTCTCGGACCAAAGATGCCCCCACACTCAAAAGTCTGTCCCGTCTTGTGTTTGGAGAAGGAAACAATGTTGGCAGGCAGCACTCTGTGGTGGTCAGCCCTCAGAGCTGTTTCTAGGCATCTCTCAGATCAGACAGCAAAGAATCTACCCAGATCTGGGCTGGGTGGAGGTGTGGCTGGGCTGGGGGCCATTCTGAGCCTGCAGTGAGAGTTTGGCCCAGCCTCAGTCCTTGCTCTTTTCTGGCTACCTCTGCAGGGAGCTGCAGGGGCAAGCACTCTCTCCAGCACTCAGGAAGCCCGGCCGAGGGTACCTCCTCGTGGAAAGAATGCACTTTAAAGCTCTGCTGAGGAGTTCGGAGCCCAGGCTTTCAGGCGACCTCTGCCCTCCCTGCCTCTCCTCACCCTCCCTCTCTTCCTGCAGGGCCTGGGAAGGGCTTTGAGGGAGCCTGGGAGCCATGTGAAGAGGGGCACGCCTGGGCTGTCCCACAGTTTAGATCCAGCTGGAGGTTCTCCCTGGCTCCTGCAGGCCTGCGGGGATCTCTCCCCACTTCAGGCCTCCGGCCAGCTGCCTGCCCTCTTGTCTGTGCTTCAGCCCTGCACAAAAGCAGCTTGGTGACACCACTCAGCCACCCAGAGTACGTGTTTACAGGCTTTCCAGATCACCTTCCTGTGGGGTGAACGTAATGAGGCGGGGCTGGTCCTTGGAATTTCCCCTGGAAAATGGTAACAGACTCCATCCTTGACCCGGGGATGAGCATGAAGGCATTGTCCCAAAGGCAGAGGCCACCGTGGTAGGAATTCCACCAAGGCCAGAAGGGAAAAAGGAAGAACCCACCGTGTCTGGCTGTGCGGGCCCTGGGGAGGGTCGTGAGTGCAGCCCCTCTCTACTTCCGTGCCTTTGTAAAACGTGTAGATAACCGCAGTGGTTGGCTGAGCCAAGAACTCTCCTAAATCAGTGGCTTTCTCCCCACCCCTTGCTGAGGAGTCATTTTTTAAAAAATCTGTGGGATATAAAATTGGCCTCCTGCTGCTTCAGCCTACCTCTCCCTCTGCTGACTTAATGTCGTGATTCTGTTTCTTCAGATATTTAAGGCTGTTAGGTTGTGTGAGCCTTGAAGTGTGTGTGTGTGTGTGTGTGTGTGTGTGTGTCCCAGCAACTGTCCACTGTCCAGGAGATGCATGTCTTTGTATTGGAGATATTTCTGTAACTCATTCTCTTGGTGCTCACGATTGCCATGGCCATAGGGCCACAGTGCCGTATCTGCTGCAGACATGATTGTTTCTTGTTCTAGAGGTTTTCTTGTTTTCGAATCTTGCCTGATGAATCCAGCCAGACCAAGGGGCCTAGATTTGACCTCTGTCCTGGGCTCCTGGGCCAGGTGCAGGGACATCTGAGGCCACTCTGCTGGCCACCTCCAGTGGGTGCTGACCACAGGATGGGCTTTGTTTACACTCATTTTCACCCTGATTCTTGCCCCCACTTTCATAAAAGAAACTTCAAAATGCTGACGCTTTGGAGAGTAAGAAAATCAATCTTGGCCGGGCACGGTGGCTCCTGCCTGTGATCCCAGCACTTTGGGAGGCTGAAGCTGAAGGATCACTTGAGCTCAGGAGTTGGAGACCAACCCTGGCAACATAACAAGACCCTGTCTCTATAAAAAAAAAAAAAAAAAAAAAAAAAAAAAAAAAAAAAATTTGCCGTGTGTAGCAGTGAGTGCCTGTGGTCCCAGCTACTTGGGCCTGAGGCTGGAGGATTGCTTGAGCCTAGAAGTTACAGTGAGCTATGATCATGCCACACTGTACTCCAGCCTGGATGACAGAGTGAAACTCTGCCTCTAAATAAAAGAAAATAGAGGCAGACTGTGGTGGCCCACGCCTGTAATCCCAGCACTTTGGTAGGTCAAGGCGGGTGGATCACCTGAGGTCAGGAGTTCACGACCAGCCTGACCAACATGGTGAAACCCTGTCTATACTAAAAATACAAAACATTAGCCACGTGTGGTGGTACACGCCTGTAATCCCAGCTACTCGGGAGGCTGAGTCAGGAGAATCACTTGAACCTGGGAGGCGGAGGTTGCAGTGAGCTGAGATTGTACCACTGCACTCCAGCCTGGGTGACAGAGCAAAACCCTATCTCAAAAAAAAAAAAAAAGAAAAAAATAGAAAATCCAAAAAGAAAAACCAGAAGGCCTGCTGGCGTATAAATCCCTGGGCGGGTTTCTGATAAATTGCCCTGTGCTGTCAGCCCCTGCACTGCACTGCTGCCTTCCATGGTGGGTGGGAGACCCCAGAGTGGGGCAGGCGCCACTGAGGGCTTTTCTTGGAGTCGGCCAGCAGGCCACGCAGCATCCGGCACCCCGGGCGGGCTGGCTAGCCGCCTTCTTAGGACATCTCTACTTTGAAGGATTTTACCGCAGGAAGCAATAGCAGCGCTGGCCATTGGTGCTGATGACAGCATTGGGTCTGGTTGAGGGGAAGGGGCTGGAAAGCAGCAGACCCCCCAGTGCTGCGCATGGTCCCGGAGCTGTCAGCCAGGGGAGTGGGGTCAGCCGTCAGCCAGCCCTCCCGTTTCCTGCCCATGGGCCCTGACCACACTCCCTTTTCTAGAAGTCAATCCTAAGGTTTCTCTGCTCTGGCTAAGAGGATGTAAATTTGGATTCTTAGAGGGCATGGCACCCCCAGTCCCTGCCCAGATAAAGTAGCACAGTGGCATGCAGCACCTCTGTCTGTTGCTGACGTTGGGGGGCTTACACACCCACCTCATCTCCGTGCACAGCCATGACTGGCCCTGCCGGCAGCTGGGGTGCAGGTAAGGGTCTCTGTCAGAGAGGGGAGCTGCAGCTGAGAACTGGCGAGGCCCCTTCCTCCAAGGCCCTAGCTGGCCCCTGGGTGAACCTGAGGTGGCAGGTTCAGGTTTTCAAGATGGCGAGGTCTCGCTGTCTGCTGGACAGTACGTTAGGCTCTCAGAACTCATGGGTGTGGAGCTGGGCCTGTCCCGGGCCAGTGGACCCCTGTGTGTGGGGGATTTGGGGTGCTGTGGGCCTGGTTATGCACTGGCAGATGGACCTTGCTTTGGTCCAGCTCTTTTCCTTACCCTGGCTCCGACGTGGGAAGGCTTGGAGGGCCTGTCTCATCACCCCCGTTCGCCCTCAGCTGTCCCTTTCCCTTGTCGCCTGGCCGCTGCCTCGCCTGCCTGAGGCCTCCTAGCAGGCAGCCTGGGTGTGAGTTGAGCCTCTCTCTTTTCCCTCTGGTGGGAAAGTGGCCTTTCCCTCAACACCTGCTCCCCGGCCCCAGAGGAACCCACCTGTTTTGGAGCTCAGCTTGGCCCAGCGTTTCCTTGGGGAAGGGAAAGGAGGGCTGGACAGCACTGATCCGGGCAGGCAGCGTGTGCAGCAGTGGCCAGCCAGAGTGCCAAAGATGCACGGGGATGTGGTGTGTGGCTCCGGGCCCTCGACATCTCTGCTTTGGGGGATTTTACCTTGTCTGCACACTTGTCAGGGGAGAGGGGACAGCAAGGTGGGAGGTTGAAGAGCTTTGAGGCTCAGCAGCATGTTCGTGGCATTCGGTGGACACCATGGCCTTGGGCGGCTGGACAGGTTTTTGTGATGTGAGGGACACACACCGGGCACATGGTAAGCTTGGCAAGGGCTCCAGGAACGCTGACGAAGCGTTTTAGGACCCCCAACCCCATGCCTGTACCAGGGCTGGCCTCCAGAGTGGGTGAGGACAGAGCAGCTGTGGGCTTTTCATTCTGAGGTCTTGGCCCCCCTGGCCACCGCAAGGGACTCTTTGCTTGTCAGGGCTTGCAAAAATCAACCTTCGAGAAAGAAAAGGGAACTCTTCACGTTGAATGTTGACTTTGTGTGTATGTGTGTGTGTGTGAGTGTGCACGCGCGCGTGCACTTGCACAAGCTTGCGTGTGCGTGTTTACTTCATGGAATTTTGTTTTGTGAAATTCCCCTCCAGTCGTGTCAGAATTTACCTCCATGCCCCAGTCACACTGTTGGTTCTGCGCTCTGAACCTGGGTGTAGCTCATTTGAAGGACTCTCTTCTGCGTTTCCTAACAGTTATTTGGTGGTCTCAAGAGTTGAGGTTGTGGAGGGTTGGGAGAAACTGAAGTTCTATACATTTCCATAGAGTTTACATCCTGCAGTTAAAAGGCAGGAAGGGCTCAGCCCGGGCCCCACAGCTCCAGGCCATTCCCCACGGGCCGCCCACAGTGCCCCCTTTTCTCTAGCCGAATCTTTTTCGAACAGCCCGGGAAAGGAAAACGGATTCACTTGCTGATTTTGTTCACGGCGGAAGCACCATGTTCCGTTCCTTTTTCAGGTTCAGTTTGTTGTGTAAATGGCGGCTTTTTCTGGTGTGAGCTTTGGTGATGGTGGCTCCTTTGAAGAGATGGTTCCACCTCGTGGTCTGAAGAACAAACCAGAGAAGAGTCTGGTTTGGCCAGAGGCCCCCTCCGGCCCACGTCACCCTGAGTACACCCCTCTGATGCTCTGCTGTCAAGAAGCACGTTTCCACCAGCTGTATTCAACACTACAATGCATTTTTTAAACTATATTTGCATCCAAGACAATAAAGAAACCTTATTTTTTTTGAAAAGCCTGTGATGTGTGGCCTTAAATACTATCCTGTTGCAGCAGTGGAAGAGATGGGAAAATGAAGAGATCTGAGCATAGCGATGCCCTTGGCCAGCTCACTCCTTTTAACCTCGGGAGGTGTGATCAGCCTGGGATGGAGGCACTGGGTGGGGAAGAGGCCCAGGGTGGGAGGGCGATTCTAGAGGTGTGTCCGGAAAGTCGGTGCTCCTCTTCTAAAGACAGGCCTCCCCACAAAGGCTGATGAGAAAGGCCCAGTGTGGCGGGTTCTGCCTGTGGCCTCAGCAGGGGCTAGTGAGGCAGGCCACTGCTCCAGGCCGCACCCAGATGGACAGAACTCACTGGTGCCCCTATAAACCTCCCGTTTCCTCATCCGGGACTTGGGCAAAGAGCACCAGGCCTGCACGCTTGACAGTTTCACGTGAAATCACATGTGTCCAAGTGTTCAGTAGCCCGTGGAGCTCTGTGCTTAGAGAGTGCAGTCATCAGCACAGCCAGCACTGGCCCAGCTCTGCAAGATCCTCAGTCACAGTGGGAGCCTCCAGGCACTGTGGTTCCCCTCCTCGTTATTGACCCAATACCAGAGATGGGAAAGACTAGAAAGCTGGCCAGTAGAACTGTTCCTTTGTTCAGGTGCTGAGAAGGTTTGGCTCATCTTCGTTTAATGTGGCAGCTTTTCTCTGTCGTTTTCCTGGGCCCCGTGCCCACCCATCTGGCGCCCTGTGCCTGGACAGGGTGACCCAGCGAGAAGACACAGCCCCGCACAGAGCCATGGGGTTGCTTCACCAGATGACTGCCCAGATCTGGATCTCGATGTAGAATGCAGTGGGTTGATACACAAGCTCTTGTCTGATCAAACCCCCATACCTCCCCTGAGGAGACACAAAGCAAGCCTGGGCCTTGAGAGCCGGGGGTCCTAGAGGGAAAGGTGAGCGCCTCACAGACTCCTTTGGGCTGGAAGGAACTCGGTTTCCACTGAGCTCAGCAGCAGGGGTCTGTGTTAATGTTTTGAGCGCAGCGCCATACCTACCTGGGGTCCTAAAAGATGGTAGGGGCTTGATTGGAGGAGAAAGCAGAGTTTGGATGGGTTGGGAGGGAGTAGCAGCGACAGGAGCAGGACAGGAGCAGGATCCAGAGGGAGCGAGGCCGGTGCCCTGGAGTCCTGTTCCTTGATGTTCACTGGGCCCTGCTCAGGCTTAACATTTCCAGCTGCTGCAGGGGCATGTACAGCTCTGCACAGTTCTCAAGGTGGTGGCGTGGTTAATTCCATTACAGACAAACCAGAGTCATGTCCGAGGTAGCGAGGCTACATGGGTCAGAGAAGCCTAACCGGGCTTTTCCCTCTTGTAAGTGGCCTCACCATCCACCAGTCACCCAAGCCCACATCCAGAGAATTATCCCTGAAGTCCTTCCTCTCCCCTCCCGATACCAAGTCCTGCCAAGTTTCTCTTCTCAGTTTCTTCTAAATACACATCCGCTTTTCTCCATCCCCACTGCCATCACCCCCATCCAAGTCACGTCATTGCCCAAGCAGCTCAAGTAGTGGCCTCATCCGTCCTCCACATCATAGCACGAGCTTTAAAAAGCCCAAGTCTAGCCAGGTCACTCTTCTCTTCAGTCCTTCCAGCGCTTTCCAGATAAAGGCCCAGGCCCTCATGGAAGCCCCTCCCCTGCTTTCTTTGCTGTTTTTTCGTTTTCTGAACACACCAGGTTTGGTTTGGTTTTGCTGTTTACAGTTTTCCCAAGGTCTGTCTCCTCTGTCCCAGCCCTTCCCCATCTCCACTCTTTTCCTTCAGGTCTTTCCTTAAACATCAGATCCTCAGAAACCAGCCTTCATATTCCCTCCCCACCACACAGGTGCACGCACACATGGAGTCGGGCCTCGGAGCGGCTCTCAGGACACCGATCATGTTGAATTACTCAGTTTCTCTTCCCCACCAGATTCCGAGCCCACCAGGACGAGGGCCTGGTGCCGTACCTCGCACAGACCTGGCAGGAAGCAGATATCGAGACAGCCTGTGGATGAACTCACTTGGAGCCCATCCTGCTCCAGCTGCCTCTGCCCACACCCTGGGACTGGTGGGGCAGGGGAGGAAAGGGGGATCAGAGGGGGCAGTTTGAGCGACAGTAGGCGTTGACTCTGAAGACTGCGTAGGTAATTTCAAAACTTCAACTTGAGTAATTTTAGCTATAAGACTAATCTCTAAATGGCGTGAAAAGCATTTCATCTTGATGTGGACTCGATTCTGTAGAACATGGTTTCCCTTATTTTCGGTAAAGATCTGAAATTAGACTTGTATAGGGTGGTGTGATTGAACTTATCCTGAAGTTTAACGCATGTACTTTCTACCTTTTTAGTTCAGAAAATCTTCAGTACACAGAAGTGGAGAATAGTATAATGAGCCCCTTCATCATAATGAATGACCACCATCCAATCTAACAATTATCAACTCAGGGCCAATTTTGTTTTCTTCTAAGACCTCACGCCCACCTCCATTATTTTGAAGCACATTCCAGACACCATATGGATTTCATCTGTTAAGTATGCCTTTTTTTTTTTCTTTTTGAGACAGGGTCTCACTCTGTTGCCCAGGCTGGAGTGCAATGGTGCAGTCTCAGCTCACTGTAACCTCTGCCTTCCCGGGTTCAAGCAATTCTCGTACCCCCTCCTCCCGAGTAGCTGGGACTACAGGTGCCTGCCACCAGGCTGGGCTAATTTTTATATTTTTAGTAGAGACAGAATTTCACCATGTTGGCCAGGCTGATCTTGAACTCCTGGCCTCAAGTGATCCACCCCCACCTCGGCCTTCCAAAGTGCTGGGATTACAGGCATGAGCCACGGCACCCGGCCGTAAGTATGCTTTTTAATACCATTTCCAGAATTGCATATATACCTGCAAAGTTGGTCATTTAAAAGTTCCCAAAGGCTTTGTGAAAAGCAACAAAATCACAGTTAATGAGAAATCTGGGGAATGGGGCATTCTGATTGATCAGATTTTCTGTTTCCCTGAAAATCATTAGCCAGAAAACCCTTATTGTGTAGAGAGGGGAAAAGCTTTTTAAGATAAGAGTCTACTTTCCTGCCTTAATGGGCTTGGTACAGTGAGCAGTCTAATCTCTTCATCTAGTCTGACTGATTTTCTCTCCTGGGGGAAGTACTGAACAGAGCTGGTTGGTTGCATTACAATTTTGCATTGGGGGTGGAGCCTGAATGATCAGGGGTTAGCGGTCCTCCCCAACTTGCCCCCCACACCTGTCCCATAGCCCTGACTCCAACGTGTTGGTGTCTCCCAAGTTCCCAGCGCCACCCATCAGTGGACTATAATGATGCTGTGTCAACTCTCCTGTATGTACTGAGATCTGTGTTTCTCTAGTTTCTGTCCCTCCTTTCCCTAATACTTTTGCTGTGTATTTACCGACTCTTCCTTTTTTATTCTCTGACCAAGATGTGGGTACTGGCTAGGTGCGGCGGCTCACGCCTATAATCCCAGCACTTTGGGAGGCCAAGGCGGGCGGACCACTTGAGGTCAGGAGTTTGAGACCAGCCTGGCCAACAAGGTGAAACCCCATCTCTACAAAAAATACAAAAAATTAGCCGGGTGTGGTAGTAGGCGCCTGTAGTCCCAGCTACTCAGGAAGCTGAGGCAGGAGAATTGCTTGAACCCGGGAAGTGGAGGTTGCAGTGACCCGAGATTGAGCCACTGCACTCCAGCCTGGGCGACAGAGCGAGACTCCATCTCAAAAAAAAAAAAAAAAAAAAACCACCCACAAATTAGCCAGGCATGGTGACGCACATTTAATAATCCCAGCTACTTGGGAGGCTGGGGTGGGAGGATCGCTTGAACACAGGAGGCAGAGGTTGCAATGAGCCAAGATCGTGCCATTGCACTCCAGCCTGGGCAACAGAGCGAGATTCCATTAAAAAAAAAAAAAAAAGGCCAGGCACAGTGGCTCCACCTATAATCTCAGCACTTTGGGAGGCTGAGGCGGGTGGATCACCTGAGGTCAGGAGTTCGAGACCAGACTGGCCAACATGGCGAAAGCTCATCTCTACTAAAAATACAAAAAATTGCTGGGCACGGTGGCTCACGCCTGTAATCCCAGCACTTTGAGAGGCCGAGGCGGGTGGCTCACCTGAGGTCAGGAGTTCAAGACCAGCTTGACCAACATGGAGAAACCCCATCTCTACTAAAAATACAAAATTTGCCGGGGTGGTGGTGCATGCCTGTAATCCCAGCTACTTGGGAGGCTGAGGCAGGAGAATCGCTTGAACCTGGGAGACGGAGGTTGCAGTGAGCCAAGATCACACCATTGCATTCTAGCCTGGGCAAAAGGAGTGAAACTCCAACTCAAAAAAAAAAAAAAAAAAGTAGCTGGGCATGGTGGCAGGTGCCTGTAATCCCAGCTACTTAGGGTGCTGAGGCAGCAGAATCGCTTGAAACTAGAGGCAGAGCTTGCAGTGAGCCGAGATCATGCCATTGCACTCTAGTCTGGGTGTCAGAGCAAGACTCTGCCTCAAAAAAAAAAAAACCAAATGTGTGTACTGAAGGTTGTATTTTAATGAGACTCAGAGAATACAACAGTGACTTTATTGCAAATACAATAAAATCTTTGTTGATACCTGTGATAGGTTGTGGTATTTGGCTTCTGAGCCAGGAATGAGCCGGATGAGCAGAGATGGACCAGCAAAGGGGTTAGGGCCAGGGCGAGGAGGCAGAAGGGACCTCCCATGCAGAGCCCTTTAGGGAAGGGCAAACTTCACAGAAACAGTGGCCAAATCTCACATCTGCAGAGGTTTTGTCTTTTCCTGGACATTCCCTTTGCTGCCCCCTGGGGCTTTCTCTTGTCAGTTATCTCTTCTGTCCCTTGCATTTTTCTCCTTTTTCATTGACTCATTCCTCTCTATTCACAAGTTTCTCTTTCTCAAGTCCCTCTACCTCTAACTAACCTTACTTTCCATCTCTGTGCCCAAAACTTGCTCATCCGCAAACACTCTGCATCCCGATAAATGGCATTGACGTCTCCCCAAATGCTCCAGCCAGAAACTCAGACTTCACCCTAGCCTCTTCCTTTCCTTCTCTTCCCACGTTCAGCCTATTAGCAAGTCTCGCCAATAACACCTCCAAAATATAGACGGCCCTGACTTAGGATTCTTTTTTTTTTTTTGAGACAGAGTCTCACTCTGTAGCCCAGGCTGTAGTGCAGTGGCGTTATCTTAGCTCACTGCAACCTCCACCTCCTGGGTTCAAGCGATTCTCCTGCCTCAGCCTTCCTAGTAGCTGGGATTACAGGTGTACAGGTGCCCGTCTCCACCCCCGGCTAAATTTTGTATTTTTAGTAGAGACGGGGTTTCACCATATTGGCCAGGCTGGTCTTGAATTCCTGACCTCAAGTGATCCACCCGCCTTGGCCTCCCAAAGTGCTAGGATTACAGGCGTGAGCCACCACACCCGGCGATTTAGGATTTTTTGACTTTAGGATGGTGTAAAAGCAATATGCACTCAGTAGAAACTGTACTTAAGATGTTGAATTTTGATCTTCTTCCAGGCTAGTGACGTGCCGTATGATCTCTTCGTGGTGCTGGGCAGTGGCAGTGAGCTGAATGAAGGCAGACAGCCAACACTCCTGCGTCCTGGGCTGCCAGGCGCTTTTGCCCAACTGTAGGCTGCTGTGAGTGTTCTGAGCCCTTTTAAGGCGGGCTGCGCTGAGCTATGATGTTCAGGAGGTTAGGTGTATTAAATGCATTTTTTACTTAACATTTTCAGCTTACAGTGGGTTTACTGGGACATGACCCCATTATAAGTCCATGAGCATCTGTAATCACAGACCCAGCCACCTCTCCCCATTCCCACTGCCATGACAATAACCCTCTTGCCTGGACAACTTGAATATTCATGTTGTTGTTGTTGTTGATGTTGTTTTGAGACACAGTTTCACTTTGTCATCCAGGCTGCAGTGCAGTGGCGCAATCTTGGCTCACAGCAACCTCCACCTCCCAAGTTCAAGCGATTCTCATGCCTCACCCTCCTGAGTATCTGGGATTACAGGCCTATGCCACCGCGCCTGGCTAATTTTTGTATTATTAGTAGAGATGGGGTTTTGCCATGTTGGCCAGGCTGGTCTTGAACTCCTGACCTCAAGTAATAAGCCCACCTTGGCCTCCCAAAGTGCTAGGATTACAGAAGTTGGCCACCCCGCCTGGCCCATGTTTTGCCTCTTGCTGCTTTCAGTCAATTCTCTATTCAGCTGGAATGGTGTTTTTAAAAGATGCTGCTTCAACTTCCAGGGGCTTCCCATTACATTTAGAATGAAATCCAAAGTCATCATCGTGAAGTGCTATTAGTCCCACGAGATTTGGGTCCTGAGTGACTGCCTGGGTGACAGCTGTCTTGTGCCTAGAAGTCTTCTTCTATGAAGTGTGGATAATACACCTCGAATTTGCTGATTTTGTAGTCAGCACGTATAAAGGCAGCTGCTTTTCTTTTTTGAATGGAGTCTCACTCTGTCGCCAGGCTGGAGTCTAGTGGCATGATCTCAGCTCACTGCAACCCCCACCTCCCAGGTTCAAGTGATTCTCCTGCCTCAGCCTCCCAAATAGCTGGGATTACAGGTGCACGCCACCACACCCAGCTAATTTTTGTATTTTTAGTGGAGACAGGGTTTTACCATGTTGGCCAGGATGGTCTCCATCTCTTGACCTTAATCCCGAAGTGCTGGGATTACAGGTGTAAACCACCGCGCCTGGCCCAGCAGCAACTTTTTTTTTTTTTTTTTGAGATGGAGTCTTGCTCTGTCGCCCAGGCTGGAGTGCAGTGACACGATCTCGGATCACTGCAAGCTCTGCCTCCCTAGTTCACGCAATTCTCTTGCCTCAGCCTCCCAAGTAGCTGGGATTACAGGCGCATGCCACCATGCCTGGCTAATTTTTTGTATTTTATTGGTAGAGACTGGGTTTCACTGTGCTGGCCAGGCTGGTCTCCAACTCCTGACCTCGTGATCTGCCCGCCTCGGCCTTCCAAAGTGCTGGGATTACAGGCGTGAGCCACCATGCCCGGCAGCAACTTTCCTTATTCTTCATCTCTGTTTCCCCATTCCTGACAAAATGTCTCAGTTTATATCAAGGCCACCACAAAGACTGTCCAGCTCAGTCAGTAACACCCTGGCAGCATTTCTGAGTTTTCTTTTTTCACGGCAGCCTGCCTGTCCCTTCCCATTTGTCAAATTTTGGGTGGTGAATTCTTTCTCCAAAATGTTGCTAACTGTGGTCCCATCCCATGCTGTGCACACAGCTGGTATAAGTCAGAATTCAGTTATCTCCTAACAGAACTCTCCCAGCGCTGATCAAAAAAGATCAGGAAACATCATCCTGCTTTCTAACACCCATCCCTTTTTCTTTTTTTTTTTTTTTTGTAGAGATGAGGTCTTCCTATGTTCCTCAGGCTGGTCTCAAACTCCTGAGCTCAATCAGCCCACCCACCTCAGCCTCTAAAAGCACTGGGATTACAGGTGTGAACCACCACACCTGGCCTTTCCCCATTCCTTTTTCTTTCCTTTTCTTTTCTTTTCTTTTTTTTTTTCTTTTTGAGACGGAGTCTTGCTCTGTTGCCCAGGCTAGAGTGCAGTGGCACGATCTCGGCTCACTGCAACCTCCGCCTCCCGGGTTCAAGCGATTTCCGGCTAATTTTTGTATTTTTTTGGTAGACAGGGTTTCACCATGTTGACCAGGCTGGTCCCAAACTCCTGACCTCAAGTGATCCACCCTCCTCAGCCTCCCAAAGTGCTAGGATTACAAGTGGGAGCCACCGCGCCTGGCTTCTTCTCTTTTTTTTTTGAGACGGAGTTTCACTCTTGTTGCTCAGGCTGGAGTGCAGTGGCGCAATCTTGACTCACTGCAACCTCTACCTCTAGGGTTCCAGTGATTCTCCTGCCTCAGCCTCCTGGGTAGCTGGGATTACAGGCACGAGCTACTATGCCCGTTTAATTTTTTTTTTTTTTTTTTTTTTGTATTTTTAGTAGAGACAGGGTTTCACCATGTTGGCCAGGTTGGTCTCGAACTCCTGACCTCAGGTGATCCACCTGCCTCGGCCCCCCAAAGTGCTAGGATTACAGGCATAAGCCACCATGTCCAGCTCCCATTCCTGTTTCAAAACTCTGCCTCCCTCCTCTCCTGCCCTCAGCAGGAGCACTTCAGTTTATAAGTCTTCTAGGAGAAGTCTCCCCACCCCCGTCCATTGCTTGCATTCAGTGCAACAGTAACTTCAATCCCATTGCTTCCCGATTACGATTAGGATTACGCAGCCCAGGTCCCAGCAAGAAGAGCTCTCTGTGGCTACTCAACCGCACCCCACACTTCTTCCCTCTGTGCTGCTGTGCATTCCCCTCCCTGGAAGGCCCAGCGCTCTCTCTCTGCTGTGGCCTGGCCCGGCCCTCCCTGCTGTGCCCCCGGAACCACCGCCAGTGCTCCATTTCTGCTGCTGATATCAAGTGCGATGTAGCTGTCAGTACCACATTTTATCTCTCCTTTTTCAGGACAAGGACCACATCTCATTTTATCTGTCATCTATCATAGCACACAGCTTCTATGTCCCAGGCACTTGGTAATCTCGCAATGTAAATCACATCTACCGCTGCCTGCCAGTGTGAGCCCTAGGAGGTAGATGCTTTATAATACCCATGTTAGAGATAAGGAAATTGAGGCTTACAGGGTTATATCAGATATGCCCCAGGTGTGAGCCACTGCACCCGGCCTTATGTTATCCCATTTTCAACTTCAAAAAACTCTCCCTATAGAGATTGTTGTCCTCATTTTACACATGAGAAAACAGGTTTACCTTTCAACATAAGAACATTTAACAAACCAGGAGTAGATGGAGTAGAACTTCCCCAGCCTGATGAAGAGCATCTACAAAAAGTCCACAGCTAACATCATGTTTAATGTGAGAGACTGATGCTTGCCCCTAAGATCAGGAACAAGAAGTGGATATCTGCTCCTTCCCCTTCAATATTGTCAATATCAGTATTGTCCTGGAGGTTCTGGTTAGGGCAATTGGGCAAAACAGAGAAATACAAGACTTGGCCAGGCGCAGTGGCTCACGCCTATAATCCTAGCACTTTGGGAGGCCGAGGTGGGCAGATCATTTGAGCCCAGGAGTTCCAGACCAGACTGGGCAATAGTGAGACCTCGTCTCTACAAAAAATAAACAAAATTAGCTGGGTGTGGTGGTGCATGCCTGTTGTCCCAGCTACTTGGGAGGCTGAGGCAGGAGAATCTATTGAACCCAGAGGCAGAGATTACAGTGAGTCAAGATCGCGCCACTGCACTCCAGCCTGGGCAGCGAGCGAAACTCCATCTCAAAAACAAACAAACAAACAAAACACAAAAAAGAGGCCGGGCATAGTGGCTCATACCTGTAATCCCAACACTTTGGGACACTAAGGCTGGTGGATCACCTGAGGTCAGGAGTTCGAGACCAGTCTGGCCAACATGGTGAAACCCTATCTCTACAAAAAAAAAAAAAAAGGTAACTGTGTGTGGTGATGGGCATCTGTAATCCCAGCTACTCAGAAGGCTGAGGCAGGAGAATCGCTTGAACCAGGGAGGCAGAGGTTGCAGTGAGCTGAGATCGCTCCATTACACTCCAGCCTGAGTGACAAGAGCTAAACTCTGTCTCAAAAAAAAAAAAAAAAGAAGAAGAAAGAAAAAGAAATACAAGGCCTTCAGACTGGAAAGGAAGAAAAACCATTTGCAGATGATACGATGGTATGCGTAGAAAGTCCTAAAGGATGCACACAAGCCCTTTAGAGTGAGTGAATGGGATCAGCAAGGTTGCAGGACATGGGATCAGTATACAACAATCAGCTGTCTTTCTTTTTTTTTTTTTGAGACGGAGTTTCGCTCTTGTCGCCCAGGCTGGAATGCGATGGCGCACTCTCGGCTCACCGCAATCTCCGCCTCCCAGGTTCAAGCAATTCTTCTGCCTCAGCCTCCCAAGTAGCTGGGACTACAGGCATGTACCACCACGCCAGGCTAATTTTGTATTTTTAGTAGAGACAGGGTTTCTCCATGTTGAGGCTGGTCTTGAACTCCCGACCTCAGGTGATCCACCCGCCTTGGCCTCCCAAAGTGCTGGGACTACAGGTGTGAGCCACCGCGCCCGGCCAATCAGCTGTCTTTCTGTACACTGGCAAGAAATAGCCCAAAAATGAAATTAAGAAAACAATTTCATTTTCAATAGCATCAACGAAGACAAAATACTTAGGAATAAATTTAACCAAGGAGGTGCACTCAGTATCATACTGAAAGTTATACAACAGTGTTGAAGAACATTATTCAACCATACAAAGGAATGAAATACTGTTATGTACTACAAAGTGGAAGACCCTCAAAACCATTATGCTGAGTGAGAGGAGGCAGACACAGAAGGCCACAGGTTGTGTGGTCCTATACAAATGAAATATCCAGGGCCAGGCGTGGTGGCTCACGCCTGTAATCCCAGCACTTTGGGAGGCCGAGGTAGGTGGATTGCTTGAGACCAGGAGTTTGAGACCAGCCTGGGCAACTTGGCGAAACCCTGTCTCTACAAAAAAGTACAAAAATTAGCTACAAAAAAGTACAAAAATTGTAGTGGCACACGCCTGTAGTTCCAGCTACTTGGAAGGCTGTGATGGGAGGATCACTTGAGCCTGGGAGGTCAAGGCTAAGATTCAGTGAACCATGATTGCACCACTGCACTCCATCCTGGGTGACAGAGTGAGACCTGTCCCCCCCCCAAAAAAATTAAAATTAAAATTAAAAAAAGAGAAATTGGCCAGGCACAATAGCTCATGCCTGTAATCTCAGCACTTTGGGAGAGTGGATCACCTGAGGTCAGGAGCTTGAGATCAGCCTGGCCAACATAGTGAAACCCCATCTCTACTAAAAATTCAAAAGTTAGCCAAGCGTGGTGGCAGGCACCTGTAATCCCAGCTACTTGAGAGGCTGAGACAGGAGAATCGCTTGAACCCAGGAGATGGAGGTTGCAGTGAGCTGAGATCGCGCCACTGCACTCCAGCCTGGGCAATGGAGTGAGACTATCTCAAAAAAAAAAAAAAGTAGGCTGGTTGTGGTGGCTCACGTCTGTAATCCCAGAACTTCGGGAGGCCGAGGCGGACGGATCACAAGGTCAGGAGATCAAGATCATCCTGGTTAACACGGTGGAACCCTGTCTCTACTAAAAATACAAAAAATTAGCCGGGCGTTGTGGCGGGTGCCTGTAGTCCCAGCTGCTTAGGAGGCTGAGGCAGGAGAATGGCGTGAACCCGTGAGGCAGAGCTTGTAGTAAGCTGAGATAGCACCACTGCACTCCAGCCTGGGGTGTGTGATCCAGAGCTGGATTAAAAAAAAAAAAAAAAAAAGTAAGAAGTAGTGTTGAAATGTCAGTTAAGGTATAGAGATATTGAAACCCTCATACATGGCTAATGGGAATGTGAAATGGTGCAGCCACCATGGAAAACAGCCAGGCATTTCTTCCAAAAGTTAAAAGTAGAGCTACCAGCAATTCCACTCCTGGGTATATACCCAAAATAAATGAAAACAGGGATACTTGCAGGTAAATGTTCGAAGCAGCATTATTCACAAATGGCCAAATGTGGAGACGACCCAAGTGTACTTGAAGTGTTGAAAGAATAAACAAAATGTGATCTACCCACACAATGGACTGTTACTCAGCCGTCAGAAGGAATGACGTGCTGACACACGCTGCAACGTGGATGAACCTTGAAAAAGGGAAGAAGTCAGACATAAGAGGACAAATACTATATGATTCTCTTCATGGGAAATTGTGGAGTAGGCCGGGCATGGTGGCTCACACTTGTAATCCTAGCACTTCGGGAGGCTAAGACGGGCAGATCACCTGAGGTCAGGCATTTGAGACCAGCTGGCCAACATGCTGAGACCCTGTCTCTACTAAAAATAGAAAAATTAGCCAGGCGAGGAGGTGGGCCCCTGTAATCCTAGCTACTCGGGTGGCTGAGGCAGAAGAGTCGCTTGAACCTGGGAGGCAGAGGTTGCAGTGAGCTAAGATCCCGCCATTGCACACCCCCCTGGGCGACAGAGCAAAACTGTCTCAAAAAAAAAAAAAAATTGTGGAACAGGCAAATCCATCGAGACAGAAAGCAGATTAGTGGTTTCCAGACACTGGGGAGTCTGAAAGCAAGTGGGTAGTGACTACTAATGGGGAGATAAGAATGTTCTGGAATTATATAGTGACGATAGGTGCACAAGTCTGTGAATACACACACACACACACACACACTGCTAAACTGTATAATTGTTTAATTGTAACTTTTAGAGATGAAGTTGTTTGTCTAAGGTTATGTCACATATAGTAAGTAAAGGACCGGAAACTGAATCCAAGAATAGCTGCTCTTAGCACTAATGCTGTTGGGGGAAAATGTTTCCAGGGCCATTGAATAGGAAATTAATAACGTTGGGATCTTGAAGAGCCTCAGAATTGTCATTCTAAGTATTCCTTCTCACTATAAAGTACTGTCATTTTGGGTAGTGCATAAAAGGGCTGAGAGAAATAATATTGCATTGGTTTTACTGCAAAATTGGTTCTACAAGGAGTCACGCCAGGGGACTGCTTTGTCCATTCAGCGGGGAGATCCGAAGAGCAGATAAAGAGCTGGGGACAGTGGAGCTGAGCCTGGTGTCAGAGATGGTTGAGAAGAAACACCAATGTCACAAACCCACTGCTATAGTAAGACACCTGGGGGTGCTAAAGTCTTTTCTTACCTTATTACCAACACTTGGAAAAGCCTTCACACCTCTCCATTTCTCACCTTCTCTCCAAGTGCTATTTCTTTTTTAAAACTTGAAATCATGTTTATTTGACTGATTTCTAAAATAATACGTACTAACTTTAGAAAATTTGGAAAATACATTAAAATATAAAGAAAATTCTTGGCCAGGCATGGTCGCTCATGCCTGTAATCCCAGCACTTTGGGAGACCGAGGTGGGTGGATCACCTGAGATCAGGAGTTTGAGACCAGCCTGGCCAACAAGGTGAAACCCCATCGCTACTAAAAATACAAAAATTAGCCTGGTGTGGTCGTGGGCACCTGTAATCCCTGCTACTCAGGAGGCTGAAGCAGGAGAATCGCTTGAGCCCAGGAGGCGGAGGTTGCAGTGGGCCGAGATCGCACCACTGAGATCAAAAAGAAAAAACAAAAAAAGAAAAATTCTCCCCCTGCCCAAAGATTTTTTTTTTTTTGCCAGTCTTGCTTTCTGTCTATATGTAAGATAGGTGGACACACACACACACAGACACTTTATTTTAAACTTATATTTTAGGTTCAGGGGTACATGTGAAGGTTTGTTACATAGCAACATGGTATGGTTAGGCTTTATGTCCCCACCCAAATCTCATCTGGAATTGTAATCCCCACGTGTCTAGCGAGAAGCCAGGTGGAGGTGATTGGATCACAGGGGCAGTTTTCCCCATGCTGTTCTCGTGATAATGAGTGAGTTCTCACTGATGGTTTTATAAGGGGGCGCTTCTTCCTTTGCTCACCACTCTCTCTCGCCTGCGGCCATGTAAGAAGTGTCTCTTCCGCTTCTGCCATGGTTGTAAATTTTCTGAGGCCTCCCCAGCCCTGCAAAACTGTGAGTCAATTAAACCTCTTTTCTTTATAAAATAGCAAGTCTTGGGTATGCTTTTTTTTTTTTTTTTTTTTTTTTGGAGACGGAGTCTCGCTGTCTCTCCCAGTCTGGAGCGCAGTGGCACGATCTCAGCTCACTGCAAGCTCCGCCTCCCAGGTTTACGCCATTCTCCTGCCTCAGCCTCCCGAGCAGCTGGGACTACAGGCGCCCACCACCATGCCCAGCTAATTTTTTGTATTTTTAGTAGAGATGGGGTTTCACCATGTTAGCCAAGATGGTCTCAATCTCCTGACCTCGTGATCCACCTGCCTCAGCCTCCCAAAGTGCTGGGATTACAGGCGTGAGCCACCACGCCTGGCCCCGGGTATGTCTTTATAGCAGTATGAAAATGAACTGCCAGGCATGGTGGCTCATGCCTGTAACCTCAGCACTTTGGGAGGCCAAGGTGGGTGGATCACCTGAGGTCGGGAGTTCAAGACCAGCCTGACCAACATGGAGAAACCCTGTCTCTACTAAAAATATAAAATTAGCCGGGCATGGCAGCACATGTAATCCCAGCTACTTGGGAGACTAAGGCAGGAGAATCACTTGAACCCGGAAGGCAGAGGTTGCGGTGAGCCGAGATGGCGCCATTGCACTCCAGCCTGGGCGACAAGAGCGAAACTCTGTCTCAAAAAAAGAAAATGAACAAGTAAACTTGTGTCACGGGGGTTTATTACACAGATTATTTCATCACTCAGGTATTAAGCCTAGTACCCAACAGTTATCTTCTCTGTTCCTCTCCCTCTTCCCCCCCCGCCTCCTCCCCGCCTCCACCCTCCCCCTCCAGTAAACCCCAGTGTCTGTTGTTTCCTTCTTTGTGGTCATCGGTTCTCATCATCTAGCTCCCACTTATACGTGAGAACGTGTGGTATTTCGTTTTCTGTTCTTGCGTTAGTTTGCTGAGGATGATGGCCTCCAGCTCCATCCGTGTTTCCCCAACAGACATATTTTTTAACTCAATGGGGGATCGTCATAAATATATTTTATAACCTGCTTTTATAAATTAACATCATACTTGAAGCATTTTACCCTGCCATTAAACATTCTTTGAGAAAATGACTTTGAACGGCCACTGTTTGTTCATTGCCTTATTTTCAGTCATCGGGGTTGTATAGCGGCCGTGAAAGTGTGCCCCTCAGATTTCCCACTCCGGGAAGTATAATTGACCCAGGGCCCCAGCTGCTGTGCCCCGAAATCCATCACCCAGCACATGGAGACCCCGCTTCCCACAGGCTTCTCCCATCTAGAGAGAGCATGGCAGGGATGCTGAGGCTGGCTCGTTCCTGGGAGACCCAGGCTTCTCTTAGGATTTTCCCACATTCGTGCTGAAGTCTCCCAGGATGGCACCGTAGGCTGAGACGCTGCCCCCAACCTCCTTTCCTTCCTTCCTCCTGTCCTCCAGCAAGAGTCAGACCTGCCTGTGGTGAGACAGCTCCCGAATCCCCTGATCCCTCCTCTTTTCCCTCCCAGGCCTGGCTCTGATGAATCTCTTTATTCATTTAGTATTTTTTCAAGACAGAGTCTCACTCTGTCACCCAGGCTGGAGTGCAGTGGCGCCATCTCTGCTCACTGCAACCTCTGCCTCCCAGGTTCAAGCGATTCTCCTGCCTCAGCCTCCCGAGTAGCTGGGATTACAGGTGCCTGCCACCACGCCCGGCTAATTTTTATATTTTTAGTAGAGACGGGGTTTCACCATGTTGGCCAGCCTGGTGTTGAACTCCTGACCTCAGGTGATTCTCCCACTTCCACCTCCCAAAGTGTTGGGATTACAGGCATAAGCCACCACGCCTGGCCTTGATGAATCTCTTGCATGGCAAAGAATCTCATCTTGGTCCCTGCTTCTAGAGGACCTGGACTGACACAGGTCACCTCCACTTCGGTTTGCTTGTTTGGTTTTGGTGTTACCCTCAATGCTATTATGAGCATGTAAGTGTGCATATCCCATCCAAATCTAGGATTATTCCCTTAGGAAATTATGTGAGGCAGGAATTCCAGGAGAGGGTTACTGGGTGGAGACCGAATCCCTTTGTAAGGCTCTGATGCGTGTTTCAGAAGTGGCTGAGTGGGCCTTTCTCACCCTCAGGCCTTCTCACTTGTAAAGCTCTGCTGATGTGAAGGCATAAGAAACCTCCTGTTTATTTGCCTTTCTTGGTTACTTGTGAGGTTGAGCAGAGTTTCACATTTACTGCCTATTTAATTTCTGGCTTTGTATGTAAGCATTTCTTTTTTGTTGTTGTTTTTTTGTTTGTTTGTTTTGTTTTGTTTTGAGATGGAGTCTTGCTCTGTCGTCCAGGCTGGAGTGCAGTGGCATGATCTCAGCACACTGCAACCTCCACCTCCCAGGTTCAAATGATTCTCATGCCTCAGCCTCCCGAGCAGCTGGGATTACAGGCGTGCGCCACCACTCCCGCCCAAGCTTTTCTTTTGTTTTTCTCTCCCTTCTCCTCCTTCTTTTCTCATTTGTCTCTCTTTATCTGATCACCTCTTCTATTTGCTTTGTCTCTTTTTTTTTTTTTTTTTTTTTGAGACAGAGTCTCGCTCTGTCACCCAGGCTGGAGTGCAGTGGTGTGATCTCGGCTCACTGCAACCTCCACTACCCGGGTTCAAGTGATTTGTTTGCCTCAGCCTCCCAAGTAGCTGGGATTACAGGTACCCGCTGCCATGCCCAGCTAATTTTTGTATTTTTAGTAGAGACAGGGTTTCACCATGTTGGCCAGGATGGTCTTGATCTCCTGACCTCATGATCCACCCGCCTTGGCCTCCCAAAGTGCTGGGATTACAGGCATGAGCCACTGCGCTCGGCCTTTTTTTAATTTTTGTTTTTTTGAGACAGAGTCCTGCTCAGTCACCCAGGCTGGAGTGCAGTGGCACGATCTCTCCTGACTGCAACCTCTGCCTCCCGGGCTCAAGCCATTCTCCTGCTTCAGCCTCCCAAGTAGCTGGGATTACAGGTGCCTGCCACCATGCCCGGCTAATTTTTGTATTTTCATTAGAGACGGAGTTTCACCATGTTGGCCAGGTTGGTCTTGAACCCCTGACCTTGTGATCTGCCGCCTCGGCCTCCCAAAGTGCTAGGATATTACAGGAGTGTGAGTCACCATGCCTGACATTTTTTTTTTTTTTTTTGAGTCGGGTTTTGCTCAGTCGCCCAGGCTGGAGTGCAATGGCACGATCTCGGCTCACGCAACCTCCACCTCCTGGATTCAAGCGATTCTCCTGCCTCAGCCTCCTGAGTAGCTGGGGTTACAGGTACATACCATCAAGCCTGGCTAATTTTTGTATTTTTAGTAGAGACGGGGTTTCACCATGTTGACCAGGCTGGTCTTGGACTCCTGACCTTGTGATCTGCCCGCCTCGGCCTCCCAAAGTGCTGGGATATTACAGGAGTGAGCCACCGTGCCTGACGTTTTGTTTTTTTGTGTTTTTTTGAGACCGGTTTTGCTCAGTCGCCCAGGCTAGAGTGCAGTGGCATGATCTCGGCTCACTGCAATCTCCACCTCCCGGATTCAAACGATTCTCCCGCCTCAGCCTCCTGAGTAGCTGGGATTACAAGCACCCGCCATCAAGCCTGGCTAATTTTTGTATTTTTAGTAGAGACAGGGTTTCACCATGTTGGCCAGGCTGGTCTTGAACTCCTGAGAGCAAGTGATCCAACCGCGTTGGCCTCCCAAAGTGCTGGGATTACAGGCGTGAGCCACCGTGCCCAGTCCTTTTTGCCTCTTTCTAGGTTTTGGCAGATTATCATCAACATAAATTCTAGTGACTTGAGAGTTTGTGCTAGTTGCGTTCCAGGTAACTTAGGAGTTATCACACTCACCCCTGCGGTGGGTTCTGTCCCATGCTGCGTCTTTCGGGAAAGGCAAATATGAGTTAGATTTTTTCCTCTTGCATATGTTGTGGGAGGTGATCTTGATTTACATACAAATGTCGGCCCCTAATCTCCTTCCCTATCTCCCTTTGACATTTTTCTTGTTTCTGAGAATCTGTGGGGAAAACAGGCATCAAGGCAAACATTTCCATACGGGTAGACCCCCTGCATCAGGCCTCAGGGTCTTGTGCCAAAAACAGCGAGCACCACGAATGGGAGTGATGGGAGCGCTGCCACAGGCCGCAGCCCAGGTGAACCTTCAAGACACCAGGATCACCACGAATGGGAGCGCTGCCACAGGCCGCAGCCCAGGTGAACCTTCAAGACACCATGAGCACCACGAATGGGAGCGCTGCCACAGGCCGCAGCCCAGGTGAACCTTCAAGACACCATGAGCACCACGAATGGGAGCGCTGCCACAGGCCGCAGCCCAGGTGAACCTTGAAGACACCATGATCACCATGAATGGGAGCGCTGCCACAGGCCGCAGCCCAGGTGAACCTTGAAGACACCATGATCACCATGAATGGGAGCGCTGCCACAGGCCGCAGCCCAGGTGAACCTTCAAGACACCATGATCACCACGAATGGGAGTGCTGCCACAGGCCGCAGCCCAGGTGAACCTTGAAGACACCATGATCACCATGAATGGGAGTGCTGCCACAGGCTGCAGCCCAGGTGAACCTTCAAGACACCATGATCGCCATGAATGGGAGCGCTGCCACAGGCTGCAGCCCAGGTGAACCTTCAAGACACCATGCTACGAGAAAGAAACAGCCACAAAAGACCACATGTTGTCCGATTCCATGTATATGAAATGGCCAGACAGGCAAACCCGTGGAGACGGGGAGTGGCTTAGTGGTTACCAGGGACTGAGGCTAGGGAAGGATGGGAAGCGTCTGCCCATGGGCATGAGGTTTACTTATTTATTTATTTATTTTGCAGAGATGGGGTCTTGCTGTGTTTCCCAGGCTGGTCTCGAATTCCTGGGCTCAAGCGAACCTCCCACCTCGGACTCCCGAAGTGCTGGGATTACAGATGAGCCACCATTCCCAGCATAGTACAGAGTTTCTTTTGGGGATGATAAAAATGTCCTGGAATTAGATAGTGGTGATGTGGCACAACTGTGAATATCTTTAAAAACATCAAATTGTCGCTGGGTGTGCTGGCTCTTGCCTATAATCCCAGCACTTCAGGAGAGTGAGGTAAGAGGAAGGCATGAGCCCAGGAGTTCAAGACCAACCTGGGCAACATAGTGAGACCTCATCTGTATAAAAAAACAAAACAAACACAAAAGACATCCAATTGTAAACTGTATGTATGTATGTATGTATGTATGTATGTATGTATGTATTGAGACAGAGTCTTGCTCTGTTGCCCAGGCTGGAGTACAGTGGCATGATCTCAGCTCACTGCAACCTCCATCTCCCAGGTTCAAGCAATTCACCTGCCTCACCCTCCTGAGTAGCTGGGATTATAGGCACAGGTCACCACGCCTGGCTAATTTGTGCATTTTTATTAGAGATGGGGTTTCCCCATGTTGGCCAGGCTGGTCATGAACTCCTGACCTCAAGTGATCCGCCTGCCTCGGCCTCCCAAAGTGCTAGGATTACAGATGTGAGCCACCACACCTGGCCCAATTATACACTTTAAATGGGCTAACTTTACAGTATATAAATTATATGTTTAAAAATGTTTAAAATACTGATTCCAGGCTGGGCGCGGTGGCTCATGCCTATAATCCCAGCCCTTTGGGAGGCTGAGGTGGGTGGATCACGTAAGGTCTGGAGTTCGAGACCAGCCTGTCCAACATGGTGAAACTCCATCTCTACTAAAAATACAAAAATTAGCTGGTCATGGTGACACGCACCTGTAATTCCAGCTACTCAGGAGGCTGAGGGAGGTGAATTGCTTGAACCTGGGAGCCAGAAGCTGCAGTGCCGAGACTGCGCCACTGCATTCCAGCCTGGGTGACAGAGCAAGAGTCTGTTAAAAAAAAGAAAAAAAAAAAAAAAAAAACCTGATTCCAGGGCCCAGCCAAAACTACTAAATCAGAACCTCTGGGTGTAAGCCTAGGAATCTGCATTTCACCTCCCTCTCAGCGGTACCGGCTGTGTGCTTTGTTTAGAAATCACTAAGCATTTCAAGACAGTGATGAGAACAGAGGGTGAAAACAAGCTCAGGGCCCTCTGAGCTCTGGGCCCCATGACTGAGTAGGTCACAGGCTCGTGAAGCTGGCCCTGCAGCCCAGAATGAAGCCTGCATGCTCTACCCAAAGGACGACGGAGCATTTGGTTAGCAGGTTTGCCTCTTCATCCAAGGACCTGGAAGGAGAGGAGAAATTAGCAACTTCTAAAGGTTTCCTCTCCCTGTAAGAGCAGTGTGGTGGTTTTAGTGAGAAGAGTGCAGCGGAGTCCCCCGGCCCGTGGCTGAGTCATCTCCAGAACTGCGGGCTTTCAGTGACAGAAGGAGAAAGGCTGAGTCTGCGCTAGATCTGTGGGAGCTCCTTGGTCAATCCATCAATCCAATAGCATTAAATGACTCTTCTGGCAGATTGGATCAGAATGGGAATTCATTAAAGGAGACCAGGTGGTTCGCAGAATCGCTGTGAGCCTGTTGCTCATGGGAACCCGTCTGGGGTGGGGGGCACCAGGCGGCCACTGAGAGCTCAGCCCCTGTTCCTCCAGAGAGGGGATCTTGTTGCAATTGCCACCTCTCCGTGCAATGAAGCACCTGCCACCATCTCCACTGCTTCGTGTCACCAGCGTCTGATTTGAAGTCTGATTGCATTGCCGCGGTCTCAGGCCCACAACCTAGCTAAGAGGGAGGCTGGGAAGACAAGTGTCGCATTTCAGTTTCTGCAGCAGACAGCAGGTCCTGCTGCCCACCAAACAACCCTTACCCAGAGTGGGCACATGTCAAGCTTTTATTCAACTCGGTGTTGAGGGAATCAGCGTAACACAGCTGATTCAAAGGAGGAGATGAGAGACTAGTATTGGTTTCTCATCTGTCTGTCTGTCTGTTGTCAGTGAAGATAAAGAATGCCAGAATCAAACAGCTCTGTTAGATGCGAAAGTGGTTCATGCCCTACAGTAAATACAACCATAACCTTTGGAGTCATCTTCTCTACTGGGTAGAGATCATTTGCATCTTATCTGTTTTCTCTAAATTCAAAGACCCTGGGGCCTAATGAATAATATATAATACGTCAAACAAAGTTCCATTCTCCGAGAACAATGCCAAAGTTCCATTCTCTGAGAACAATGCCATCTAATAGAACTTCCTGCGGTAATGGAGATGTTCTGTCTGTGCTATCCAATGAGGTCGCCACTAGCCACTGCAGCTGTCGAGCACGCAAGATGTGAGTGACACTGAGAAACTGAATTTTTTTAAAAAGTTTTTTTTTTTTTTGAAATGGAGTCTCACTCTGTTGCCCAGGCTGGAGTGCAGTGGTGCAATCTCCACTCACTGCAACCTCTGCCTCCCGGGTTCAAGCAATTCTCCTGCCTCAGCCTCCCTAGTAGCTGAAACTACAGGTGTGCACCACCACACCTGGCTAATTTTTGTATTTTTTAGTAGAGATGAGGTTTTACCATGTTGGCCAGGCTGGTCTCAACTCCTGACCTCAGGTGATCCACCAGCCTCAGCCTCCCAACGTGCTGGGATTACAGGTATGAGCCAACGCACCTGGCAAAAAAAAATGTTTTAAGTAATTAAAAAAAAAAAAATAGAAGTGGGAAGGCCGGGTGTGGTGGCTCACGCCTGTAATCCCAGCACTTTGGGAGGCCAAGGTGGGCGGATCACTCAAGGTCAGGAGTTTGAGACCAGCCTGGCCAACCTGGTGAAACCCCATCTCTACTAAAACTATAAAAATTAGCTGGGCGTGGTGGTGCATGCCTGTAATCCCAGCTACTTGGGAGGCTGAGGCAGGAGAATTGCTAGAACCTGGGACGTGGAGATTGTAATGAGCCGAGATTGCATCATTGCACTCTAACCTGGGCAACAAAGGCAAAACTCTGTCTCAAAAAAAAAAAAGAGGTGGGATCTCACCATGTTGGGATCTCGCCATGTTGCCCAGGCTGGTCTCGAGCTGATCACTCAAGTGATCCACCCACCTCAGCCTCCTAAAGGGCTGGGATTACAGGGGTGAGCCACAGCACCTGACCTATTTTAAGTAATTTTAGATTTATAGAAAATTTATAGACAGTACAGAGAGTTCCTATATACCCTTCACCCAGCTTCCCCTAAGTGGGAATTTGTTAAGTAACTGTGCACGTTTATAAAAACTAAGCGATTAACACTCATACAGTATTAATCACTAAACTACCAACTGTCTGAATTTTCTCCATTTTTTTCACTAATGTCTGTTTTCTGGTCCAAGAGTCAGTCCAAGTTCCCACATTGTGCTTAGTGCTTGTATCTCCTTAGTCTTCAATCTGTGACCATTTCTTAGCCTTTCCTTGTTTTTCATGACCCTGACACTTTTGAAGAGTGCCAGTCAAGGATTTTGTGAATTGACCCTAGGTTGGGCTTGGCAGGTGTTTTCTCCTGATGGGACTGGGATGGTGGTTTTGGAAGATCACAGAGAAGTGAGGGAGGTACCTTCTCATTGTGTCATGTGAGGGGTGCGTGATACCCAAGCGTGGGCTCACTGGCCAGAGGTGGTGTCTGAGACGCATCTCCCCTGCCGCCTTACCGTATTCCCTCTTGTGCTCTGTTCTTTAGAAGGGAGTCACCAAGTCCCACCCACCTTCAAGATGAGGGAAGTTAAGCCCCACCTCCTGGAGGGAGGAATATCGAAGATTTGTGGACATATGTTAAAGCCACCACCATGGTTTGAAGGGAGATTCTTTGAGGCTATGCAGATTTCCTGTTTCTCCTTAAAGTTTTACCTGCTAACTTCAGCATTCTTCTGTGGATCCTGCCTGAGGCTGTTATTACTGTGGTGTTCTAATGATGATTTTCTATTTCCCTCATTCCTTCTATATTTATGATTTATTAATTAGAATTCTAGTTGGGCGCAGTGGCTCATTCCTGTAATTCCAGCACTTTGGGAGGCCGAGACGGGTGGATCACGAGGGCAGGAGATCGAGACCATCCTGGCTAACACGGTGAAACCCCGTCTCTACTAAAAATACAAAAAAATTAGCCAGGCGTGGTGGCGGGTGCCTGTAGTCCCAGCTATTCTGGAGGCTGAAGCAGTGGAATGGCGTGAACCCGGGAGGCAGAGGTTGCAGTGAGCCGAGATCGTGCCACTGCACTCCAGCCTGGGCGACAGAGCGAGACTCCGTCTCAAAAAAAAAAAAAAAAAAAAAAATTCTATAAGGAACATTTGAACCTTTTCCCTAATTTATTTATCTTGTCAACCATTTATTTTGTTGTTGTTTGTTGTTGTTGTTGTTTTGAAACAAGGTCTCACTCTGTTGCCCAGGCTGGAGTATAGTGACGCCATCTTGGCTCACTGCAACCTCCACCTCCCAGGTTCAAGCAAGTGGTACCTCAGCCTCCCAAGTAGCTGGGATTACAGGCATGCACCACTACACTTGGCCAGTTTTTGTATTTTTTGTGGAGATGGGATTTCGCCATGTTGCCCAGCCTGGTCTCGAACTCCTGACTTCAAGTGATGTTCCTGCCTCAGCCTCCCAAAGTGCTGGGATTACAGGTGTGAGACACCACGGCTGGCCCAACTATTTGTTTATATCACAATGAACTTGTGGGTATTTACTTTATTCTTTGAAAGGACATATGGTCATCTTTTTGCCTTATTTCCCAGTTTTAGATAATTTTTCTAATATGTGTAAAGGTGTTCTGATGTAGGACAGTCAAAAAGAGAGATAGAAGTCCACCACACTGGATATTTTCTGGAAAGATCACCAAAACCTTGTCATTGGAAACTAGGATATCTGGGGGCTTAAATGCCTGCTACGGGGCTGGGTACGGTGGCTCACACCTGTAATCCCAGCACTTTGGGAGGCCAAGGCAGGTGGATCACAAGGTCAGGAGATCGAGACCATCCTAGCTAACACGGTAAAACCCCGTCTCTACTAAAAATACAAAAAATTAGCCAGGCGTGGTGGCAGGCGCCTGTAGTCCCAGCTACTTGGGAGGCTGAGGCAGGAGAATCGCTTGAACCTGGGAGGCAGAGGTTGCAGTGAGCCGAGATTGCACCACTGCACTCTAGCCTAGGTGACAGAGTGAAACTCTCCGAAGGAAAAAATAAAAATAAAAAGCCTGCTAGGGGCTGCAGTAGAAATACCTGTGAGAATAAAAATGAGAAGTCCAAGACTGAAGTGCATGTCTCAGAGTCCTAATCATATCCCCCCTTAAATGTGGACTTGTGCAAACCACACCTCTTCGGTCCTCAGTTTCCCCCGAGATAAGATGAAGATATAGGTGCTGGTAGACTCAAGATTAGTGGTTCTCAAACTTGAGGGTGTATTAGAATCCCCTGGAGGGCCCTATAAAGCCCAGATTTCTGTCTCCACCCACAGACCTTCCGATTCAGTAGGTCTGGGGTGAGACCCGATGATTGACATTTCTAAAATGTTGCCACGGGCTGCTGATGCTGCTGCTGGGCCAGGGACCACGCTTTGAGTCCGGGTGATCTCTAAGAAGCCTTAACAGTTGTGGACTTAACACTGATTCAAATGACAAAATCTTTGGACCTGGCTAGGAAGAAGTCCTCTAGGCCCTGAAAAACCAGTGGGGAGTTGTGCAGAGGACACTGTAAGATTGCTGCATGCCGCGCCTGGCATTGACAGCCTGTGAGACCCAGCCACTGCCTGGGGAGGGTCAAAGCCTGGGTAAGGCAGAGAAGCTCAGGCTGGAATCTGGGCTCCACCCCTTAACAGCTGTGTGGCCTTGAGCAAGTGACTGACTGACTTCCTGCCTCAGTTTCCCTACCTATGAAAAGAGGATGGTGCTTAACATGACCTGGCATAAAGAAAATGCTCAATGAGTGTTTATGGCTGCTGAGGTCTTGCTTTGTCTCTGGAGTGAGTGGTGCTGTCCTAGCTCACTGCAGCCTCGAACTCCTGGGCTCAAGCAATCCTCCCACCTCAGCCTCCCAAGTAGCACACCACCATGTCTGGCTAATTTTTTTGTTTTGTTTTGGGTTGGGTTTTTTTAGAGACGGGATCTTGCTATGTTGCCCAGGCTGGTCCGAAACTCTGGCCCCAAGCAGTCCTCCAGCCTTAGCTTCCCAAAGTGCTGGGATATCTGATCTGTGTTACAACCCTATGAGGCTGTGGCCATCACCATCGCCATTTCCAGACGAAACTAGCCACCATGTCCCACCAGGGTCATTATTTCTTTTCTCTTTCTTTTTTTTAAATAGAGATGGGGTCTCACTATGTTGCCCAGGCTGGTCTGGAACTCCTGGGCTCAAGTGATCCTCCTGCCTTTATCTCCCAAAGTACTGGGATTGCAGGTGTGAGCCACAGTGCCTGGCTCAGGGTCATTATTTTTTATTGAGCCCATCCAGTGGGAAGAAATGACAGTGGTAGAAGCGATACCTTTTTCTAGAGCATGTCCATCTGCCGTCTGCCACAACTCTACCCAGCTTGGAGTCCCATTTGCCAATGTCAAGCCCCTCACAAAATGTGTCACAGATTATGAGAAAAATTCAATATAATTTATTAAATAGATTCTGAGGGCTCCCCCAGGGAGCATTGACAACTCTTAGTACAATAAATATCAATAAATTAACATAGCTGCCACCTCCCACCCTCACGAGGGTATAATAAGTAAGATTTAAGCCTGCAGAAGAAAAGCATTCCATAAATACCAAGACTAATAACAATAACCTAATGTTTTTCAAGGTAATTCACAAATTCACATCTCAGCCCTCCCGGGACTAGCCCATATGAGGGGTCCCTGAGATTATTCATTGGAAAAATGTACTTAAGGAATCACGGCAGAGTTCCCACACTTAGCTGTTGGTCATCTTTTTAAGGCTCCTTAAGTTCCTGCCAATCCGAAAGGAAGAGATGGCCTTAAGTGGTGGCCTGTTGGGCTCCAGAGGTCAATGATTTTAGTGCGAGGTCCATGCACTCTGAAAACTGTTGAGAAATAGTCAGGATGAAGCGTTTACATTCATGGGTGTCTGTTGGCACAGAAATGTTTGTTTCTGGTGCATCTCGAAATATGAGTTTGTCGAGATGCTCTATGATCTCATCAATAACAGATTTGTTGTCTAACTGTCTGATTGTCTTGAGATATGCCCGGATGGCTGGGCTGTGGATGTTGTTTGGCGGCTGGGCGTCAGGGCTGAGACACGGCAGCGTGTAATTCTGGGACACGAGCACCCCCTTATCTTCCTCCACCTGTGGAATGAGGAGAAATGGTCAGTGTTGGGTTTGCAATAACAGCTGCAAGTCTTAACAGTGAATGTTTGCATGCTTCCTCTGTAACCCGCCTGGTTGATATATTTATCTGATCAATGTCACAACCCTATGAGGCTGTGCCATCACCAACCCCATTTCCAGATGAAACTAGAGCTTAGGTGGCTGCAGTCCTGAAGCCTGTGCTCAGAACCACTGATCCATCCAGCTGAGGCCTCCCAGCCTTCCATAACCCATTCTCACGTGCTCAGGGTGGTGGGAATTGCAGCACATCTGGCCTTCCATGGCAGCTCCCCGCCCTTTGGGACTCTGTGTTAAAGCCACGCACGCTCCACTTATAAAGGAGAGTGTTAGGCTTGTCCGGAAAGGCCTCCGAGATGCAGGCGAGAGTTTTCCCCAACAAACCAAAGAGTCTGGACCACTCCCTCCCTTCCTCTTTCTAAGGACTAACTATTTTTGAGTCAGACCAAATTGCCAGCAGCACCTCATCAACCTGAACTGCCCAGTCATCTTGGGTTGGTAACAACCTCTGCCTTTTATAAAAGCCAAGGCTGAGGTCTAAATACCAAGGCAGATGAGAAGAGTAATGCCAATTTTATGAATTGTTTCCAAGTTTGGGCATTTGTTCGTTTGATCAAAGCTATCTTGGCTGGGCACAGTGGCTCATGCCTGTAATCCCAGCACTTTGGGAGGCCAAGGCAGGCGGATCACTTGAGGTCAGGAGTTCAAGACCAGCCTGGCCAACATGGAGAAACTCTGTCTCTACTAAAAATATGAAAATTAGCTGGGCATGGTGGCGCGTGCCTGTAGTCCCAGCTACTCGGGAGGCTGAGGCAGGAGAATCGCTTGAACCCAGGAAGCAGAGGTTGCAGTGAGCCAAGATTGCACCACTGCACTCCAGCCTGGGTGACAGAGTAAGACTCTGACTCAAAAAAAAAAAAAAAAAAAAGCCATCTTTGCCTGTCTAGTTTCCCCCATCCCTTCCTGGCATAGCTACAGCCCTGGTTTCAGGTCTGGAGAGAGGAGCCTCTTTGGAGGGCAATGGAAGGCATTTTTAAGAAATCGTTTAGAAAAGAAATCTCTAGGGCACTCACATCTTTCAAAAGCATCTTCGAGAGGGACTGTAATTCCTCGACTATTTTCTGTACATCATCACTTGGTCGTAGTAAACGGACGGGCAACGTGTGGGAGGCCAGCCAGCCTCCCAGGCAGCAGAACAGAAAGAGCACAGATGTCGAGGGGCCTGGAGAGAGAACGATGCCATGAGCGCATGCATCACACACCCCTGCCCACCCCGGCTCCATCCCTGCAGCCGCTGCTGAGCCAACCCTGGGGGCAGTGCTTCCAGAATCTTCCTGGTGAGATAAGATGATGCCCAAGACTCCGGAAGCACCAGGACCAGCGATACCTGAGTGAGAGGCCATGGCGAGAGAGAGCAAGGCCAGCTTCAGTGGGGGCTTCTGGAGCCAGATGTGTTCGCCATGGCTGCCTGGAGGTATATAAAGGGCCAGGGTGAGGAGGAAGAGCAGTCAGCGTCCCGCCCATGGCAAAACCATTTACTCAGCTTTTCTCCAGAAAACACTCAAAAGTTCTACTGGCCATGGCTGAGTGAAAGGGCTGAAAGGAAATCCTGAGGTTACCCTCCAGGTGGGCAGATGCCTGACTCAGACACACACATACTTCACAAGAAGGCACATGAATGCATCTTTGCCATTCTTCTTGGAAGGAGCCTGTTGATTTGACTAGACAAAATTTTGAAGCCCAGGGTTGACAGACACGACCATACCACCAAGGAGCGGGTGACTTCCAGGAGTTCAAGGCCAGCGGCCACAGGGAATTTCTGGGGAGGAAATGCGAAGCCGGCAGGAGATGTGCAGAATGCGGTATCTCTGGAAATTTCTGCAGCATATGCCCACGCCGGTGTGCAGGGACGGCCCCATAACTGCTGTGAATGTGGCGGGTCGAAGCCTTCATCTCAACTCCATGTGGCCTTGGACATCACTGGACTCTCCATCGTGCCTCTGCAATCTCAGGGCCCAGAACCAGAGACTGTGCTCCAGAGTTATTGCTTGAAATCCTTGTTCATATCTTTTTTTTTTTTTTTTTTTTTGAGATGGAGTCTTGCTCTGTCACCCAGGCTGGAGTGCGGTGGTGTGATCACTGCAACCTCTGTCTCCTGGGCTCAAGCAATTCTCATGCCTCAGTCTCAGCCTCCCAAGTAGCTGGGACTACAGGCACGCGCCACCATGCCCAGCTAACTTTTGTATTTTTAGTAGAAATGGGGTTTCGCCATGTTGGTCAAGCTGGTCTCTAACTCCTGACCTCAGGTGATCTGCCTGCCTCGGCTTCCCAAAGTGCTGGAATTACAGGCATGAGCCACTGCGCCGGCCTAGAAACTTTATTGCTTTTCTTTCTTTCTTTCTTTCTTTTTTTTTGAGACAGAGTCTTGCTCTGTCACCTGGGCTGGAGTGCAGTAGCGCAATCTCGGCTCACTGCAACCTCCACTTCCCAGGTTCAAGCAATTCTCTTGCCTCAGCCTCCTGAGTAGCTGGGATTACAGGCGCCCACCACCACGCACAGCTAATTTTTGTATTTTTAGTAGAGACGGGGTTCACTATGTTGGCCAGGCTGGTCTCAAACGCCTGACCTTGTGATCCACCTGCCTCCGCCTCCCAAAGTGCTGGGATTACAGGTGCAAGCCACCACTCTGGCCTTAGAAACTATTTCTAAGTTCATTAGCTTTCTTTTTCTTTCTTTCTTTTTTTTTTTTTTTGAGACAGGGTCTCATTCTGTCACCCAGGCCAGAGTGCAGTGGCATCATCACAACTCACTGCAGCCCCGATCCCCTGGGCTCAAGTGATCCTCCCACCTCAGCCTCCCAAATAGCTGGGACCACAGGCACAAATCACTATGCTAATTTTTTTTTTTTTTTTTTGAGACAGAGTTTCGCTCTTGTTGCCCAGGCTGGAGTGCGATAGCACGATCTCGGCTCACTGCAACCTCTGCCTCCTGGGTTCAAGCGATTCTCCTGCCTTAGCCTCCCGAGTAGCTGGGATTACAGGCACCCACCACCACGCCGGGCTAATTTTTGTATTTTTAGTAGAGACGGGGTTTCACCATGTTGGCCAGGCTGGCCTCGATCTCCTGACCTCAGGTGGTCTGCCCGCCTCAGATTCCCAAACTGCTGGGATTATAGGCATGAGCGACTGCACCCGGCCTCCTTATTCATATTTTAGTGCCAGCTTTGATCAGGCCATTTTATAGGGTATCGGGAATAGCGGTGAAGAAGTTAGACAGAGTTCCTGCCCTTGTGGGCCCGGCATTGCTGTGGGCTGCGGACAATAGCAACAACATTCATAAATAAGCTAGAAAGCACTGTGACGGTTGGAGAGTGACGGGCAGGATACTTTAAGTCAGGTGATCAGCAAAAGTCTCTCTGAGAGGTGACATTGAAGAAGAGACTGAAGGACAAGAAGGAGCCAGTCGTGGGAAGACCTGGGAGAAGAGTGTTCCAAGGCAACGGGACATGAGTGCAAAATCCTCAGGTGAAAATGAGCTCGATGCTGTTCCTAGAACGGGAAGAGGGTCATGCCAGCCGCAGTGACGCGAGAGGACAGGAGGGTAGTGGGGAGGTGGGCAGCGGCTCCATCACAGAGGCTTGAGGCTGGGACAAAGAGCCTGGGTTTTATTCCACATGTGACGAGGCAGTGCTGGGCGGCTTTCAGTAGGGAAACATAAGATCAGATGCACTTTATTTTTTTCTTTTCTTAATTGTTTTGTTTTGTTTTGTTTTTTGGAGAGAAGATCTCAAGCGATCCTCCCACCTTGGCTTCCCAAAGTTCTGGGATTACAGGCATGAGTCACCATGCCTAGCCCTGATGAACTTTATTTATTATTAGTGGTAGCATTTTTTTTTTCTTAAGACAGAGTCTCACTTTGTCGCCCAGGCAGGAGTGAAGTGGCGCAGTCTCAGCTCACTGCAACCTCCACCTCCCCTGTTCAAGCAATTCTCGTGCCTCAGCCTCCTGAGTAGCTGGGATCACAGGCATGCACCACCATGCCTGGCTAATTCTTGTATTTTTAGTAGAGATGGAGTTTCACCATGTTGGGATGAGGTCAGTCTGGGCAGCCCACAGAACTCAAGGTGCACAGAGGGGACACAGCCAGGAAGCCCTCCCACCCATCATCCCAAGTCCCCCTGCCGCCAGCCACCACTGACTTTTTCTTTACTTCCCAAACTGCCACAATATGGCTTTCACCACCCCACTAATTTAATCAATATCCTCTAGCAGAGTCCATGGTAGGCATGACCTTCATCCACAGGTGTTTACTGCCATAATTATGTTGCATTGCATGGCAAAAGGGGTTTTGTGGATGTAGTCATGATTACTATTCAGTTTACCAAAAATAGAGAGATTTTCCTGCATTCCCTGGGCCTCCCCAATGCAATCCCATGAGCCCATAAAACAGAAGAGGAAGTCAGAGAGATTCCGAGCAAGAGAAGGGCTCACCTGCTGTTGCTGGCTTGAAGATGGTGGGGGGCAGTGTGGAAAGCACGAGAAGGAAATAATTTGGTCAATAACCACTGAGCTTGGAAGAGGATGCTGAGACCTAGATGAGAACCCTAGCCAGCCAGCACCTTTATTTCAGCTCAGTGAGTTCCTGAGCAAAGAATCTAGCCATGGCATGCTAGACTTTGACCTACAAACTCTATGAGAGAGAAAATGTGTGTGTGTGTGTGTGTGTGTGTGTGTGTTTAATAGAAAGGATCTTGCTCTCTCACCCAGGCTGGAGTGAAGTGGTGTGATCACGGCTCACTGCAGCCTTGACCTCCCAGACTCAAGCAGCCCTCTTACCCCAGCCTCCCAAGTAGCTGGGACTGTAGGCCTGCACCACCATGCCTGGCTAATTTTTCTATTTTTTGTAGCGATGGGATCTCACCATGTTGCCCAGGTTGGTGTTGAACTCCTGGGCTCAAGCAGCCCTGCCTCACCTTCCCAAAGTGCTGGGATCACAGGCGTGAGCCACTGCGCCTGGCCACATTTGTGGTTTTATTTATTTATTTATTTATTTATTTATTTATTTATTTATTATTTTGAGATGGAGTGTGGCTCTGTTGCCCAGGATGGAGCGCAGTGGCATGATCTTGGCTCACTGCAACCTCTGCCTCCTGGGTTCAAGAGATTCTCCTGTCTCAGCCTCCCAAGTAACTGGGATTACAGGTACGTGCCACCATGCCTGGTTAATTTTTGTATTTTTTGTAGAGACAGGGTTTTGCCATGTTGTCCAGGCTGGTCTTGAACTCCTGACCTCAAGTGATCCACCCACCTTGGCCTCCCAAAGTGCTAGGATTACAAGTGGGAGCCACCACGCCTGGCTGCATTTGTGGTTTTAAACTGCTGTTTGTGATATTTGTTATGGCAGCAATAGAGAAATAATACAGTACCCAGAGACCACATGTTGTCAGCCTTACTGGGGTTTCAGCCTTCATTTTACATGACCCCTCTATAGCATGAAACATTGCCAACCACTTCCACCTTCTTGACAACCTCTTGTAACAACCTCTCCTGTAACAACGTCATCCTGATCCCTTTTGCCCCTCTCCCTAGCTCCATGGTGTCCACCCGTGATCTGGATTCCTCACACTTTACTGTCTGTCTCCTTCACGCTCCAGACCTAAATGTCCACCTGAATGTCCCAGTGATACCTCAAAATCAACATGCCCAAAGGTGAGGGTGAGAAGAGGGTAATAGTGATAGTGGAGATGAAGAGGTGTGGATGGGTTGTAGAAATGTTTAGGAGGAAAAATACATAAGAGGTGGCTTTTTTTTTTTTTTTTTTTTGAGACATTGTCTCGCTCTGTCACCTGGCCTGGAGTGCAGTGGCATGATCTCGGCTCACCACAACCTCTGCCTCCCGGGTTCAAGCGATTCTCCTGCCTCAGCCTCTTGAGTAGCTGGGATTACAGGCGTGAGCCACCACTCTTGGCGTTTTTTTGTTTGTTTGTTTGTTCTTCTTGTATTTTTAGTAGAGATGGGGTTTTGCCATGTTGGCCAGGCTGGTCTTGAACTCCTGACCTTGTGATCCACCTGCCTCGGCCTCCCAAGGTGCTGGGATTATAGGCGTAAGCCATGGTGCCCGGCCAGGGTGGTGTTTGATTGGATATGGGGATAGTGGAGAGGGAAGAGTTGAGGACAACCTTTAGGTTTCTGGTTTGGGCAACTGGATAAATGATATTAGTACAAACTGAGAGGATCACAGGCCTCAGGCCTTTGGGAATTGGGTGAGGTGATGAATTCTGGCTCTTTGCTTGTTGGTTGGCTGGTTTTGTTTTGTTTTCTTTTCTTTAAGAGGCAAGGTCTCAGTCTCTCACCTAGGCTAGAGTGCAGTGGTGTGATCACAGCTCACTGCAGCCTCAAACTCCCAGGCTCAAGAGATTCTTCCGCCTCAGCCTCCTGAGTAGCTGGGGTTACAGGCACACGGCATACCACCAGGCCTGGCTAACTTTTTAATTTTAACTTTTTGTAGAAATAAGATCCTCCTCTGTTGCCTAGGCTGGTCTTGAACTCCGGGGCTCAAGCAATCCACTCACCTTGGCCTCCCAAAGTGCTGGGACTGTAGGTGCAAGCCACGTGCCCAGCCTGATTCAGCTTTTGACACAGTGAATGGGAAGTGTTATGGATGCTCAGCTGAAGACACACAGTAGGTGTCGGACGTGTGGATCTGAAGCGTGTAGGAAGGAACTACAGATGTAAATGTGGGTGCCATCAAGGTATTGTGGCAGATAAAACTGTAAGCCAGTAAGAGATGAGCAGTGTGAGGTGTGGAAGTCGTGTGGAGCCCTGGGACGTGCTTCCATTAACAGGACAAGGAGAAGATGATGATTTAATCTAGAACATGGAGAAGGCACTCTCAAGAGAAAAAGAAGGCTGGGTGCGGTGGCTCACACCTGTAATCCCAGCACTTTGGGAGGCCGAGGCGGGCGGATCACGAGGTCAAAAGGTCGAGACCATCCTGGCCAACATGGTGAAACCCTGTCTACTAAAAATACAAAAAAATTAGTTGGGTGTGGTGGCGCGTGTCTGTAGTCCCAGCTACTCAGGAGGCTGAGGCAGGAGAATTGCTTGAACCCAGAAGGTGGAGGTTGCGGTGAGCCGAGATTGCGCCACTGAACTCCAGCCTCGTGACAGAGTGAGACTCCGTCTCAAAAAAAAAAAAAAAAAAAAAAGAGAGAGAGAGAAAGAAAGTAACACCAGAAATACATGTTGTCATGGAATAAGATGAAAAGCAGTTTTTCAAGGAGGAAATGGTTGGCATCACCGAAAGCCATGAAGAGGTCAAATAAGATAAAGGCTGAGGAGATTCACTAGATTGGGCAACATGAGGTCACAGAAACTTTGCTAGGAGAGTTTGAATAAATTTTTGGTGTGGCAGTTATATTGTGGTGGTTTGAGAAGTGAGGAAAAAGTGAGCATAGGCCAGGGGCGAGTGGCTCACACCTGTAATCCCAGCACTTTGGGAGGCCGAGGCAGGTGGATCACTTGAGGTCAGGAGTTCGAGACCAGCCTGACCAACATGGTGAAACCCTGTCTCTACTAAAAATACAAAAACTAGCTGGGCATGGTGGCGGGAGCCTGCAATCCCAGCTACTCAGAAGGCTGAGGCAGGAGAATTGCTTGAACCCAGGAGGCGGAGGTTGCAGTGAGCCAAGATTGCGCCACTGCACTCCAGCCTGGGCAACAGAGCAAAACTCCGTCTCAAAAGAAAAGAAAAAAAGAAAAAGTGAGTATAGACCACTGTGTCAAGAAGCTTGGATGAGAAGGAAGAGAAAAGAGACAGTGGTGGCTGCAGGGGGACTTGGGATGAAGGGTGGAAGGGCTTCCTGGCTGGGCCTCTTCTGTGTATCTTGGGCTCTGTGGTCTGCCCAGACCTGACCTCATTTCTGAGCTCTTACTCCTAACCAATGGCTGATTTGACAGAGTAGACGCCCATTGGCATCTGGACCTTAACTTGTTCCAAACAGGATGCTTGATTTCCCCTCTCAGTCTTCTCTTCCTTCACTGCACATTGTCCATCTGTTGCTCCATCAAAATCGCAGGAGCCATATCTGTGATTCATCTCCTTGATTTATTTATATCACTATGGACTCATAGATATTTATTTTATTCTTTGAGAGCCAGGCATGGTGGCTCACGCCTGTGATCCTAGCACTTTGGGAGGCTGAGGTGGGTGGATCACTTGAGGTCAGGAATTTGAGACCAGCCTGGGCAACATGGCGAAACCCCATCTGTACTAAAAATACAAAAAAATTAGCCAGGCATGGTGATGCATGCCTGTAGTCCCAGCTACTCAGGAGGCTGAGGTAGGAGGACCGCTTCAGTTCAGGAGGTCCAGGCTTCAGTGACCTGTGATCACGCTACTGCACAGTAGCCTGGATAACAAAGGGAGACCCTGCCTCAAAAAAAAAAAAATGGATATTTTCTTCTTTGGAAGGACATATGGTTGGCTGGGCCCGGTGGCTCATGCCTGTAATCCCAGCACTTTGAGAGGCTGAGGCGGGCGGATGACGAGGTCAGGAGATCGAGACCATCCTGACTAACATGGTGAAACCCCATCTCTACTAAAAATACAAAAAATTAGCCGGGGCGTGGTGGCGGGCGCCTGTAGTCCCGGCTACTTGGGAGGCTGAGGCAGGAGAATGGCATGAACCCGGGAGGCAGAGCTTGCAGTGAGCCGAGATTGTGCCACTGCACTCCAGCCTGGACGGCAGAGGGAGATTCCGTCTCAAAAAAAAAAAAAAAAGGAAAAGAAAGGACATATGGTCATCTTTTTGCCTTAACTCCCAGTTTTGGATAATTTTTTTTTTTTTTTTTTGAGACAGTCTCACTCTGTTGCCCAGGCTGGAGTGCAGTGATGTGATCTCGGCTCACTGCAACCTCCGCCTCCTGGGTTCAAGCGATTCTCCTGCCTCAGCCTCCGAAGTAGCTGGGACTATAGGCATGTGTCACCACGCCTGGCTAATTTTTGTATTTTTAGTAGAGACGGGGTTTCGCCATGTTGATCAGGCTGGTCTCGAACTCCTGACCTCAGGTGATCCACCCACCTAAGCCTCCCAAAGTGCTGGGTTTACAGGGGTGAGCCATCGCGCCCAGCCTAATTTTTCTAATAACAGTAAAGTTGTCCCGATATCGTATAGTCAAAAAGAATGAGAGATGTTAATGTGTTCCTCCAAAATTCATTTGTCAGAACCTGATGCTCAGTGTGATAGTATTAAAACATGGGGCCCTTTGGGAAGTGATTAAGTTTGGGGGCTCCTCAGGAATGGGATCAATGTCCTTATAAAAGAAGCTTCATGGCTGGGTGTGATGGCTCACGCCTGTAATCCCAACACTTTGGGAGGCTGAGGCCAGTGGATTGCCTGAGCCCAGGAGTTTGAGACCAACCTGGGCAACATGGTGAAACTCCATCTCTACTAAAATACAAAAAATTAGGCTGGGTGCGGTGGCTCACGTATGTAATCCCAGCACTTTGGGAAACCGAGGTGGGTGGATCACCTGAGGTCAGGAGTTCGAGACCAGCCTGGCCAACATGGTGAAACCCCGTCTCTACTAAAAATACACATTAGCGGGGCGTTGTGGCAGGCGGTTGTAATCCCAGCTACTCGGGAGGCTGAGGCAGGAGAATCGGTTGAACCTGGGAGGCGGAGGTTGCAGTGAGCCGAGATCGCGCCATTGCACTCCAGCCTGGACAACAAGAGTGAAACTCGGTCTCAAAAAAAAAAAAAAAAAAAGCCGGAAGTGCTCATGCGCGCCTGTAATCCCAGCTACTCGGGAGGCTGAGGCAGGAGAGTCGCTTGAACCCGGGACACGGAGATTGCGGTGAGCTGAGATCTCGCCACTGGACTCCAGCCTGGGCGACAGAGCGAGACTCTGTCTCAATAAAATAAAATAAATAAAAAATTTTAAAAATGAGGTCTGGGTGATTAAACAGTTATACAGGTGGACAGTGATAAAACCCCTGACTCCAGGGTTAGAGAGACCACCCTGGAACCCATTGGCTGGTTGGAGTCGAGATGTTTGACCTTGGGCCCTCTTCTCCTTTCTCCATCTGTCAGATGGGTATAGGATGACTTTCCGTGGGGAGTGCTTGACAGGAGCTAAGAAACAGGTCAGCTATGGCGCTTACTGCCTGCGGGAGCTGCCGCACTTAGAACCACCAGCTGTTATCCCATTTTTATAGATGAGGGCAGAAGAGAAAACGCAGGTGGTTGGGGCCAGGCTGTCTGATCCGGATGGGGGACTTTTTCCTCGGGGCAGGTGAGCGCGCCTGGAGAGGCCCCTGCCCCCGCGCACGCGTCCTGGCGGTTGCCGGGCAACGCGGCCCGGGCCATGGAGGCGTCCTACGAGTCCGAGTCCGAGTCCGAGTCTGAGGCCGGGCCTGGGACTCAGCGGCCCGGGACCGGGACCGTGAGCGCGGCCGTGCGCGAGCACTTGCGGAAGCTGTGTCTGCGGGAGTTCCCGTGCGGTGCCGGCAGCTGGGTGCGGGCGCCGGGGCCGGAACTCTGGGGGCCTGGACCGGCTGCGGGGAGGCACGGGCCCGGGCGAGCGGAGCGGGCTGGTCCCTGGGGCCTGGGATCTGCGCATTTGGGGGGCCACCGACATGGGGGCGGGTGGGGCTTGAGGGTGACGGTGAGGCCCGAGTCGCGGGCACTGCGCGGGGAGGAGAGCGGGGCCCGTCCTGAGCACATCAGCTGACCTGGGCTGGGGCCTCTCCCTGACTTGAAGACGCCAACACCCCAGATTTCCAGTGGGCAGGCTCCTTTTGGGGTGAAAAGCTTTTGTTTTGGGCAAAGAGTTCCACAACTTTTCCCAGCCTCCGAGCATTTAATAAGAGCCTGAGGCAGTGTGAGAGGTGGCTCAGCCTGAAGCCTGCGACCTTGAGTCCAGGAGAAGGGGTTACCCCCCATCCCGCCTCCCTGTCTCCAGAGTCCTAGACCCTTCCCTCCCGTGGCTTCAACCACGAGGGGCACCCAGGTGTGGCCCAGGAAGGCTTACTGCCCAGGCTGGAGCATAGTGACGCGATGTCGACTTACTGCAACCTCCGCCTCCCACCCAAGTAGCGGGGATTACAGGCACCCGCCACCATGCCCGGCTAATTATTGTATTTTTAGTAGAGACAGGATTTCACTATGTTGCCCAGGCTGGTCTCAAACTCCTGACCTCAAGTGATCCACCTGCCTTTTTAAAAGGAATGGCACCTTTTAATTATTTTGTATCTCACCTCATCTGTAGTTATATCCATGGCTAATAATCCATCAAAATTATTGATTATTCACTGTCTAGATTTTTTTTTTTTTTTTTGAGACGGAGTCTCGCTCTGTCACCCAGCCTGGAGTGCAGTGGCGTGATCTCGGCTCACTGCAACCTCCGCCTCCCGGGTTCAAACGATTCTCCTGCCTCAGCCTCCCGAGTAGCTGAGACTACAGTTGCGTGCCACCACGCCCGGCTAATTTTTTGTATTTTTAGTTGAGACGGGGTTTCACCATGTTAGCCAGGATGGCCTCGATCTCTTGACCTCATGATCCGCCTGCCTCAGCCTCCCAAAGTGCTGGGATTACAGGCATGAGCCACCGCACCTGGCCTACTCTCTAGATTTCTAAACTCTATCCCTAATCTTCCAGTTTTATGATCTGTTCTGTTTTGAGAGTTTGGTGTCCTTAAGGGGGCTGTGTCACACCTACAGAAAACCCCTCCTCTGCCACTGCAGAATAAGTCGCGCTTTCTTCCTCAAACTTGGCGAACTTGGAGGGAGCTTGTCCCCAGAGAGGAGGATGTGGTGAGCCCCGGAGAGGAGACGGTGGAGGCCCTGCTGGGCCTGGTCCGCAGCCGCCACTCCCCCTGGGCTCTGCTGAACAACTCGAATGCAGAAGACAGTTTCCTGAGAGAATTGGCCATCCGGAACCCGCTGACGATCACAGACACCTTCTTCTACTCCTACTTCCGGTCCCTGCGGGTAGTAGACAAGAAGGTCAGTGCTGGGCACATGGTAGGTGATGTTAGGGTGGCCGCTCCCCTAAGGGAGGTTGTGGGGAGGGCACCCTTCCCCACAGCGCGTCAGGGATCCTGCTTTCAGGGCTGAAACAAAGGCCAGCCTGCCCTCCATCTGCTTCATCTCCCTGGCTTGTGTGCCAGGCAGGGCCGGCTACTCGGTCAGCCTTGCGTTTCTTCTTCCTTTACCCCTGGAGGCCATCATGGCACAGCTTCCACACCTGAGTTCTGCAGTGGACCCTCCTGGGTCCTAGTAAAGGTTTTGCGAAGGGTCTGTGTTAGTTTTACCTCGTTTAAACCGTGGGGGTCAGGGTAGGGGAAGGTTGGTGTAGTTCTATTTTAATTTGTTACCAAAAAGCATTCTTTGTTTACATCAGTAGCAGAGCCCAGGCTCGGCATGGTGGCTCTCTGGTGCTTGTAATCTCAGCACTTTGGGAGGCTGAGGCAGGAGGATCGTGTGAGTCTAGGTGTTAGAGACCCAGCCTGGGCAACATAGTGGGATCCCACCTCTATAACATTTTTAAATTTAGCCAGGTATGGTGGTGCACGCCTGTAGCCCCAGCTACTCAGAGGCTGAGGCAGGAGAATCACTTGAGCTGGTGCGGTAGAGGCTGCAGTGATCATGATCGCACCGCTGCACTCCAGCCTGGGTGGCAGAATGAGACCCTGTGTCAATCAATTAAGCAAGCAAGCAAACAAGAGTGAGACTCTGTCTCAATAAATAAATAAAGCCAGCAAGCCAGCCCAAAAATTGCCTGGAAACTTGGTCTCAGCCTTCCCAACCCTTGGCTTTCTTTTTCCAGAGCCACTGGGAAGTGACACGGCACTAGGGGACAAATAGGGTGACTGACTGGTAGCAGTTTGCCAGGGACTTTCAGTTTCAGTGCAGAAGGTTTCATGTCCTGGGCAGACTGGTACAGTTGGTGGCCCTGGAGAAGTGAGGCCCCGCTGGGAAGGGCCCCAATGTCTTTGAGGTCACAGGAACTGAGGAGTCACGGATGGGTCACCGCGGCTTCTGGTCGGACCCTGCTCTGGGTGATTCCTGGACACCTTGACTGACTTCAGTGCCCAGAGTTCACTGTGGCTCTGGGGTAGACAGAAAGGAGAGAGGTTCCTGCCCTCGCAGGTGGCTTATGGTCCGACAAAGGACACAGGTCATTGGCCTAGAAATCATGCACCACCTATGGTCAGAGGAAGGATGGAGGTTGGGAGAGGCTCTTGGATCCTGGCAGAGCGATGCAGTGCAGGAACGGCTTCCGGGGAGCAGGGGGTGGGAAGGGAGGGGAAGTAACTCTGATGGAGGAGCCGCTGTCTTCCTAATGTGGACATGGGTTCTGTGCCCGTGCTCCCTCGCCTGCTACAGCCCTCAGCTTCCTCTCCCCTCTTCCAGGTCACCCTGGTGGATAAAGACCTCCTGAAATTTCTAAAGCTGGAGGAGTTGGTACTGAGCGCCAATCGAATCAAGGAGGTGGATGCCACCAATCTGCCCCCCACACTCAAGGTGAAGGAGCCCCGGTCTGTGTTGAGTATTTGGGCCTCCGCTGCCCAGAGGCCTTGCCTTACCCTGCCCCACATAGTGTGGCCAGCATGGGTGGAGGGTAAGGCCCAGCTCCAGGCTTTTAAAATGTAGGTCACTTTCCTAGAACAGTTCAACATAGAATAACCATATGACCCAGTGCTTCCATTCCTAGGTGTATCCATGAAGGAACTGAAGACAGGGATTTAGCCAGATTCTTGTACTCCAGAGTTCAGAGCTGCGTTACTCACAATAGCAGAAGGGTGGACACAACTCAAGTGTCTATAAACAGATGAATGGATAAACAAAAAAATGTGGACAGGCCAGGCGCGGTGGCTCACACCTGTAATCTCAGCACTTTGGGAGGCCAAGGCAGGTGAATCACCTGAGGTCAGGAGTTTGAGACCAGCCTGGCCAACATGGCGAAACCCCATCTCTACTAAAAATACAAAAATTAGCCGGGTGTGGTGGCATGCGCCTGTAGTCCCAGCTACTTGGGAGGCTGAGACAGGAGAATTGCTTGAACCCAGGAGGCAAGGGTTGCAGTGAGCCGAGACTGTGCCACTGCACTCCAGTCTGGGCGACAGAGTGACTCCATCTCAAAGCGGTCTATCTATTCAATAGAATGCTATTCACTCATAGAAAGGAATGAAGTAGGCCTGTAATCCCAGCACTCTGGGAGGCTGAGGTGGGCAGATTGCCTGTTCTCAGGAATTCGAAACCAGCCTGGGCAACCTAGGAATATCCCCTCTACAAAAATACAAAAATTAGCCAGGCGTCGTGGCTGGTGCCTGTAATAGCAGCTACTCAGGAGGCTGAGGCAGGAGAATCGCTTGAACCCAGGAGGCGGAGGTTGCAGTGAGCCAAGATTGTGCCACTGCACTCCAGCCTGGGCAACAGAGCGAGACTCCACCTCAAAATAATAATAAATAAACAATAAATAAATAAAAATTTAAAAAACCCAAACCAACAAGCAAACAACAACAAAAAAAGGTGGGTGAGGCCGTGGATAAGAACTACAAGCAAGGAAGGTTAGCTTTGGATTTATTCCTTATCCATCTAGGGGCCCTTTTGGCCTCCCAGAGACGCATTCCTATGGGTTGAGAAGGTGCCAGATGTTATGCAGCTCCCCCACTGCCAATCCAACATCACCCCCCATTCCAGATGTTGAAGTGTCTTTCACAAAAGGAAAAGAAACTTCCCAAGACCTGCTGCAGGAATCTTTTCTTCCTGGGTTTTTAAAAGGGAGTCGGGGTGGTGCCAGGGAGGCCAGGTGTGAGTAGTTTGTGATTCCTCTACTAAGTTTTGCGGGACAGAGGGGAGGGGCCTGATCCTCAGCGCTGACTTGGGGCCCCATCGTCCCGGGCCTTCCGTGTGGTCTCCCAGGTGCTGGAGCTCTACGGCAATGAGATCAGCAGCATGGAGTGTCTGTGCGCCCGCCCACCCGCCGGCCTGCAGCACTTGGGGTTAGGCCACAACAAACTTCTAGGCCCCTTGGAAAGTCTCTACGTCACCGCTAATCATTGGTAACTCGGGAGCCCAGATGGAAAGCGAGAGGGAGGGATTAAGTATCAGGTTGGGGCGATTCTACCCCGGTGGCTTGAGAACTCAGCTTTGGTCTTTTTTGTAACTCCCAGTTGGCTGCTAAATCCAGACTTATGGTTTATTTCTCTGAATTCCCCTTCAGTGGAATTTTGTAAACAAAAAGCCCGGGGAAGGAGAACAAGAGGTAGTAGGTGTGAGTCAGAGCCTTTGCTTTGGTGCCGTATTTTAATTTTTTAATTTTTTTATCTTTTTTTTAATTTTTTTGAGACAGCATCTCGCTTTGTCGCCCAGGCTGGAGCGCAGTGGCGCCATCTCTGCTCATTGCAAGCTCCGCCTCCCGGGTTCACGCCGTTCTCCTGCCTCAGCCTCCCGAGTAGCTGGGACTACAGGCACCCGCCACCATGCCCGGCTAATTATTTTGTATTTTTAGTAGAGACGGGGTTTCACTGTGTTAGCCAGGATGGTCTCCATCTCCTGACCTCGTGATCCGCCCGTCTCGGCCTCCCAAAGTGCTGGGATTACAGGCGTGAGCCACTGTGCCTGGCCTAATTTTTTTATTTTAATTTTTTATTTTAATTTTTTTTTGAGATGGAGTTTCACTCTGTTGCCCAGGCTAGAGTGCTGTGCGCGATCTCGGCTCACTGCAATCTCCACCTCCCAGGGTCAAGCAATTCTCCTGCCTCAGCCTCCCAAGTAGCGGGTATTACAGGCACCCACCACCACACCTGGCTAATTTTTGTATTTTTAGTAGAGACGGGGTTTCACCATGTTGGCCAGGATGGTCTCGAACTCCTGACCTCAAGTGATCCACTTACTTCGGCCTCCCAAAGTGCTGGGATTACAGGTGTGAGCCACCGCACTTGGCCTGGTGCCGTATTTTAGAGGAGGGTTGCTCACCTTGGGCTCGTTGGCATCGGAACCCCATCACCCTTTGCTGTGGGGCTGTCCTGGGCATGGTAGGATATTGAGCAGCATCCCTGGCCTGCACCCGCAGATGCCAGGAGCACTTCCCCATTAGTTGTGACAAAAAAAAATGTCTCCAGACAGTTTTTGTCTGAGCCTGATGTCCCCTGAGCAGCAAAATCCCCCCAAGCTGAGAACCACCACCCTGGAACCAAGCCCTAGCGCCAGCCGCTCCATCGCTATTGAAGGTTCAGGCTCATTAGGAGCCTGCAGATGGTTCAGCTCCCAGTTGATATTCAACTTGATCTCCTCAGTGGGTGAGCGGTAGAAAACTTAACATCCTGGACCTGAGGGGTAGGAGGGGATCAGAGACCACCCAGAAAAAGCCATCAAAGGAAGCTGGGAGAGGAAGGCTTTGCAAAACATGCTGTGAGAAGTCCCAGGACTTCAGCAGCCCAGCAAGGATGGAAGGGGTAGAACCACCTCCCCTCTCTCCTTCCCCCGAGGAACCTGGAGGGCATGCCCTTCGGGGGTCCAACCCTCTACATGCCTGGAGCGGGCGGACGCAGCAGGGAAGGGAAGCCCCCTCTCTGACCCTGGTTTCCTCTTCCTCCCCTTCTCTTCTGCTCTTAGGGGAAGAGTGAGGCTGGGATTGGGAGATGCTGTGCTGACAGCGGCCGCTTGTGTTTTTCTTCTGTTCTCAGAGCTGAGATCAATTTGCTTTCTAGTTTGTGGCAGCAGGAAATTCACCCTGCCCCTGCCCTGTGTCTTGGTCTGGCCACAGGCCTTGGCCCATGCTCTTTGCAGGCCCCTCCCAGCCCCCTTGCCTCCTGGGGTCCCACCCCAGTCTGGCTTTGAGAAGCCATCTCCTGCTTCTAGACCGCCCAGCCCTCCAGCCTCTGGCTCCCTCCTCCCAGTCCCCAGCATCAACCCCACTCCTGCCCTGTCCACAACTCCCCCACGGTGGCTGTCCCCTGCTGTGCCGTCCAGTCTGCCTGTACTATTTGTGCAGAGCCTCCTAGACGCATGCAGTGCGCGAGGCTCTACGGAAGCTACTGAGAGGTTTGGCCAAGGAGAGGAGCCCCGTGAAGGGAGGTCGGTGGGGGCGTCTCTGTGACTCCAACTGTGAGGGTGGCAGTGCTACGGAGAGTGGAGATGAAGAGCCAGGCACTCGTTCCCGACCCGGGGTTAACTTGGGTCAAGGGTAGGACAGGGGTGCAGGCCGTGGATGGGCAGAATCCTTAGCCCCAGGCCCCCCATCCGTTTTGGCCACAGGCTGCTTGCCCCCTGCTCACCTGGCTTCTTGACCCCCAGACGGTCCTGCTCACCTTCCAGGCCCAACCTCGTCTCCCTGGACCTGGGCTTCAACGACCTGACAGACCTGCAGAGCATGGTCACCAGCCTGAGGACCCTCCGGCACCTGCGACTCCTGGTGCTGCAGGGAAACCCACTGGCCTTGGTGCCCTACTACCGCGGCCTCACCATCGACAGCCTGGCCCAGCTCTGCGTGCTGGACGACATCACCGTGTCTCCCAATGAGAAGCATCTCTTCCGGGGGCTCAGCCTCAATGGCGGTGAGGGTACTGGCATGCAGGGAGGGGGTAGCATGTGACACCCCAGCCTGCGCCTGGCTGTGCCCCGCCCTCCTGGGTCCGTGTACCCGTCTGTCCTGCAACTCCCCATTTGACCCAGACCCTATTCAGGTATAGCCTCTCTTCTGGGTCAGAGCTTTCCACCAGGCTTTGATTCCTGTGATTGGGATTTGGAGACAGAAGTGATAGGGGGAGACCGGGCGCGGTGGCTAACGCCTGTAATCCCAGCATTTTGGGAGGCTGAAGCAGACAGATCGCTTGAAGTCAGGAGTTTGAGACCAGCCTGGCCAACATGGTGAAACCTCGTCTGTACTAAAAATACAAAAATTAGCCAGGCATGGTGGCAAGTGCCTGTAATCCCAGCTACTCAGGAGGCTGAGGCACGAGAATCTTTTGAACCCGGGAGGTGGAGGCTGCAGTGAGCCGAGATGACACCAGTGTGCTCTAGCCTAGGTGACAGAGCAAGACAAAAAAAAAAAAGGTGGTGTGGGAGGATCACTTGAGCCCAGGAGGTGGAGGCTGCAGCGAGCTGTCATCTCACCACTGCACTCTAGCCTGGCGACAGAGCGAGACCCCGTCTCTAAAAAAAATAAAAAGTCAAAACAACCTGTGGGGACTTGGGACAGTTATTTCAATCAGCTTCTTCACCTCCCTGGTGGCTTGAGATCACCCCCTTGTGGTTCATGCCGCAAGGTGCACCGGAGGCTTCTCCAGGTCACTGTGACATGCTAGATAATGCTAAGGTGACCTGCAGAGTAGCCCTTATCACTCCCATATACAGATCAGGAAAACAAGGCTGAAGAGGGGTATAATGACACCTGGGTCACTCCAGGCCAGCTTGCCAGAGCTGTGACATGAACCTGACCGCACCACCAAGGCTCAGCCCTGAGTGCTGGAGAGAATCCAGGGACCCGTGCCTTCCCGGCCCTCTTGCTTTCTATCTGCCAACTTCCATTCCACAGGCCCCCCTGTCCTGTCCATTCCTCCCTGCAGATCTCTTGGCACAGGAGGCGCAGTTTGTGGTGACCATCGGAAACATCAGAGGAGTCCTGGACACCTCTGTCTTAGACCCGGAACCCGGGCCCGAAGGCCCTTTCATCACTTACAACTATTACGTGACCTATGATTTTGTGAAAGATGAAGAAGGCGAAATGAATGAGTCCGCGGGCGTGCTGGCCGAGGTGTGCCCTGGGCTGTCCCTAGGAGTATGGGGGGCTCTTGTGAAGGCTGAACTGCTTTGTGGGCCCCAGGAAAATCCTTTTAATTAATTAATTTATTTATTTATTGAGGCGGAGTCTCGCTCTGTCACCCAGGCTGGAGTGCAATGGCGTAATCTCAGCTCACTGTAACCCCTGCCTCCCGGGTTCAAGCAATTCTCCTGCTTCAGCTCCCCAGTAGCTGGAATTACATGTCCCCACCACTACGCCCAGCTAATTTTTGTATTTTTAGTAGAGATGAGATTTCACCTTGTTGACCAGGCTGGTCTGGAACTCCTGAGCTCAAGTGATCCTCGGCCTCCCAAAGTGCTGGGATTACAGGTGTGAGCCACCACGCTGGCCAAGAAAGATTCTTAATGTGGAATCTGGTGATTCATGCAGGGACCTGGCTTCAGTTCAGCCTCTTTCTTGCAGCTAGAGCAATTTTCAACCATGCACACTCCCCTTGCCCCCTTAAAATCTGAGCCTAACAAGAGAGCTGCCCAGCATTTCATAAGTCAGCCCCTTGTTCCCAGCCCCATTCTGCAATTTATTTCTTTTTTTTTTTTTTTTTTTTGTGACGGAGTCTCGCTCTGTCGCTCAGGCTGGAGTGCAGTGGCGCAATCTCGGCTGACTGCAACCTCCGCCTCTGGGTTCAAGTGGTTCTCCTGCCTCAGCCTCCTGAGTAGCTGGGATTACAGGCTCACGCCACCATACCTGGCTCATTTTTTGTATTTTTAGTAGAGATGGGGTTTCACCATGTTAGCCAGGATGGCCTGGATCTCCTGACCTCGTGATCCGCCTGCCTCGACCTCCCAAAGTACTGGGATTACAGGCGTGAGCCACCGCGCCCAGCCCCATTCTGCAATTTCTACAACTCCTCCCATCTCCCTCCACATCAGAAGAAAACCCGAGGATACCATCCAACCAGGAGAAACCTGTCTCCTCCTCCCACATAGAAGTGGTTCTTGCTTTTACTCTTAATGTAGGTCTTTCAGAAAAGACAAAACTGGGTTTCTAAGAGCCTTCCTGCCTCCTAGCGTGGTGTGTCTGCTCATGCGTGAACCTCATCCAGATGTCGGGAGCTGTGTTACAGACACCCCCGGCATCAGCTGAGCACATCCTGAAGACGGCAGCCTTGGACGAGTTTCTGTCTCTTCCTGCAGATCGTCAAGCCCTCTCCCAGCTTAGAATTATTAGTTGAGGAATCTCCTGAGGAGGTCGTCGAAGACGTCATCGAAGACATTGTTGAAGAGGTTACTGAAGAGGTCGAAGGGTCTCTGGAGTCTGAGGTGGAGGAGTCAGGAGAGTCGGAGCTGTCTGTCATCTCGGGGCCTTCGACCATCTTGCAGACGCCGAGGGCCTCTGCAGAAGAGCTGGCCAAGTTGCGGCTGCGTATAGATCCCCGGCTCTGCCCGTCCCCAGGGTAAGGATGGAAATCTGAACCAGGGCAAGTGGTCAGAGCAGTAGGGTCACGAGCCTAGACCACACTGCGACCTTCCATTAAAAGTCCTGAGGCTGGCGGGGCGCGGTGGCTCACGTCTGTAATCTCGGCACTTTGGGAGGCAGAGGCGGGCGGATCACGAGGTCAGGAGATCAAGACCATCCTGGCTAACACGGTGAAACCCCGTCTCTACTAAAAATACAAAAAAATTAGCCAGGCGTGGTGGTGGGCGCCTGTAATCCCAGCTACGCGGGAGGCTGAGGCAGGAGAATGGCGTGAACCCGGGAGGCGGAGCTTGCAGTGAGCCGAGATCATGCCACTGCGCTCCAGCCCGGCGACAGAGCGAGACTCTGTCTCATAAAAAAAAAAAAAAAAAAAAAAAAAAAAAAGCCCCACTAGGCTGTTAGCTGTGCTGGCGGCATTTAGATTTTGTGTTCAGCCCTCTTCTCTGGAGGGTTCAACTTAGCTAAATCCTTCTACTCTAACCATCTACTCAAAGCACAACTGAGTCCCACTTCCCTGACCAGCCAAGATTTTCGGAATGATTGAATTTCTTTTTTGGCGGGGACAGAGTCTCACTCTGTCACCCAGGCTGGAGTGCAGTGGTGCGATCTCAGCTTACTGCATCCTCCATCTCCCGGATTCAAGCAATTCTTGTGCCTCAGCCTACAGTTGGGACTACAGGCATGTGCTACCATGCCCGGCTAATTTTTATAGTTTTAGTAAAGATGGGGTTTCACCATGTTGACCAGGCTGGTGTCGAGCTCCTGGTCTCAAGTGATCTGCCCGCCTCAGCCTCCCAAAGTGCTGGGATTACAGGCGTCAGCCATCGTGCCCAGCCTGAATTTCTTGAGTCGATCGAGACATGATAAATTAATAGCCCTTTTCATTTCAGCCCTTGGGTGTGAAAACCTTTTTTGGTTTAACATTTTAATCCAGCTAAGATGTATTCTCGCACGTAAAGTGTTGTAAGGATCTTCCATCCTGTATATCATGTTCTTTCTTGCCAGTCTAGCTCCATTCCTTCTCTCTTTTTTGTGCTACTTTTGTTATGAAGATCGTAGAGTAATTGTTATAAATATTAATTTTATTATAAACATAAATATGTTACAGACCCAACAATACATTGTTATAATTACTGCTTTATATAATCCATGTCTTGCAGAGAAGAAAGGAGAGCACAAATATAAAGTTGTTTTTTTTTAAGCTTGTTAACCTTCTTAGTTACCATTTCTGGTTCCTTTCATGTCTTCCATTAGAACTGATTTACTGTTGTGGCTCATGCCTGTAATCCCAGCACTTTGGGAGGCTGAGGTGGACAGATCACTTAAGTTCAGGAGGTCAAGACCAGCCTGACCAACATGGTGAAACACCATCTCTACTAAATACAAAAAATTAGCCAGGAGTGGTGACTAATCCCAGCTGTAATCCCAGCTACTTAGGCTGGGGCAGGAGAATTTCTTGAACCCAGGAGGCAGAGGTTGCAGTGAGCCAGGATTGCACCATTCCACTCCACCCTGGGCAATAAGAAAGAAGCTCCGTCTCAAAAAAAAAAGAAAAGAAAAGAAAAAAGGATTTACTTTCTGGTTTCATTCCCTCCCTTCCTCTTTCTTCCTTTCTCTCTTTCTTTTTTGTGGTGGGGTCTCATGATGTTGACCAAGTTGGTCTTGAACTCCTGATCTCAAGCAATCCTACTGCCTCAGCCTCCCAAAGTGCTGCAATTACAGATGTGGGGCACTATGCCTGGGCTTGGTGTCATTTTCTTACTCCAGTATGCTTCATTCTCACCCCCATTTCCTTCATGTTGTTATGGTCAAATATATTACATTTCTACATGTTATAGCCCAAACTACAATTTTATAGATGTTGTCTTATGCTATTGCATTTTATTCTAATTAGAATCAAGGACGAGAAATATATGACTATACTGTCTTTTGTATTTGCCTACATGATTACCTTTATTGGTGCTCTTTGTTTTTTATGTGAATTTGAATTACCCTCTGGTGTTACTTCCTTTCAGCCTTAAGAACTTCCTTCAGGAAGTTAATGTATTCATGTATTCAACTTCTTTTCATGTTTCGTGTAAGGCAAATCTACTGGCAACAAAGTCAGTTTTTTCTTTCTCTTCATATGTCTTTATTTCACCTGCAATTTTCAAAGATAGTTTTGCTGGGTATAGAATTGTTGGTTGACAGTTTTGGTGTTTTTTTTTTTTTTTTCCCCTGCTACCCCAGAACATTTTTTTTTTTGAGAGGGAGTCTCGCCCTGTTGCCCAGGGTGGAGTGCCGTGGCTGGATCTTGGCTCACTGCAACCTTTGCTTCCTGGGTTCAAGCGATTCTCCTGCCTCAGCCTCCCAAGTAGCTGGGATTACAGGCACCTGCTACCATGCCCAGCTGATTTTTAGTTGAGGTGGGGTTTCACAATGTTGGCCAGGCTGGTCTTGAACTCCTGAGCTCAAGTGGTCCATCCGCCTCAGCCTCCCAAAATGCTGAGATTACAGGTGTGAGCCACCATGCCTGGCCTACCCTAGAACTTTGAATATGTTGCCAGCCTGCCTACTGGCCTCCATTGTTTCTGATGAAAAGTCAGCTGTTCATCTTATTGGGATTCTTTTGTCTGTCATGAGTCATTTTTCTCTTCCTGCTTTCAGGATTTTCACTTTGTCTTTCAGCATTTTTTTTTTTTTTTTTTCCCAAGGCAGAAGAATTTTTCTTAGTACAGAACAAAATGAAAAGTCTCCCATGTCTACCTCTTTCTACACAGACACAGCAACCATCCGATTTCTCAATCTTTTCCCCACCTTTCCCCCCTTTCTATTCCACAAAACCGCCATTGTCTTCATGGCCCGTTCTCAATGAGCTGTTGAGTACACCTCCCAGATGGGGTGGTGGCCGGGCAGAGGAGCTCCTCACTTCCCAGTAGGGGCGGCCGGGCAGAAGCGCCCCTCCCCTCCCGGACAGGGTGGCTGGCCGGGCGGGGGGCTGACCCCCCCCACCTCCCTCCCGGACGGGGCGGCTGGCCGGGCGGGGGGCTGACCCCCCACCTCCCTCCCGGACAGGGCGGCTGGCCGGGCAGAGGGGCTCCTCACTTCCCAGTAGGGGCGGCCGGGCAGAGGTGCCCCTCACTTCCCCGACGGGGCGGCTGGCCCGGCGGGGGGCTGACCCCCCCACCTCCCTCCTGGAGGGGGCGGCTGGCCGGGCAGAGGGGCTCCTCACTTCCCTGTAGGGGCGGCCGGGCAGAGGCGCCCCTCACCTCCCGGACAGGGCGGCTGGCCGGGCGGGGGGCTGATCCCCCCACCTCCCTCCCGGACGGGGCGGCTGGCCGGGCGGGGGGCTGACCCCCCCACCTCCCTCCCGGACGGGGCGGCTGGCCGGGCGGGGGGCTGACCCCCCCACCTCCCTCCCGGACGGGGCGGCTGGCCGGGCGGGGGGCTGACCCCCCCACCTCCCTCCCGGACGGGGCGGCTGGCCGGGCGGGGGGCTGACCCCCCCACCTCCCTCCCGGACGGGGCGGCTGGCCGGGCGGGGGGCTGACCCCCCACCTCCCTCCCGGACGGGGCGGCTGGCCGGGCGGGGGGCTGACACCCCCACCTCCCTCCCGGACGGGGCGGCTGGCCGGGCGGGGGGCTGACCCCCCCACCTCCCTCCCGGACGGGGCGGCTGGCCAGGCAGAGGGGCTCCTCACTTCCCAGAAGGGGCGGCCGGGCAGAGGCGCCCCTCACCTCCCGGATGGGGCGGCTGGCCAGGCGGGGGGCTAACCCCCCCACCTCCCTCCCGGACGGGGCGGCTGGCCGGGCTGGGGGCTGACCCCCCCACCTCCCTCCCAGACAGGGCGGCTGGCCGGGCAGAGGGGCTCCTCACTTCCCAGTAGGGGCGGCCGGGCAGAGGCGCCCCCCCCACCTCCTGGACAGGGCGGCTGGCCGGGCAGGGGGCTGATCCCCCCACCTCCCTCCCGGACGGGGCGGCTGGCCAGGCGGGGGGCTGATCCCCCCACCTCCCTCCCGGACGGGGCGGCTGGCCGGGTGGGGGGCTGACCCCCCCACCTCCCTCCCGGATGGGGCGGCTGGCCGGGAGGGGGGCTGACCCCCCCACCTCCCTCCCGGACGGGGCGGCTGGCCGGGCAGAGGGGCTCCTCACTTCCCAGTAGGGGCGGCCGGGCAGAGGCACCCCTCGCCTCCCGGACGGGGCGGCTGGCCAGGCGGGGGGCTGACCCCCCCACCTCCCTCCCAGATGAGGAGGGAGGACGCTCCTCACTTCTCAGACGGGGTGGCTGCCGGGCGGAGGGGCTCCTCACTTCTCAGATGGGGCGGTTGCCAGGCAGAGGGTCTCCTCACTTCTCAGACAGGGCGGCCGGGCAGAGACACTCCTCACATCCCGGACGGGGCGGCAGGGCAGAGGTGCTCCCCACATCTCAGACGATGGGCGGCCGGGCAGAGACGCTCCTCACTTCCCAGATGTGATGGCGGCCGGGAAGAGGCGCTCCTCACTTCCTAGATGGGATGGCGGCCGGGCAGAGACGCTCCTCACTTTCCAGACTGGGCAGCCAGGCAGAGGGGCTCCTCACATCCCAGACGATGGGCAGTCAGGCGGAGACGCTCCTCACTTCCCAGACGGGGTGGCTGCCAGGCAGAGGCTGCAATCTTGGCACTTAGGGAGGCCAAGGCAGGCGGCTGGGAGGTGGTTGTAGCGAGCCGAGATCACGCCACTGCACTCCAGCCTGGGCGCCATTGAGCACTGAGTTAACGAGACTCCGTCTGCAATCCCGGCACCTCGGGAGGCCGAGGCTGGCGGATCACTCGCGGTTAGGAGCTGGAGACCAGCCCAGCTGACACATCGAAACCCCGTCTCCACCAAAAAAATTCGAAAACCAGTCAGGCGTGGCGGCGCACGCCTGCAATCGCAGGCACTCGGCAGGCTGAGGCAGGAGAATCGGGCAGGGAGGTTGCAGTGAGCTGAGATGGCAGCAGTACCGTCCAGCTTCGGCTCGGCATCAGAGGGAGACCGTGGAAAGAGGGGAGAGGGGAGGGGGGAGAGGGGAGAGGGGAGATGGGGGAGGGGGGAGGGGAGAGGGGAGAGGGGAGAGGGGAGAGGGGAGAGGGAGCTCTATCTACCACACAGTCCTTCTCTGAATCTCTTTTTTTTTTTTGAGACAGTGTCTCCCTCTTCCTGTCTTTCAGCATTTTTACTATGATGTCTCTGGGTGTGGATGTGTTTGCATTTATCCTGCTTGGAGTTTGCCAAGCTTCTTCAATATATAGATGAATGTTTTAAATCAAATTTTGGAAGTTTTCAGCCGTTATCCTTCAAGTATTTTTCTCTGTTCCTTTTTCTATCTCCTCTCCTTCTAGCACTTCTATTATGTGTTCTTCTAGTAGCTCTTCAGAAAACCCAAGGGAAACCTAGAGTGTTTACCAGGGGCCCACCTCCTTGGAGGGCTTTGAACACAAATTTTTGTTCCCCTAGTGCCCATGAGGTTGCCTAAAGTTCTCTTTAGCTTCTCAGCCACCACTTTTGGATTTGGCTCTTGAGCATTAATGTGGCACTAAGCTCATTCTCTTTGACTGTTCCCCTTTGCCCTGATGTTGGCCCTGAAAATTCTCAGTGATTTGGCTCTTCAGCACCTTCAACAGATAATGTTAGTATTGTGTTGAGCTGATATGACTGTTCTCAGCAGGAAGGTTTGTCCAGTATAGTCTAGTCTACCATGTCCTAAAAACAGAATTTCCACATTGATTTTCTAAACATACATTTTATTTTTGCAGTCTAATAGATTTATTTTAAATTGTCTTGAGTTATATTCCTTAGTTTGCTTGTAAGCCTTTATATTTTCCATATGTAATTTCCCAAGTTCAACAATTAGCAAACGCCAGTCATCCACATACCATTTCCAGGTGCAGGTGTGATGCCAGGTATCGGGATTACAAACAACAAATCAGATGGAAAATGGTCTGTTCTAGAGGGCTGGGCACAGTGGCTCATGCCTGTAATCCCAGCACTTTGGGAGGCCAAGGCAGGCAGATCACTTGAGGTCAGGAGTTTGAGATCAGTCTGGCCAACATGGTGAAACCCTGTATCTGCTAAAAATATAAAAAATTATCTGGGCATGGTGGCACATGCCTGTAATCCCAGCTACTCAGGAGGCTGAGGCAGAAGAATCACTGGAACCCGGAAGGTGGAGGTGGCAGTGAGCCGAGATTGCACCACTGCACTCCAGCCTGGGAAGACTCTGTCTCAAAAAAAAAAAAAATTCTGTTCTATTTGGGCACTTACCTTTTCATGAGGGAAATGAACAAACAGTAATTACATATGTTAATGTCACAAGTGGTACGTCAGAGGAAGTACAGGACAAATCTCTGCCCCTAGGATGGGCACATAGACTTAGAAAGTGTGGGAAACACATTCACCCATCCAAACCCAAAGAGCAGACTCAGAGACACGAAGAACAGCGGAAATGAGACTTTTCATGGCAGTTTTGGAAGATCAGGTGTCTGGTAGGCAGGAACACTGGGGCAGTCACGACAGGTCATTTATCTCCTAGTGGGCAAGTCCCTCCCCCAGTTCCTCATTGGTCAAGTACTATTGGGTTACAATCTTCCTGGGTGTCGCCCAAGTATCATTATCCCCTTATAAGGTCATACCCCGTCTCCTTCCCCACTTAAGTTTTGCTCTTGTCGCCCAGGCTAGAGTACAGTGGTGTGATCTTGGCTCACTGCAACCTCTGGCTCCTGGATTCAAGCAATTCTCCTGCCTTAGCCTCTGAAGTAGCTGGGATTACAGACGCACGTCACCACCCCTGGCTAATTTTTTTTGGTATTTTTAGTAGAGACAGAGTTTCACTACGTTGGCCAGGCTGGTCTCGAACTTCTGACCTCAGGTGATCCACCCACCTTAGCCTCTCAAGTGCTGGGATTACAGGTGTGAGCCACCGTGCCTGGCCCCCTTTTATGGGCTGACCCCTCCTCTACATCCTGTTCGCTAAGTGTGACTTTCTAGGTGCCTGAGTCGTGAGGTTCGTCACGTCCGCAAGGTTGGCTGCCAGTACTCAGATTTTTCATGCCTTGAAAATGGACCATTTAAACTGTTTCTCACAGGAGGCATGGTAGAAAGAAGGTTAACTATGGAGGAAGGCAGGGATTGGCAAGAGATAGGGCTGCAGAGAGACAGAGAAAAAGACCCTTTCTCCCAAGGGGAAACTAGTAAGAATTTTTCAAGCAGAGGAGTAATGAGATCAGGTTTCCATTTGAGGAAGATGACTGCAGTGGAGAAGATGACAGTGTGCAGACAGACTTTCAACTCTTCTACTCACTTCTCCGGTAGATTGTTGAGTGCTAACCTTTATGTATTTGTATCATTCATGTACATATGTTATCACTGGTTTGGGGCTTTTTTTCATGCCATTTTTTATTCAGGAGGGTCTAACATTTCTTTAACCTGAGAAGTACAATTTTTCTTTTTCTTTTTTCTTTTTTGAGATGGAGTTTTGCTCTTGTTGCCCAGGCTGGAGTGCAGTGGTGTGCTCTCGGCTCACCACAACCTCCGCCTCCCGGGTTCAAGCAATTCTCCCGCCTCAGCCACTTGAGTAGCTGGAATTACAGGTGCCCACCACCACGCCCGGCTAATTTTTGTATTTTTAGTAGAGACAGGGTTTCACCATGTTGGCCAGGAGAGTTCAAGACCAGAACTCCTGACCTTAAGTGATTCATTCGCCTCAGCCTCCCAGAATGCTGGGATGACAGGCATGAGCCACTGCGACCGGCCGAGATATAGTTAGCATAACGTTCATTTTAAAGCGTATGAGTCGGTGGTTTTTAGTATATTCACAGAGTTGTGCAACCATTACCACAGTCTAATTCCAGAACGTTTCCATCACCCCAGAAAGGTACCCATTAGGCGTCACCTTCGATTCCCCATCCCTTTAGTCCAAGGCAACCATTAAAGTACTTTCTGTCTCTGTGGATTTGCCTGTTCTGGACATTTCATATGGATGGAATCACAAAATACGTAGCCTTTTGTGTCTGGCTTCTTTCACTGAGCATCATATTTTCAAGGTTCATCTGTGGTTGGTGTAATAAGTATCAGTGCTTCATTCCTTTTTTTTTTTTTGAGATGGGGTTTCATTCTTGTCACCCAGGCTGGAGGGCAGTGGTGCGATCTCGGCTCACCGCAACCTCTGCCTCCCAGGTTCAAGCGATTCTCCTGCCTCAGCCTCCCAAGTAGCTGGGATTACAGGCTCCCGCCAGCACACCCGGCTAATTTTTCTGTATTTTTTAGTAGAGATGGGGTTTCACTATGTTGCCCAGGCTGGTTTTGAACTCCTGGCCTCAAGTGATCCGCCCACCTCGGCCTCCCAAAGTGCTGGGATTACAGGCATGAGCCACTGAGCCCGGCCCATATCACTATGTTTCAAACCAGTTATTATTGTCATATGTACTTTCACATTTTTTTTTTTGAGACAGAGTCGCTCTGTCACCAGGCTGGAGTGCAGTGGCGCGATCTCGGCTCACTGCAACCTCCACCTCCCAGGTTCAATGTTCAACTTGGACATACTTTAAATTTGTTGGAGTATATTATTAATTCTCCTTCATGGTGTGATCCAATTGGTAGAACAATTTATGTTAAATCACTTCCTGAGTGGGATGCTGCTTCAGGGTTGCCATGGTGTTCTGAGATTTAGGAAACTCCAGTCGCCTCTGTGTTCTAGCCTGGGGCTAGGCTAGAATTGTTTCAGCTTTTTTTTTTTTTTTTTTTTTTTTTGAGACGGAGTCTTGCTCTGTCACCCAGGCTGGAGTGCACTGTCGCGATCTCAGCTCACTGCAACCTCCACCTCCCAGGTTCAAGCGATTCTCCTCCCTCAGCCTCCTGAGTAGCTGGGACCACGGGCACATGCCACCATGCCTGGCTAATTTTTTGTATTTTTAGTAGAGACAGGGTTTCACTGTGTTAGCCAGCATGGTCTCGATCTCCTGACCTCGTGATCTGCCTGCCTCTGCCTCCCAAAGTGCTGGGATTACAGGCGTGAGTCACCCTGCCCGGCCTCTGCTTTTTTTTTCTCCTGCAGGAGGGTCTCACTTTGTCACCCGGGATCGAGTACAGTGGCATGAACATGGCTCACTGCAGACTTGACTTCCTGGGCTCAAGCAATCCTCCTACCTCAGCCCCCAAAGTAGCTGGAACTACAGCCATGTGCCACCACGCCCAGCTAATGTTTGTATTTTTTGTAGATACGGGGTCTCGATATGTTGCCCAAGCTGCTCTCGAACTCCTTGGTTCAGGCGATCCTCCTGTCTTGGCTTCCCAAAGTGCTGGGATTAGAAGACAGAGCCACCACGCTCAGCCCTTTGCTGAACTTTTAACAAACAACTCTTGCTGCGTTTCGGTTGGTTTCTTTCAGTTGCTCAGGGTGGTCCTGCCTCTGAAGGAGGGCTCCACTCGCCTTTCTTTTGCTGTCTCCTCTGTATCCACACCTTTCTGGCCTTCTGGTCCCCTTGCCCTGCCTGGTGGCAGCTGGACCTCACGTCTCATGCTGTTTGTGGGCTTCGATGCTCATGGTTTCCTCGGATGTCCCCTCACAGTCCTGTCCCGGGTCCCTGGCCACAGCCCCTGGGTGACGGCACCCCCGTCTTCATCCCTCCCTCCCCAAGGACTGTCCTCTTCAGCACCGCCCACAAGCCCTGGGCTGAGGTCATCCCCTGCAGTTACGAGATGCAGCACTCTCTCAGGGACCTGGTCCCACTGAAGGCCTTCCTGCTGGCGGGGACCACCGTGACCATCGTGGAGGAGAAGGTGGGCAGGCGGAGGCAGTGCCCGGCCATCCACAGGCTGCACTTCTGTCCTTGTTCCTGTTCCCATCGGGCTGTCCCCCATGGGAGCCCCACTCCCTGGTTAGATGAGTTCTCAGTGCCATTCCAGAAAGGGTGAGGGAGAGGTGACCCCAGGCAGCCCGCCTGGGCCTCTGCTCACTCGAGGATTCTCTCCTGCCCCTAGATTCTCTCCTGGCCTGTGGTGCTACCTGCTGTTGACAGTCCCCTGTCTGCCAAGAAAGGAAAGGGGGAGAAAGACAAGAAAGGGAAGGAGAAAGACAGGACGGGGAAAGGAGAGAAAGAGCCGGCCAAGGTACCGGGCCTTGGTGCTGAGGAGGGCAGCCTGGCCACACCCTTGCTTCAACTTGTCCCACCCTCCTGTCCTCCCGTCGTCGCAGGAGTGGAAGGTGCCGAAGAAGAAGAAAGAGCCGCCCAAGGAGCTCCGGCAGGACCCCCCCATCCTCCAGGTGCTGGGCCGGGGCCTGGTGATCCTGGAGCCCCTGCTCGCCGGGGAGCCCCTGGTGTCCACCGTGTGCAACTTCGGCGTGGTCCGCACATTGACATCTGACAGGCTGACGTTGGCCAGGGTACAGCCGGGCCCTAGCCACATCCTCCACCTCTGCCTTCGCCCTCCCCATGGGAACCCTGCGGGCAAGCAAGGGCTGTGGGCCCAGGTCACGGGATGGGGAGGAGGTGGTGGGGAGGGCCTTTCCCTGGGGCATGCAGCTGGGCTGCTGGTGCTGCCGCCTGCACAGAGGGTGCCTCCGTGGACTTTGGCCCAGTCAGCAGCCTTCCCTTTGGGGATGGGCTGGGGCAGCCACCCTCACCAGGAGACCCCCGCCTTCCTGGACCTGTCAGAACCTTGGAGGAGGTGGGGCCCCAGAGACACCCCTTCTCTAGTACCTCCCCTCTCCAGTAAGCATCTCGTTTTGTGGTTCTTTCTCTCAGGATTCAAAGAAGATTAAGAAAGTTGCCAAAAAAGGTGAGTGCCGATGGTGGTGACCAAAGGCAGGGGTTGTCAGGAGGACCTGCTGAGGGCCAGCCCTGGGGGAGGCCAAAGGAACCGAAGGGTGGGGAATGGTAGCTTCTGGCCTGGGGAGAGGCCACATCCCCCCTTAGATCCAGTGTTATTATTTCTTCTCTGCAGCCCTCAGACCACAGGGCCTGTGTGGGTGGTGACGCGGGTGGGGAAGGCACCTGTGGTAGAGCCATAGGGGGGCAAGAGCTTGGAGCTGGGGCTGCCTGGGGCTCATCTGGTTCCGAGGTGTCTGCCTCCAGCTTCAGGCCATCGGCCCTTATTTGCTGTAAGAGGGGCCTGGGCTTGTCCTGTGGGGAGCTGGAGAAGCATCTGAAATGGGTGCGTCTCAGGTTTGAGGTTCAGAAAGAACGTCCAGCTGGGAGGGAGAGAAAGGAGACAGGGAGTGCCGTGGGAGGTGGCTGCAAAAAGCACGAGGCCTGATCATAGCAGAGCAACCCATCATACTGAAGCCGAAAAGTGGAAACAGGCCCGACATGGTGGCTCACGCCTGTAATCCCAGCACTTTGGCATGCGGATCACCTGAGGTGAGGAGTTCGAGACCAGCCTAGCCAACATGGCGAAACCCCGTCTCTACTGAAAACACAAAAATTAGCCAGGTGCGGTGGCGGGTGCCTGTAATCCCAGCTACTCAGGAGACTGAGGCAGGAGAGTCGCTTGAACCTGGAAGGCAGAGGTGGCAGTGAGCTGAGATCGCGCCATTTCACGCCAGCCTGAAGAAGTAAACGTTGGAGGGCATATGCTACTGGACTTCAAAACCCATGCCTATATGAACATGTGATTTGTGATACTTATCTGTGGGTTAAGATGGCCTTAAAAAGGTTTTTTTTTTTTTTTATCTCTTTAATGTTTGGCTTAATTGAAGACAGCTGGATTCTTACAGCTACTTCTGCAGTCAACAGCTTGCAATATGTTGCTGTAATTGACGTGCACAAAGAAAATCCAACCTCAGGCCCATAATTGGAAAAGAGGGAGTATTTTAATAGACCTTAAAATAATATAATTTCTTTAATATTACACCAAATTTGACAAGTGGTAATTTCTTAAAGGTTGTTACAATGTGAAAACAATCTATATTGAATTTTTCATAATCAGATTAAAATTCATTAATCTAGTTTGCATTTTGAACGGATATTTTACCATGCACAGTTTGTAACATGCATGAGTTACTTGTAAACTACAGGTTAACCGACTTATGCAGATATTCCAACAGTTGACACCTGTCACTATACATTTTCCAAAGATCACGTTCTTTACTATCACCACCCACATCATTAGAAAGGTCTTTGCGTATTGGAAAATTGGTAAATTCATGGTGGCAGATACAATGTTGTCTCATTTTTAGGGCAAATGTTATACATTTATTGAAATGCTTTCAGTTGTTTCCCCTGAAGTGCTAGAATTACTTCATTTTTAAGAAAATATCTGCAGCTGGGCTCGGTAGTGTATGCCTGTGATCCTAGCACGTTGGGAGGCCTAGGCAGGCGGATCACTTGAGGTCAGGAGTTCGAGACCAGGCTGGCCAACATGGTGAAACCCCGACTCTACTAAAACTACAAAAAATAGCCGGTCGTGGTGACAGGCGCCTGTAATCCCAGCTACTTGGAGGCTGAGGCAGGAGAATCGCTTGAACCTGGGAGGCGGAGGTTGCAGTGAGCCGGGATCATGCCACCGCACTCCAGCCTGGGCGACGGAGCACGACACTGTCTCAAAGCAAAAAGCAGCCAGTCTTGCAACTCAAACAGCTGCGATTTATTAAATGATCTAATTAAATACAATTTAATTTTATTTCTTATTACTGTTAACACCCGAGGACCAAAACTGAGCTCCCGCTGGGACAGGGTCCAGGGCTTGCATATGGGATGGGTCAGGGCGGCCGAGAACGCCAGCCCATCCGTCTCCCGGGGCTCATGCTCGCATTTAAATTTTCTCAGAAAAGCCGAAAGCCGTGATTCCGATCTACGAAGGCGATTACCACCCTGAGCCCCTGACGGTAGAGGTGCAGATCCAGCTGAACCAGTGCCGCTCGGCGGAGGAGGCTCTGCGCATGTTCGCCGTGTAGGGCGTGGGCAGTAAAGGCTGTTCCCACCACTCCCGCCTCGGCGTCTGTCCCGCCGCACGCGTCGGGGGGCGGGTGTGGCGCCGGCGTCCTGGGGAGGAGGAGCAGCCTCTGCCCGACCCGGCTCGTGCGGACCCCAGGACCGGGCGCGGGACGCGTGCGTCCAGCCTCCGGCGCTGCCGAGACCCGCGGCTGGGTCCGGGGAGGCCCCAAACCCGCCCCCGCCAGAACCCCGCCCCAAATTCCCACCTCCTCCAGAAGCCCCGCCCACTCCCGAGCCCCGAGAGCTCCGCGCACCTGGGCACCATCCGCCCTGGCTCCGCTGCACGAGCTCCACGCCCGTACCCTGGCGTCACGCTCAGGTAGGTTGGGGGACGGGACGCCGCTGCTGTGAGGGAGGCTGGGTCACCGTGCAGGGAGGGGCGTCGCCAGGGCGGCCGTGCCTTTGCACCCCGCGGCCCGCTCCCCGGTCCCCCAGGGTCCCCGCGAGGACGCCGGCCCCGCCCGGGTGCGGCGCGAGTCTGGCCTCGGCGGGCACGGCTCGGGGCCCACGGGCCGCTCGGCTTCGGTTCTCCAGGCTGGGGACAGAGGCTGGAGCCGGGCGTGGTAGACCCCGCCAGCCTGGGCCGCCCGCGCCCGACGCGCAGCGCTGCTGCCAACCCCGGCCCGGGGGTCCCCGCAGAGTGGGTTTCTGCTGCCGTCAGTCCTTCGGAGACTGTCGCGTTGAAAGAATGAACTAGAGTTCGCCCCCTGCCCGCGCCAGGGCGTTTTGGGTCACCGAGTCCTGTGGGGACCCGAGGCGGCTGCCGCCCAAGGCCGAGCGCAGCCTCAGGACGCGCGCCCCACCAGACGGGGTCGTGCGCTCCGCGGCGGGTGGAGAGCCGGGCTCTGGGGTCTCCGCGGCTCGGAGGGCGGCGGGGCGAGGCCGTGCGGCCAGCGCCTGGGGACGCCCGCGGCGGGACAGGGGCCACCCGGGCCGCGGCGCAGCCTGGGCTGAAACCTTCTGGGACGGAACCAAGCCACCTGCTGTGCGCCCTTCTCGGTGAATGGCACCGCCGCCCGCCCGGGCCTCTCGTCCACAGCCCGTGGTGCTCGCACACCTGAGACTCATCTCGCTTCGACCCCGCCGCCGCCCGGCATCCTGAGCACGGAGACAGTCTCCAGCTGCCGTTCATGCTTCCTCCCCAGCCTTCCGCAGCCCACCAGGGAAGGGGCGGTAGGAGTGGCCTTTTACCAAAGGTCAGATTCTTTCACCGCCTCTGCCAGACCCCCTTGTCCCCCACCCCCGCATAGAACTCCAGGGGGCTCAGAAAACTCTGGCCGGTGGCTCACGCCAGTAGTCCCAACGCTTTGGGAGGCCGAGGCGGGAGGATCGCTTGAGGCCAGGAGTTCCAGACCAGCCCAGGCAACAAAGGGATACCACATCTCTACAAAAAATAAATTAGCCGGGCCCTGCACGCCTGTAGTCCCAGCTACTGGGGAGGCCGAGGCCGGAGATCGCTTGAACCCAGGAGTTCCAGGCTGCAGTGAGCTATAATTGTGCCACTGCACTAGAGTCTGGGTGACAGAGACACTGTCTCAAAAAAAACCAACAAAACCCTAGCTCTTTCACTAGCCGGGCTGGCCTCTTCCTACTGTAAACCTGCTGGGCCCCCCTCTCCCTTCTCTCTCCCCTCACTCCTGCCCTGGAGCTGCCTGACTCTGCCCACGGCCTGCAGAGACCCCAGGTCTTCACGCAAGGTCCCATTCCTCACTCAGTTCTTGCTCAAACGTCCCTCCATCAAGGAGGGCTTTTTAGCTACCCTTGGCTATGGGATCCGTCCTCCGCGTCAGCCCATTCTCTGCATTAGACTGTAACTTCTCAACATACCTGGTTCCTATGCGTTTTGTGCTCCCTTCTGAGAGGGCAGCGACCCTGTCTTGCTTGGCACTGCATCCCTAGCACCTAGCAGTTGCTTTTCTGGTGACGGCGGCTGTGGCAGTGGCCAATGCGGCAGACTGGTCAGAAGTGAAGGGACAGGATGACTTGGCAGTGGAGGTCAAGGGGAGGGGACTGGGGCAGAGGGAGACACCAGAGGGACAAAAATGAGAAACTGAAGACAGGCTTTGCTACGTGGAGCTCGGGCAGGCCACGCTGGTGGATTCTGTCTCCTCATCCTTCTTTTCAGGTCCCTGGGAGAAATCAGCACTTAGAACGTGGTGGGAAGGCGGGGCGGGGTGCCTCGGAAGCCATCCCTGATACAAGTCCCCAGCTTTCCTGCTTCCCCTCTTGTGGTGTGTGGCTTTGTCTCCCTCCCTCCCTCCTGGAAGCCCCGACCTCTGAGGCAGGTGTAAAGGGTGTGTGCTTTGGTGGCCACGGCCACCCTGTGGTGCTGGTTCTCCTCCGAGGGAGGCAGTGCACTCCTGGTCATCTTGGAGACGCCCAACACAGGACCCCACAGGCACCAAGCTTTTTTTGGGAAATGGTTTCACTTCCCACTTGAAAAGCCCTGAATGTCAGTTCCACACTTAGTGAATTTGATCCAAGCTAAACTGAGTCTGTGCCTAAAACTCATCAGGTGCTCGAGTTTCCTGGAAGAATGGCTGGGAACGTTTATGGTGTCAGCTGTAAAGTGGCTGCAAGTCATTTTGGGAAAAACAGACCCAGGAGTCCTCAGATGATGGCAGAGGAGGGCAAGGGCTGGCAAAGCAGCTGTGCTTACCCCATCCTCAGGGGAGGGAGGACTCTGGAAAGAGCCTGAGGACACGCTGAGAATAAAAAGTCCAGAGGCCAGCAGGGACTTAGCGGCTGGGGTGCAGGTTAACTCCTGCCCAACTCTTGGGGACAGGGACCCGGGGCTGGGCCCTGCTTAGGTGGCTCTCTCCTTGCAGGGACCGGCGATGCTCTGCAGGCTGGGCTGGCTGGTCTCGTACAGCTTGGCTGTGCTGTTGCTCGGCTGCCTGCTCTTCCTGAGGAAGGAGGCCAAGCCCGCAGGAGACCCCCATGGCCCACCAGCCTTTCTGGGCTCCCCCAACACCCCGTCACAGCCGGTGTCCACCCAACCACACAGTGTCTAGCGCCTCTCTGTCCCTGCCTAGCCGTCACCGTCTCTTCTTGACCTATCGCCACTGCCGAAATTTCTCTATCTTGCTGGAGCCTTCAGGCTGTTCCAAGGATACCTTCTTGGTCCTGGCCATCAAGTCACAGCCTGGTCACGTGGAGCGACGTGCGGCTATCCGCAGCACGTGGGGCAGGGTGGGGGGCTGGGCTAGGGGCCGGCAGCTGAAGCTGGTGTTCCTCCTAGGGGTGGCAGGACCCGCTCCCCCAGCCCAGCTGCTGGCCTATGAGAGTAGGGAGTTTGATGACATCCTCCAGTGGGACTTCACTGAGGACTTCTTCAACCTGACGCTCAAGGAGCTGCACCTGCAGCGCTGGGTGGTGGCTGCCTGCCCCCAGGCCCATTTCATGCTAAAGGGAGATGACGATGTCTTTGTCCACGTACCCAACGTGTTAGAGTTCCTGGATGGCTGGGACCCGGCCCAGGACCTCCTGGTGGGAGATGTCATCCGCCAAGCCCTGCCCAACAGGAACACTAAGGTCAAATACTTCATCCCACCCTCAATGTACAAAGCCACCCACTACCCACCCTATGCTGGTGGGGGAGGATATGTCATGTCCCGAGCCACAGTGCGGCGCCTCCAGGCTATCATGGAAGAGGCTGAACTCTTCCCCATTGATGATGTCTTTGTGGGTATGTGCCTGAGGAGGCTGGGGCTGAGCCCCATGCACCATGCTGGCTTCAAGACATTTGGAATCCGGCGGCCCCTGGACCCCTTAGACCCCTGCCTGTATAGGGGGCTCCTGCTGGTGCACCGCCTCAGCCCCCTCGAGATGTGGACCATGTGGGCACTGGTGACAGATGAGGGACTCAAGTGTGCAGCTGGCCCCATACCCCAGCGCTGAAGGGTGGGTTGGGCAACAGCCTGAGAGTGGACTCAGTGTTGATTCTCTATCGTGATGAGAAATTGATGCCTGCTGCTCTACGGAAAATGCCAACTTGTTTTTTTAACTCCTCTCACCCTGTTAGCTCTGATTAAAAACACTGCAACCCAGCTAACTTGTCCAGCATATGTTGAATGGGAGCCAAAGTGTAGCAAATGCTGCCAGGAACCTGTCGGATTCTGGGCCCTGCCTGGGGCGCTGCAGTCTGGGACCTCAAGGAAGGAGGCTGCATAGGACCCCAGGAGAGAGACGCATTTTCCCTTTTAGATGCAAACAAAATCTTACACTCTTCTCCTTTGGATACAATAGAGAAACGGAAAGAAAGGAAGGAACAAGAGGCCTGTGTTAAGAGTCCTGTTGAGAGCACCAGGTAAACACTCTGCATCCCTTCTCTTAGTACTAACAGATTTTTCACTCCTTGGCCTCAGCTGTCCTCACAGGACAGTGGGGGCAGATCAGAGAACACATCAGAAATACTTAAAAAGAAATCGTACAAACTGGACAGGTTCCCCTCCCCCTGCCACAACTGGCATCCCAACAGAGGGAACAAGTACTAAATCATTTTTGACGACGTAAATAAGACTGAAAACAGGTTAAACAGTTGCTGAACTTAAGGGCATGACAAAAAGGACTCCTCTCTCTGACCCAGGTAGGCAAAATGCTTTGGGTGTGAGGTAAAAAAATGGGTAAGAGCAGCTGTACAGAGTGGGGTGAAATGTTAAACAGGGTGCAGTGCCCAAGGGCTAAGAACCAGGTCCAGCGCAAGCCTGAGACCACAGGAGGCACTCACAGCTCACAAAGGCGTCTCGCCTGATTGGCCAGGGAAGGACCTGCCGCCTCTTCTCGGTGCAGAGACAGTCATGCCAACCCTGGGCAGAGTGGCGTCTGCCCCTGCTTTCCCCACTGAGTGGGGAGACAGGGCAGTGTGCTCAGGCCCTCAATCCTCACGCAGGTAGGCCTCCTGCTCCGACTCAGCCCGCTCCTCCCCTTCCTCCTGTGTTTTCTGACGGAGCTCTTCTATCTGTGCTTCTGCCAGCTTGGTTTCTGCTTTCCGGGAGAGCTGGTGCACCTCTTCCACCTGCAGTTTCACCAGCTGAATGTGATTCCTGGTGGTTATAGAGGCCTGATCTGCACCTGCCAAAAGATGGGACAATCGGGTTGAGCAGCCGTGCAGGGCGCGGAAGGCTCATGTGGACGTTGGCCTGGGGGTGCTGTGGCTGTCATCTGAACCCCTCTTGGGGTCACTTTCCTTGACCTCCCTGTCTTCTCTCTCTGCAAAGAAACTTCCACCTCTATGTTCAGGTCTGGATTTAACTGACACTCTGTCAAAAACAGCATTTCTCTTCAGCTGTCAGTGGCCAACATCACAATTATTAAATGCAACTCTCACAATCATCTTTATAGCTACAGAGCTTTTAGTACAGACCTTTGATTAATTTTTTTAACTACACATCTTCCATTTCTTTTTGACAAAGAGATCATGAATAAAATTGTCAAAGATCCCTTTCATCCCCTTGACTAATCTTTAAAGGTAAAGGAATGCATAGAAAAATATTTTTTTACTATAAATTTATGTAACAGCATAAAAGGTATTAAATATGTTTTATGATTTTTTCACTTAAACATGTTTTGAAGGCCGGGCGCAGTGGCTCACGCCTCTAATCTCAGAACTTTGGGAAGCCAAGGCAGGCGGATCACCTGAGGGTCAGGAGTTCGAGACCAGCCTGGCCTACATGGTGAACCCGTCTCTACCAAAAATACAAAAAAAAATTAGCCAGGCATGGTGGCGCATGCCTGTAATCCCAGCTACTTGGGAGGCTGAGGCAGGAGAATAGCTTGGACCCGGGAGGCGAAGGCTGAAGTGAGCCAAGATCGTGCCACTGCACTCCAGCCTGGGCGACAGACTCCGTCTCAAAAAAAAAAAAAAAAAAAAAAAAAAAAAAAAGGCTGGGTGCAGTGGCTCATGCCTGTAATCCTAGCACTTTGGGATGCCGAGGTGGGTGGACTGCCTGAGCTCAGGAGTTCAAGACCAGCCTGGGTAACATGGTGAAACCCCGTTTCTACTAAAATACAAAAAAAGTAGCTGGGTGTGGCAGAGTGCACCTGTAGTCCCAGCTACTTGGGAGCCTGAAGCAGAATTGCTTGAACCTGGGAGGCGGAGGTTGCAGTGAGCTGAGATCGCGCCACTTCACTCCAGCCTAGGTGAGAGTGAAACTCGTCTCCCAAAAAAAAAAAAAAAAAAATGAGCTCTCTCATTTTACCTGCTGCTAGTTAGTGTATTTCACCATCTGGGTATATACATTTTATCAATTCATCTGTAGAACATTTTGATCTTACTGCATTAACAAGAACCTTCAGGACAATGTTGACAGGTAGTGGAGAATGGCAGGCATCCTCCTCTTCTGACTTCGATGAAAACACTTCTGAAAGTCCACACAATTAAGTAGGATTACTTAACCTTTATTACATTAAGAAAATTATCTCTTCATAATTGTACTTAGATTCGAATCATAAATGGCTACTACACTGAAGATGTTTTGGGCATATGTTAAGCGGTTTTTCTCCTTTAATCTATGGATATATCATCTCAAACAGTGAATTATATTTGTTTGAGAAGGAGTCTCACTCTATAGTTTTTTACAGAGTTGGACTATCATTCTATTTTGAGGGAAAATGGCTACGTTTGATTTACGGCTACATTTTGAAGTGATACTGAGCTTTTCGTTTTGGTGCTGCCCTAGTCCAGTTTGGGATCGGGGCTATGCTGGCTTCATACAGTTGTAAGAGGAGGCTTGTCATTACTTTCTTTGCGCTGGTACACTTACAGTAACATAGGTATTATAGTTTTGGAAGATTTGATAAAACTCTCCCACGAGGAGGTGGGGGGGTCAGCCCCCTGCCCGGCCAGCCGCCCCGTCCAGGAGGGAGGTGGGGGGATCAGCCCCCTGCCCGGCCAGCCGCCCTGTCCGGGAGGTGAGGGGCACCTCTGCCTGGCCGCCCCTACCAGGAAGTGAGGAGCCCCTCTGCCCAGCCAGCCGCCCCGTCCGGGAGGGAGGTGGGGGGGGTCAGCCCCCTGCCGGGCCAGCCGCCCCGTCGGGGAAGTGAGGGGCGCCTCTGCCCGGCCGCCCCTACTGGGAAGTGAGGAGCCCCTCTGCCCGGCCAGCCGCCCTGTCCGGGAGGGAGGTGGGGGGGGTCAGCCCCCCGCCCGGCCAGCCGCCCCATCCGGGAGGGAGGTGGGGGGGGGTCAGCCCCCCGCCCGGCCAGCTGCCCCGTCCGGGAGGTGAGGGGCGCTTCTGCCCGGCCGCCCCTACTGGGAAGTGAGGAGCTCCTCTGCCCGGCCACCACCCCATCTGGGAGGTGTACTCAACAGCTCATTGAGAACGGGCCATGAAGACAATGGCGGTTTTGTGGAATAGAAAGGGGGGAAAGGTGGGGAAAAGATTGAGAAATCGGATGGTTGCCGTGTCTGTGTAGAAAGAGGTAGACATGGGAGACTTTTCATTTTGTTCTGTACTAAGAAAAATTCTTCTGCCTTGGGATCCTGTTGATCTGTGACCTTACCCCCAACCCTGTGCTCTCTGAAACATGTGCTGTATCCACTCAGGGTTGAATGGATTAAGGGCGGTGCAAGATGTGCTTTGTTAAACAGATGCTTGAAGGCAGCATGTTCGTTAAGAGTCATCACCACTCCCTAATCTCAAGTACCCAGGGACACAAACACTGCAGCAGGCCGCAGGGTCCTCTGCCTAGGAAAACCAGAGAACTTTGTTCACTTGTTTATCTGCTGACCTTCCCTCCCCTATTGTCCTGTGACCCTGCCAAATCCCCCTCTGCGAGAAACACCCAAGAATGATCAAGAAAAAAAAAAAAAAAAAAAAAAAAAAAAAAACTCTCCCACGAAACATCCTAGGCCCTGGTGTCCATTTTGGGGACATCAAAATCTTCAAATACCATTTCTACTTTTTTTTTTTTTTTTTTTTTTTGAGATGGAGTCTCACTTATCACCCAGGCTGGAGTGCAGTGGCGTGATCTCGGCTCACTGCAAGCTCCACCTCCCGGGTTCACGCCATTCTCCTGCCTCAGCCTCCTGAGTAGCTGGGACTACAGGCGCCCACCACCATGCCTAATTTTTTTATTTTTTTTATTTTAGTAGAGAAGGGGTTTCACCACGTTAGCCAGGATGGTCTTGATCTCCTGACCTTGTGATCCACCCGCCTTGGCCTCCCAAAGTGCTAGGATTACAGGCGTGAGCCACCGCGCCCAGCTGATATATCAACTTTTTAAATGATTTTGTTGTCTCTTCCTTTTGTCACCTGGTACAAAATTTACTTTGTGTCTTAGAAGAATATGTAAATTTAGAGGGAGGGGGCAAAGTTTTATATTCAGTATATATACATTTGTTAGGTGTTTAAAAACCACTCTGCAAAACCAGCCTGGGAAACTTAGCAAAACTCTGTTTCTACTAAAAATAAAAAAATTAGCTGGGGCATGGTGGTGTGCACCTGTAATCCCAGCTACTGGGGAGGCTAAAGTGGGGAGGATCACTTGAGTCCAGGAGGTTGAGACTACAGCAAGCTATGATCTATGATCCCACCACAGCATTCCCACATGGACCCTGTCTCTCTCACACACACAAATCTGATTTTCCTTTGTTTAGTTAAAAGTAAAAAAAAAAAAAAAAAAAAAAAAAAAAATCACAGACGGGCACAGTGGCTCACGCCTGTAATCCCAGCACTTTGGGAGGCTGAGGCAGGTGGACTGCCTTAGCTCAGGAGTTCGAGACTAGCCTGGGCAACATGGTGAAACCCCATCTCTACCAAAAAATAAAAAAGATTAATAGGGCGTGGTGGTGAATGCCTGTGGTCCCAGCTACTCAGGAGGCTGAGACAGGATTGCTTGACCCTGGGAGGCAGAAGTAACGGTGAGCCAAGATCAAGGCACTGCACTCCAACCCGGGTGACAGAGTGAGACCCTGTCTCCAAAATAAAAAACAATCACACTGAGCTGGGTGCAGTGGCTCAGCTCACGCCTGTGATCCTAGCACTTTGGCAGGCCAAGACGGGAGGATCACTTGAGCCCATGAGTTCAAAATCAGCCTGGGGAACATAACAAGACACCAACTCTTAAAAAAAAAGAAAATTAGTTGGGCTAATTGGGACGCTGAAATGGGAAGATGGCTTGAGCCCAGGTCAAGGCTGCAGTAAGCTGTGATCATGCCATTACCTCCAGCCTGGGCAACAGAGCAAGACCCTGTCTCCAAAACAAATTCTGTTCTAATCCTTAATAGCTTTAATTTTTTTGGTTGTCTTGACCTGCAAGCGTGCTCAGAAAATTGAGTATTACACACATCTCTGAGATCTCCTTGTAATTCTATCAGTTTTTGCCTCATTAAGTACATTTCATGATTGATAATGTCTTAATGAATTGTTCTGTCCTACTGATTACTTTTTATCTTGAATGCTTTGATTTAGCTAGTTTTAGCTAAATTTTGGAACACAATCTAAACGTGTCATTTAATAAGTTTATTTTTACTGCAATCACTGATGTTTGAAATTATTCCTATAATTTTTTTTTTTTTTTTTAATTACAGATGGAGTTTTGCCATGTTGGCCAGGCTGGTCTCGAACTCTTGACCTCAGCTGATCCACCTGACTTGGCCTTCCAAAGTGCTGGGATTATAGGTGTGAACTACTGCGCGTGGCCCAATTCTGTATTTTCTAATTGACGGGTTTTCTTTTTAAACCTTTCCTGCCTCAACTGGAGCTACCAAGTTTCCTCCCACTCCTACTAATTCTCTTTGCAGTGTTTAACAATGTCTAATGTCAATGTGCTTAGCATGTTTTCACTTTCCCAAATTTAAAAACTTGTTTTACACTCAGAACTTTTGAAAAAAAACTTAGTAGCTTCTCTCAAAACTGATTTTTCCTTCTTCATAGTTCTTCCAGAAAGTGTATACAGGTGGTACTTTGAGTCTATGTCTGAGGACATCTTTTATTCTCACTTTTTGATGGTAGTTGGCTATACATAAAATCCTAGGTTATGGATTTATTGTCACCTCTAGTGTTGCGGAGAAGATGCCTGATGTTTGATTCTACTTCCTTTGTAGGTAATCTATTTTTTCTTAGTAGCTTTTGGGATTTTGCTCTGAATCTTTTTGTTATGCTGTTACTTTATTGTTTGCTTATTTATTTAATTTTTGTTTTTTTTTTTGAGATGGAGTCTTGCTCTGTTGCCCAGGGTGGAGTGCAGTGGTGTGATCTCTGCTCACTGCAAGCTCTGCCTCCCAGGTTCACGCCATTCTCCTGCCTCAGCCTCCCGAGTAGCTGGGACTACAGGCACCCGCCACCACACATAGCTAATTTTTTTGTATTTTTAGTAGAGACGGGGTTTTACCATGTTACCAGGATGGTCTTTATCTCCTGACCGCATGATCCGCCCACCTCAGCCTCCTAAAGTGCTGAGATTACAGGCGTGAGCCACTGCGCCCGGCCATTTTTTTGTTTTTAAGACAGGGTCTTGCTTTGTCAACCAGGCTGGGGTACACTGGCCTGATCATGGCTCACTGCAGCCTCGACCTCCAGGGCCCAAGTGATCCTCTCACCTCAGCCTCCCAAGAAGCTGGGACTACAGGTGCCCATCACCATGCCTGGCTAATTTTTTTGTAGAGACAGGGTTTCATCGTGTTGTCAAGTCTGGTCTCGAACTCCTGAGCTCAAGTGATCCACCCGCTTAGGCATCCCAAAGTGCTGGGATTACAACAGGTATGAGCCACTGCACCTGGACCAGATTTTTGGTTAAAAAAGTGAAATCATAAGGCTGTGCACAGTGTCTCATGTCTGTAATCCCAGCAGTTTGAGAGGCCAAGGCGGGTGGATCACTTGAGCTCAGGAGTTCAAGACCAGCCTGGACAACATGGCAAAACCCTGTCTCTACCAGAAACATATAATCCCAGCTACTTGGGAGACTGACATGGTAGGATCGCTTGAGCCCAGAGGCTAAGGCTGTAGTAAGCAGTGAGCCATGATTGTGCCACTGTACTCCAGCCTGGTGACAGAGTAAGACCTTGTCTCAGGGGGAAAAAAAAAAAAATTCTGTTTACAACTTTGTTAGCCCTTTCTACAACTTTGTTAGCCCTTTCTATGAGTTCTAGGAAAATGTCTACTTTTCTCAGATAATGCTTATACATCCTCTCCTTCTAGATATTCTCCTTTTCTCCTTCTAGATATAAGCATATCCTCCTGTTCACTGCACCTAGAAATCCTCTGCCATGTTTGTGTGGCACGACTATAATGCTGCTTCCACACTTCTGTTGTTTCATTCTTGTTCCAAATCTCTGATCCCTCAGGATCACTACTTTTTCTGGGCCAAGTGCAGTGGCTCATGTCTGTAATCCCAGCACTTTGGGAGGCCAAGGCAGGCAGATCACCTGAGATCAGGAATTCAAGACCAGTCTGGCCAACATGGTGAAACCCCGTCTCTACTAAAAATAAAAAAATTAGCCAGGCATGGTGGCAGGCGCTTCCAAGCCCAGCTACTCAGGAGGCAGAGGCAAGAGAATTGCTTGAAGCAGGGAGGTGGAGGTTGCAGTGAGCTGAGTTCACACCACTGCACTCCAGCCTGGGGGATGGAGTGAGACTGTCTCAAAAAAACTAACAACAACAAAAAAACCTTCTAAAAGAATTATTTTTTGTTTTTCAGTATGATGACACAACACTTACCTTAAAAAATGTTTTATATCTTTTCTTTGAGATGGGGTCTCACTCTGCTTTGAGATGGGGTCTCACTCTGTTGCACAGGCTGGAGTGCAATGATCTCACCTCACTGCAACCTCTGCCTCCCAGGCTCAAGTGATCCTCCTATCTCACCCTCCCAAGTAGCTGGGATTGCAGGTGTGAGCCACCACACCCAGCCCTTTGTATCATTTTTAAGATTTGATGATTGAGAACCCTAGCCTGCTAATCTTGACATCAGAAAACAAGAGTATGTTTTAATATAACAATTTCTTTTTTGAGACAAGGTCTAGCTCTTTTGCCTAGGATGGAGTGCACAGGCATGATCATAGCTCACTACAGCCTTGAGCTCCTGGGTTCAAGCAATCCTCCCACCTCTGCCTCCCGAGTAGCTGGGACTACAGGCCAGCGCCAATACGCCCAGCTAATTTTTGTATTTTTGGTAGAGATGGGGTTTCACTGTGTTGCCCTTGAACTCCTGGGCTCCAGCAATCTGCCCGCCTTGGCTTCCCAAAGACACGCGTTGAGTCCCTGTGCCTGACTCATCCCAGTTTCTTTTTTTTTTCTTGAGACAGAGCCTTGCTCTGTCACCAAGGCTTGAGGTGCAGTGGAGCCATATAGGCTCACTGCAGCCTCCACCCCCTGGATTCAAGCCATTCTCCTGCACAGGCGTGTGCCACTACACCTGGCTAATTTTTGTATTTTTAGTAGAGACAGGGTTTCACCACGGTGGCCAGGGTAGTGTCGAACTCTTGACCTCAAGTGACCCACCTCAAGTGATCCACCCTCCTTGGCCCCCCAAAGTGCTGGGATTATAGGCATGAGCCACTGCAACCAGTTTCTTAATAAGAACTAGTACTAAGCTATAACTTTGGTGAGCTGGCTGGGTGCGGTGGCTCGCGCCTGTAATCCCAGCACTTTGAGAGGCTGAAGTGAGGAACAACATGACGAAACCTGCCTCTACTAAAAATACAAAAATTAGCCAGGCGTGGTGGTGCATGCTTGTAATCGGGAGGCTGAGGCAGGAAAATTGCTTGAACTGGAGAGGCAGAGGTTGCAGTGAGCTGAGAAAGTGCTACCACTGCAGCCTGGGCACCAAGAGTGAAACTGTCTCAAAAAAAAAATTTTGGCCGGACACAGTGGCTCATGCCTGTAATCCCAGCACTTTGGGAGGCCAAGGCGGGTGGATCACCTGAGGTCAGGAGTTCAAGACCAGCCTGGCCAACATGGCAAAACCCCTTCTCTATTAAAAATACAAAAACTAGCTGGGCGTGGTGGCGGGTGCCTGTAATCCCAGCTACTTGGGAGGCTGAGGCAGGAGAATCACTTGAACCCAGGAGGCGGAGGTTGCAGTGAGCCTAGATGGCGCCAGTGCACTCCAGCCTGGGTGACAGGAACAAAACTCCATTAAAAAAATTTTTTTTTTCTGTGAGCCTACCTACCTAGGTTGGGACCAGTCAGGTAGGATGTTCTATGATGGGCACCTTGGGGCACTAAGGTGCAAAGGACAAAGCACTGGCTGCTGGGAGAATATGGGAGAATAGGAGAAGCAGAGGCTTTGGAATTCGACCTACTTGGCTTGGTGGCTCATGCCTATAATCCCAGCACTTTGGGAGGCCAAGGTGGGTAGACTGCTTGAGCCTAGGATTTCGAGATTAGCCTGTGCAACATTGTAAAACCCCATCTCTATTTTATGAAAACCATCTCTATTTTATGAAAAAAAAAAAAAGACCTACTCAGCTGAATCTCAGCTTGGCTGCTTACTCACCATACCGTGTCATCTTAGCTGAATGATCTGGCCCATCTGCCCTCTAGTTTCTTCACATATAAAAAGTGCCTACGAAATGCCTACCACAAAGCCTGACATAGACAAATAATTTGTCCTGGTTTTGCCACTGACTATGATTCCAGGTCTCATTTTCTCCATCTGTACAAAAAGGTTCACATAGATTACTCATCTCAAGTCTCAGCCAACAGTGTAATTCTATGATTGTTAATAAATTGTATTACCAAAAAAAGCTAAAACTATTTGGAAGCAATCCAATTTTCCAATGGTAATAGTTTTATCATTTTTCATTTAGAAGACATAACCTAGCTTCCTGGTCTGGTCTGCAAGGGTATGCTCATTGTTTCTATTGTGCAAATAAAATGTAGGTTAATATGTAGGAAATGGGGAAAATTTCTCAAAGTGAGAGCCACTTAGACCATTTACTATAAAGCCCTCATTTTAGAAAACCAGATGAAAACTCAAATGGTACCTTCCTAGTTAAAAAAAAAAAAACCCAACACAAAACTTGAACCTACCAGTTTGATATGCAGCTTCTGCTGCCATCTCTGAAAGACCAACTGCAGTCATCCAAGTGGTTTCCAGCTTCAAGTACTCTTGGTGTTTTGAAGTCATCTATATATAAATCAAGCAAAGTGCTTCAGACAGCATAAGAGGTCTAGCCCATTTAAATGGACTTAAAGTAGTAGATTTAGAGAACACTGATTATATTGATTAGACTTAATTCAATAATTTAGATACCACATGAGGTAGGTGCACTAACACAGAAATGCCTAGAACTTTCTGCTTACCTCAGCTCTGGCTCCTATGATCACCTGCCACACTTCATCTTCCTCCTCTGAATTCATTTTCCCAAGTAAACTTGTATATTGTCGGTAAAGAGAAGTTAAGGTATAAACAGCCTACAAATAGAGAATGAACAAGTCTGAGTAAAGTAAGTGAGACATATCAGAAGGAATAGAGAGACTTCCACCTCAAGGAAATTAAGTCCCATTACAGCAAACTGGCTCTTCCATCCTGCTGCCTCAATGAAATTGCACTATTATCCTATGAAGTAAAGGTATCAGGACATTAGTATCTCCATCTGTAAACTTCTGTGTTTTTAAAAGCTTGTCAGCAATTCAGACACAGAAAGAGAAAACAATGCAAGGGAAAACTTTAAAGGTTGAGGGAAAAAAAGCTGCTGGAAAATATATGTAAAACAAATGCACAAATGAGACTTCAATACTTTTGATTATCCATATATGCTAAAAAATTTTTATTGGCCGGGTGCAGTGGTTCATGCCTGTAATCCTAGCACTTTGGGAGGCTAAGACACGTGGATCACCTGAAGTCAGGAGTTCGAGACCAGCTTGGCCAACATGGCAAAACACCGTCTCTACTAAAAATACAAAAAAATTAGCCGGGCATGGTGGCACACACCTGTAATCCCAGCTACTCAGGAGGCTGAGGAAGGAAAATCGCTTGAACCCAGGAGGCGGAGATTGCAGTGAGCTGACATCACTCCACTGCACTCCAGCCTGCGTAAGCAAGACTCCATCTCAAAAAAAAATTTATTATTTTTTACAAACAGGATGCTATGTCACCCAGACGGAAGTGCACTAGCATGTTCATAGCTCACTGTAATCTCAAACTCCTAGACTCAAGTGATCCTCCCACCTCAGCCCCTGGAGTAACTGGGACTACAGGCACACAACACACCATGCCTGGCTAAGTTTAAAATTTTTTTTCTGCTAGAGATGGGGCTTGCTACATTGACTGGGTTGGTCTTGAACTCCTGGCCCCAAGTGATCTTCCCGCCTTGGCCTCCCAAACTGCTGGGATTACAGATGTGAGCCACCATGCCTGGCCCATATACTCTCTTTTCTATTAGATTAGATCAGTGGCTTTTAAATAATCCTCACAGAGCAACCTCTGTTGATGGACCACAGGCCCCCGTGCCCTTAACTGAACCACATCAGCTTCACTCCTGTTTTATATACTAGGCTGCCACATTTAAGATTTTTCTGTAAAAAAAAAAAAAGGTTCCTGGGAAAAGTCTAAAAACGAGTGATTTAGATCAGGGCTCAGCAAACTTTTTGAAGGGCCTGACAGTAAACATTTTGGGCTTTGTGGGCCTTACAGCCTCCGTTGAAACTACTCAAATCCACAAAAACCGTTATTGACAACATATAAACAAATAGGCCTGGCTATGTTTCAATCAAATACCAACATGGGTATCAGACACAATTTGGTTGTGAGCCATTATTTGCTAAACCATGGTTTAGAAGATCAAGAGTTAAGAGGAGACATACCTTAGTATATTCAGTAATAGCTTCAATCAATGCATATGTGGTCTGAGAGAGAAAGGTAGAGGTGCTATCTGTTACCAAAGACACTGCTCTCCTCATCAATGCTTCACTACTAAGGGAATGAGGCTCCGATTTCTGAAAGACACAAACATTGTCACTCAACCTCTAAAGCTCAAACTGAGAACTTTTTCACCAATAGGCAAGTAAAAAACATAACTGTCATGCTGCTTAGTGTTTTAGGCTGAAACTGCACTATATTTCTTTGGGTTATATTTTTTAAGGCCTTATTTTGGCAATTTAAGACAATATAGAGAAATAATTCCGGAGTATGCTTTCTACCAACTTTCATTCTCTGCTCCAAAAAGCAAATTATTTCTTGACATATAAAATAAAATGTGGCGGGGTGCGGTGGCTCACACCTGTAATACCAGCACTTTGAGAGGCAGAGACAGGCGGATCACTTGAGGTCAGGAGTTTGAGACCAGCCTGGCCAACATGGTGAAACCCTGTCTTTACTAAAAAATACAAAAATTAGCTGGGCGGTAGTGGTGTGCGTCTTTAATCCCAGCTACTCGGGAGGCTGAGGCAGGAGAATCGATTGAACCCAGGAGGCAGAGGTTACAGTGAGCCGAGACTGCCACTGCACTCCAGCCTGGGTGACAGAGCAAGACTCAAAAAAAAAAAAAAAGTGCCGGGCACGGTGGCTCACGCCTGTAATCCCAGCACTTTGGGAGGCTGAGGCAGGCGGATCACAAGGTCAGGAGATTGAGACGATCCTGGCCAACGTGGTGAAACCCCGTCTCTACTAAAAATACAAAAATTAGCTGGGCGTGGTGGCACACGCCTGTAGTCCCAGCTACTTGGGAGGCTGAGGCAGAAGAATCACTTGAACCCAGGAGGCAGAGGTTGCAGTGAGCCGAGATTGCACCACTGCGCTCCAGCCTGGTGACAGAGCGAGACTACATCTCAAAAAAAAAAAAAAAAAACCAAAAAAACCCCCAAAACTATTGATTATAACCAACAAATTGATAAGATTACAATTCATTCATTAACAGTGTTAGATACTTGAGACGCAAGTCTCAACAAGACATTCTCTGCCCTCAAACACAGGTGCAGGGGTAGAGAGAGGAGGATGATGGGCTAACAGAACTAGAAAAATGAACACAATCATGTATCATGGAAGCTGTGGGAGGAGTATGTATGAGCTACAGTGGGGGCATGCAGAAGGGAGCAATCGGTTCTATGTTGAGTGCTAATAGCTTAGAAAAGGCTTCACAAGTTTGATGAGGATTAAGCTGAGTCTAATAAAGTGGGCCAGGCCTGGTGGCTAACGCCTGTAATCCCAATAATTTGGGAGGCCGAGGCGGGTGGATCACAAGGTCAAGAGATCGAGACCAGCCTGGCCAACATGGCGAAACCCCAACTCTACTAAAAATACAAAAAAAAAAAAATTAGCTGGGCATGGTGGTGGGCACCTGTAGTCCCAGCTACTTGAGAGGCTGAGGCAGGAGAATCGCTTGAACCCAGGAGGTGGAGGTTGCAGTGAGAGCCAAGATCGTGCCACTTCACTCCAGCCTGGGCGACAGAGCAAGACTCTCTCTCCAAAAAAAAGAAAAAAAGTGGATGGGGGAGGGCAATTCTGAGCAGAATGAAGCAGTACAGTGTTGATGGGGGGACCTCGGTTATTTATTTTTTTTGAGACAGAGTCTCACTCTGTCACCCAGGCTGGAGTGCAGTAGTTCAATCTTGGCTCATTGCAACCTCTGCCTCCTGGGTTCAAGCGATTCTCCTGCCTCAGCTTCCCCAGTGGCTGGGATTTCAGGCACCTGCCACCACGCTTTGCTATTTTTTTGGTATATTTAGTAGAGATGGGGTTTCATCATGTTGCCCAGGCTGGTTTTGAACTCCTGACCTCAAGTGATACACATGCTTTGGCCTCCCAAAGTGCTGGGATTACAGGTGTGAGCCACCATGCCCACCCTGACCTCAGCTATTTTAAAAAAGGAAAGACTAATATAATCACCTTAAGAGTTAAGGGACTGTGGCCACCTTGACTAAATACTGGCAACTGTAATGACACATCCTCCCTGACTCTCTGCCTTTTTCCTCCTCAGCAAAGCACTCTTACTCACACCTGTAATCCCAGCACTTTGGGAGGCTGAGGCGGGCAGATCACCTGAGATCAGGAGTTTGAGACAAGCCTGGCCAACATGGTGAAACCCCGTCTCTACTAAAAAGACACAAATTAGCTGGGCGTGGTGGCGGGTACCTGTAATCCCAGCTACTCGGGAGGCTGAGGCAGGAGAATTGCCTGAACCCAGGAGGTGGAGGTTGCAGTGAGCCGAGATCTTGCCATTGCACTCCAGCCTGGGTGGTAAGAGTGAAACTCGTCTCAAAACAAAACAAAACAAAAAAAAAACCAAAAAAAAACCAATCACTCTATGTTGTCTTGTTTTTGCTATTCAGAGTACAAACACTCAGAATCACTGCATGTTGAAAGAGGCAGTCAAGAAATATTTTTGATATGAACAAATCAAGAACTTTATATTTCAAATAATTAAGTATTCATTAGGCATCTTATACAGGACTACAAAAAGAAAGACACCTCTGCTCACAAGAAGCTGATTTTGTCTCAATATTCTGATAAGTCTTCATAATGTGCTACATTTTATAATGTGTTTTCACTTGTTCCTCACAACAGTCCAGTTATTATCCTTTCTTATTTACAAGCAATGACATGGAAGCTCAGAATAGTTATGTAACTTTTCCAAAAAGTCACATCTAGACCTCAAACCAAATCTCACTTCAAAGTCTGTACCCTTCCCATTATGCTCTGATGACTCAGGAGAGTGCCAAAGGATTATCATCAAATATCAAAATATACAATATTAAGTGGCCAAAAAGGAGGAGATAGTTGTTGGACAGGAATAAGGAAAGGCTTTAAATACAGGTGAGACTTGGTACTAAAGATACCTAGAATCAGAATGGCCAGGCATCCTGGAGAATAGGTAACAATGAGGAAAATAATACTTTTGTTGCAGGGGATGTCCAGGGATCTAGCCTGGTTGGAGCTAAGAGAAATGAGACTCACTAGGGCCCTGGAGTGCAGGGAGACTTAGTTTAATTTTAGTTCTGAACACCTTATGGAAAGCCACTGTAGGTTTTTCATTTCTCATTCTGTTGCCCAGGATGGAGTATAGTGTTGTGATCCCAGCTCACTGCAGCCTTGAACTCCTGAAATCAAATCATCCTCCTGCCTCCCAGGTAGCTAGGACTACCGACACACGCCACCACACCTAGCTAATTATTTTTTGTAGAGGGGTGGTCTCGAACTCTTGGCCTACAGTGATCCTCCCACCTCAGCCTCCAAAAGTACTGGGATTACAAGAGAGAGCCATCGTGCCTAGCTGACCACTGAGGGGTTTTGAAGAATGGAAGTGGCATTGCTGTACTAAATGACTAGAGAGCCCAGTCATGTGGCCCAGAACTGAGGTTAACTGGGCTTAGAAAGTAATATAATAACTGAGAAAGGACAAACCTAAAAAAAAATCTTTTGAATGAAAAAAAAAAAAGGTTGTCCCAATTGTGGTCGAAAATAGCCTGGTATTCAAGTGAGGGGTTTTAGGGCTATGGATTCATCAGCATGCAGAGATGACAACTGAAGTGAGGCACAGTAAGGTGAGGGCTCATGAGTGAGCCTCAGAAGATGCTGAAAATACTTGTAATACATGGAATTAATCTTCCTTTTGTGATGAACACACACATTAAGTGGCAGGAATATTTTGCTGAAATGGAGCTTGCTGGTTTCCTCTCTAGCTCTTCCCCATAAAGCATATAAGCTATGATTTTTTTAAATGAAGTGCCACTTTTATATCAACTACTTAATTGACAGCTCCACCTAGATGCTTCCTAGACATCTTAGAAATGACATTTCCAAAAACTTTTTTTCCTTTCAAAACCCACTCCTCTCCATCCTACTAAATGGCATCGCCATTCATTCAGTTGCTAAGGCCTTTAAAAAAATCTTGGAATCTGGCCAGGTGCAGTGGCTGACGCCTGTAATCCCAGCACTTTGGGAGGCCGAGGCAGGTGGATCACAAGGTCAGGAGATCGAGACCATCCTGGCTAACACGGTGAAACCCTGTCTCTACTACAAATACAAAAAAAATTAGCAGGGTGTGGTGGCGGGCACCTGTAGTCCCAGCTACTCGGGAGGCTGAGGCAGGAGAACGGTGTGAACCCAGGAGGCAGAGCTTCCTGGGCAACAGAGCGAGACTCCGTCTCCAAAAAAAAAAAAAAAAAAAAACTTGGAATCTAGAGCAGTGGTCCCCAACGTTTGTGGCACCAGGGACCAGCTCTGTTGAAGACAATTTTTTCATGGACTGGGTGGGGTGAGGATGGTTTCAGGATGAAACTGTTCCACCTCAGATCATGAGGCATTAGATTCTTACAAGAAGCACACAACCTAGATCCCTCGCACGTGTAGTTCACAATAGATTTCGTGCTCCTATGACAATCCCATGCCACTGCTGATCTGCCCAGAGGCGGAGCTCAGGCGGTAATGCTCACCTGCCCACCACTCACCTCCTGCTGTGCAGCTTGCTTCCTAACAGGCCACAGACCAGTACCAGCCCAGGGGTTGGGGACCCCTAATCTAGAGAATACACCCGACAACCAATCCATCAGCAACTCCTGCTAACTACGTTGAGCTAAATTCTCCCCACCTCTTCTGCTTGCCTGGTCCAAGCCAGTATCATTTCATGCCTAGATATAGCAACCAGTCTTCCTAGTTCCACACTGCAACCTTTTAACTTTTAAAATTTATGTCAGATCATAATAGTTCTGTGTTAAAAATCCTCTGTGACAGCCGGGCGCGGTGGCTCAGGCCTGTAATCCCAGCACCTTGGGAGGCCGAGGCGTGTGGATCGCCTGAGGTCAGGGGTTCGTGACCAGCCTCACAAGCATGGAGAAACCCCATCTCTACTAAAAATACAAAAACTAGCCGGGTGCGGTGGCACACCCCTGTAATCCCAGCTACCCGGAGGCTAAGGCATGAGAATTGCTTGAACCTGGGAGGCGGAGGTTGCAGTGAGCCAAGATTGTGCCATTGCACTGCAGCCTGGCAACGGAGTGAGACTCTGTCTTAAAAAAAAAAAAAAAAAATCCTCTGCGGCTTCTTTTTCAGAAAACCCAAAGCCTTACAACAATGGCCCACAAAATACAAAGGACACAATCTGATTATCAGTTAACTCTCTGGCTTCATCTATTACGGTCTCCCCCATTCGCCTCCAGACACATTAGCTCCATGCTCCTCAGACATACCAGGCATACTTCTGCTTCTAGGTCTTTGTCCTTCTGAGTTCCTTCTGCCTGGCAAGCTCCTCCCCGCACCAGATAGTATAATGGCTCTTTCAGAACATTCAGATCTCTCCTTCGCCTTATCAGAGTAGCTTGACCACCTTTATCTAAAACAAAACAACTCCCTCCCAGAATTGCCTATTCACTTACCTCATTTGTTTTGATTTGTTTTTGAGAAAAGGTCTTGCCCTGTCACCCAGGCTGGAGAGCAGTTTGAGGCTCACTGCAGCCTCAAACTCCTGGGCTCAAGTGATCTTCCTGCCTCAGCCTCCTGAGTAGTTGCCACTACAAGTGTGAGCCACCACACCTGGCTAAATTTTTCTGTTTTGTAGAGACAGAGTCTCCCTATGTTGACTAGGCTGGTCTCAAACTCCTGAGCTCAAGCCATCCTCCCACCTCAGCCTCCCAAAGCCCTGGGCATCAGCCACTGTGCCCGGCCCTGTTTTCTTCCCACCATTTATCACTAGCTGATATTTTATATTTTCTCCTCTTTCATCTCCACAAAGCTTTTGTGAGAACAAGAATTTTTTGTTGTTCATTCTTACATTCTCAGTGTCTTGCACATAAAAGTTGCTCAATAAATTTCTGTTGAATCAAAGACTACTTTGTTGATAGACTGTAATATCCTCTTATTTCTCTCTACTCGCTTTATACAATTTGATGTGCTGTTCCTACCAAATGAGATAATCAAAATGAGAATATTAATACATCTGCTCAACTGTGAAAAGATGCCGGTACTGTGGGGGAAGGGATGGGAGCACTGGGAAAAACTATGGTAGCTTGTCTAATGCTTCACAGCCCACTTGAGACTTCAAGAGGACACGGTACACTAGATAAGAATCACTGCACACGACAGTACCTGTGCAATAGGAACCGCACACAGGGTTACTCCAAAGCCAACCGTCACAGTTTTGTGCCATGGTCTTATCAATTCTGAGAAACACCGCTTCTTAAAGTTAGCCACAACAGGAACACACAAACACTGTCTGTACCTGGAAGTAGAAGTCAGATTTCATAAGGCACGACCGCCAATCTGTAACAGGCTCTTGGATTTACTTGCAGGGGCTGTAAATTCAAACTCGAGTCAAGCAGGAACCTAAATGAGGATGCAGGACAGCTGAGGGGTTTTGAAATTTTCAACATACACCAAGTTTAAAATGTTGCCTCAGGCAGGGTGTTGGTGGCTCACGCCTGTAATCCTAGCACTTGGAAGGCCAAGGGCAAGGCGGGAGGATCACTTGAGCCCAGGAGTTCACGACCAGCCTGGGCAACATGGCTGGCAACATGACCCCGTGTCTATTAAAAAAAAATAAGTAAATAAAGGCCGAGGCGGGTGGATCACTTGAGGTCAGGAATTCGAAATCTGCCTGGCCAAGATGGTGAAACCCCATCTCTACTTAAAACACAAAAATTAGCCCGGAGTGGTGGCACGCTCCTGTAATCCCAGCTACTCGGGAGGCTGAGGCAGGAGAATCGCTTGAACCTGGGAGGCAGAGGTTGCAGTGAGCCGAGAGCGCCCCACTGCACTTCAGCCTGGGCAACAGAGCGAGACTGAGTCTCAAACAAAACAAAAAGAAAAAAAAAATTAGCCGGGCGTGGTGGCGGGCGCCTGCAATCCCAGCTACTCGGGAGGCTGAGGCTGAGAATCGCTTGAAGCCGGGAGGCACAGGTTGCAGTGAGCTGAGATCTCGCCACTGCACTCCAGCCTGGGCGACAGAAGCAGATCTTGTCTCAAAAAAATTAAAATAAAATGTTGCCTTTAAACTTTTTAGAAACGGATGCCACAATAACCGCTCCTGCAGGCAGAATTTAGCTCTGGACCCCTGGCCTGGGTGCCAGTTGTGTGTGACGGTCCCGCTACAATCGCCCAGGAGCCTGCAGCGCTAGGTAGAGAGCCCTGCGCCAGCTCCCCTGGCCCCTTCTGCCCTCGGGAGGACGTCTTCAGACGCTCGTCTCCCTTCCCGGACTCCCCCATGCCGTGTCCCTCCTCCTCTCCACGTCTCCTCAGGGACTTCGAGTGGCTGACGAGGGCTGGTCAGGAGGCGGAGCAGCCCCAAGAAGGCAGCCCGGGGTCTCGGGGACTCGTTTCTAGAAGATGGACGAACTGAAAAGGAAGCCGGGCTTGACTCAGGGGGCGGAGGCGGGGCTGTCCTCAGTCCTCCCGACCGGGGCGAGACGCCGCGACCCAGCTGGGCGGACGAGGGATGAGCGCGTAAGGAAGGCGGGCGCCTTGGGCCGGGCCACAGCGCTGTCCGCGTCTGTCCCTCCCTCTGGTCCTGTCCCCTCTACGCGGCCGCAGCGGTACCTGAAGAATGAAGTTACGCTGCGCGACAGCCAACTCTTCAGAGCCGCCATTGTGCAGCGCGCGGACGCCAGACGCACACGCCGGAAGTGACGCAGCTTCGTGAGCGCGGAGCGGGGCACGGCCTCCACCTGAGAGCGCCTCGCCCCATAGCCACGCCCCCACCCAAGGAAGCAGTCGGGATTGGGCAGACAGGGGGAAAGGGGGCGAGGCTTAGGGCAAAGGCTGTAACGGCCGCACAAGGCAACCAACCGCCGGAACTTCCGCGCGGGGCGGGGCATATGCAGGGCCTGAGGGCGCGGAGGTGGGTCCGGCGCGGAGCTGAGTCGGGCGCCGTTGTCGCTGGCGGGTGGGCGGGGACTCAGTTCGGGCCAGGGCTTGAAGGGAATTTCCTGGTGAGTTAGGGAGGCGGGGCCGGGCGGGAGGCGGGGCCGGGCGGGAGGCGGGGCCGGGCGGGAGGCGGGGCCGGGCGCGGCGACGGCGCTGTCACTTCAGCACCAGGAAGTAAGTGGTCCAGCCGGCCAGCAGCAGCGCCCCGATGAGCACCGTGTAGCTGAGGAGCACGAAGGCGAGCAGCTCCCGCAGCAGCTGCAGCACGTGGACGGTGGACGAGGCCGGCATCGCGCTGCGCGGGAGCCCCAGGACGGTCGGCGGCCTGCCGGGCTGGCGCCGTCCCAGAGGGGCGGACGGGAACACACGAGGTCCTGGCCCTCGAAACAGCAAACGAAGGCCAGGAAGCCCACAGTGCCGACCTCCCCAACAGCCTTCTGGACGCTCGCTTCTCAGTTACACTGGAGAATCCTTCTCAACCCAAACTGCCCTCCTTCTTCGGCTCTGATCCGGGCTGAGGAGGCAGAAGCCCGGCTCTTCCCCGCGCCCCGCAGCTGCATGAGTTTTCCTCCCCGGCCCGCTCCTCCCACCACCTCTGCATTTTTAATGCTGTGAGTGCCGCTAATGCGCTGGTGGAGTAAACCTTTCTTTTCCCGTCACTCAAGCTGCAGCCCCAGCTGCGGCCCTGGCTGGAAGGGGAAGGGGAGAGAGACCCATTTGGGCAGGAGGAAGGCACAGGCCCAAACCTGCTCTTCTGTGAGTCCCCTGGCCCCAAGGCTTGCCAGCAGCAGAGCTGGAGGATCTTTGCTTTGTGGACTGCAGGGTGCCAGGTGGTGGGTGGGCATCAATCCGATCCTGGGCTCACCCCCCCCCCACCGTGCTCTGTGCAACTGCCCAAGCCCTGCTAACTTCCACCAGAGACGACATCAGACAGTAAGAACCCCACACCAGCTCATCAGATAGTAGGAACCCTACAACACCTCCAATGCTGCTTTGCCCAGCCACTCCCCACAGTGTCAGGCACTGGCTTCCTTCTCTCCCCACCTCACTTACTTGGCAAAGTTTCCACGACTCTTCCACCCTGAAGCTCCGCGGTTCTGTCTGCTCTGGTGCCCAAAGGTAGCTTGTGTGTATTCTGCGATCTCGGCAGAACTGAGATTTTCAAGCAGCGGCACTCAACAACTAGGTGTGGTCTAGAGACCAATTACAACCTCCGCGTGGTCCCCGAGCTCTCAGGGAGCTGCGCACAGGCGTTCCCAGCCCAGGCGGGGCGCTGGCAACCCTGCCCGCCCTCCGCCTGTGTCGCCACCACAGCCCACAGGGCTCAGATGTGGTTTCACAGACCCAGATGGGCTGAGCAGGCGGCACACTAGTGGGTATTTCAAGCCCCTTCTTGTTTTTTTCTGAACATTGTAAGGGGTTATGGGGTTATAGTGCCAACAGTTTCGTTTCTAACAAACACATTGAGAGCAGTCCCATCTCCTCCGAGTCTGGGCACCAGAAGAACCACTGGACAGTGTTCACTTGCGACCGCCCAACTACTAAAGCAAAAGCTGTTGTCTTAAAAAACATGCAAGTGCAAGCATGCACGGCTGTGAGAACCAAGCTTAAGTGACCGAGATCTCCTGAGTGCTTGATTCCGATTTACAAAGAGTTTTGCAGCTTACAGACTCATTATACAGATACTTTCCCAATGTGACACTTCCAATTTCACCTCCTCACAATGTGAGGCAAAAGGAGCCAGTGAGGATTTCTGCAAAGAACAGACACTTTCCCAGATGCAACAACAAAGGAAACGAAAGCATAAACTATGCTGCTTCTGATTATTTTGCTCGTTGCCGTAGTTTTTAGTTCAAGACTGTTTTCTGACCTTTGAAAAGAGCAGGCAGTGTGGACATCAACCCTTTTATCAACATCATCATCCAGAAGCAAATGGCTCCTTAATTTAATCAGGATCTCTTATTATCAAATTATTGCCTTGGCCACAGTGAGGCTGAAAACAGGAGCAGAACATTATCAAGCTGCTCAGGAAGCCAGTGAGTAGTAATTACTCCCCCAGAGAACTGGTCATCTTCCGTGTCCTACCTAGTGGCAACGGAGTACAGCTGAGATTTATACCCTCCTCCACACCAAAATAATGGATGAAACAGACAGGCTATTAAAAATAGGCCTGATTCTGTTCCCTTTTAACTCTCACATCCTTCAAATGGATGTCTCCAGGCAGTTAAGTGTTCTAGCCTTTGCGGCCCCTTGTTACTGCCTGATTTTGGGTGTTTTACAGCAACGGAGGAACTTAAGCAAAGAAACACTATGTGGCTTGAAATTCACACTAATCCATTTAGAAATAAAAGAATCTGAGAAATTTTAAATAACTGCCTTTTTCTTCTGTTGTCTGACAAAAAAGGTATCCTCTATTTTCTATAGGATGTCATCATTAAACCACGACTGAATATATCACACTCTACAATAAATTCAGTCTGAAGAAGATCATCTATGTGATGTCTGCATTTTTTTGCCTCACCATCTTTATCATAGTCCCTCTTACTGTCTGCTTTAGACATCCAGTTCATTTTGATATTTTAAAAAGAGTATTTCAGCTGGTGTGGTGACTCACACCCATAATCCCAACATTTTGTGGGGCTGAGGCAGGAGGGCTGCTTAAAGCTAGGAGTTCGAGACCATCCTAGCCAACAGAAAATTAAAAAGATAATAAATTTAATGAAAAAGAAAAAATGAATTATTTCTCTGGAGGCCAGGAGTTTAAGCAACATAGACCCTGTCTCTAAAAGGAAGAAAAAAAAATCGCTGGGTGTGGTGGTGCTTTGCTATAGTCCCAGCTACTCGTGAGACTGAGGCAGGAGGACTGCTTGAGCCCAGAAGTTCAAGGCTGCGGTGAGCTATGATTGTGCCACTGCACTCCAGCCTGGGCAACAGAATAAGACCTCATCTCAAAAAAATAATTTCTTCTTGAATTAAACTCTGCTCAATACAAACACTTCCTCCTGGTGACAGGCTGGTCTTTAGTGTACAACTGAGAACAAGACCGACCAACACATCATGCTTAATCATAATCCATTTGCAGTGAGGGCAGATCTGAATCGAATAGAACTCACAATGAGACTGTCCCAGTTTTCTCTGAGAATTAAATGTGCTGTTTTAAATCATCCCTCTTTCAACCATTACTCTTTTGCTCCACAATTAACAAAATACTTAATTCTCTGTTGGTCAGAATTCAACACTGTATAGCAAGACACAAAACAGTGTCTGTGTAGACTTCTTTATTAAGGGGGCTGCTGGTGTAGAACTGTCTACCCAACTAGACAGAAGTCCAGACATGATGTAAACAATCCACTCTCCCCAACAATAAATGTACCGTTCACATATCCTTTCTCAGTAAGGGCATACTCTTTTGAGACAAAGACTGCTTCAAGTATTAAATGAACTTACACAAAGGCGAATAATATGTAATTATCTACCATTTTCTATTTGCATACAAATGAAGCAATTGAAGTTTTTCAGTCTTCTGCTGAATGCATTTTTAGGAGCTGCCCTAACTATGCGCTGAGCAAGCAAGTATATAGAGTCTTGGGTGAGTGCAGACACATGAGACTACAACTGAGTATCTGTTCCCAGGACAGAATCCCCAGCCAGGGAGACTTGACCAGACTTGAATTGAGCCCCATGAACCAAAAAATGGAGGGGCAGGGTGGATTTCATTCTCTAAAGCAGCTGATGACTGCCTGAGGTGGAAGGTATAAACTAATCTCCCTGGGATATAACAAGTATTTAAAAAAGGATTTTCTACAATGAAAATGGTTTTCTTTAAGACATTTCCAAATACTGAATATCAAGGCCAAATTAATTCCATGAGAAACTAATCTTTCAATTATTCTCTCTGCCACCCTTCATTCTTTCATTAAAGATTTTTTAAAAAGTATACAGAATTTCTCTTTCATTAATAATATTTACCGTGCCCATCAGAACTCCACTAATGGGCCGGGCATGGTGGTTCACACCTGTAATCCCAGCACTTTGGGAGGCCGAGGTGGGCCAATCGCCTGAGGTCAGGAGTTTGAGACCAGCCTGGCCAATATGGTGAAACCCCATCTCTACTAAAAATACAAAAATTAGCCAGGTGTGGTGGTGCACATCTGTAATCCCAGCTACTCAGGAGGCTGAGGCATGAGAATCGTCTGAACCCGGGGAGTGGAGGTTGCAGTGAGCTGACATTGCACCACTGCACTCCAGTCTGAAAAGAGCGTGAGACTCTGTCTCAAACAAACAAAAACAAAACAAAAAAAAACCTCCACTAATGAAAAAGGTGGGGAAAAACAATGTGTGGTTACTAATCAACAACCAAAATCACACCTGGCTGGGACCCAGCAAAGCAGGGGACCAGCTAGTTTTGCTGGAGGCTTGGGCAAGGGCAGCAAAACCGCCAACCTGACTTGGTGCCCTTGGTGCCTTAACTCCTCCAGAAGCTAAGATGGAGGAGCAGAGGGGCAGAGAACACACGGATTTTCAACTTCTCCTCCAACACCCCTGCCCCCCACCACAGCCTGACAGTCTCCTGCAGGAGTAGCAGCAGCTGTGGCTGCTGGTCTCCAAGATCATCAAGAGATACACCTGGAGAAGGCTGAGGTCACCAGAGAGGGGGCTGAAACAGTGTTTTCAGCTGAGTATGGAGTGGCCACAGACTGCTAGAAAAGTACACGTGGCAGTTACCATGGAAACGAAGTGGCCAGATGCTGAAGAAGCAAGAGTTGCCCCTGCACTGTGGGACCAGTTGGATGTTGGGCCCTTGATGGACAGAAGAGAAAACGGAAACCTCAATGGAGGCACCCACCACTGCTGTGTCTGGAGTTAACGTGTGTGCTAAGAAACTGTCTTTGAATTACTTCAAAGGCTGAATTCTCAGAAGGTTGCTCCCCAATTATCACATTCTTCCATGTCAAAAGCCCCTGATAAGTATGGAACCTAAAGAGATGTAGCTGATCACACAGAGCATAAACTTTGTTTCTGCGCAAGAAGCTCCCCTAAACCTCTTGCTTTGTAAGAAGTAGAAGGAAGCAAACTTGCCTTAGTGATCAATTGCGACAGTGACTGATGACCCTAAATATAATCTCCCACACTCTGCAGGAAAAAGAAATCTCAACTCAGTGATAAAATGATCTCCAGCTCCCAACACTTAACCACTGTCCTAGGCCTGATGCGCCTTGAAGAAATACAGCACTGGGGATTAGAGGATGAACTTTCTCTTTTTATTTTCAGTTTCACCTCCTCAGTCTCAGCTTTCTTATTTTAAGAGCTGGCCCCGTTTGTCTGGCTGAATGGATTATCTACCCCCACCATCCTTAATGTATTCCAGAGGTCTCTAATGAAGACCCTGAGCTTAGAAAACTCAAAACCAGTGCTGCTTTTACTCAGGTTGATTTTCTTCTATTCTTCTTTCTTCAGCAGATTAGGGGCCAGGCACGGTGGCTCAGGCCTGTAATCCCAGCACTGTGGGAGGCCAAGGCAGGTGGATCACCTGAGGTCAGGAGTTTGAGACCAGCCTGGCCAACATGGTGAAACACCATGGCTACTAAAAATACAAAAATTAGCCGGGTGTGGTGGTGCATGCCTGTAGTCCCAGCTACTCAGGAGGCTGAGGCAGGAGAATTGCTTGAACCTAGGAGGTGGAGGTTGCAGTGAGGTGAGACCGTGCCACTGCACTCTAGTCTGGGTGACAGAGCAAGACTCCGTCTCAAAGGAAAAAAAAAAAAAGGAATACAAAAGAGACGGAGAAAGCAGTAAACAGTAGTATAATTTAAGAAGCTGACCCCAGAATATATTCTGTATTCCCATGTTTCTTCTATGGGGTTTTACTTCCTTTCAGCAACTTCTTCAAAGAGGCAGTTTATTCTGCAGTACACTTGTTAAGTCTCCTCTGAACATCCTAGAAAGGTTTTTCCATCAGAGCCTCTATCCAACTGGTTCCATTCATTAGTTTAGTGGTGGCAATGACATATTCTGTACCTCCATCTTCCAACTGGGAGAGAAATCGCAGGGCAGCAATTTCAGCGAAGGTTACGCCCCCAAGGAAAAATATCAGAGTCACTCGGTTTTCTCCCGGTTGACCTAAAATTTAAACATTTCAGAATTAAAAACTATTTATTATTAATGCTTCTCTTCCCACCTCTTCAAACATTTTATCATTCATAAGAATAAACAAGTGCCTTCATCCAGACAGTTCATCTGAAACCTAAGAATACTGATTTTGATCTCAACATTTTTTTTTAACTTCTGAGATTCTCAACACAGAAGTTGAAAGCTGCTACCCCTCAGGGAATAATCCGATTCGAGTTCTTACTATATACATTAGCAACGAACAAAAGAGGTGTATTTAATTCTGACTCCTAAGTGCTTTACTATTTTACAAAGCAACTGTACAATACCTGAAAAGCACACTAACAGTACATAATTATCTGTAGATGCTGGACTGGGACTTACGTTTCTTCTGCAGTCCTGTGGGCAGTGGCTGCCGCTCCTCAAAGTGGGGCCCTGGGAGGATGCGGAGGACCTCCTCGATGCTCCGCCAGCCAGGCCGGGAAAGCAGCTGGGCCAGCCGCACACTGAGCGGGGCATACCCACTGTACACATACGATATGTCCGTGGGGTTCTGTGAGATAATTAAAGAACAAAAACCCTATAGATACAGAGACTTAGAGCTACCTGACTGTGGCCTTTTGGGTAATCCAAAATTATTTGATTTGGATTTAAAGATATACAACCCCCATCCCTGCCATGCCTTGTTCTAATCCACCCTAGCTGGGCTCAATTTTTAGCAGCCAGAGCTTCAATTTTGACTGAAATCTTGAAAAGCCACTCAAAGCAGCTCTAGGTACAGAAGATGAAGAATTATTTGGTTTGGCATGAAACTTTTTTTTTTTTTGAGACAGAGTCTGGCTCTGTCACCCAGGCTGGAGTGCAGTGGCATAATTTCAGCTCACTGCAACCTCCGCCTCCCGAGTTCAAGCAATTCTCCTGCCTCAGGCTCCCAAAGAGCTGGGATGACAGGTGTGCACCACCACTCCTGGCTCATTGTTGTATGTTTAGTAGAGACAGGGTTTCACCATGTTGGCCAGGCTGGTCTTGAATTTCTGACCTCAGGTGATCCACCTGCCTCGGCCTCCCAAAGTGTTGGGATTACAGGCCTGAGCCACCGCGTCCGGCCAGCGTGAAACATATTGGGGGGAACTGGGCACTCCCTAGCTGAGCAATGATGTGCAATAACCTTTGAACTTAGCAATTCTACTTTTAGGCATTAATCCTACAGAGCTGCTTGCAGAACAAAAGATAATAGACCAAAGTATAAACGTATCAACTGCAACACTGCATGTAATAGTAAAGACTGGAAACAACTGCATTTCTATCAATAGCAATCTGTTAAATCATTAAATAAGGTATAGCCTCAAAACCACTATGTAGCAATTTAGAAAAATTAAAAAGAAGGGGAAGATCACAGAAGACCCTTCAAGATCCTTTGTTAAGTGGTGGGTGGGTCCAGAGTCAGAAAGGTCAGAACAGTGAAGACAGCTGAACTAATATGTACATGATAGACTCTAGACATTAAGGGTCTCTATTTTCCCACTGGGAAAAAATCATTTAATTTTGCTCCTGACAGAGGAGACTGTCTAGTTATGAGCTTTTGTCGCAAGAGGCGGCCTAATAAAGTTCCTTATGAAAAACCAAAAAAGACTGAAATTTAGAAATATTAGAATAAGTAATAAATGTAAAGCAAAGTGCACCCCACTTTGGAGACCAACAGTAGAGAATATGCACTCTTTATGTAAAAATGTATATGCACAGAATCTTTCTGGAAGGATAGATAAAAAACTGGCCACAGTGGCTGCCTCTGAGGGGAAACTGTGGAAGGAAACTCACTTGGCCCTGATGGCCCTGCTTTTGCATAGCTTTTTTTCCCCCTTTTTCTTTTTCTTTTTGAGATAGGGTCTCATTCTGTCACCCATGCTGGAGTGCAGCGGTGCAATCTCAGCTCACTGTAGCCTCAACCTCCCAGGCTCAGCCTCCTGGGAGGCTCCCACCTCAGCCTCCTGAGTACAGTAGCTGGGCCTACAGGTGCATGCTCCACCATGCCCTGATCACTTTTGTATTTTTTAGTAGAGACAGGGTTTCACCATGTTGGCCAGGCTGGTCTTGAACTCCTGACCTCAAGTGATCCTCCTGCCTTGGCCTCCCAAAGTGCTGGAATTACAGGTGTGAGCCACCGCGCCTGGCCACGGCTGGCTTGTTTATGAGTGCTGGACATCTCCACTGACTCCTCTAGACACTCTCCACCCTTCTCCGCAATGTTCTATGCCCGGAGATGGACCTGTGCGTCCCACACCAACACACTCCAATGCCTTCTCTTTGGGTCTGACCAAGACAAAGCACCAGAGTGAACTGGAGAGTGGGCAGCAGTGTGAGGACGACGTTGTCACTGGCCAGCTTCCTCTGCTGGAGGTTGACCATACCCTCAGCCAGAGGCCCCTCACCCCTTACCTCACCAGATGGCCTCACCACAGCTCTTCTCTCCAGGTTCTAAGACAAGTTTCTAGAACACTCCCCTCTCCTTGCCCTTCAGGCCGTGGCTGGCAAGGGCTCCCCACCGCACTGCCTCTCCACTCTTCCCACATCTTTATTTATTTGAGACAGAGTCTTACTGTGTAGCCCAGGCTGGAGTGCAGTGGCACAAACATGGTTCACTGCAACCGCCTCCTGGGCTCAGTGATCCTCTAACCACAGCCCCTCGGACTAAAGGCTCATACCACCATTGGCCATTTTTTTTTTGTAGAGACAGGGTTTTGCCATGTTGCCCAGGCTGGTCTCGAACTCCTGGACTCAGGCGATCTGACGCTTCAGCCTCCCAATATACTGGGATTACAAGAATGAGCCACCGAGCTTGCCCCATAACTTTTTTTTTTTTGAGACAGAGTCTTGCTCTGTCGCCCAGGCTGGAGTGCAATGGCATGATCTGAGCTCACTACAATCTCCGCCTCCCAGGTTCAAGCAATTCTCCTGCCTCAGCCCCCCAAGTAGATGGGATTACAGGCACGCAACACAATGCTGGGCTAATTTTTGTATTTTTAGTAGAGATGGGGTTTCCCATGTTAGTCAGGCTGTTCTCAAACTCCTGAGCTCAAGTGATCTGCCCGCCTCGGCCTCCCAAAGTGCTGGGATTATAGGTGTGAGCCACCGCGCCCAGCCCACATCTTTATTAAACTCTCCAGAAACTCCCCAGTTTAAGAGCATTCTCTGTGTCCTTCTAGGATTCTGATGGATACAATACATGCATACATTACTTTTTCAAAAACATTAGAAAATTGTTCTTAGAAAGCAAGGCAGATGTGTAGGTTCAGAAGCATGTGTTGTCACCTGGACGATCTAACCAGTCCCTAAGCTGAGACGAGGTGGAGAAGTATGGCTTACTTGCTCGTTAACATCATCCATCCAGAGGCGTAATGTTTTCCGTATAGTTGGGTAATTGTTTCTGCCCCCCGTCTGCGGTTTCAGCAGGCCGGCCTTCTCCAGGTTGTGTAAGGTCAATATGTGCTCATAGCCGTACGTCTGCAAGGGAAGTCATTTGGCCTTGATGTCAGATCAGGAAAAGGATTTCTGCAATTTTCAAAGAAGGGCACTTCCAACAAATCAATTTGGCTTGTACTGCAGGACATGTTACCAAAGTCCAGCAATGTTAGTGGATGGGCACAGAGGACAGGGTGGAGGGATGAAACTTGTCCTAAAACTGCTTGCCTGTTACTATTAATTCAGCTCACTGTTTCAAAGAGAAATTTAAAATTTTTACTTTAAAGTCAGAATTTATGGACCCAATCTAAGCAAGCATCAAATAAATGATAGTATATTTTTATAAGGGATATAATTAGCTCTAAAAAAGAGTAAGGCATATGTATACATCCTGATAAGAAAGGTCTCCAGAATATATTAAAAAAACAATAACATGTAGAGTAGGACATTATTTCTATTTTTAAAAAGTAGCCAAGGTCTGGGCATGCTGGCTCACACCTGTAATCCCAGTACTTTGGGAGGCCGAGGTGGGCAAATCACTTGAAGTCAGGAGTTTGAGACCAGCCTGGCCAACATGGTGAAACCCTGTCTCTACTAAAAATAAGAAAATTAGCTGGGCCTGGTGGCAGGTACCTGTAATCCCAGCTACTCGGGAGGCTGAGGCAGGAGAATCGCTTGAACCCAGGAGGTTACAGTGAGCCAAGATTGTGCCACTGCACTCCACTCTGGGCAACAGGGTGAGATACTGTCTCAAAAAATAAATAAATTTTAAAAAGTAGCCAACACTTATGAAATACTTTCTATCAGCTGGGCACTGTTCTGGTCTAAGCACTTACATACATTAACTCAGTCATCCCGGCTCTAACCCCATGACGTAGGTATCATTACCTTCATTTTACAGAGATGTTTAAATAACCTGCCTAAAGTCACACAGCTAGTGAAGAGCAGAGCTGAAACCTGGATCCAGCCAGTCTTGCTCTGAAGTCTGTGTATGGAAACATTCTGTCTAAATGCAAAGAATGGAGTTTGGAAGGAAGCAAATCAGACTGCTGACACTGGTCACATCTGGGGAGGGAAACTGGGGTATGAGCAAGGTACAGGGGACGTTCACATTTTGCTCTGTGTACTTCTGCATTATTTGACTCTTACACAAGGATACATAACTTAAAAAAAGACAAAAACAAAAAATTAATGAGCACTCAATTTTAATAAAAATGTACTTAACTGTCACTGGTAACAGCAAATAAATACTACCTGAGTCATTTTCAAACAAAGGGGAGACTTTTCAAAAACAAGAGTGGCCTTTTCCTTATTATAAGTAACACAGGCTTAATTTAAGTAAACCTGCTAAGCAACTGTCATCAGAAATTTGCAGAAAGTTCTTTTCCTCCATGGTATAATTGCAGAGTTAAGAACATGGGCGCTACACTCAAATTGCCTGGTTTACCACTGGCTGTGCCACTTACCAGCCAGGTAACCTTGGGTGAGTTACCTAAACTAGTCTGTGCCTCAGTTTTTCATCCATAAAACTGGGACGATAGCAGTCTCTAACTCACAAGGCTGTTGTGAATATTTGTTGTTGTTGTTATGGTAACTACAGTTAACAAGGAAGTATTGTGAAGATGAAACAAATGAATGCACATAAAGTTTTTCCAATAGATCCTAGCACATAGTAAATGCTCAATAAATGTTACCTATTATTATTATTTTTTACTTTTTGTAAAAAAGCTATGTTGCCTAGGCTGGTTTTGGACTCCTGGGCTCAAGCAATCCTCCTAACTCAGCCTCCTGGGTAGCTGGGACTGCAGACACAGCCACCATGCCTGGTAAATTTTTGTATTTTTTTTGTAGAGACAGGGTCTTGCTATGTTGCCAGGCTGGTCTTGGCCTCCAGCGATCCTCCTGCCTCAGCCCCACAAAATATTGAGATAACAGAGGTGAGCCACTGTGCCCAGCCTGTTAGCTATTATTATCACACAAATACAATAAACAGTGATGGCTACCAAGACCAATTCCTCTAGGTGTTAAAAAATTTATACAACAGTCGTTACAAGATACCAAAATGGCAGCTTTGTATTTTTTATTTTTTTTAATTTTACATTTTTTATTATTATTTTTTGAGACAGAGTCTCACTCTGTTGCCCAGGCTGGAGTGCAGGGGCATGATCTTGACACACTGTAACCTCCGCCTCCTGCGTTCAAGCGATTCTCCTGCCTGATCCTCTCAAATAGCTGGGACTACAGGTGCATGCTACCATGCCTGGCTAATTTTTGTATTTTTAGTAGAGATGGGGGTTTCACCATGTTGGCCAGGCTGGTCTCAAACTCCTAACCTCAAGTGATCCACCTGCTTTGGCCTCCCAAAGTGCTGGAATTACAGGCGTAAGCCACTGTGCGCGGCCCATGAAGTATTTTTTAAAAAGATGCTGTCCCCCTTGGCAAATTAATAATTTAAAAATATACTCACCTGGAGAATCTCTCTTTTGTAATAATCCAAAACTTTTTGTTTGAGCCCACTATTACACACGGATTGGAGGCAAACTAGTCTTAACACCTTGATCAACGAGTGCTTTTGGGCGATACAATCCTCAATGTAATTGTTGACCTGGAAATAAAGTAGCATACATATACATATACATTTACATATACATACACACACACACACACACACACTACATGGTTTAGGAACTTAACTTGATGTTTATTATTATTTTTCAAAGTCCAATAAAGGAGATATGTGGGAAAATGAGTTATTTTTCCACAGTCCCTAACCCTTCCCTGAAATAGCTCTGCTAGCCCCAGCCACATACACACCCTGGCCACCACACACACACACACACACACACACACCCCACACACACATACATACATACACACACACACCCACACACCCCAGTGATCAGGCCAAGTCACTGGAGCCCAAGGCTGCTGAGAATACAATTGGTCACTCCATATGCCTGTCTGGACACATCTGTCTCTAAGGTCACGCTTCTGAGAGGCTACCAGATGCCTACTCCATTTCAAGAGTATCAACAACTAATCTAGCAAAAAGTATCAGTAATTGTTTTATGTTAGGAATTTTCATAAAGTGAATAATTTAAAATTTGTTAATAGAGCTATTTAAAGGAGTTATATAAGAAACCCTTTCAAAAGAGCAAATACCTTAATTTATCTAATACAGTCTTAAAAAGATTTGATTTTAGGGGCCAGGTCTCATGTTGCCATGTATGGCAGAAAGTGTCTTGCACAGAATAATGTTAAATATCTGTTACTTGATAAAATCTACACTTGCACATTTTGCATTTGCTCTTAAAAATATTTAAGTGGCCGGGCGCAGTGACTCACGCCTGTAATCCCAACACTTTGGGAGGCCAAGGTGGGCGGATCACAAGGTCGGAGATCGAGACCATCCTGGCTAACATGGTGAAACCCCATCTCTATTAAAAATACAAAAAATTAGCCAGGTGTGGTGGTGAGCGCCTGTAGTCCCAGCTACTCGGGAGGCTGAGGCAGGAGAATGGCGTCAACCCGGGAGGCGGAGCTTGCAGTGAGCAGAGATGGCGCCACTGCACTCCAGCCTGGGCAACAGAGCGAGCTGGGCGACACAGTGAGACTCCGTCTCAAAAAAAAAAAAGGCAAGGCATGGGAATCAAAGCAATTGGTTTTCTGGCTATAATCTGAGGTTTAATAAGCTTTCAATTACTTGTTAAAGAGGTTTTTTTGTCCACATACCTTATCAGTGTCTATTCCAGACATAAACTCCTGTTCCACGGTTAATTTATCAAAAAAGTCTTCAGAAGCTAAAATGAAATTAGCAAATTTGCAACTTAGAAATTAAATGTTAATTTACTTGAGTGGCATGCTTTTATACACAGAGCACGATTCAGAAACTAGACATGTGGCTGGGCACGGTGGCTCACACCTGTAATCTCAGCACTGTAGGGGGCCGAGGTGGGTGGATCACTTCAGGCCAGGAGTTCAAGACCAGCCTGACCAACATGGCCAAACCCCATCTCTACCAAAACCACAAAAATTAGCTGGGTATGGTGGCACACACCTGTAGTCCCAGCTACTCGGGAGGCTAAAGCACAAGAATCACTTGAGGCGGGGAGGCGGAGGTTACAGTGAGCCAAGATCACACCATTGCTCTCCAGCCTGGGCAACAGAGCGAGACTCTGTCTCAAAAGAAAAGAAACCAGACATCATGCAAAAAAAGCAAGCAAGCAATAAGTTCAAGTCATCACCTGAAGAAAATCTTTTAGGAAACATGGAAAATGCTAGGCCTCTGCACTCCTAAGTTACACTAGATATAGTCGACAAGTGCACTCTTTTGTATCCTTAGGATTTCAGTACAGACCCCAGAATGAGCGTCAGTATGAACGAAAGCTAATTTCTCAAGAACATTTCATTTTCATCATTAGGTTCAACCCAATTTCAACTGGTTTCCACTCCTATGAACAGGGAAACAAAGGACTGATTTTCCGATAACTGTGATTTACTTAAGATTCAAAGTATACTTCATAAAACAATCTCCTACTCAGCTTTTACAGCCCTGTGTTATAACAAACAAACTTATGTCTGCTTTAATAGATGTCTTCTGAGCTCTTTCAAAATACTCAACATATACTCTTTGTACCAATTCTGCACAGAATATTCAAGGGAAGAACATGCGCCAATAAGTAATCCTTCAAAAAAGGAAAAAAGCTGCTAGCCGCGGTGGCTCATGCCTGTAATCCCAGCACTTTGGGAGCCAAGGCAGGCGGATCACCTGAGGTTGGGAGTTTGAGACCAGCCTGACCAACATGGTGAAACACCATCTCTAGTAAAAATAGAAAATAAGACAGGCGTGGTGGCAAGTACCTGTAATCCCAGCTACTTGGGAGGCTGAGGCAGGAGAATCACTTGAACCCGGGAGGCAGAGGTTGCGGTGAGCCAAGATTGTGCCATTGCACTGCAGCCTGGGCAACAAGAGTGAAACTCCGTCTCAAAAAAAAAAAAAGAAAAAAAGCTAGACTAAAAAAATTAACCATCTCAGATTATGATGGCAAACTTATGGATAATTTTTTTCTCTTATCTACATTCCAAATATTTTTCATATAAATGATAATGAAAAAATTTGAGTTAAAAAATGGACCCTTCCTCTCTTTCCCTTTTTCTTTCTTTCGTTATTTCGAGATGGAGTCCTGCTCTGTCGCCCAGGCCGGAGTGCAGTGGTGCAATCTTGGCTCACTGCAACCTCTGCCTCCCGGTTTAAGCACTTCTCCTGCTTCAGTCTCCTGAGTAGCTGGGATTACAGGTGCCCGCCACCACACCTGGCTAATTTTTGTATTTTTAGTACAGATGGTGTTCCACTATGTTGGCCAGGCTGGTCTCGAATGCCTGACCTCAGGCGATCCACCTGCCTTGGCCTCCCAAAGTGGTGGGATTACAGACATGAGCCACCGCGCCCAGGCTTTTTTTTTTTTTAATGGAGTCTCGCTCACCCAGGCTGGAGTGCAGTGGCGTGATTTCAGCTCACTGTAACCTTTGCCTCCAGGGTTCACGTGATTCTCATGCCTCAACCTCCTGAGTAGCTGTAACTACAGGCATGTGCCACCATGCCCAGCTAATTTTTGTATTTTTAGTAGAGACAGGGTTTTGCCATGTTGCCCAGGCTGGTCTTCAATTCCTGGACTCAAGTGATCTGCCTGCCTCAGCCTCCCAAAGTGCTGGGGTTACAGATGTGAGCCATCATGCCTGGCCAACAAATGGAACATTCTTTTTGTTTTGTTTTTCGAGATGGAGTCTCACTCTGTCACCCAGGCTGGAGTGCAGTGGCGTGATCTCGGCTCACTGCAACCTCCGCCTTCCAGGTTCAAGCAATTCTCCTGCCTCAGCCTCCCAGGTAGCTGGGACTACAGATGCATACCACTGTGCCTGGCTAATTTTTGTATTTGTAGTAGACATGGGGTTTCATCATGTTGGCCAGGCCGGTCTCAAACTCCTGACCTCAAGTGATCTGCCCGTCTTGGCCTCCCGAAGTGCTGGGATTACAGGCATGAGCCACCATGCCCCGCCTGGAATATTCTTAACTATTAACATATGTATACTTCATTAACACTGAGAAGAACACGTGGTATTAAGACAGAGCTGACTCTCCCGAAGAGGCATTGTGGTGTTGATGACCTAGGTGTCAAACGTTGTATGTGCAAGTAGCCCCAGACTGAAACAATCATTACAAAGGATACTCACTAGTGACATCTTTGATCAATTCTGCAATTGAGGTATGGTTTGCAAGTGAGCCCCTTGCTGCCTGCATGTGGGGCAACTGGGAAACAAACTGCTTGATCTCCCCCACGGTCTTAGCATTGTGTCTTTCCTGAAATAAACAAGAGAGCAGTGCCTCAAGCAGGGAAGATAGTTTATTTATTTTATTTTTTTGAGAAGGACTCTCGCTTTGTTGCCCAGGCTGGAGTGCAGTGGCGCAATCTCGGCTCACTGCAACCTCCGCCTCCCAGGTTCAAGTGATTCTCATGCCTCAGCCTCCCGAGTAGCTGGGATTACAGGTGCCCACCACCATGCCCAAACTAATTTTTGTATTTTTAGTAGAGACAGGGTTTCACCATATTGGTCAGGCTGGTCTCGAACTCCTGACCTCAGGTGATCCACCCACCTTGGCCTCCCAAAGTGTTAGGATTACAGGCATGAGCCACCGCGCCCGGCCGATATTTTAAGTGCTTTGTTTTTTGTATTGTTCAGAGGATGTTTCATTTATATTAATGAGAAAGGAAGAATGGAATACAAATAAATCAGGGCAAACACAGCTCTAACATTACATAAAAAAACAGAAAAGAAAAGTATATATATCACTGAAATAATAGAGGTCATGGTGCTTGTCTCCTGAATTAGCACTTCTTTAGAGAAGCAAATGCCTCAGAGTCTGTCTTCCAATGTACCAGCTTAAACACTGTGTCAGTATTTTGTGGACATCTGAGTATTGGTGAAAGATAGTATTATATAAACCATACAAATTTCTGAGTAAAAAACTAAGACAAAAAATTATGTTTAGAGGGTACCATAAAGAGGAAAAGTTTCCTGTGTAACAGAACAAAATCCATTTTTTCTGTTGACCCTCAGTCTTTTATTTGATGTTGAGACAGGGTCTCTGTCGCCCAGGCTGGAGTGCAGTGGTGTCATCACAGCTCACTGCAGCCTCCACCTCCTAGGCTCCTACCTCAGCCTCCCAAAGAGCTGGGATTACAGGCACATGCCACTGCCCAGCTAGTTAAAAAAAAAAAAAGTTTTGTAGAGACAGTGTCTTGCTGTGTTGCCCAGGCTGGTCTAGGACTTCTGGGCTCAAGCGATCCTGCCTCAGCCTCCGACAGTGCTGGGATGACAGGCGTGAGCCACTGTGCCTGGCCTGAACCTTAGTCTTGAGTATAGTCTATGAACAAAGCGAACATAGCTTGGTGATGATAATATTTTTTGGCAAAATTTAATAACTTAAACCAAAAGTAACTTCAGAAATATGAAAATCAATTAATGAACATAATTCCTGAGAAAGATAAAATCTGGAATTACATGGCCTAGTTCCAAGCCAGCCTGGGCAACGCAGGAAGTCCCCATCTCTACAGAAAAAAAAACAACAAAAAACTCTGCCAGGCATGATGGCATGTGCCTGTGGTCCCAGCTACTTGGGAGGCTGAGGTGGGAGGATTGCTTGAGCCTGGGAGGTAGCAGCTCCAGTAAGCCATGATTGTACCACTACATCCATCCTGGGAGACAAAGCGAGACCCTGTCAAAAAAAAATCTAGAACTACATACTTAGTGAAAAATTCATTTTCAAAAACTTCCCATTAATGTTCCAAAGTCTAAATATTCAGACTTCATGATCTTGTTGAATTCCCATGTTTCAAAAAGGAGCCTGAGCAAGAATAAACTAGTGAACGGGCAAGAGGAGGCAGGAAGGTGATAATGAAGCCACCAATTTCAAAGCTCGGGGTTGCTGGGGATTTCAGTCTCATTATCACCTGCCACACGTGCTGACTTCCCCTGCCGCAGTCACATTGGCTAAACTTGAGTTTTCAGCATGAACCACAAGTTCTATTATAGAGGATTCTTTATTTGTAGTACAGATGGCTTCCTCTTAGGCAAGGTAGGAAATAATTTAAAAGACGATAAAGCAAATGTTTATGATGGAAGTCTGTAAACTGCACACACTTGCGCCTCCACCTACCCTCCATACAAAAAGAACTTTACGCAACGCGGGTCTGAGAAAGTTTAAAATGAAAGAAAACCTCGGATCTTCCAATACTGAATCTGCAGTTACTGAAGATGAGAAAAGTTGCATTGAAGCCTGGTTTAATGGCTACATATTTTTGGAGCTCTTATTGCCCTCAGGGGTGGGCATCTACCTGAGGCCTAGAGTTGCAGAATGACACCCAAAACTTGCCTCACCTCGAATGCTGCAGAGATGATCTTTGCTTTCTTGCTGAGCACAGAGCCCACCGCGTTGAAGTTCTTATCTCGGATCTCAGCATAGAGCTCCTCTGCAGAATTCAGCTGTAGCTTCTTTGCTTCCGTGGGGAGGTCCTTACCACCATCGCCCTGTTTCTTAGGTGCAAATTTCTCTGGAGGTAATTTCACATAACCTGAGCAGCAGTGGAAGGGAATAAGCACCTGTGTGCAATGACTGGAAGAACCAATCCGGTAACCAAGCACAAAACAGAATTTCCAACTCAGGAGAAAATGGAAGAGGGCAAACCACACATAGCTCTGAGCTTTTGATTTTCCATGATCAAAGTACAGGAAGTAGTGACTCTAATACTGATACCACAGTTCTCATTATCTTTGGGGCACCTATATAAACCACATGCAGCAATGTCCACTTCCTAAACTTATTCAGGGATTAGGTCACTTTTCCACTCAGAAAACTTTCAAGGATCTCCCCATTGACTTTTAGTATTTTTTCAAACTGTAGATCATGTTCCATTAGTGGATCATGAAATCAAGCTGGTGGGTTGCAAGTAGCATCTTAAAACCAAAACCAAATGAAACCAAAACAAAACAACAGTACCAAAAACAGCACAGAGTAGAAAATACAAAAGCTTATCACACGCTGTTAGAGAAGCTAGTGGTGGCTTCGTTTTATTTTTTTTTTAAATAAAACTTTTGTTTCAGTTTAACATGCACACGCATACATGTGTGTATATACTGGCTCATGATATAAAATACATTTCTTACTGTGGGTTGGAATCCAAAATAGTTTAAAAGCCATCCTAGAACAAGAATTAGAAACTACGGTCTGAGGACCAAACTCTGTTCACGTTCTGTTTTCTTTTTTTTTTTTTTTTTTTGAGACGGAGTTTCACTCTTGTCACCCAGGCTGGAGTGCAATGGCACGATCTCGGCTCACTGCAACCTCCACCTCCTGGGTTCAAATGATTCTCCTGCCTCAGCCTCCTGAGTAGCTCGGATTATAGGCACCCACCACCATGCCCAGATGATTTTCTTGTATTTTTAGTAGAGACAGGGTTTCACCATATTGGCCAAGCTGGTCTTGAACTCTTGTCTTCAGGTGAGCCACCCTCCTGGGCCTCCCAAAGTGCTGGATTACAGGTGTGAGCCACCACGCCCAGCCCACTTTCTGTTTTTGCAAATAAAGTTTTATTGGCACATGGCCACAGCTATTCTTTTTGTATTGTCTATGGCTACTTTCACATTACAATGACAGAGACAAGGAGGTTCCTCTGTATGACCTGCACTTTGTAACAAGCAAAAGCCTAAAATACTTACTATCTGGGTCTTTATAGAAAAAGCTGTACACCCTGATCTAGAATAAGCTTCCAAATTCCTTAGCATGGTATCCACTTCCTCTGCGAAGTAGCCTTAATCTCCTTCTCCCTACTCTGCTCCTGCCAAGCCAAGTGAGTCCCTATTTTCCTGGAACACCCTACATGTGCTCATGAACTACGGATGGCATGAAGCTGGTGTAACTCTGCAGTAAAGCAATTTGGCAACATGTACCAAGTGCCTTTTACCCCAAAAATCCTGCATCAGGGAATCCAGGGAAAGAAAATAATCTGATATATGAAAAAAATCTTATGTAGGCTGGGCACGGTGGCTCACGCCTGTAATCCCAGCACTTTGAGAGGCTTAGGTGGGAGGATCTCTCTCTCTCTCTTATTTTATTTATTTATTTATTTATTTAAGAGGGAGTCTCGCTCTCTCGCCCAGGCTGGAGTGCAGTGGTGTGATCTCAGCTCACTACAACCTCCACCTCCCGGGTTCAAGCGATTCTCCTGCCTCAGCCTCCTGAGTAGCTAGGATTACAGGCGCCCGCCACCACACCCGACTAATTTTTGTACTTTTAGTAGAGACGGGTTTCACCATGTTGGCCAGGCTGGTCTCGAACTCCTGACCTCAGATGATCCGCCCACCTCAACCTCCCAAAGTGCTGGGATTACAGACATGAGCCACTGTGTCCAGCCACTTTTTTGTTTTTTAATTGAGACAGAGTCTCAGTCTGTCACCCAGACTGGAGTGCAGTGGCACGATCTCGGCTCACTGCAACCTCCACCTCCCAGGTTCAAGCAATTCTCCTGTCTCAGCCTCCCAAGTAGCTGGGATTATAGCCACCCGCCACCATACCTGGCTAATTTTTTTTTGTATTTAGTAGAAATGGGGTTTCACCATGTTGGTCAGGCTGGTCTCGATCTCCTGACCTCAGGTGATTGGCCCGCCTTGGCCTCCCACAGTGCTAGGATTACAGGCATAAGCCACCATGCCTGGCCTATACTGTGGATTTTAATGTAACGATTACAGCATGCATACACTAGGAAAATGCTCATTAGCATACCAAATCAAAACTCAGGTTTGAAACTATTTGTACAACCTGATTCCATTTTTTGTTAACTACAATAAACTACACAAGGGGAAAAAAAGACTAGGAAATAATACCACAATATTAACAGTGGTTGTCCCAAGGTTTGGGGCCACAGGGCTGTGGGGTAAGGTTGGAGGATAATAACGGATCTATGTTTTCTTCTATTTTTCCAATTTTTTTCCTAATCAATGTTTGACTTACATTACGAAAAAACTTGCTACAAGGAGGCTGGGAATTTATACATATTTTTTCTCTTCTTGGAAAATCCCTTCCCACATACCTCCCACCTCTCCTATACAGCTGTCCCTGGGCCAACTCCCAGGCCGCCTCTCCCCCCACCATTCGCCATCCTGAACTTCAGAGCTCTTCTTTCATGCCTTCCTGGGTGCTACATGCTCTGGGACCACCCTGTTTCTTTGATTTCCACCCACAACCCAGCATAGGGCTCTCCTGAAATAAATTCCTCTGTCAATAAATAGAGTTTTAAAAAGTATTAAAGGTGCTATTTTTTTGACAAACAATAAGACTTTTTACAATCTTATCACTAAAGACCTTCCATACGTGTGGAAATGCCTCCTCATGTCTCTCTCTCCGTCACCCACGTCATTCATTCATCCATTCTTGTGGTAAATTGCACATAATATAAAAATTACTACTTTGTTTTACAGTGAATGATCCAGTAGCATTTAGTACATATACAACATGGTAGGACCACAGCCAGGATCTAGTTCCACACTTTTTTATCCCAAAGGGAAACCCTGTAGCCAATAAGTGGTGACTCCCCATCCCCTTCCTGTAGTCCTGGCAACCACGAGTCCGTTTCCCTCTGAATTGCAGGCCCTTCCTCTCTTCCTTCCTTTCTTTCTTTTTAAATATTCAAAAAAATTTTCACCTATTTTATTATTTTTTTGAGACAAAGTCTCACTCTGTCACCCGGGCTGGAGTGCAGCCGTGCGATCTTGGCTCACTGCAAGCTCCACCTCCTAAGTTCAAGCGATTCTCGTGCCTCAGCCTCCTGAGTAGCTGGTACTACAGGCATGCGCCACCAAATCCAGCTGTGTGTGTGTGTGTGTGTGTGTGTGTGTGTGTGTATTTTTAGTAGTGATGGGGTTTCACCACGTTGGTCAGCCTGGTCTCAAACTTCTGATCTCACGTGATCTGCCTGCCTTGGCCTCCCAAAGTGCTGGGGTTACAGGAGTGAGCCACCGCGCCTGGCCTCATCTTTCTTACACATCCCTCTCCTCAGGCCTTCCCTTGGCTCCCTGTGACTCCATTCAGGATGGCAAAAGAGGCCGGGGACTATGCAGACGAGGGAAGAAGGCCAGGCTGAGACAGGTGTAGGGGTCTGTGGTGAGGCAGAGAGCTCTAGAGACACTGGGTCCTGGCCACCAGTGGGAGCGTGGCCTCTTGCCAGTGCTTCCAATATTTTTCGTCATGGCCTAATTCAGGATTATTACTTAAAATGTATCACATTTTAAAGCTGACAGAAATAAATATCATGTGGGCCAAAACCAGCCAAACCAAACATGCTTGTGATCTACCTAATCACCCACCAAGGCCAGGCACTAACCAGCCATCCACATCTTCCATAGAGTGGCCTCGACCTTCTGTACCAGCCGTTTTTCTAAAATATTTCTCCAGCCATGCACTCCACTCAACCACGTTGCTTGGCTCGTCATGACTCTGTGTATGATGCCGACTGCCCCTGCCCCAGGATCTCCATCTAAACTCTCCGCGTCTTTCCAAACCAGCACAAACGCCACTGCTTCTGCCGCCTTCGTCAACTACTGCCAGCTGCAAGGATGTGTGTGTCGCAAATGCCAGCGCCCTCTGTGGGAGACCCTTGGCCTCTGCTCACAGGGGACAAGGACCGGCCTGGGCACTAAAATTCTGGCCAACTCTTGTGTCACCGACAACTGCAATTTGCTCAGATGTCACTGAATCCTAGTGTCTGAAAGTCAGAGGTCAGTATTTTTATTGTTTCAAGGGTTCTCTGATTTCTATGTAAAGGAAGCAGCTTTCTAAAAACTGACCCTTTGGAGGCATGGTCTGATTATTCCACCTCCAGTTATTTCCAGTTTTTACGGTATTCTTAGTTATTTTTTATAAATATATTATAAATATAGTTTGGAATACACATACATATGCAGACACATATATAACAACCTCTAATTGAAATAGGCATGGCTATGCAGTTTTTCATGTTTCACATTTATTATTTTGATGGTTCCAAATATTTTCTTTTTTTTTGAGACAGTCTCACTCTGTCGCCAGGCTGGAGTGCAGTGGCACTCTCTCAGCTCACTGCAACCTCCTCCTCCCGGATTCAAGCAATTCCTCCATATCAGCCTCCCAAGTAGCTGGGGCTACAGGCACGCGCCACCACACTCAGCTAATTTTTTGTATTTTTAGTAGAGACAGGGATCTCACCATGTTTGCCAGACTGGTCTTGAACACCTGACCTCAAGTGATCTGCCCGCCCTGGCTTCCCAAAGAGCTGGGATTACAAGTGTGAGCCACCACAACCAGGTGGTTCCATAATATTTCATAATGTACTCAACCACTGAGATTGTTTGGAAAATTCTGGTAAGAAAATGGAAATCGAAATTCTTATGCAAACCCCACTGATCCTCTTTTTTGGAATGATTCCTCAAGGCACATTCTTAGGCTTTGGGTTTTCTTTGGCCAAGGGTTAGAAAAGTTTTATGTGTTGCTAAATTGCTTACAAAAAGGTCTGTATTAATCTACACTCTGAATCATTAAAATTGGATCTCTGACTTTAAATTATGCTTAAGTGTGCAATATACAAACAGTAGCCTCCACAAAGGATATTCTTCTCATATTACCTATTAGTGAAAACAGATGTCACGTACTTACTGTTCTGAATGCCATAAATTTCATCAATCAGTCCTTCATATGTCAGCTGAGTGGCAAGAGGTGTTAATAAATCCACATTCCGATCAAGCAACAAGAGATTATCAAAAACAGGAAATATTGAATTCTGGCTTCCTGTAAACTCTCTCTTCATCCTGATCATCATATTGGCCACTTGCTGGAAACAAAACATTGGATGAGGTGGGGCCCCCCTGGGAACGAGCAGATTTTAAAATTTGTCTAAAACCAGAAAGACAATCAAAAAAGTAAAAAAGGAGAAAAACTGGAAGAGTGCATTGCTTAGAAATAAGCAGCTCTAGAAAAGCACCTTGCTGTTGGCACCCATCCCGACACTTGCACCAAGGCAGCTGCCATTTGCCAATGAGGCATAAAATCAGGTCAGTCTATTCTTGTGATTCGCAGTAGTTATGTTCTATGAAGTCACTGCAAACACTAAATTAGCGAAGATGGAACCACTGTTCCTAGGAGAAACGCAGACTTAGGTTCCTGGGAGCCTCTGGTCTCAACGTTTCTGTCAATTGATCAATACGTAACCCAGTTTTATATGTGTTTCTGCTTAAAGATGCCTGACTTAACATAATTGTTGATCACTCACACTGAACTGACAGCCAGCAGCTCTGTGACTCGTGCCTGAACGAAGCATCTCTAACACACATAATGTCTCCGCCAGGCACACCACAGCCTTCTTGTGCACAAGACACCCGACTGCACCTCAGTCCTACATTTGCAGGCCATTTTAAACAGTGAAATCACCAAAAAAAGTACACACGTGTGGAAAATATGACAGTGAGACTGTGAAAAGTACACTTGTTTGCAGTCTGAGAGCTGAAATGGGAAGGTGGAGTGTCAGCTGCCTCAGTTGGGAACATGCGCAGTGGTTACTCAAACTGTCACCACTGTGCACGCCGACAAAAGCACCATGAGTACTGACTTGGAGGGTTATAAGTGCATTTTAATCAGTAGGCAAATTCATGAGTACAGTATTCATAAATAATTAAGATCAACTGAATTTGTTTGTAAGGAGCTTCCCGTTCCTCCTCCCTTTTGGGGTGTGAAGGGCCCTCCTTTACCACCACAAAGCAGCCGGTTCTCACCCGAGCACATTCTCCTTTCCCAAAGATCTGGGGGATCGTTCCGTACAGAGCTTGCAGGGTCATGAGCCCCTTGGCTGCGTGGTACAGGCTCGTCTGGTCACCCTCCAGGTAGCACTCCTGTGAGGGAAAAGGCCAATTACTGCCAGGCCATGGGGGCCTCCCAGGGGCCCATCTCTGTTCCTGGGGCTGGGGTGCAGCGACAGACAATAAAATCATTTCCAGTTATTTCACACTGTGCCAGGAAAATTGGGGACTCCAGTTCATTTTCCAAAACTGCTGCCTGTCAGACCAGGCCCTGAGGCTGGCAGCCCCAGGGTGGGTGCAGCCGTGGAAGCACCTCTCCTGGGCAGAGCCGGGGCTTCTGGGAGAAAACTCTTCACCCAGCATGCCAGCTCTTCTGAATCAGCTCTTAAATAAAAGACGGAAGAATACAGACTTACACTGAACGATGGGTTCCCATTCACTGGTGAGAGTAAACTCTGGTAGGACATGCTGGGAGAGCGACATGCTAATACCCAGAAATGCAAAAGACCACAGGACAAATACTTTATTGTTTTCAAAAAGGATGAGGCAGATTTTCATGACAACTGACAACCGAAGGCCACAATCTGTTGAGTATGATCTCATTTTATAAAAAACATATATTTTTGCATTGAAAAAAGGACCTCCAACTCAGCAAACTATCACAAGGACAAAAAAACAAACACCGCATGTTCTCACTCATAGGTGGGAATTGAACAATGAGATCACTTGGACACAGGAAGGGGAACATCACACCCCAGGGCCTGTCGTGGGGTGGGGGAAGAGGGGAGGGATAGCATTAGGAGATATACCTAATGTAAATGATGAGTTAATGGGTGCAGCACACCAACATGGCACATGTATACATATGTAACAAACCTGCATGTTGTGCACATGTACCCTAGAACTTAAAGTATAAAAAAAAAAAAAGAAAAAAGAACCTCCAAAATACACACAAAACCACCTGGGAAGGCTAGGTGCAGTGGCTCATGGCTGTAATCACAGCACTTTGGGAGGCTGAGATAGGAGGATCGCTTGAGCTCTGGAGTTTGAGACCAGCCTGGGCAACATAGTGAGACCCTGTATCTATAAAAAATTAAATAATTAGCCAGGGATAGTGGCATGCATCTGTATCTGAGCTACTCAGGAGGGTAAGGCAGGAGGATCACCGGAGCCCAGGGGTTTGAGGCTGCAATGAGCTATGTTCGCACCGCCACGCTCCCCTCTGGGCAACAGAGCAAGACCCCATCTCTTTTTTTATTTTTATTTTTATTTTTTTTTTGAGATGGAGTCTCGCTCTGTCGCCCTGGCTGGAGTGCAGTGGCGCGATCTCGGCTCACTGCAAGCTCCACCTACCGGGTTCACACCATTCTCCTGCCTCAGCCTCCCAAGTAGCTGGGACTACAGGCACCCGCCACCACGCCCGGCTAATTTTTTTGTATTTCTTAGTAGAGATGGGGTTTCACCATGTTAGCCCGGATGGTCTCGATCTCCTGACCTCGTGATCCGCCCACCTCGGCCTCCCAAAGTGCTGGGATTACAGGCGTGAGCCACCGCGCCCAGCCGACCCCATCTCTTTAAAAAAAAAAAGAGAGAGAGAAAAAAACCACCTGTGAGGTGAGCGGAGGGAAGCAGTCACTTTTGATACAGGTGGATCAAAACACAGGTTCTAGACTCAGATTGCCTTGTTCTGAATCCAACTGTGTCACTTACTAGCTGTGCCCTGGGCCAGTTAGAGAATCTCTTTGTGCCTCAATTTATTCATATGTAGAAGGGAGTATAGTCCACATAGGGCAAGTATTAAATGAGAAAAATACATGTAAAGCATTTAATCCCAGTACCTGAAACATACAGCAAATGCTCAGTAACAGCTTTTATTTGGAATTATTTGGGTTTTTTTACAACCATTATCCACTCATAAGTCAATATGGTACATTTTATCAATTCCCTCCACCCCTACCAACCCAACATGTCCCTGCTGTCCACAGCCAGAACTGAGGGGGCCCTGAGGGTCCAGGGCCTGAGGAAGAGAGAGAGGGGTTGTCACTTGTCAGGCCCTCTGCCCCAGGGAGGAAGGATGGCAGACATGGTGGGGAGCGTTTGGTTATTATTGAGAGTGTCGCCGGACTACTCTTTCAAGTGTGGTATATTTTAACGTTTCCCTGAATATGGCAGACCATCGAGAATATGTCAAAAGACACGCTTTTTGGCAAAACCACTTAAAACTCCAGATCAGATGAACGTTCAAGGGCAAAAGACATTGAGGGCTGGGTGCGGTGGCTCACACCTGTAATCCCAGCACTTTGGGAGGCCGAGCGGGGAGGATCATGAGGTCGGGAGTTCTAGACCAGCCTGACCAAAATGGTGAAACCCCTTCTCTACTAAAAATACAAAAATTAGCCAGGTGTGGTGGCATGTGCCTGTAATCCCAGCTACTCAGGAGACTGAGGCAGGAGAATCACTTGAACTCAGGAGGTGGAGGTTGCAGTGAGCTGAGATTGTGCCACTGCACTCCAGCCTGGGCAACAGAGCAAGACTGTCTCAAAAAAAAAAAAAAAAAAAAAAAAAAGACATTAAGGAACTCCCCTCCAAATAGCATTCATATTTTACTTAATTTTTTTAAGTTGTACTACTACAAAGACATCTCTTTTACAATATTTTTTAAAAGATGTAAAAGTTAACAACAGATTTTAATCTTGGTTGTTTTTCCTTTTTTGAGACAGAGTCTTGCTCTATCACCCAGGCTGGAGTGCAGTCGGGCAACCTCAGCTCACTGCAACCTCCACCTCCTGAGTTCAAGTGATTCTCCTGCCTCAGCCTCCTGAGTAGCTGGGATCATAGGTGCCCACCACCATGCCTGGCTAAGTTTTTGTGTTTTTAATAGAGATGGGGTTTCACCATGTTGCCGAGGCTGGTCTCGAACCCCTAACCTCAGGTGATCCATCTGCCTTGGCCTCCCAAAGTGCCACCACACCCAGCCCAATACCCTTAACATTTAAATGCACATTTTTTAAACCCCAAAGTCTCACATACCCACACAGCAGAATACCTTGCAGAATACCACACAAGAGGCAGATTTTATATATGCTGATTTTTATATACACGCATAAAGGCCACAGTACCTTAAAATGTTATTGAGCATTTGACTAGGCAGAACTCTAATTCCCATATTTTACACAGAACAATGACATAGATGATCACAACTGTAACTCAAAACACAGAGAGATCTGGATGTACCTCCTGAAGCCAATCACAGAAATACAATTAACGTCATCTCCATCAAAAATTGGGGTTGACTTTAAAATTAGGCTCTTAGGTCAAAGCTCTTAGCTTTGCCATCCAGATAAAGTCCTTTCTTTTTTTTTTTTCTGCCACTTCCTCTAACTCCCCCAATCCACCCCCCTGCCTTTTTTTTTTTTGAGATAGGCTCTCACTCTGTTGCCCAGGCTGGAGTACAGTGGTGCAATCTTGGCTCACTGCAACCTCTGCCTCCTGGGCTCAAGTGATTCTCCTGCCTCAGTCTACGAAGTAGCTGGGATTACAGGCATGCACCACCACACCCAGCTAATTTTAATTTTGTTATATTTTTAGTAGAGATGGAGTTTTGCTATGTTGCCCAGGCTGGTCTCGAACTCCTGACCATAGATGATCCGCCCACCTCAGCCTCCCAAAGTGCTGGAAGGTATGAGCCACCATGTCCGGCCAAAACAGCATCTTAGGTGAATGTACAAAGCCAAAGGCTTGAAATTGTCAGTAGAAAATAGTTCTGGCCAGGCGCGGTGGCTCACGCCTGTAATCCCAGCACTTTGGGAGGCTGAGGCGGTGGATCGCCTGAGGTCAGGAGTTCGAGACCAGCTTGGGCCACATGGTGAAACCCTGTCTCTACCAAAAACACAAAAAATTAGCCAGTGTGGTGGCTGGTGCCTGTAGTCCCAGCTACTCAGGAGGCTGAGGCAGGAGAATCACTTGAACCCAGGAGGTGGAGGCTGCAATGAGACGAGATGGCACCAACCCATTCCAGCCTAGGCAGCAGAGTGAAACTCAGTTTCAAGGAAAAAAAAAAAAAAAGAAAATAGTTCTGCCCTTTCTTACAAATCATAAGTAAAATAAACAGGTTATTTCTCCTCTGCACAGATTTTGTCACTCCAAGAGAGTTTGCTTCGGCTGCTACCAATTCCCATTAAATACACAAATATGGATTAATTAAAAATGAGTATACCATCACAGGTATGTGATAAAGCACATATAGAAAACTGTTAATCCAGAAGATAAGTGGTGGATAGACAGGTGTTCACTGTACAATTCAATTTTTTGGTATATTGAAATTTTCCTATAAAATGTTAGAAGGAAATCTATATTACCATCAGGTAGGATTTAGTGTAAGCAAACCACTAGGGAACAAGGTACAAAAGAGCCAAGAGGGTTGGGCGCAGTGGCCCACGCCTGTAATCCCAGCACTTTGGGAGGCCGAGATGAGCAGATCATGAGGTCAGGAGTTCGAGACCAGCCTGGCCAACATGGTGAAACCCCATCTCTACTAAAAATACAAAAAATTAGCCAGGTGCAGTGGCGGGCACCTGTAATTCCAACTACTCGGGAGGCTGAGGCAGGAGAATCGCTTGAACCTGGGAGGCGGAGGTTGCAGTGAGCCGAGATTGCGCCACACAGCACTCCAGCCTGGGGAACAAGAGTGAGACTCCGTCTCAAAAAAAAAAAAAAAAAAAAAAAGCCAAGAAAGTCCCCTGGTTATAGGATTAGTCGGTGGTGCCACTGACTTCTACTGCCCCAGATTAACTTTTTTATTTTTCGCTTTTTCTGTGGCCGGGTCTCACTCTGTCACCCAGGCAGGAGTGCACTGGTGTGATCACAGCGCCCTGCAGCCTCAACCTCCTGGGCTCAAGTGATCCTTCTGCCTCAGCCTCCTGAGTTACTGGAATGACAGGTGCACATCACCACGTGTGGCTAATTTTTTGTAAAGACAGGGCCTCACTCTGTTGCCCAGGCTGGTCTCGAACTCCTGGCCTTAAGTGATCCTCCCACCTTGGTCTCCCAAAGTGCTGGGATTACGGGCATGAACCACTGTGCCTGGCCTATTTTATTTTTTTAAATAAGTTTCATTTTTCCCCCTTTTGTGAAAACTGTCAACAAATTAACTCTTTTAACGAGGTGATCTCTGTAACAACACAATGGGGAAAAAAAGATTCCAGTAATTTTATGTACTATACCAGCGGTTCCCTAAAGTTCTAGTCTCTACCTTCGAAGTATTTTATTGGTAAGAAGAAAAAAAGGCCAGGCACAGTGGCTCACACCTGCAGTCCCAGCAGTTTGGGAGGCTGAGGCAGGCAGATCTCTTGAGGTCAGGAGTTCGAGACCAGCCTGGCCAACATGGTGAAACCCCATCTCCACTACAAATACAAAAATTAGCCGGGCGTGGTGGCACGTTCCTGTAATCCCAGCTACTCGGATAGCTAAGACGGGAGAATTGCTTGAACTGGGGAGGTGGAAGTTGCGGTGAGATGAGATTGTGCCACTGCATCCCAGCCTGGGTGACTGAGTGAGAATCTGTCTCAAAAACAATTAAAAAAAAAAAAGTTCTAGTCTTCAGAGCAGCAGCAGCGGCACCAGCAGCAGCAGCATCATAAACTCATAAATCAAAGAAACATGGGTAAGTGTGATTACGTTAAAAACATACACACAGCCAAAATTACCAGAAGCAATGTCAAAAGAAATGACAAAGGCGAACGCAGCCTGCAAAGGGCGCATGTGCAGAGGGGCCTACAAACAGGCTCATTCTCGGCAGCACTGCCTCCAACAGCATAGAGAGGAAAAAAATGCTCTCCAACAGAAAGCTGATTTAATACATTATGTACATCCAAACAATGGAACTCTATGCAGCTTCAAATGAGAATAAACAAGTATTGCCATACGTGGTAGAAAATGACTCAGAGATATTATTAAGAGAATAACGCAACATACCAAAGTATATATATCATATGCTACTACTTGTACAAAAGTGGGGAGGGATTATATACTATGAGCTGTAGCTGCATATAATATCCCCCCACCCCAAATTAAAAGAGAAATAGTGATTGCTTCTGGGATAAGGGGCAGTCTGAGAACTGGGGTAAAAAGTAGCTTCAGGCCAGGCACAGTGGCTCACGCCTGTAATTCCAGCACTTTCAGAGGCCGAGGCAGGTGGATCATCTGAGGTCAGGACATCGAGATCAGTCTGGGCAACATGGTAAAATCCCGTCTCTACTAAAAATACAAAAATTAGGCGGGCGTGGTGGTGGATGCCTGTAATCCCAGCTACTTGAGAGGCTGAGGCAAGAGAACTGCTTGAACCCAGAAGGCGGAGGTTGCAGTGAGTCGAGACTGTGCCACTGCACTCCAGCCTGGACAACAGAGTGAGACTCTGCCTCAAAAAAAAAAAAAGGGCCGGGCACAGGTGGAAGCTCAGGAGGCTGGACAACACGGTGAAACCCCGTCTCTACTAATACATAAAAAAATTAGCTGGGCGTGGCGGTGTGTGCCTGTAATCCTAGTTACTTGGGAGGCTGAGGCAGGAGAACTGCTTGAACCTGGGAGGTGAAGGTTGCAGTGAGCTGAGATTACACCAGTGCACTCCAGCCTGGGTGACAGTGTGAGACTCCATCTCAAAAAAAAAAAAGATTTTCTTCTTTGTCTGCAGAGTGGAAGATTTATGAAGACTCAAAAAGCACAATCTAAAAGAACAAAAGTGATATATTTACCTGCTTTAGGGTGAAGGACTCACACTTCTGATTTCAAAGCTTATGGCAAAGCTACTGTAATCAAGACAGTGTAGTACTGGCATAAGGATGGACATATAGACATATAGATCAGTGAAACAGAACTAAAAGACCAAAAACAGACCCTTACATTTGTGGACAATTGATTTTTGACAAGGGTACCAAAACAATTCAATGAGGAAAATACAGTCTTTTCAACAAATAGTGCTGGAACAAATAGATATCCATGTGCAAAAAATGAAATTTGGACACCCACCTTGCATTACGTACAGAATTAACTTAAAATGGGTTGAAGACCTAAACATAAGATGTAGAAAAATTATAAGCTGGGCGCGGTGGGTCACACCTGTAATCCCAGCACTTTGGGAGGCTGAGGCGGGAGGATTGCCTGAGCTCAGGAGTTTGAGACCAGCCTGGGCAACATAGTGAGACCTGTCTCTTTAAAAAATAAAAAATTATAGAACTCTTAGAAGGAAACATCAGAGTGAATCTTTGTGATCCTGGGGTAGGCAATGGCTTCTCAGAGATGATACTGAAAGCACAAGTAACAAGAGAAAAACTGGATAAAAGAGACTTCACCAAAATTTAAAACTTTAGTGCATCGAACGACACCAATCTCACCAAGAAAGTGAAAAGAACTCACAGAACAAAAGAAAATACTTGGAAATCATGTATCTGAGGAGAGACTTGCATTTAGAATCTATTAAGAATTCTTACAATTCTGTAATAAAAATAACAGAACCCAATTTTAAAAATGGGCAAGTGATCTGAACAGACATTTGTTTAGCTGAAGACAAAGGCCAACAGGCACAAGAAAAGATGATCAACATCTTTAGTCATTATGGAAATGCAAATAAAAACTACAATGAGACACCACTTCATACTCAGTAGGATGACTATATTCAAAGAATAACAGGCCAGGCATGGTGGCTCACGCCTGTAATTGCAGCACTTTGGGAGGCTGAGATAGGTGGATCACCTGAGGTCAGGAGTTCAAGACCAGCCTGACCAACATGGCGAAACCCCATCTCCACTAAAAATACAAAAACTAGCCAGGCGTGGTGGTGCATGCTTGTAATCCCATCTACTCAGGAAGCTGAGGCGGGAGAATTGCTTGAGCCTGGGAGGCAGAGGTTGCAGTGTGCCAAGATCGAGATCGCACCACTGTACTCCAGGCTGGGTGACAAAGTGACAATCCATCTCAAAAAAAAAAAAAAAAAAAAAATACAGAATAATAAGTCTATCCATGTGGATATACAACTGGAACCCTCCCACACTGCTGCTGGGAGTACAAACGGTACAGCTTCAGTGCAAAAGAGTTTGGCAGCTCCTCCAAATGTTAAATGCAGAGTTACCACAACTCAGCAATTCTACTCCTAGGGGTGTGTGTGTGTGTGTATGTATGTGTGTATGTATGTATGTATGTATTTTTGAGACAGAGTTTCACTCTTGTTGCCCAGGCTGGAGTGCAATGGCGCAATCTCAGCTCACTGTAACCTCCACCTCCCAGGTTCAAGCAATTCTCCCGCCTCAGCCTCCCAAGTAGCTGGGATTACAGGCATGCGCCATCATGCCTGGCTAATTTTGTATTTTTAGTAGAGACAGGATTTCTCCATGTTGGTCAGGCTGGTCTTGAACTCCCAACCTCAAGTGATCCATCCACCTCAGCCTCCCAAAGTGCTAGGATCACAGGCGTGAGCCACCACGCCCAGTCTCTACTCCTAGGTATATCTAAGAGAAATGAAACCATACATCCACATAAAAACTTTTCACAATATTCACAGTATCGTGACAGCCAAAAAGTGGAAACAACCCATCAGGTGTCCATCAGCTGATGAATGATAATATCATTACAATGGAATACTATTCAGCAATAAGAAGGAATGAAGGCCTCGCGCAGGCTTCAACCTGGGTGAACCCTGAAAACATTACACTAAGTGAAGATGCCAGACACAAAGGACCATTTATGTATTATAGAATTTCATTTCTAAAAAATCTCCAGAATAAGTTCAAAACCAGCCTGGACAACATAATAAGACGCTGTCTCTCCAAAAAATAAAAATAGAAAAAAAAGAAATTTAAAAAAAAATTAGCCAGGTGTGGTGGCACATGCCTGTAGTTCCAGCTACTCAAAAGGCTGAGGCTGAAAATCCGTTCAAGCCTAGGAGGTCAAGGCTGCAGTGAGGTATTATCACGTCACTGCACTCCAACCTGGGCAAAAGAGTGAGACTCTATCTCAAAAAAAGAAGAAAAGGAAAACTCCAGAATAAGCGAATTCATACAGACTGAACTAGATTAGTGGCTGCCAGAGGCTGAGGGAAGGAAAGATAGCGACAGACTGCTACTGGGCATGGGGATTCTTTTCGGAATAGTTAAAATGTGCCATACTTAAATAGTGGAGATAGTTGCACAACTTTGTAAATACACTAAAAACCAATGAATTTTGCACCTTAAAGGAGAGAATTTCATGGCATTGTGAGTTTTGGGTTTTTTTTGTTTTTTTTGTTTTTGTTTTTTTGAGATAGAGTCTCCCTCTGTCGCTCAAGCTGGAGTGCAGTGGCGCAATCTTGGCTTACTGCAACCTCCACCTCCCGGGTTCAAGTGATTCTCCTGCCTCAGCCTCCTGAATAGCTGGGACCACAGGGACCCACCACCACACCCGGTTAATTTTGTATTTCTAGTAGAGACGGGGTTTCCCCATGTTTCCCAGGCTGGTCTCAAACTCCTGATCTCAGGTGATCCACCCGCCTCAGCCTCCTAAAGTGCTAGGATTACAGGCATGAGCCACTTAGCTCAGCCAGTATTGTGAGTTATAATAAATAAAGCTAATATTTTAAAATTTAACTACTTTTAATGGGAAGTGTCTACATGATAAAAGACATTATACACAAAGTTAAGCCAGGCGCGGTGGCTCACGCCTGTAATCCCAGCAGTTTGGGAGGCTGAGGCGGGCGGATCATGAAGCGGATCCTGGCCAACCAACATGGTGAAACCTTGTCTCTACTAAAAATACAAAAATCAGCTAAGCATAGTGGCGCACACTTGTAATCCCAGCTACTCAGGAGGCTGAGGCAGAAGAATCCCTTGAACCCAAGAGGCGGAGGCTGCAGTGAGCTGAGATCGTGCCACTGCGCTCCAGCCCGGGCGACAGAGCGAGACTCCATCTCAAAAAAACAAAACAAAACAAAAAAACAAAGTTAAAAGACAAGTCACAGACTGGGAAGATACTTGCAGCTTTTATAATCCATAATGATCAACATCCAGAATATACAAAGAATTACTCAAAGAAAAAATGGGCAAAGAAAATGAACAATTTGTTGAACAGAAAATCTTAAACATCAATAAACATATAAAATGGGACTCAGCTTCACAGTAATCAGTACTGTGGTATGCTCACACTCATAAACTGGGCAAAAATTAATGCCTGAAGTTAAGGAAATGCCAAACTTACTTTGAATGCACCCTCTGATTCCATGGATAAGAGATCCCCATCGAATGGAATGAGATCTAAGCTGTACTCCTCCCTGTGAATAAAGGATCCCAAGACACCCAGATCCTTCAACCGCTGTTCGCACAACAGGCTACGGCGTGGCACAAACAGAATATGAAAATCTCTCGTTGGGCCTCGTCTATCTTCACTGCAAAGGAAGCAACATTTATTAGCTTATGAGCTCCTAAGAGTCATGGACCATTTTGCTTTTTTTATCCCCACTGCCTGGCACATAGCAGGCACTAAATAAATGCTGGCTAGATAAATCATATAAATACTGACTCTCAGGCCGGGTGCAGTGGCTCACACCTGTAATCTCAGCACTTTGGGAGGCCAAGGCGGGCGGATCAGTTGAGGTCAGGAGTTCGAGACCAGTCTGGTCAAGATGCCAAAACCCCGTCTCTATAAAATATACAAATATGGCTGGGCGCAGTGGCTCACGCCTGTAATCCCAGCACTTTGGGAGGCCGAGGCAGGCGGATCACAAGGTCAGGAGGTGGAGACCAGCCTGGCCAACACGATGAAACCACGACTCTACTAAAAATACAAAAAATTAGCCAGGCGTGGTGGCAGGCACCTGTAATCCCAGCTACTTGGGAGGCTGAGGCAGGAGAATCGCTTGAAACCGGGAGGCAGAGGTTGCAGTGAGCCGAGACCACGCCACTGCATTCCAGCCTGGGCAACACAGCGAGACTCCATCTCAAAATAAATAAATAAAAACTAAAACAAAAATATACACAAATTAGCTGGGCATGGTGGTGTGTGCCTGTAATCTCAGCTACTTGGGAGGCTAAAGCAGGGGAATTGCTTGAACCCTGGAGGCAGAGGCTGCAGTGAGCAGAGATTCCACCACTGCACTCCAGCCTGGGCAACAGAGTGAGACTGTGTCTCAAAAAAACAACCAAAAACTGACTCAGACCCAACGTGTTACAGCTGTACCCACTCTCTCTCTCTTTCTTCCCCCTGACAGGAAAGCATCACTGAGTCCTGGCGAGTACATTTTAGCATTCTCTTAAACCATTTATGGGGCATTGAAGCTCTCAGGTTGATTGAAATAGGATATCTGTGTCTCAATAAAAACAAATGGTTCTTCAACCAAAGCAATGCAGCCACAAAGAGTCTTAAATTAAAATGAAAGATCACTTTTGACTCCCACTCCTACTCTCCTTGACAGAGGACTTCCAAAAATAGCCCATATGCTTTTAAGATTTTAGGGGCTGCAACAATCAATTGTACCACAGAGTACAGACTCAGCTGGGAGCACTTCCTCTATAGACTGGATGCTATATTAAATTTTAATCAGCTTTTTTTTTTTTTTTTTGCTTATGAAATTCAAGTACATGCAGTATATTTAAAAATAACTGCTGGAGGCTTATTTTTTTAAACTAGGGTCCTTTTTACTGACACAGGTTTTAAGCTTTTGGCTATCTTGAAAGAATGGGTAGCTTTTGGCTATCTTGAAAGAATGGGTAGATAGGATGATCCTCCTCTCCAACTGCTGACAACAACTTCCTAAGTTTCTCATCCTCTCTATTTTTAATTTTTGGGGGGTACATAGCAGGCGCATGTATTTATGGGGTCCATGAGATGTTTTGATGTGGGCATGCAATGTGAAATAAGCACATCACGGAGAATGGGGGGACACATCCTCTCAAGCACTTACTCTTTGAGTTACAAAACAATCCAATTACACTCTTTTTTTTTTTTTTTTTTTTTTGAGACGGAGTCTCCCTCTGTTGCCCAGGCTGGAGTGCAGTGGCGCGATCTCAGCTCACTGCAACCTCTGCCTCCCGGGTTCAACAGATTATCATGCCTCAGTCTCCCGAGCAGCTGGGACTACAGGCACAGGCCACCAAACCTGGCTAATTTTTGTATTTTTAGTAGAGACGGGGTTTCACTATGTTGGCCAGGCTGGTCTCGAACCCCTGACCTCAAGTGATCCACCCGCCTTGGCCTCCCAAAATGCTGGGATTACAAGTGTGAGCCACCATGCCCAGTCTCACTCTTTAAGTTTAAAAATACGTAATTATTATTAACTATAGTCACCCTGTTGTGCTATCAAATAGTAGGTCTTATTCTATTTTTTGTTGTACCCATTAACTATCTCCACCTCCCCCCAGCCCCCATCTTTTCTTTTATATTCTTCCATGCCTATCTCAGTTTTCCAAAAGACCACCTTGCACTGGCAAGAGTGAGGGTCTTCCATGAGAAGGAGCTCATAAATTAAAAGCATTATAAGAACCAAACTCTTTTAGATCAAACACAAGCTCTGAGATACCTGAGCACGTTTTCAGCAATTATATCCATCAACTCTAGCCTGGGTCTGACAAAAAAAATTATATTCTTGACATCAGCTGCCGGCAAACGATTTCCTTTAAGTGTGAACATTTTTTCCACTTCATGTTCCTAGGCAAACACATACACAAAAGGTTAACAAGAAGACTGAAATTTACCTATAATTTTCAGACTCAGAAATCATAAATACCCCCAATCAAGTGCACATTAATATTTTAATATCAAAATTTAGATTCCCTCAAAGCCAAATACATAAAGGACAAAGTTTCAGTATAAAGCCACTGTTACTGCATCAGCATTCAAATGTCTCTTACATGATGATGAACTATCAAAGACACCAGGAAATGGTCACATAATACAATGTTAGAATCAGTATAAAATCACTGGCCAATGGATACAAAATGTTAATCGGGCACTAGTATTAGTGTTTATAAAGACCAAACAGCTTTGCAAACCAATGATTCAGGAAGAAATATAAAATCCTATCGTAACTGCTAAAGTACAGAATTATTAATCCCCTAACAAAACCCAAATAGCTCATTTACCTTCAATAGTGAATACTGTGCAATCAGGCCAAAGGGTCCAGTTAGGTATTCATCCCAAACTATTGCCTGTAAGAGGGGAGAAACATTCTCTTATTATAGTTAATATCAGGAATTTTAACAATACCAATAAAAAATAGCCTATCATAAACAGGAGGAGTATTTGCTTCAAAATCTGAGTTAAAAAATTTTCTCCTAGTGTTACAAGATTAAAATAATAATAATAATACATAAAGGAGAAAAAAGATTTAAAAATTTGGGGGGTTTTGCTGTTATTTTGTTTCTGAGACGGAGTCTTGCTGTGTTGCCCAGGCTAGAGTGCAGTGGTGTGATATCAGCGTACTGCAACCTCTGCCTCCAGGGTTCAAGTGATTCTCCTGCCTCAGCCTCCTGAGTAGCTGGGATTACAGGCACGCACCACCATGCCTGGCCAATTTTTGTACTTTTTGTAGAGATGAGGTTTCACTATGTTGCCCAGGCTGGTCTCGAACTCCTGACCTAAGGTGATCCACCCGCCTCGTCCTTCCAAAGTGGTGGGATTACAAGCATGAGCCACTGCACACGGCCGAATAAAAAAAACTTAATTACCTCTGACCACATTCATATCCTTAGTCTAAAGAAAAATAGCATCCAGGGCAAGCGATGCTACTGTTGGTCCTGAGAAAGGAGTTAATCACTGTCCTGAACAGAAAGAAGGAATTTTAGTTGTTGTATATCTGTGTCATGGTATTAAATTGAGCCATATGGAAATTGTCAACTATACAAAATTAAAACCTACAATATAGGTATTACAAATCTTATTTTGGCAAAAGAGGATTTTTTTTTCTTTTTTTTTTTTTTGAGATGGGGCAGTGGTGGAATCACAGCTCACTGCAGCCTCGATTTCCTGGGCTCAGGTGATCTTCCCATCTCAGCCTCTGGAGTAACTGGGACTACAAGGTGTGTGCCACCACATCACGCTAATTTTTATTTTAGTAGAGATGAGATTTTGCCATGTCACCCAGGCTGGTCTCCAACTCTGGGCTCAAGCGAGCTGCCTGCCGTGGCCTCCCAAAGTACTGGGATTACACCGCACTTCCTATTCCACCACGCCTGGCCAGAAGAGAAAATCCTTAAAAGCTCAGTAAATTCAAGTAACTTTCCAAGGCCATATAGACCTTGGACCATACAGAGTGAAAGGGAGTGAGGACTCCAACCTAGGACTTTTTGACACCATGAGTCATTGCTCTGGGCCCCTATGAGTATTTCTACCGCTAAACTCCAGTATCATTTCTTTTTCTTAAATTATTTATTTAAATAATTGTACATTAACGTTTAGTTAAAAGAAATAATACAGAGCGAGCCCCTGTACACTTTGCTCAGTTTCCTCCAGGGGTAACATATTACAACCAGGATACTGACATTGATACAATCCATGATGTTATTCAGATTTCAGCATCCTTTTCTGAATTGAAACTGGGCCCCTATGATGTAGACTGCTTTCTTCTCTCAAAGGCTGCTAGCACCCACTCTACCTCTTGGGGTTCTGTTCTCTACAAGACTGAGGCTCCCCAGTTCGACTTTTCACAGTTGTACTGTCAGTAACTTAGGGTGACTGATAAACCCTAAGGGGATGAAGGAGAGGTGACACTGTTTAAAAGAAATCCTATAAAATCTCTGATCTAGTTCCTGACTCCCTTGTGAAAAGGGTGCTACTAGAGAAGTTATACTGTTTTAGGAGGCCAGGTTAAAAGCCCAAATGATTACAACTTCTCTCATAACACGCGTGAGCAGCAGGTTGCAAGGTGCAGGTGTTTCAAGAGAGCTTCTAAGGTACACGTATGATCCCTGTAATGAATGGACACTGGACCATCCACATTCTTGGACCGCTCACCCGTCCGGTGCCTCGGCAGGCAGCGGAGGAAACACCTGACGTAAACCAGCTCATTAGCTGCCGGGCTATCACAGTGGCTTACTCTGCTCTCACAGTCGCGGTGCCACTCCGGCTCCAGGCTGTACGCCCAGGGTCCCCCCCTTCATCGCTGCCGCCTGTACAGGGGTGCAGGTAAAAGGGCCCTGAGGCTCGCCTCCTTGGAAGCCCCAGGGACCTCATAAACCGCGAACTCAGGCGGTCAGGGAACGGATTAAACCAGGCCGGACCAGGGGAGGCGAGGGCGGTGTCGCTGCCTCCCGCCCCTCACCTTGCTTCCTGCGCACTTGTCCAGGAACTCGCGCAGCTCGCGACGCACCGCCTCGCGCAACACGTTTAGGTTCACTCGTCCGTAGGACAGGTGAGCCGCCATCTTGCCCCACCACCCCCTGCCCCACAACGCCAACCGCGTCCGCCGGTTCCAACGGGAGGCCCACGGACGCAGTCACGTGACCAAACGTCCACGTGACCGGTGCGGCAGCGCACGCCAACCCGGAAACCGGAATCTGTCGGGTTCGGGTTCTACCTAGTCTGGCCCTAGTGTCCACCTCTTTTTTCTTCTACCCCGGTGGTTATTCAGATTCTCGCCAAGACCCAGAGCGCGTTCCAGAGTCTGGTCACTCCAGGAGTCGTCGGGCGCTGAAAAGCGATTTTAAAGATCTGGAGTAGACCGGGCGCGGTGGCTTACGCCTGTAATCCCAACACTTTAAGAGGCCGAGGTAGGAGTGATCGCTTCAGGCCGGGAGTTTGAGACCAGCCTGGGCAGACTTCGTCTTCAAAAAAAAAAGACATTGACTCTCTCTTGTCCCTTTTAAAAATCGCGAATTTTTATTTGCAGCAAAGGTACTTGCTGTAAGATGATATCTTAAGGCTAAACTTGGATAGGAAAAAAACCTTTTTTTTTTTTTTGAGACAGGGTCTCGCCCTGTCGCCCAGGCTGGAGTGCAGTGACGTGATCATAGCTCACTGCAGCCTCCACCTCCCGGGCTCAAGTGATCTTCCCACCTCAGCCGCCAGAGTAGCTGGAACCACAGGTGCGCGCCGCCACCCACTGCTCAAATCTTAAATTATAGCAGTCAGAAGTTTCTTAGCTTTGCACTAATCAAGGCTGTTTTAATTTCTGAGCTAAAATGTATCAATATGGTGAGGAGTTGAGGGAATCTTGAGTGGACTTTTTTTTTTTTTTTTTTTTTTTTTTGGGTAATCCCTAACAGACTTTTACAGTGACATGACATTTCACACAAATAGTATTGCTTCTGGAATCCAGGTCCCACCATTTGCCTCAGTAAAATTCCATGTTACCTCTGAGTTGTACTGAGGATCAATGAGGGTATGAATTTCATCGTGCAGTCCACGTGAGAGGCTTACCTGGGTGCCTGGAACTTAATTGCTCAATAAACTATTAATATTAGTAGGATATATGCGTTTTGATACTTTGGGGTGGAAATGGGCCTTTGGGATCTGGTCAAAGATGAAAATTTCCTTCTTTGAGTGCAAAGCTTCCTTATCTTTTTTTTTTTTTTTTTTTTTTTTGAGACGGAATTTTGCTCTGTTGCCCAGGCTGGAGTGCAGTCGTGCCATCTTGGCTCACTGCAATCTCTGCCTCCTGGGTCAAGCGATTCTTCTGCCTCAGCCTCCCGAGTAGCTGGGACTACAGGCACGTGCCACCACGCCCGGCTAATTTTTTGTATTTTTAGTAGAGATGGGGTTTCTCCATGTTGGCCAGGCTGGTCTCGAACTCCTGACCTCATGATCCGCCCGTCTCGGCCTCCCAGTGCTGGGATTACAGGTGTGAGCCACTGTGCCCGGCCTCCTCCAGCATCTTCTATACAGTTTACATTATGAAGCACTTATCATAGAGTGTGAACAAGCAGAGTGATATTTGTGGATGGTGCAGAAAAGCAGCCACTCAACCAAAAACTTCTGTTCTCAATTTGATTCCAGCAAGGACATTTAGATTTTAATAATTTAACACACATGGAGGCCGGGCACGGTGGCTCACGCCTGTAATCCCAGCACTTTGGGAGGCCGAGGCAGGTGGATCACGAGGTCAGGAGATCGAGACCATCCTGGCTAACACGGTGAAACCCTGTCTCTACTAAAAATACAGAAAATTAGCCGGGCATGGTGGCGGGCGCCTGTAGTCCCAGCTACTCGGGAGGCTGAGGCAGGAGAATGGCGTGAACCCGGGAGGCGAAGGTTGCAGTGAGCCGAGATCTCACCACTGCACTCCAGGCTGGGCGACAGAGCGAGACTCGTCTCAAAAACAAAAACAAAACACACATGGAAACGCTTCCATGCTTTAGTTCTCAACCTGGTTTTCAAGGTGGTTCTCAGCCTCAACAGATTTATTTTTTTATTTTTTTATTTTTGTTTTTTTTTTTTGTTTTGAGATGGAGTCTCGCTCTGTCGCCCAGGCTGGAGTGCAGTGGCGCGATCTCGGCTCACTGCAAGCTCCGCCTCCCGGGTTCACGCCATTTTCCTGCCTCAGTCTCCCCAGCAGCTGGGACTACAGGCGCCCGCCACCACGCCCGGCTTATCTTTTTTCTATTTTTAGTAGAGACGGGGTTTCACCGTGTTAGCCAGGATGGTCTTGATCTCCTGACCTTGTGATCCGCCCGCCTCGGCCTCCCAAAGTGCTGGGATTACAGGCGTGAGCCACCGCGCCCAGCTTTTTTTTTTTTTTTTTTTAACAGAAATGGGGTTTCCCTATGTTGCCTAGGTTGGCCTCAAACTCTTGGGTTCCAGCTATCATCTGGCCTCAGCCTCCAGAGTAACTGGGACTACAGATGCCTGCTACTGCTCCTGGCTGATAATACACAATTCTTTTTCTATATACAGACTCACAGCCAAGAGAATGCATCATGTTAACGCCTGTGAGAATAAAAGTTGTGTTCAGCAGGCCATGTCATGAGCTGTTAAATGAGGGTATAACTTACTCTAAGAGGTGAAATGCCCCAGGTTAGTGAAATCTCAAGGATGTGTGAGTGTAACTAAGACTAGGATGATAAACTATCCCCAAGCAGGATCAGGATGCTACAAAATGATGAAGTAACAACAGGTGCTCTTATAGACCAGGAGAGACAACTGCTATAGTTACCCTACAAATACTGCAGACTTGTTTAGAGTCTTTTAATCACCTAAGGTCAGTACCAAAGTTGAGAACTACTGTGTTTTAATGTATTATCTAGGTAGAAGTAATGTTCTTATTCAAGCAGTAACTGCTTTGGAAATACCTACCTATGGGTGAGTCCTTGGGTCCTGACGCTGGCTGCCCACTTGACAATGACTCCCAACCTTTCTTCAGTCTTCAGTACCTGAATACCGTCCTTCCCACCAACTTCCCCACCCCAGCTCTCTCACCACCCCTTTCCTAGCATACCTCATGCAGACTCTAAACATAACTGAATCTACAGGTTTTAAGACCCTTCTCCATATCCCACCCACTGTCCAGTCTCCATCCTTGGGTTCTTCCAAGATGTTTTATAAACATTTGTTTATAAAACAGATGTTAGGTGAGGCATGGTGGCGCACGCCTGTAATCCCAGCACTTTGGGAGGCTGAGATGGGCAGATCACCTGAGGTCAGGAGTTCAAGACCACCCTGGCCAACATGGTGAAAGCCTGTCTCTACTAATACAAAAATTTGCTGGGTATGGTGGCGCACGCCTGTAGTCCCAGCTACTCAGGAGGCTGAGGCAGGAGAATCGCTTGAATCTGGGAGGCAGAGGCTGGAGTGAGCCAAGATCGTGCCACTGCGCTCCAGCCTGGGCGACAGAGTGAAACTCTGTCTCAATAAATAAATAATAAATAAATAAAAATTTAAAAAATTACCTGGGCATGGTGGCATGCGCCTGTGGTCCCAGCCATTCAGGTGGCTGAGGTGGAGGAATTGCTTGAGCACTGGAGGCAGAGGTTGCAGTGAGCCGAGATTGCACAACTGCACTCCAGCCTGAGTGACAGTGAGACCCTGCCTCAAAACAAGAGAAGCATGTTCAAAGGCATAGCACTCAATTGGTTCAGTATCATTTTTGTAAATATTATATGGACTTTTCAATTTGTAAGACTTCATGGATGAATAGATAGTTGGCACCACATGGTGCCACATTGATTTTTATCAGGTAATTATTTTTGTCAGGTAATGTGGGGTGATACAGTAATGGATAACAACTACAAGTACGTTATGCTAAATGGGTCATGAAACACTTTAAGAAGGACAGAAAGACATACCAAAAAAAAAATGAGACACAGTGTCTCACTCTGTTGCCTAGGAGTGCAGTGGCACAATCATAGCTCACTGTAGCCTCTTAACTCCTGGGCTCAAGCAATTCTCCTGCCTCAACCTCCCCAGTAGCTGGGACTACAGGTGTGCACCATGCTTGGCTTTTTTTTTTTTTTTTTTTTTTCGAGATGGGAGTCTCACTCTTTCGCCCAGGCTGGACTGCAGTGGCACGATCTTGGCTCAATGCAAGCTCCGCCTCCTGGGTGCACGCCATTCTCCTGCCTCAGCCTCCCGAGTAGCTGGGACTACAGGTGCCCGCCACCGCGCCCGGCTAATTTTTTGTATTTTTAGTAGAGACGGGGTTTCACCGTGTTAGCCAGGATGGTCTCGATCTCCTGACCTCGTGATCCACCCGCCTCGGCCTCCCAAAGTGCTGGGATTAAAGGCGTGAGCCACCGCACCAGGCCTACCAATTTCTTAAAAATTTTAGTAACAAGACTGCAGTAGAAATTGCTATATGAATGTATAGGGTTTGCTCATTTGAAGTAAAACCATTATGACAAACCTGAGAATATCAATTTACTACCATTAGCAAAAAAGAATAACCATTTATTGGCTGGGTGAGCACTCCCAACACTTTAGGAGGCTGAAGTGGGAGGATCACTTGAACCCAGGAGTTCAAAACCAGCCCAGGCAACATAGGGAGACTCACTCTGTACAAAAAATTTAAAAATTAGCCAGGTGTTGTAATCCCAGCACTTTGGGCGGCCGAGGCAGGCGGATCACGAGGTCAGGAGATCGAGGCCATCCTGGCTAACATGGTGAAACCCGGTCTCTACTAAAAATACAAAAAACTAGCTGGGCATGGTGGCGGATGCCTATAGTCTCAGCTACTCAGGAGGCTGAGGCAGGAGAATGGCGTGAACCCGGGAGGTGGAGCTTGCAGTGAGCCGAGATCGCACCACTGCACCCAGCCTGGGCGACAGAGTGAGACTCCATCTCAAAAAAAAAAAAAAAAAAAATTGGCCAGGTGTGGTGGCACTTGCCTGTAGTCCTAGCTGCTTCGGAGGCTGAGGCGAGAGGATTGCTTGAGCTCAGGAGTTGGAGGCTGCAGCAATCCATGATTGTGCCACTGTATTCCAGCCTGGGCAACAGAGTGAGACCCTGTCTCAAACAAAACAAAACCCACAAAACAAAAAAGAATAACCATTTATTAAAGTAGATACAGAACACTTGTTTGGCCAAATTTTAATACTGCTTTACATGTTTTCTGTTTGTGAAACAATTCGTATTACATTTATAACCAAAAATTTCAACTGGTAACAGATTGAATATTCACTGTCGAACACACAGTTGATAATCTTGAGGGGAAAATACATCAAAGGCATATATACAATTATAGAAGTTCTTATTGTACATGTAGCATGGAAGATACATTTTATTACTTTTTACATATTCTAGAAGACATTCAAATGAAGATAAATAGATTCAAACTGGTCGATAAACTGTTCAGGTGCTTTGAGGTCCTTCATTTTCTTTTTTGTGATAAGAAAATCCAAAATTATTAACGTTGAATTTCTCATCGTACATTCATCTAAAAACAGTAAAAAAACTTGTGAAGGAAGATTGTAGATTGGTTATTTAGGTGTTTTATACTGGCTTATTGTTAATTGACTGCTGGGGATACCTGCTAGAGAAGGAAAAAAAATTGGAGAAAATTCCTCCAGTTATTTAAATCTCGTTAAGAAATAAAAGGAAAACAAACAAATGAAAATGGTTGCAAAGCCACAAGATGCTATGTCTGGCCTAGTCTGTTATGTCCTAATGATCATTTTAAGTGTTTTCTTTTTCAAAAAGGTAAATGTCCAAAAAGAAAGACACATTGTTTATGTTTTTTTCCCAAAATATAGATTTTTTAAAAATATATACATATAATATATAGAAGCTGAAATTATGCAAAACTAATAAACAAAACACCACAGTAGATTAAGTGGGTGCAGCATATAGATTATAAAATGTCCCCACAGCAGTTTGGGGGCTTGCCCCTCCCTTTACCTGCTTCATGATTTTATAATCACACCTAAGTATTATCAAGCCTGAAGTAAAGGCACTACTGATAACAGGTAGTGCAAAGAGCTCAGATATTTCTTTGAATAAGAATAAAATACTTTAAATGAGTAGATGAAAATGCAAAATGGCACATTTTTTCAACTCATTCCAGTGTCAAAGCTTAACCAAAAAATCTAAATATACAAATGCAGCCTGGAAATATCTTAGTGCAAATATGAAAAGTAACGGCATAATTTAAAGTTACTTAAATAAGGTATTGTGAGGGTAGGGATTTTTCTACAAGGTCGGGGGGCCAATAAATGTAATGGCATCTGGTGCAATGTCTTCAAACGTAAAAATCAAGAAAACAAAATTCGAGGTGAAAACTCACCTACTAAATATTTATTATTCTAACTCATACGGGGAGACTAAAGGGCAATTTGTTGAAGATCAAAATATTTCCCTAGATTTGTTGACGGGGTTAAAAAATAACATGAGTTCTCCTGAAGTCTGCACACACAATGCTGGTGTTACGTTGTGTCAATGCGAGTGCGTCTGAGCAAGCCCAGTTCTCCACTGGAGGCTTCATCAGAAGGTTTCGTCGTCATTGCAGTTGGTGGCCCAGTGTCCAAACATCTCACAGATTTCACAGTATGGGCGTTCCTCACCCCGACTGCCATGGTGTGTGGAATGGGGAGGGTCCTCTGACATCTGTGCCTGGGTAGGACAATCCTCTGTGTCGTGGAGATCAAAGCAGTCACAAATGTCACAGAAGAGGCGAGGTTTCTTCTTGGACTGTTTCTCCTGATCATCACTACAAATGTTAATGTGTGAAATCAGAAAATTTATCAGAAGAAACTGAAGAGACAAGAACACTTGCAAAAAATTTAAAAATTAAGCAAGAACTAATTATGGCCAAGTCTGTGAGCTTCCAGTATAAGTAGTGCATTATCCCACATTTAAAGTATTTTTTTTATTTTTGAGATGGAGTCTCAGACTCTCACCCAGGCTGGAGTGCAGTGGCATGATCTTGGCTTACTGCAATCTCCACCTCCTGGGTGAAAGCAATTCTCCTGCCTCAGCCTCCCAAGTAGCTGGGATTACAGGTGCGTGCCACCCCACACAGTTACTTTTTTGTATTTTCAGTAGAGATGGGGTTTTGCCAAGTTAGCCAAGTTGGTCTCGAACTCCTGACCCCAGGTGATCTGCCCACCTCGGCCTCCCAAAGTGCTGGGATTACAGTCGTGGCCACCACGCCAGCCTCACATTTAAAATCTTCATGTCAAAGCATTTGTAGTCTCCTCTCACTCACTTGCCAGATTTATGGAAATCTATTTATGGCAAAGGAACCACAAAACATTTGGTTTTTTTTGTTGCATCTTTTTACAATCCCCTAGAGAAGCTCACTTTAAAAACATATTTATTTTGATGAAACTAAGGTTCCAATCAGTATGGCTTTTTTTGAGACAGGGTCTTGCTCTGTCACCCAGGTTGGAGTACAGTGGCGCAATCTCGGCTCATTGCAACCTCCAGCTCCAAGGCTCAAGTAGTTCTCCTGCCTCAGCCTCCCAAGTAGCTGGGATTACAGGCATGCAACACTACGCCTGGCTAACTTTTGTATTTTTAGTAGAGACGAGGTTTCATCGTGTTGGCCAGGCTGGTCTTGAACTCCTGACCCTCAAGTGGTCCGCCCGCCTCGGCCTCCCAAAGTGCTGGGATTACAGCAATCAGTATGTCTTCATATGAAATACCTGTCATAATTGTTTAGGTCATCCCCGTTCCCATTCAGGGCTGCTTCTGACATCATCTCCACCTTCATCTTGAGGTCTTGATTCTTCCTTTGAAGGTCCACTATTACTGAATTTAGGAAATCAATCTGATTTGTTAAAAAAAAAAAAAAAGATGTGTAAAATGTCAAGAATATATATAAGCTGGAGCATCAAGAAGTCATGAAGTTTACACCTTTAAGCTCTGGCGGCAAAGTGTGCAGAAGGGGCCAACAGCGGCTATTAGGAACCCATGCTTTTCACTCTCCCGGAGGACAGGCATGCTGAGATTGTGTGAGTAAAGAGCTGAACTTAAATGAGGCCATGTCTAGGTGGTAAGGCTATGGCAGTTTCTTTTACCCCCTCACACCTTTCAGATTTCTTCAAATGTTCATTACTGAGGAGATGCTATTTTATATTTAAAAAAAAATTTAAATTACACTTCATTGAATGTTTCTAGGTATAACATGGGTAAACTTCATTTGTTTTTGAGGCAAATGAAATTATTCTTTTTTTTTTCCTCGCTCTGTTGCCAGGCTGGAGTGCAGTGGCAGGATCTCGGCTCACTGCAGCCTCTGTCTCCTGGGTTCAAGCAATTCTACTGTCTCAGCCTCCTGAATAGCTGGGATTACAGGCATGCACCACCATGCCTGGCTGATTTTTGTATTTTTAGTAGAGACGGGGTTTTGCCATGTTGGCCAGGATGGTCTCAAACTCCTGACCTCAGGTGATCCACCCGCCTTGGCCTCCCAAAGTGCTGGGAATACATGTGTGAGCCACGGTGCCAGGCCATGAATTAATTAATTAATTATTTTATTTATTTATGAGACAGAGTCTTGCTCTGTTGCCCAGGCTGGAGTGCAGTGGCTCGATCTCGGCTCACTGCGACCTCTGCCTCCCAGGTTCAAGTGATTCTCCTGCCTCAGCCTCCCAGGTTCAAGTGATTCTCCTGCCTCAGCCTCCCGAGTAGCTGGGACTATAGGCGCGTGCCACCAAACCCAGCTAATTTTTGTATTTTTAATAGAGACGGGGTTTCATCATATTGTCCAGGATGGTCTCAAACTCCTGACCTCGTGATCCGCCTGCCTCGGCCTCCCAAAGTGTTGGGATTACAGGCATGAGCCACTGTACCCAGCTGAAATTATTCCTAAACATCTAAATCTGTGGGTTGGTGGAGTGCTATTGATTCATGAAAAAATATAAGAAACATTTTTTTAAATAGGAGAAAAAAATCTTGCATTCTCCAGAAGTCATAATCTTATATTTCTGAATATATGGGCACAAGTTTGTTTTCATTCTACCACATAAAAAATATTGGCCAGGCGCAGTGGCTCACGCCTGTAATCCCAACACTTTGGGAGACAGAGGCAGGCGGATCATCTGAGGTCAGGAGTTCAAGACCAACCTGGCCAACATAGTGATACCCTGTCTCTAGTAAAAATACAAAAATTAGCTGGGTGTGGTGGCTTACGCCTGTAGTCCCAGCTACTCAGGAGGCTGAGGCTGGAAACTCGCTTGAACCCAGGAGGCGGACGTTGCAGTGAGCCATGACTACGCCACTGCAGTCCAGCCTGGGCAACAGAGCAAGACTCCATCTCAAAAAAGAAAAAAATACACACACACACACACACACACACACACGCACACGCGCGCACACACACACACACACACACACACACAAAATGCATAAAAAGGTTAGTTCTTCCGTTAAACTCTACAATCCATCCAGGACTTTTCTGTTCGGCAGATTTGAAAAAGTCACATGGAAATTTCCTTCAGATTCTCATTTATCAACTGACTGATAATGGTGAAGCAATAAGTAAACATGTCCTCAGGGAAAATGGAGAAGGCTAAAGCTCCCTCCCAACCTAGGAGAGACAGCCAGGCATGCCAACAAGGCGGTGTTCAGGAACCACCCAGAGGGAGAGTGCCCATGCCAAGAGCCCTGGGGCAGTGGGGACAACAAGATGGCCAACAGGAGGGACCGCTCTTGTCCTGAACATTTCCTTTCAATCAAAGGGCATTTTGACTTAAAAACAAAAAATTTCTTCCTTCTACAAATAATAAAAAGTCTCATTTCTCTAAATTGAAAGATCCCACTTTACAATATTTAAAATATATATAGATATACACACACATATACATAAATATTTTACTTTTTAAAGAAATATTTGGTCTTTTTCTCCTGCTGGGGAGTTATGAACAAAGTTAGCAATCACTGCAGTCTTTCTCTGCAGCATATCCCAGCATCATGGAGGCCACCTCTGAAGGCAGACCTACTGAGTCTACCTTCACTTCTCAACGTGCATTTTCTAAGTCATTATTGTGTTAAGAGCTCCATTTCAGGAAGAAGAAAAAGCCACAAAATGGACATAAGTATAGTGGGAAACCACACACACACACACACACACACACACGTGTGCACGCAAATTAGAAAACATGAAACGAACCATTTGCTGATTGGAAGAAAAGCGTTGTCAGCAGCAGATGAAACAAACCGAAGCAGAAAGGAAGGGGGAAGAGAAGACACTGTTAGTTATTAAGCCCAGCAGACATACAAAGAGGACAATGCTAATCCATGGTAAGTTTGTACAGTGTTGAATCGTTTTGTGCCCCTCAAAGGAGGTGTCTGGCAACTAAAATCTCAAGGTGAGTTTTTCTTTTATTTAAATATAAAATGTGGCTTTTGTACTTTTGAATTTTGAACATGACTAATACATACAAAGTATATTAAAATTAAAAGACAGATGTTTGTTGCTATATACAATTATATTTCCAAGTACAGAATAGTTTGCCTTTATATAATCCCTTTTTACAAATTTTTGTTTGTTTTGAGACAGGGCCTTGCTCTGTGTCACCCAGCTTGGAGTGCCCATGTTGCGCAGGCTGGTCTCGGGCTCCAGCGATCTGCCTACCTTGGCCTACCAAAGTGCTGGGATTGCAGGTGTGAGCTGCTGTGCCCGGGCCCCCCACCCCACCTTTTTTTTTCTGAGACAGGTTCTTGCTTTGTCAGTCAGGCCTAAGTGCAGTGGCATGATCATGGCTCACTGCAGCCTCAACCTTCTGGACTGAAGTGATCCTCCTGCCTCAGTTTCTGGGGTAACTGGGACTACGGGAGCATGGCGCCATGCCTAACTAATTTTATTTTTTGTAGAGATGGGGTCTTGCCATTGTTGCTCAGGCTGGTCTCGATCTCCTGATCTCAAACAGTCCGCTTGCCACAGCCTTCCAAAAAGCTGGAATTAACAGGCGTGAGCCACTGCACCTGGCCCAGGCCCTTAAAAACTTTTTTTTAATTAGGTAATTGTTTTGAGACAGGGTGTTGCTCTGTCACTCAGGCTGCAGGATTGTTTTTTGTTTTTTTGGTTTTTTTTTTTGTAGAGATGAGGTCTCGCTATGTCCAGGTTGGTCTCAAACTTTTGGGCTCAAGCAGTCATCCCACCTTGGCCTCCCAAAGTGCTGGAATTACAGGGATAAGCCACCATTCCTGGCCTAATCCCATTTTTAGTTTAAAACTAAAGTTGTTTTGTTAATTTTCGCTTTAAGAGACTGAGTTTTCAAGAAACCAGTCTTTTTAAGGTTAAGATGAGTAACAAACCCTTTGACAGAGCAATTCTACTTCTAGGAATTCATCCTGCAGAAATACTAATATATAAAATGATAGCTGCCCAAGATAATTCCTTACAGCATTGTTTATAATACACCCAAAGGATCAGAAACATCCCAGTGTCATTGTCAACCAATAGGGAACTGACTAAATTATAGTAAATCCATGTAATGGAACACTACATAGCTATAAAAAAAATAAGTGCAGAACCGTTTATGTAGTATGCTATTATTTATGTTAAAAAAAAAAAAAGGGAGGGAAGACTGTATTAGTGCTGGCTTATATACACACTTTAAAAAATCTCTGAAAAGGAAAGACACAAATAACAGTAATTAACTGTTTGCAGGGTTGGGAACTGAGCAGAAGAGAGAGAAGGTTTGGAGGAAGACATTTAATGTATATATTTTTAATTCTGTTTAATGTTTGGACTAGAGGAATGTATTACCCATTCAAAAGACTAAATGATACAAAAGGCATCAAATGAGAAGGAAAATAAACGGAAAGATTCAATGATTTTGAAAAACAGCAAGAAAGTAAAGCAATAAGGCAGGAACATTACCTGACTTTCCTGGGCTCTTTCATCCTCGTCTGCCTGAGTGTCTGTATTACCTTATATTTGAGGGAAAAAAAAAAAAAAGTGGAGGGAGAATATATGTATATTTTTAATCACAATCTAAACTGCAGTGAAAGGGCCTGTGTTCAAAACTCATTTTCCTGTGGACTTCCCAGATGCACCACTTTCAGCACATGTGGATGAGTTTGTGTCCCCTTGCGGGACCCTACAGGGTCTCACAGACACCAGCCTTGCCCTTCACGTGCTCTCCCTCAGGCCTGCTAACTCCTGGGTTAGAATGCCTGTCACGTCCATCTGAATGTACAGAGGCAATCCACCCTTCTTCACCAAAGGGACCACCTCTTCTCCTGCACTGTTATGTACTTTAAGACCCCCCAGTCTGGATGGCAGCAGGCAGCCATCACAGTAGGTTTGTGACAATACTGACAGACCACAAGAAGCCCCAGGAACAGGGATGGCAGGCACGTGGGATTAGCCCTTGATTGATTAAGTGGTGGAAGAGCTAAGGAGAGTCAGGGTCAGGGCAGCATGAGAGCTGTCTTCGAAGAGCATCTCTACTAGAAAGGGCTCCTCGGGAGGAAGCGGGGTGTACAGAGAAGCACTGGGCAGGCGCCCTTTACCTGAGGAGCTGCTGAGCTGCCTCTTGTTTTCTTTGAGTTGAAGCTCCAAGTTCTTTACCTTGAGCTCGAGCTTCACCTTATCAGACTCTAGAGTCTGAACAACTGAATGCAAGGACTTGGCAGAGGCGTTTTCTCCCCTGAGCACTGTGACCTGAAACACAGTTTAGCTTAGGCTGAGGGTTTGAACAAAAGGAGGCCGCGTGAAAGCTCGTGCACCCTGGGTGGTACTCTACCTCATTTCTCAGTTTCTCCAGCTCGGCATCCTTTTCTGTGAGTAAGGCACTAGTTATACTGATGGATTTCTGCAAGGAAGCTTTCTCTTCATCTGCGTCTTTTATGAACTTGGATTCTCTAAAAGACCAAAGAGTTAAAAGTTCCACAAATCAACCAAAAGACTGGTCGGTGTACAACTGTTCTAGAACAAACACATAATTAATGTTAGTTAATGTAAAAAAATATATAACAGGGAAGTTTTATAGGGAGTTAAGGCCATTATGCTCACAAAATTTTACTTGAAATTTTACTTACTGTGAGGGGAGAAAAAGTTTACCTATGCATAGACATGCCAGAGTCTGCATGTGATTGTATCCATTTGAACTTAAAGAAACAAGTTAATAAATTTGGAAGAGGTAGAATTAAAAAAGAAAAAACGGTTGCACCCTCCCCAATATTCTACTAAAATCTAACCCCAAGTTGAAGTTTGTTAATTCTTGAATAAATTATTACCAAGCAATAACGACAATTAAAATACACACATGCAAAGCAGTTATACAGATGTCATGCAGAGCAGCTTTATGCTGGAAATATCAATTGGTTCTCACTAATTTCAGTAACTTTTGTAGCAAGTTCCAAGAATGGGTGTTTAAGATGTTATGGGCCAAAACAGTAGTAAAGATTATTATTATTACTCAAACTGAAGGATTATTACTTTCCAGCCATAGACTCTGAAGAGGACATTAAATTAGCTCATAGAAATGAATGGTAATTACATAAAGGCTAGAACAGAAAATGTTAAAATGGTTTTCTCAGGTGCAGAATGAAAGCATGGGGAGCCTGGAAGGAGAAATTCAGAGCGCCTGGTTTATGTTCTCGGCCTGACTCAGCACTTGGTTATCAGCAGAGGGCGGGGATGAGGCCTTTAATGAGAGGGTTGTGGGAGTGGGAAGAGAAAGGGAAAGACGAAGGAGGAACAGGGAGGAACGCAGGACACAGTGAAAACAGCCCAGAGAGCAGGCTAGCATGTGTTTACATATGTGTACCTATTTAAAGTTGTGTGTTTTTTTTATTTTTTATTTTGACAGAGTCTCGCTCTGTTGCCCAGGCTGGAGTGCAGTGGTGCGATCTCTGCTCACTGCAACCTCCGCCTCCTGGGTTCAAGCGATTCTCCTGCCTCAGCCTCCTGAGTAGCTGGGATTACAGGCGCCCGCCACCACGCCCAGCTAATTTTTGTATTTTTAGTAGAGATGGGGTTTCACCATGTTGGTCACCAGGCTGGTCTCAAACTCCTGACCTCAAGTGATCCGCCCACCTCAGCCTCACAAAGTGCTGGGATTACAGGCGTGAGCCGGCCATACTGAAAGTTTTGTTATAAAAACTACATGCATTTCAAAATGCCAAGGTCATTAAATACAAGAAAAGGCTGAGAAACTGTCACATATGGAGAAGACGAAGGAGATATGACAACTAACTGCAAGGCGGGATCCTAGTTTGGATGCTGTAACACAAAAGGACATTAGTGAGCAAACTGGTGAAATCTGAATGAAGTCCCTTGTTTCAGCTGAGAGTATGCTGCTCACGGGAGTTTCTGAGTTTTGATGAGTGTGCCGGGGCTGTGTAGGATGTTCAATTAGGGGCCTCTGGGGGAAGGTCTGTGAGAACTGGATGCACTACTTTTGCAACTCTTCTGGAAATCTAAAATTATTTTAAAATAAAAAGTTTTTTAAATGACATGCAGTGTGAAGCACGAGAGGAAAATGACAAAAATACTTTAGGAAAAACAAAACTGGAGAAAAGTTTCCTAGGCTAGGCCACAGGCCATACGACCTAAGACACTACATTACCACAGTCACCAGTGAGTGGTCATAACCTTAACAAGAAGCCAAATCACACCTGGTTCTATTCCAAGGAACTGGGAAAACGCAGAGGATGTACTGGTTGTCTGTTTTGGAACCAACTGGAGGAACAGAAAACTGAGGCCCAGGTTAGAAACGGCAGAATGTATGTCTGGTTAGTGAGACCCAAGATATCCGGCACACAAGTTACAGAAATCTCATGACTTATGGCAAATTGAAACTCTACACAAAGATGAAAATATAAGTGTTGTATTTATCTCATTGTGTGGCTTACACTTACACTCCAGAATGAGAAGTAGTAAGAAAAGAATCTGAGACAGAAATTTCTTGAATTAAAAACCCCAGCATTACTCACGCACTGGAAACGGGTGGGCATCAGTGCGGGTAAATTACTAAGCTAGTAACCTTGTTAGGACATAGGCTCTTGCTTAGGTTAAAACAGCAACTTAAATGAAAGGAATGTACAGGTGCTTTTTGCCACCTGGGAAGTAAAAATATCTGATGTCATCCAAAGATGCAATAAAGCCTGGGTTTCAGCCAGGCACGGTGTCTCATCCATGTCATCCCAGCTCTCTGGGAGGTCAAGGCAGGAGGATCGCTTGAGGCCAGGAGTTCGAGACCAGCCTGGTTGACACAGTGAGACCCCCGTCTCTACAGAAACTTACAAAAAAAAAAAATTAGCTAGGCATGGCAGCGCATGCTTGTTGTCCCAGCTACTAGGGAAGCTGAGGCGGGAGGATGGCTTGAACCCAGGAGCTTGAGGTTGTAGTGAGCTGTGATAGTGTCACTGCACTCCAGCCTGGGCAACAGAGCAAGACCCCGTCTAAAAAAAAAAAAATCCTGGGTTTCTTATGTTTCTATTAAATGCATTTAGTAGTTGATTCTGTTAAAAAAATGATTTCCAGAGCTTCACTTGCTATAAATCCAACTCAAATTTGAAAAAATGTAATTTTAAATGTTTTTACTAAAAAAATACCAGGATTTTGGGTTATCAAGAAGAGATTTAGATTTCCCTATAATCAGGACTCTATTTGGCCAAGATCCCACAGATGCTTAGTGCTGGGAAGGGATAAACAAACCTCCAGCTGGCAGAAGGAAAAAGGGACAGGTGCCCTTCTCTGGGGCCACCAAACAAACTCTGCTCATCATCACATACACACACAACCTCTCAGCCTGGCTGCTTTCTAAGGAGATGGCTGCCAGAATGCTTCTTATAGAAGTTACCAACACGTGCATGGTTAAGAAAGAAATTTGACTTGTGATTTATACACCAAATGACAGGATAAGTAGACTCTGGCAGCTCATCTTTGTGACCTATTGTCATTGCTAGCTTCTTAGGCCATCTCTAAGCTCCAATTCCACTATGCAAACCACCAGGAGGGACTAAATTAAACCAGCGTCTATGCCAACATTACTGACGTCTGAGTCACAAATCATATTAAGCCATTAGCTGGAATGACTTGGTATTACCAAAAAAAATCAAGAAGGGAAAATAAACATAACATGAAAGAAGGGATAGAGGGAACAGAAATCTTTCTCTCTCCATCTCCCAAGGGAACATTTTACCCAGATTCTTTCCTTACTACTTATATAAGAAACAAATTCCAGTAATGAAGCAAATACCTTAAAGTGTTACTGGGCAAGCTTTAAAAATGCAAGATAACAAGAACCAAATATTAGAACCATGAAGAGAAACGCAAATACAGTAAGGAGACTAAATTTGCACTGAAGTTCTTTGCTGTATATAGATATAAAAAGGAAATATATGTGTGTGTTTGTGTATATATATATATATATATACTGCTGAGAATATTTTACAAAACAAAAGCAAGACACAGAGGGACAAAGGCAGCCAAAAAATATATACAACAATTTGGTTTACTAAAAATATATGAAATTTATTTATTATAACGTGGATAGACTTTCTTTAGTCTTACCATTAAAGACACACAGATATAGCAAAGGAAGCAAGAGTAGGAAAGGGAAAAGAGAGGGGTGAAATGAGCATTGGTAAGTAGCGCAAGCTCGGAGACAGTCAGACAGTTAGCAACCCACAGTGAGCCGGATGAGCTGAAGTAGCACGGGACCTCTTCAGAATTTGGGGGCTTTATTGTCAAACCAGTTTTTACTCCTAACAGAAATCCTGCACTGGCACTGACAGGATGAATTCTGACTCCAAAAATCCATGTCTCGCGCCTTTGGCTTTGGAGCCCCTTCTTTGACACTAAAAAGCCTGGAGAATGGAGCAACCAAACCGGCTCCCAAATCTGCATCAGGCTTCAGAGGCACAGATGAACAAACTCCCCCAGTTCTGGCAATTAGAGCAACACAAGGCATACCCTGCTTTACCCATTAGACTCTTAGAGCCTGTTTTAAAAGGCTTACCCAACTTGAGAGTTTTTCAAAGAAATGATTACATTTTTATGCTTGGGGAAAAATTTTTTACTACATACTGCTTGCAACTCAATGTTTAAAGTTACAAAAAAACAAAAAACAAAAAGAAAAAAAACCCCATAGCAAATAAAGAAGGATTCTACTAATTCCTTTCTTTTTCTTTCTTTCTTTTTTTTTTTTTTTGAGATGGAATCTTGCTCTGTTGCCCAGGCTGGAGTGCAGTGGTGCGATCTCGGCTCACTGTAACCTCCGCCTCCTGAGTTCAAGCAACTCTGCTGCCTCAGCCTCCTGAGTAGCTGAGATTCCAGGCACCCGCCACCACACCCAGGTAATTTTTGTATTTTTAGTAGAGATGGGGTTTCACCATGTTGGCCAGGCTGGTCTTGAACTCCTGACCTCAGGTGATCCTCCCAAAGCACTGGGATTACAGGCGTGACCCACCGCACCCAGCCGGATTCTAATTTCTTCATGATAACCAGTTTAATCCTACAGTTGGGAGTAAGTTCTGCACTTGAATATCATGACCATTTGGCCATAGTGATTCTATTACTATCTTAACTATGTACGTTTAATGATCACTTCTGAATTCAAGTGTTGACTAAGCTCTCAGTTCTTGCATGACCAACTACATTTCAAATACTCACAATGTAAGTATTTGCAAGGCTTTTTAAATAAATAGTATATTAAGTTCTTTTTGGTACTCAATGGTTGACACATTTATTTAACCATTACACGCACAGGCCTACATATGAATCCTTTATCAAACTGACTTTTAGAAGGCAATGAAGGGCCCCAACTATTATCTAAAATCCATTTACATTCAGGTTTCTAAAACAGAAATAACTTTCCATAAGGGTTAATTAACAAACAAACAAAAAACACTTCTACACATGAGAAACTAGGAGTGAAATTTTCACTCCCAGAAGAAGTCACCTTTATCTATAATTTCTGATGAAAATTAAGAGTGATTTTCAAGAGACACCCTCCTAAACATTGAGGACATAAAACAGGAACAGAGGGAAGTAGGAGAGAGAACTTCACAGCCCCAAAATTTGTTTCATCATTTTTTTTTTTTTTTTTTTTGAGATGGAGTTTTGCTCTTGTTGCCCAGGCTGGAGTGCAATGGCGCGATCTCGGCGCACTGCAACCTCTGCATCCCGGGTTGAAGCAATTCTCCTGCCTCAGCCTCCTGAGTAGCTGGGACTACAGATGCCCGCCACTGTGCCCGGCTATTTTTGTATTTTTAGTAGAGATGGGGTTTTACCATGTTGGCCAGGCTGGTCTCAAACTCCTGACCTCAGGTGATCCACCTGCCTCGGCCTCCCAAAGTGTTGGGATTACAGGCGTGAGCCACTGCACCTGGCCATGTTCCATCTTTTTAAGCCATGAAAAGCGTCCCATGCCTAACCATATTTTGAAAGGCATGTAATTTACTTAAAGTTACATGATAAGGACTTCATCATTAAGTACATCATCTCTTTTTTAAAAAGATACACATAAATAATAAATAAATAAAAAGCTTAAAAATTCACTGAGAAGAGAACCAGCATAAAAAATCTGATGATCTGAGTCTTTAGCCTGCACCTGTCTTTTATTAGTCCTGAGTCCTTGGCCAACTTGCCTAACTTTTTGAGCTTTAGTTTCATCGTTTTATGTATTTATTTTATTTTAGAGACAGGGTCTCACTATGTTGCCCAGGCTAGAGTACAGCAGCTCTTCTCAGGCATGATCAGAGTGCACTACAGCACTGAATACCTGGGCTCAAGTGATCCTCTCACCTCAGCCTCCTGAGTAGCTGGGACTACAGGCATGTGCCACCATGTCCAGCTAATTTCATCATTTAAAAATGCAAGCTCCACCATTATATTTCACTGGGTTGTTTTGAGATTAGATCAATTTGTGAATTATGAAGTGCTACATAAATGTAGGGAGATACCAGTCTTTTTTTTTTTTTTTGAGACGGAGTCTTGCTCTGTCACCAGGCTGGAGTGCAGTGGCACGATCTCGGCTCACTACAACCTCCACCTCCTGGGTTCAGGCAATTCTCCCGCTTCAGCCTCCTGAGTAGCTAGGACTGCAGGCACATGCCACCATGCCCAGCTAATTTTTGTATTTTTAGTAGAGACGGGGTTTCACCTTTCACCATGTTAGCCAGGATGGTCTCAATCTCTTGACTTCGTGATCCACCCACCTCGGCCTCCCAAAGTGCTGGGATTACAGGTGTAAGCCACCATGCCTGGCCTAATTTTTGTATTGCCAGGCTGGTCTTGAACTCCTGACCTCAAGTGAGCCACCTGCCTTGGCCTCCCAAAGTGCTGGGATTACAGGCGTGAGCCACCGCACCCGACCTTTTTTTTTTTTTTTTTTAAATGGAGACATAGTCTCACTATGTTGCCCAGGCTGGTCTTGAACTCTTGCGCTCAACTGATCCTCCCTTTTTGGCCTCCCAAAGTGCTGGGGTTACAGGCATGAACCACCGTGCCAGGCCACAGCTCCCTTGCCAGAATGCTGCAGGAACAAGCCCTATTTATTTTTTCACGTGTCCTTGATAACTCCTTACATAAGGGTTTTTTTTTTTTTTTTAAAAAGAAACAAAAACCTTATTTATGTAAAATTAAATACCCCGAGGCCCACAGAGACAGAACTGTGGCTATAAACAGGGACCAGGTTTAGGCATGGCAAACTAGGCATCACTTTTCAAGTTCCCTGGAGAACATCTGGCTGGGCTGGGAATCATTGGTTATGCTATTCTTTAAGGTTTGTTTTTAGTTTTAGTTTTGTTTCTAATAAGCAAAAAAGCACATCACTGTTGTGATACGCACCTATTTAGTATTCTGCAGCAACTGCTGGACAGGCTGTTGTTCTCAGCAGTAGCACCCACTAAACCTGCTTGGCACCGTGTAAAGCACAGACATTCTCTAAATAAAAACCGCACATTTTAAAAGAGCAGACAGGCCAGGCGCAGTGGCTCACGCCTGTAATCCCAACACTTTGGGAGGCTGAGGCAGGTGGATCACGAGGTCAGGAGTTAGAGACCAGCCTGGCCAAGATGGTGAAACCCTATCTCTACTAAAACTACAAAAATTAGCCAGGCATGGTGGTGCACGCCTGTAATACCAGTTACTTGGGAGGCTGAGGCAGGAGAATTGCTTGAACCTGGGAGGTGGAGGTTGCAGTGAGAGCCGAGATCGCGCCACTGCACTCCAGCCTGGGTGATAGAGCAAGACTCTGTCTTAAAAAAAAAAAGTAGACAAAGACTTATCAGGGGCACGGCAGTGGTGAAACATACGCGCATTCTGAGTATAAACACCACCTTAGTGAAATTTCACTAAGTATTTCTAAATTTAAAAAAAGGAAAGGCAGCCTGGGCAACATAACAAGACCTTGTCACTATAAAAAAAAATTTTAAAAGCCGGGTGCAGTGGCTCACGCCTGTAATCCCAGCACTTTGGGAGGCTGAGGCAGGCGGATCACGACGTCAGGAGATAGAGACCACCCTGGCTAACACGGTGAAACCCCATCTCTACTAAAAATACAAAAATTTAGCCGGGTGTGGTGTCATGCACCTGTAATCCCAGCTACTCAGGAGGGGGAGGCAGGAGAATCGCTTGAACCCAGGAGGCGGAGGTTGCAGTGAGCCGAGATCGCACCACTGCACTCCAGCCTGGGCAACAGAGCGAGAGTCTGCCTCAAAAAACAAACAAACAAACAAAAAATTAGCCAGGTGTGATCACGCATGCCTGTAGTCCCAGCCACTTGGGAGGCTGAGAGGTCGGAAGATCAACTGAGCCCAGGAGATTGAGGCTGCCATAAGCCATGATTGAGCCATTGCACTCCAACTGGGGAGACACAGCAAGATCATGTCTGAAAAAAATAAATTAAAAAAAGAAAAAAGAAAATGCATCACTGGACCAAGGCCTAACGTCCTTTAGAATGTGGCTTATGGAATCCAAATAGCTAAATCTAAATAAATAAAGCCCTCAGCTCCTAAGCAACTGCTACGCTGGCAGAGGAGACAGTGCTGCGTAAAACATACACTTCAGTAGGTCGGTGGGGAAACCTCCTCTGCCCTGACGAGTGGGAATAATACTTCACAAGAGCATGGAGAAATTACTGGTTATGCTATTCTTTAAGGTTTGTTTTTATTTTTAGTTTTGTTTTTAACAAGCGAAAAAGCACATCACTGTTGTGATATGCACCCATTCTGCAGCACCCACTGGACAGGCTGTGGTTCTCGGCAGTAGCACCCCCTAAACCTGCTTGGACCGTGTAGCACAGACATTCTGTAAACAAAAACTGCACGTTTTAAAAGAGCAAAGACTTATCAGCTTATAGAAGCATGAAGCTTCTACACAATTATTTCTGTGAGTCATGTTCTTCCTTATTGGAAAGTACTGAAAAAGTTATCCTAGTTTTTAATTTGAGTATCATTTGACTATCATGGGAGAGTAAGTAAGAAAGCCTTTTAAAGCAAATAGAAACACTTAAAATCACATTACCCATTATTAGTGAACATTAAAATTTTCATATAATTGAAATCAGTATTTATATCCAGATCAATAACTGTATGTAAGATTCTAGTATGTTTAGTTACTGAAACTAGGAGGTAACAGTGGTGTAACATGAGACAATCTGATTTTAGATCACTTCTGAGTGAAAGCAACTGAACATGGCTTACGAACTATTTTTGTTTTAGTAATAGTGAAACTTCTGCAAATGGATTCTCTTTTTCTTTTTTTTTTTTTTTGAGACGGAGTCTCTCACTGTTGCCCAGGCTGGAGTGCAGTGGCGCGATCTCGGCTCACTGCAACCTCCGCTGCCCAGGTTCAAGTGATTCTCCTGCCTCAGCCTCCCAAGTAGTTGAGATTATAGGCACCTGCCACTATGCCTGGCTAATTTTTTGTATTTTTAGTTGAGATGGGGATTCACTATGTTGGTCAGGCTGGTGTCGAACTCATGATCTGCCAGCTTTGGCCTCCCAAAGTGCTGGGATTACAGGTGTGAGCTATCACACCTAGCCCTGCAAATGGATTTTCATATTTTGTCAGTTACAAGTACCAAACTATCACAATGCCATTTTCTGAATCTAAGAAGGTCACTTGTTTTCTACTATAAGTTACCACACATGTCATGTTCTGACATCTTATTAAACACACACACATACAACAATAAACAGAAAGCTTACCTTTTTTTCATTTCTAACAACTGATTATTGAGCACAGATCTTTCTTCTTCCAGCTAGGAAAAAACACAAAAAACTTCAGTTCATAACCAGGCCACAGAAAGGCATATTTCTCATCCCACATGTACATCCCCCAGGCTCCAGGACAGCTAAAGCCATTAGCTTTCCTCAACAGCAATGAAGAGGGACAAGTGGTCACTCTATCACAGGATGTGCAGTTATTAATATATAAATCACTTACGACCTCAGTAACTCCCCCTCCTCAGGGACCTGAGAGTTAAACATATTAAACAATCACACCTTGAACACAACGAAGCATATCTTTTTTTTTTTTTTTTTTGAGACGGAGTGTCGCTCTGTCGCCCAGGCTGGAGTGCAGTGGCGCCATCTCGGCTCACTGCAAGCTCCGCCTCCCGGGTTCACGCCATTCTCCTGCCTCAGCCTCCCGAGTAGCTGGGACTACAGGCGCCCGCCACCACGCCCGGCTAATTTTTTGTATTTTTTAGTAGAGACGGGGTTTCACCGTCTTAGCCAGGATGGTCTCGATCTCCTGACCTTGTGATCCGCCCGCCTCAGCCTCCCAAAGTGCTGGGATTACAGGCGTGAGCCACCGCGCCCGGCCCGAAGCAAGCACATCTTAAGCATTCAAAAATGTTAATTGGCCAGGCGCGGTGGCTCACACCTGTAATCTCAGCACTTTGGTGGGGCAAGGTGGGCGGATCAGGAGTTCGAGCCCAGCCTGGCCAACATGGTGAAAGCCCATCTCTACTAAAAATGTAAAAATTAGCCAGGTGTGGTGTGTGCCTACAATCCCAGCTACTCAGGAGGCTGAGGCAGGAGAATCGCTTGAACCCAGGAGGCAGAGGTTGCAGTGAGCCAAGGTTGAACCACTGCACTCCAGCCTGGGTGACAGAGTGAGACTCCATCTAAAAAAAAAAATTGTTAAATGAGTGAGTAAAGCTCCACTGCTAACATTCTAGTTCCTTTACTTAAACCGCAGAAGTCAAGTGTCACTAAATTGCAGAGGACTAGGTACAGGCTACATACTCTCTGTGGGCCTCAATGTACTCACATCCATCAATTCAACACACATTCATTGAATGGTTAGTATATTCAAGCATTATTCAAGCATTTGTTTCTCATGTATAAAACAAAGAGGTTACAAAAGAATTTCCAGTAGTTCTTTATTATCTCATGAAGGATAAAAAATAAAAGATTCAGGTAGTTAATCTTGTGAAGGAGGAATCATCTCTACCTCCAACCTGCACTACCCAGTTTGGCCAAATACCACTAGTTTCAACTCACACTGTTAATGTTTTTTTTTTTTTTTCTTTTTTGATACAGAGTCTTGCTCTGTTGCCCAGCTGGAGTGCAGTGGTGCAATCTCGGCTCACTGCAACCTCTGCCTCCCAGGTTCAAGTGATTCTCCTGCTTCAGTCTCCCAAATAGCTGGGATTACAGGTGCCTACCACCATGCCCAGCTAATGTTTGTATTTTTAGTAGATAGGGTTTCGCCATGTTGGCCAGGCTGCACACTGTTAATTTTTTTTAAAGGGTCAAAAAGCTCTTATTTTTTTTTAAATAAAAAGATAACACGAAAGATTATGTAATGGCTTCCAACAGCCTAGAATTTAAGTTACTAGCTCACTCTAAGTAGTTATAGTCATTATTAATTATTACTTATGTTCACGCTTTGCTATGAGGTCTTATTTTAAAAATTCTTAAATATACATTATGTTCTGAACATAAATATCCCTTTACCATGAAATCTGTAAATGTTAACATAGTTTTACAGACTCTTTGATGTCCTAGCCCATTAAGATGTATGTTTTTGCTGCATGACTAATTCACAGAAATATTTAGAAATTTTTAGAATGAAAGGAAGAAAAAAGAGTGGGAGGCAAACTGTAAAAAATGAAATGAGAAAGAGAACATCTGGAGAGTGGGATATGGAGATGAGAAGGGTTTTCATTTTGGTCTTTATGCCCTTTGTACAGTTTATATTTATTCTTTAAAGAAGGAATCTGTTTTAGTTTTATAATTTAAAAGTTAAAAAAATCAATACTTAAAACTGGAAAATTTTTACAATGAATATGTAAATGGACAAAGAGCATGGCAGACAATTCATAAAACAAAATAAAAATCATTAATGAATATTTGAAAAATCATTCAACCCTACAAAAACACAATACGCAAAGATTCTCCCTCTTTCTTAGAGGGTCCATGTGCCTGAATTTCCAAGGAAGAGATGTTTGATATTTATTATACTGATCTTTATAGAAAACAATGTTTTTTCTTCTTCTGGTCCAGGATTATTACCCAATCTAGGAGATAGCAAGCTGCATCTAGCAGTTTTATTTCTTTTTTCTTTTTTTTAGACAGAGTTTTACTCTTGTTGCCCAGGCTGGAGTGCAATGGCCCTACCTCAGCTCACTGCAACCTCAGCCTCCTGGGTTAATGTGATTCTCCTGCCTCAGCCTCCTAAGTAGCTGGGATTACAGGCGCTGCCACCATGCCTGGATCATTTTTTGTATTTTTAGTAGAGGCGGGGTTTCACCATGTTGGCCAGGCTGGTCTCAAACTCCTGACCTCAGGTGATCCACACGCCTCAGCCTCCCGAACTGTTGGGATTACAGGCGTCAGCTTCTGCGCCCGACCCTTTTCTTTTTTTTTGAGACGGAGTCTCACTCTGTCACCTAGGCTGGAGTGCAGTGGCGCGATCTTGGCTCACTGCAACCTCTGCCTCCCAGGTTCAAGCGATTCTCCTGTCTCAGCCTGCCAAAGAGTGGGGATTACAGATGTGTGCTACCACGCCCAGCTAACTTTTCTATTTTTAGCAGAGACGGGGTTTCATCATGTTGGCCAGGCTGGTCTCGAACTCCTGACCTCAGGTGATCCACCCGCCATGGCATCCCAAAGTGCTGGGATTACAGGTGTGAGCTATCACGCCCAGCCAGTTCCTCATTCTTTCCTTGTCTTTTATGGCCTTGACAGTTTTGAAGAGTATAAGCCAGTTATTTTCTAGAACGTCAATTTGGATTCGTCTGATGTTTCCATGTCATTAGAGTCAAATCATGCACTTTTTGGCAGGAACACCACAGAAGTAATCCTGTGTCCTTCTCAGCAGATGATATCAGGAGGTACACACTGTTGATTTTTGGTGAGGTTAACTTCGGTCACTTGGTTAAGGAGGAAGTATCTTCCATGTTTCTCCACTGGAAAGATACTACTTTTTTCTTTGTAATTAATATGTATTTTTGGGGGATACGTTTGGAAACTACGTAAATATCCTGTTATTCAACAAACTTTTACCTACTTGTTTTAGCACAGATTGATGATTCTTGCCTGAACAAATTACCATGCTGGTTACCATATGGTGATTGTATGACTCTGTCATTCCAACCATTAAATATTAGTTGGCCTTCTACCATGAGGAAGGGCTTTCATTTTCCATTCATTCAAGACAGAGTCTCACTCTGTCACCCAGGCTGGAGTGCAGAGACAAAATCTCGGCTCACTGCAGCCTCCGCTTCCCAGGTTCAAGCAATTCTCGTGCCTCAGCCTCCCAAGTAGCTGGGATTACAGGCATGTGTCACCATGCCTGGCTAATTTTTTTTTTTTTTTTTTTTTTTTAGTAGAGATGGAGGTTCACTATATTGGTCAGGCTGGTCTCATACTCCTGGCCTCAAGCGATCTGCCCATCTTGGCCTCCCAAAGTGCTGGGATTACAGGTGTGAGCCACTACTCCTGGCTTCCATTTATTTATTAATACCTGTTTAGATTCATGGTTTCCTGTTATTCAGTCGGTTATAATCTATTGTATCTCTGTTTATTTTGATGCTCGACTTATCTCACATTTGGTCAGTGGGAGCTTCTTCAAGATGGCTCTGATGTCCTCTCCACTAATCTCTATTATTCTTTGAGCGCTTCCTTGCTTTTTGGTACACAAAATATTCCAAGCTCACCTTATACTCTTTCCGTCCCAGCCCTGGCATCAGCCATTTCTCTATGCACTTCTGGCTCCTTTAGTGAAGAATATTTAGAAAACAAGCTCTAGGCATTAGTTGTGCTCATTGGTACCGGGTTTTGTTACTTCTAAGCCCTGTCAGTGGAGTTGACCAAAACTTAAAACTTCTACTCTTCAAAAGATATTGTTAAGAAAGTATAAAGACGGCCGGGCACGGTGGCTCAAGCCTGTAATCCCAGCGCTTTGGGAGGCCGAGGCGGGTGGATCACGAGGTCAGGAGATCGAGACCATCCTGGCTAACACGGTGAAACCCCGTCTCTACTAAAAATATAAAAAATTAGCCGGGCGCGGTGGTGGGCGCCTGTAGTCCCAGCTACTCGGGAGCCTGAGGCAGGAGAATGGCATGAACCCGGGAGGTGGAGCTTGCAGTGAGCTGAGATAGCACCACTGCAGTCCAGCCTGGGCAAAACAGCAAGACTCCGTCTCAAAAAAAAAAAAAAAAAAAAAGGCAAAGAAAGTATAAAGACAAGCCACAGATGGGGAGAAAACATTCGCAAAACAAAACCCAATAAAGAACTTGTATCTAAAATATAGTAAGAACTCTCACAATGCAATAATATGTAGACACAAAAACAAAATGAAAAATGACCGAAAGATTTGGATGGACATTTTACCAAAGAAGAGAGACAGATGGTTAGTAAGCACAGGAAATGATACTCGGCATCATCAGTCATCAGGAGAATGCAAACTGAAACCACACTGAGATACACTCCACATGCCACCTGGGCACCCAAGCCCTCCATCCCAGTGGTTCCCTAGTTGGCAAATAGATTAATGTTTAAAAAGACAAAACAAAACAAAAACCCCTAGGTGCTGAGAAGTATGTGGGATAACCGGAAACCTCATAAATTGCTGGTGAGAATGTAAAATAGTACTAATTTTGGAAAATGGTTTGAGAATTTCTTTTTCTTTTTTTTTTTTTGAGACGGAGTTTCGCTCTTGTTGCCCAGGCTGGATTGCAATGGCGCAATCTCGGCTCACTGCAACCTGTGCCTCCTGGGTTCAAGCGATTCTCCTGCCTCAGCCTCCTGAGTAGCTGGGATTATAGGCATGCGCCACCATGCTCGGCTAATTTTGTATTTTTATTAGAGACAGGTTTTCTCCACGTTGATCAGGCTGGTCTCAAACTCCTGACCTCAGGTGATCCGCCCGCCTTGGCCTCCCAAAGTGCTGGGATTACAGGCGTGAGTTACCGTGCCCGGCCTGAGAATTTTTTTTTTTTTTTTTTGAGGCAGAGTCTTGCTCTGTTGCCCAGGCTGGAGTGCAGCGGCACAATCTCGGCTCACTGCAAGCTCCGCCTCCCAGGTTCACACTATTCTCCTGCCTCAGCCTCCCGGAGAATTTCTTAAAAAGGTAAACATACACTTACCATACTAGCAATTCCACTCTTAGGTGTTTACCCATGATAAATGAAAACATATGCCCCTGGCCTCTTCACGAATTCAAAACAACTTTACTCAAAATACCCCCAAACCTGTAATCCCAGCACTTTGGGAGGCCGAGGCAGGCAGATCACAAGGTCAGGAGATCCAGACCATCCTGGCTCACATGGTGAAACCCTGTCTCTACTAAAAATACAAAAAAATTAGCCGGGTGTGGTGGTGGGCGCCTGTAGTCCCAGCTACTTGGGAGGCTGAGGCAGGAGAATGGCGTGAACCTGGGAGACGGAGCTTGCAGTAAGCTGAGATGGCGCCACTGCACTCCAGCCTGGGTAAGAGTGCAAGACTCTGTCTCAAAAAAAAAAAAAAAAAAACTCAAACTGGAACAACCCACTGTCCAAATGGATAAAGCAACTATGATATAATCCCAAACTGCTGATATACATAACAACATGGATAGACCTCCAAAGGAATATGCTAAGTGAAAGAAAACAGAGTGACCGGGCGCAGTGGCTCACACCTGTAATCTCAGCACTCTGGGAGGCCAAGGCAGGATGACCACTTGAGCCCAGGAGTTCGAGACCAGCCTGGGTAACATAGTGAGACCTTGTCTCTATAAAAAGATCAAAAAATTAGTCAAATGTGACACAGACGCCTATAGTCCTAGCTACTCAGGAGGCTGAAGTGGGAGGCTACAATGAGTCAAGACTGCACCACAGCACTCCAGCCTGGGTGACAGAGTGAGACCCTGTCTCAAATAATAATAATAAAATAGATAAAAATAGGGCCGGGTGCAGTGCCTCACGCCTGTAATCTCAGCACTTTGGGAGGCAAGGTAGGCAGATCATGAGGTCAGGAGATAGAGACTCCATCCTGCCTAACTAACATGGTGAAACCCCGTCTCTACTAAAAATACAAAAAATTAGCTGGGCGTGGTGGCATGCACCTCTATAGTCCCAGCTACTCAGAAGGCTAAGACAGGAGAATTGCTTGAACCCAGGAGGCAGAGGTTGCAGTGAGCCAAGATTGTGCCATTGCACTCCAGCCTGGGAGACAGAGCAAGACTCCATCTCAAAAAAAAGAAAAATAATAATTAAAAATCAGTAAATTAAAATTAAAATTAAAAATAGAAAAAGATTTTCTCTTTGGGAGGCTGAGATGGGCGGCAAATCATTTGAGGTTGGAGTCCGAGACCAGCCGGCCAACACGATAAAACCCCATCTCTACTAAAAACACAAAAATGAGCCAGGTGTGGTGGCGTGTACTTGTGATCCCAGCTACTCAGGAGGCTGAGGCAGGAGAATCGCTTGAACCCAGGAGGCAGAGGTTGCAGTAAGCCAAGATCGCACCACTGCACTCCAGCCTGGGGAACAGAGTGAGACTCCGTTTCAAAAAATTAAAAAGAAACTAGATACATAAGGCTATATAATGTTTTGAATTTCGCAAATTTCCTTATGTATAATGTCTAATGTTTTCTACTGTGGTAAGGGAAAATAGTTTGAAATATTTCATCTTTTTAAATTGACTGAAAATCATTTTATGGTCTAACACATAACCTGTCCTGGAGAATGCTCCCTGTGCATTTGAGAAGTGTGTGTCTTCTGCTGCTGTTGGATGGAGCAATCTGCAGATGACTGTTAGGTCCTGTTGATTTAGAGTGTTATTCAAGTCTTCTGTTTCCTTCTTCATCTCTGCATAGTTGTTCTATCCATCACTGAAATGGGGTACTGAAGCCTTCAGCTATAATTGTTGAATTGTCGATTTCTCTTTTTAATTCTGTCAGTTTTTGCTTCATGTATTTCGGGACTCTGTTATTAGGTACATCTGTGTTTAAAATTGTTATATCTTCCTGATGGATTGACATTTTTTCGTTGTTCTCTGTCTCTAGTAACAATTTTTGCCTTAAAATCCATATTGTCTGATAGTAGTATAGTTTCTCCAGCTTGCTTTTGGTTACTGTTTGCATGGTATGTCTTGTTCCATCCTTTTACTTTCAACCTATTTGTGGCTTTGAATATAAATTGCATCTCTTATAGAGAGCATATAGTTAGATCATGTTATTTTAAAAATCCATTCTGCTAGTCTATGCCATTTATTCAGAGTGTTCAATCCATTTATATTTACTGTGTTTATGAATAAGGTTACATACTGTTTTGATTCCATGTATGTGACCTACTAAAAAAGGTAAAACTATTGGATCAGAAAAGAGTTTTCAGGGAGTGAGAATGGACTGACTATAAAGGAGGATAAGAGAACCTTTTGGGGTGAAGGAAATCTTGATTGTGGGGTCAGTTTTATGACCGTATATATTTGTCAAAATTCACCAAACTATACACCTATGAAGGGTAAATTTTATTTGATGTAAATTAGACCTCAATAAACATGACTTTGAGAAAAAGAAAGCAAGTTGGAGTAATATGTACAATATGGCTTTTGTAGAAAACAAAAACAATGTATGCATATATGCATTTGCATATGCTGGTATATACACGAGGAACACCAACGAAAAATATACCATTTATAATGTAGCTTCAATGAAATGGCAATGAAGAGGAGTAATAACTTTTAAATTACACATATGTGTATTGTTTCATATTACAAATGTATTATATTTCTAATTTAAAAATAACATTACAATTTAAAATAAATAATTCTTATTTCTTTGGAAATAAAAAAAATTATAGATGAAATGACAGGGTATCTAGGATTTAGGATTTGCTTCAAAACACTCAGGGTAGAGCTGAGTGCGGTGGCTCATGCCTGTAGTCCCAGCTACTCAGGAAGCTGAGGCAGGAGGATTGCTTGAGCCTTATAGCTGGAGGTTTCAGTAAGCTATGATCATGCCACTGCACACTAGCCTGGGTGACAAAGTGAGACTACCTCAAAAAAAAAAAAAAAAAAAAAAAAAAACACATGCAGGGCAAACAAGGTAGAGAGGATGAATGGGAGTACAGCGGAGACGAGTGGCCAAGAGTTAATTGCTAATGAAATTTTATACACAGAGATTCATTGTACTGCTCACTCTGCTTCTGTGTATGCTTGAAACTTTTCATAATAAAAGGTTAAAAAAGAACATGGATATGTAAAGGGGAAAAAAGGGAGAGTTAAAGAAAACTATTTCAGAGAACAATGTTACAGTGAAAGTGATACACAAATAATCATAGTTCGGGGAACACTGGACTGGAAAATCTCCAAGAGCTCATGTATGCATAACCCTATTTTGTAAATAAACATGGTGGGTACTTGGTTTTATGTCTGTCAGCTACGCTAAGAAAAATAGTAGCTCGGGTGAAATGAAGGACATTAGAAGTCCATAGTCATGACATACACAACTTCTGCTTTGTAGGCTCAGTAAAACCACTTGAACAAAAAAATCTCCAGAGAGGAGAAGCGCCTCTCTGTTTATTGTGATCGCCCCTATTTTTGGAACACAGGCACACAGTAGGCACTCAATAACCACGCACTGTGTAAACAAATGTGTCATAGTCAGTATGCTGGTGCTCTCAATGGGTATGAGTTAGTAGTGGTACTCAGAAGCCAGGATTCTCACAGAATGAAGAACTTTCTGCTCAACTGAGGTGTTCACATTTGGGCTATTTTAGTCTCTTCTCAAACCAAGCAAGTGTTCTGAGGTCCAAAATAGCAGCTCTACCTTGACAGCACAAAACCCATTCCCTGTGTCTGAGAAATTCTAGTCTCGCCTCCCACACACTGACTTCTGCTCCTGGAAGTGGAGAAGGTAATGGGAAAAAACGGAAAAGGAAGCCTCAGTCATTTTTGCATAGCAAAGCCCTTTCAGAGAAGAAGGGAGTGGGGCAGACACAGTGATCGGCTGCACAGATCCCCCTTTTCTAGGCGAGCCGTGTTGCCCAGCTTCTGGGACAGCTTAGCTGGTGGCCCCATCAGGGATCACCACAACTACGGAGCCACTTCCGGCAGGGTCATGTCGTCCTCCCAGCATGGATCACATCCAGTGACTGATCCATGTGGGATTACCGAAAGACTGGCCATCTCCGTCCAGTTTGGGATGAATCTGCATGGCCACTCCAGCTCCAGAGCTCCCCACGGCATTGGTCAAGGCTGTTGCTGGGCCTGCATCATGGCTCAGTTTCTCCCACTGCCTGATCCTGTTTCTTTCTCCTCCTTTCCATCGGAGCTGCCCCGAGAGCATACTTCGGTAAGTATCATCACACTAAACTCTCTCTTGGCCTGTTTCCCAGGGAACTCAACCTGCAGCAGTACGCATTATGCTACCAACTAAAGTTCTGTATTATGCAGGAAAGACCACATGCCTTAGGACTGGTTTAAGTTGATATGAATATGTACATGAATTATGTAAGAATATTTACATCTTCACACTGGGCATGGCGGCTCAAGCCTGTAATTGCAGCACTTTGGGAGGCCGAGGCGGGTGGATCACCTGAGGTCGAGTTCAAACGTGGCCAACGTGGCCAAACTCCGTCTCCATTAAAAATAAAAAAAAAATTAGCTGGGCGTGGTGGTGGGCGTCTGTAGTCCCAGCTACTAGGGAGGCTGAGGCAGAAGAATTGCTTGAACCCAGGAGGCAGAGGTTGCTGAGATTATGCCATCGCACTCCAGCCTGGGTGACAGAGCAGCACTCTGTCTCAAAAAAAAAAAAAAACAACAAAAAAAACAAAGAATATTTACATCTTCAAATACATTCACATCGTCCTTTATCAAAGAATGATATTGGGGCTGGGCGGTGGCACATGCCTGTCTGTAATCCCAGCACTTTGGGAGGATGAGCCAGGTGGATCACTTGAAGTCAGGAGTTCAAGACCAGCCCGGTCAACATAGCAAAACCCTGTCTCTACTAAAAATACAAAAATTAGCTGTGTGTGGTGGTGCACACCAGTAGTCTCAGCTACCGGGGAGGCTGAGGGAGGAGAATCGCGTGAACCCAGGAGGCGGAGGTTGCAATGGGCTGAGATCGCACCACTGCACTCCAGCCTGGCAACAGGGTGAGACTCCGTCTCAAAAAGAAAAAGATGATATCAATGGTGTGGCTACAGGGTGGGGGTATCGTGACTGCCTGAAGCCAATACATACAAGTAGTTCTTCACACAGAGTGCACGTGTCACCTTAATCTTTACTTTTTACTCCTGGGTGCTGAAAAGACAACAGCTACTCTTCCCTTAATACTGCTTGTATCTTTAGTGCAGCCGAAGTGCATCTTCTGTTCAGATGTAAACACCCTTAACTATGCAGAGGCAGAGTGGAAAAGACCTACACCCTTTGGCCTAGACTCTGGCAGTCATTTCCAGGATGGATAACTTCTCTGTGCCAGGCAATGGCTTTCTACAAAACCCCTCAAAAGCCAGAGAGGTTAAGAGGATTCTAGAGAAGTCTAGAGGAAGGTCTCAAACAAGAAACTTAAAAGATATGAAAGAGAATATACAGGCTGTAAAAAGACTTTCAGGAACTGCTCATACCCCTTGGACCATTTCCTAAACGTAATAATGCTTGAATGCACATGATTGCGCCAAAGGATGATTCCCACAGAACCTAAACAAATCAGACGTTTGGCTTTAGTGATTCCCTAAGTTGCAGATATAATTTTTTTTAAATAATTACTTTATTATTGTTGTTAAAATGATACATGCTGTTTTTGTTTTTAAAGAATAAATTCAGCAAAAAAAAAAAAAAAGACGCCGGGCGCGGTGGCTCACGCCTGTAATCCCAGCACTTTGGGAGGCCGAGGCGAGAGGATCATGAGGTCAGGAGATCGAGACCATCCTGGCTAGCACGGTGAAACCCCGTCTCTACTAAAAATACAAAAAATTAGCCGGGCATGGTGGCAGGTGCCTGTAGTCCCAGCTACTCAAGAAGCTGAGGCAGGAGAATGGCGTGAACCCGGGAGGCGGAGCTTGCAGTGAGCTGAGATCGTGCCACTGCACTCCAGCCTGGGCGACAGAGCAAGACTCTGTCTCAAAAAAAAAAAAAGAAGGAAACATATTTCCCCAATTCTTCCACTTAGAAATAACCACAACTAGGCTGGGTGTGATAGCTCATGCCTGTAATCCCAGCACTTTGGGAGGCTAAGGCCAGAGGATCGCTTGAGTCCAAGAGTTTGAGATCAGCCTGGGCATCATAGCGAGACCCTTCTCTACCAAAAACAAACAAACCAACCTGAAAAATTAGCCAGGCATAGTGGTATGTGCCTGTGGTCCCAACTACCTGGGAGGCTGAGGTGGAAGGATGGCTTGAGCCAGGGCAGTAGAGACTGCAGTGAGCTGTGATTATGTCACTGTACTCCAGCCTGGGTGGCAGAGAAAGACATCATCGAAAATAAAAGAAAAAAAAGACCATAACATTAGCTGAATGACATGCCAGACATCTCCATATATATACACAATGAGAAGGACAGAGAGGGGGAAAAAAGCAAATTTAATTTTACTTTAACAGGAGAGAGAATAAATCGAAGTAAACAAAATAAATTGGTTGAGAGCAAAAAAATGTTATTTACCACAAGATATATGTGATTCTAAGACATCCCAATAGGTTCATACATTTGTTTTGTAAAATTTAAGTAAAATATGTTCTTAAAATGTAAGAGGTTTATTTCATTTTCTTAGGTATAAATTAATTCTTTTTTTGTTTTGAGACAGGGTCTCGCTCTGTCACCCAGGCTGGAGCGCAGTGGCATGATCTCAGCTCACTGCAACCTCCGCCTCCTGGGTTCAAGTGATTTTCCTGCCTCAGCCTCCTGAGTAGCCGCCCATATTGAACATCTCTGTGATATAAAAGATGAAGAAGTTTGTACACTTCCACTTTCTTTCAGTCCTACCCCTCAAATTTTGTTAGTCACATTCTCTCTATATTTTTTTCTACTTTTTTTCCTTTTTCTTTTTACCTTGCAAATGTTTTACACTTGCATTCACCAAATGATCAAAATTAACATCACCAATAATGGGACAAAGGAACATCACATGCCTCCTGGCAGGACACAGTATCACTTATATAGTCTTCCTACTAAAAATGCATAACCTGAATATCATCAGGAAGAAGCATCAGACAAACTCAAAATAAGAGAGTTTATGCAGCTTAACTAACTGGCCCTGTTCTCATAAAAAATGTCAATGTCATGAAAGACAAAAACAGAGGAATCGTTCCAGATTAAAGATGACTAAAGAGACACGACAACTCAGTGAAAAGAATGCATGATCTTGGACTGAATCCTGAATTAAAAAAACAATGCTGTAAAGGACGTTACTGGGACAACTGCCTGAACAGGAATAGGGTCTGTACGTTAGGTAATACTGTTGTATCGAGGTTAAACTCCCTGAATTTCATGACTGCACTGTTTATATAAAAATAGTAGAATATATGAGCATTACTTGTTCTATTCTTACAACTTTTCACAAAGTTTGAAACAATTTCCAAATGAAATATTAAAAACTTAGTCTGGGTCGGGCGCGGCGGCTCATGCCTATAATCCCAGTACTTTGGGAGGCCGAGGCGAGTCCTGACCTTCAGGAGGTCAGGATTTTGAGACAAGCCTGGCCAATATGGCGAAACCCCATCTCTACTAAAAATACAAAAATTAGCTGGGCGTGGTAGCGCGTGCCTATATTTCCAGGTACTCAGGAGGCTGAGGCAGGAGAATCACTTGAACCCGGGAGGCGGAGGTTGCAGTGAGCCGAGACTGCAGCACTGCACTCCAGCCTGGGCGACAGAATCAGACTCTGTCTCAAAATAACAAAGAACCCCACAACATTAGTATGTGCCCATAAACCCCACAGCTGTGTGCTTAGCTCTCTGTTTACTTGGATTTAACGCTCATGACCAGTCCTTGTGTCCGCTTCTCTTCTGCTAAGGCCTTTATTTTGATTCATGTCTTGCTTGGCTCAAATTTATCATCAAGTGGCTCCTTTTCAGAAGGACTCACAAACACCACAGCTTCTAAGTCCTTTCATGTTTGGAAACATGTGCCTGCTGTCTCACCTGAATAGTCATTGTCTGGAGACGATGCTCTTGGCCATATTTCCTGTCCCTCAGAACAGTGGATGTGGTGCAGCAGAGTTTTTTTGCATTGAATGTATCTGCAGTTGGGTTGGTTTTTTTAAGTTTTTATAAGAAATTTGATTTTTCCGCCTGGGCACTTAGAATTATTATTTTTTATTATTATTATTTTTTTGAGACAGTTTCACTCTTGTTGCCCAGGCTGAAGTGTAATGGCGCTATCTCAGCTCACCGCAACCTCTGCCTCCTGGGTTCAGGCGATTCTTCTGCCTCAGCCTCCCAAGTAGCAGGGATTACAGGCATGCGCCACCATGCCTGGCTATTTTTTTTTTTTTTTTAGTAGAGATGGAGTTTCTCCATGTTGGTGAGGCTGGTCTTGAACTCCTGACCTCAGGTGATTTGCCTGCCTCGGCCTCCCAGTGCTGGGATTACAGGCATGAACCACCATGCCCACCATAGAATTATTTCTGTATTGTTGAATTTCAGTAATCACCAGGGTTTTTTTTTGGGGGTGTCTATTATTTTGGACCAATTTTTCCCAATGGGTCCCCCTACTGGGTTTCCATACAACCCACTCTCTTTTCTGTTTGCAGATTCAGTTCTTCCTTTACTTGGGGAAATTTCCTTATCGCGTCTCCTAATACTTACACACACGCACACACACATATATTTGAGACAGAATCTTGCTCTGTCCCCCAGGCTGGTATGCAGTGGTGTGGTCTCGGCTCACTGCAACCTCCACCTCCTGGGTTCAAGCTATTCTCCCGTGTCAGTATCCAAGTAGCTGGGATTACAGGCAGGCACCACCACGCCTGGCTAATTTTTGTATTTTTAGTAGAGACAGGGTTTTGCCATGTTAGCCAGGCTGGTTTCAAACTCCTGACCTCAAGTGATCTGCCCACCTCGGCCTCACACAGTCCTAGAATTACAGGCTTGAGCCACCGTGCCCAGCCTAAATATAGATACATTTTTGAGACAGGGTCTTGCTATGTTGCCCAGGCTGGTCTTGAACTCCTAAGCTCAAACAGTCTCCTGGCTTGGCCTCCCAAATTGCTGGGATTACAGGCATGAGCCACTGCATCTGGCCCTTTCCTTTATATTTTAAGGAATGCTTATAAGGCTGCTTCCTGTTTATGATTTATTTAGTAGTCTTGATCTGGTATGGTTTGGTCTTCAATTTGTTTCCTTAATTCTTCAATCTCCCTGTTAAACTTGTGTCATTTTATCATCTTCTCTTTGAACAGTTGTTTTGTTTTATTCAAATAACTTGAGTTTTACATAACACAAAGCACTATTTTCCCTGGGTAACAGCTTCTCTTGGCCTGAATTCCTGTCTCTCTCTGGCTCTTGATGTTCCGTTCTTTCTCTTTTCCCTCTTAGGGTGCAGAATGTGTACACTTCATCTTATTCTGGATGGCTCTACCTAGACCTTCCCTTGGCTCACATATACCGTGAGTTTCCCCCAACAACCTTCCTACATTATCTGAGGCCTTTATCTTTAACCCCACGTTACAGCTAAAAGTTAAGCACTGTAATTGACACATTTCTGTAGCCAGAGGTTTCTGGATAGAGTCAAGGTTGGGATAGTTGAGGCTACACATAGACTCCGTTGGTGATCTCTTTCCTGAGATTTTTCTTCAGTGTTCTATGCACATCACTCACTCTACCTGAACACAGGTAATCCCATTCCCACAGGAGAACATCCTCAGCCTTGGGGCACGCATCCCCAGTCAGCTCTTTCCACAGTGCTCCTACTGCTTCTGCTACCTTCCCTTCCTAGAGACTGGAACCCAGCCTCTCCTGTGATTGGAGGTGGTTATGTGATACGATCATAGAAATGTGAACTTTCTTCCCCAAATTAGAAGACAGAGCCATGTGAGAAGCCCTTTGCATTTCCCTGCCTTGTCCTCCCCCTGCTTCCATCCAGAAAGCTCTGCGATGCTTGAGGTACAATAGCTAACCGGGGATCAGACGGACAAGAACTACACGCCTAGCAGAGCAGCAAGCAGGAAGGAAGGGCCAGCTCCGTCCAGACGTTCCTGAGGGGGTACCCGCCCGGACTGCCTACTGCGGACTTATTATCACTTGAGAAAAATACCCACAGTGCCCTGTGCCTGTCAGCTGCAGTTTGTTGGCTGGACTAGCTACAGAAAATGACCACTGGCAGTTTTTCCCACCGTTGGTAAAATCCTGCGGTGGTGCAAAAGGGCATTGAGCCTCAGAAATTTTTCCTTTACTTTTCCCAGGCTGTCTACTCACCTCTTCAGTCTAATTTTTTCCAAACTAGACTGGGCACAGGGATGGAGAGAATTCAAGTACAAATTCTCAGGATTTTGCTGTTCACCGTCCTTTCCACTTACCACTGGGGACAAAGTGTCAGAGTCAAACCACAATTTTGTTTCCTTTCTTGGTTGCCAATTTACTTTTTATTTTTTGAGACGGAGTCTTGCTCTGTCGCCCAGGCTGGAGTCCAGTGGTACGATCTCGACTAACTGCAACCTCTGCCTCCCGGGTTCAAGTGATTCTCCTGCCTCAGTCTCCCGAGTAGCCAGAATTACAGGCATGCACCACCATGCCCGGCTAATTTTTGTATTTTTTATTAGAGATGGGGTTTCACCATGTTTCTCAGCTAGTCTCGAACTCCTGACCTCAGGTGATCTGTCTGCCTCAGCCTCCTAAAGGGCTGGGATTACAGGCGTGAGCCTCCACGTCCAACCTTGGGTGCCAATTTAAAAGTTTATAGCATGAAGTTGACTGGCTTTGTTGGCTTCTGCTGGACACATTTTTTAATACAGAAAAACTGTGTTCATAGCATTGGGTACTGAAGGGAGACAGAGTCTGTGATCCAGCTTCAATCAGCCCTAGTTGCCCAGAAGTCCCCTGAGCCCAGATTAAAATTATGATGGCTGATAACCACCATTTTTCCAAACTAATACACAGTAAGCTAAAAATAGCTTTCCCTTTCTAAGCATTCATGTCTGGGAATTCAGGCTCATTTAAATGGCAGGTGACTATTCATGATCAATTTAGATGCTAACCCCAATTTTTTTGTATAATACATCTGCTATAACCTCTGTCAGGAAAAACTGTTCATGAAATACAGTTATTGAGTCATTTAATCCCTGTCCGGTTTCCATAAGCAAACTGTAACCTCATTCTACAAATAGCCAGGGGGAGAATCAGCTCTGTTCCCATAGTGATAGCTCACTGTATTTGCTATCTTTACAAGGTGGAACACATGTGAGGTTTGGAAATGATAAATCAGACATATCAAAAGTGACTACCTAAGGTGACTATTTCTATAGAAGAATCAACATTATTTTTAGAATTCCCTATGAAAAGAAAATAGGGGTAGACTATACCTATAGTCCCAGCTACTGGGGAGCCTGAGGCTGAAGGATCCCTTGAGCCCAGGAGGTTGAGGCTGCAGTGAGCTATGATAGTGCCACTGCTCTCCAGCCCAGGCGACAAAGTGAGACTCTGTCTCTTAAAAAAGAAACGAATGCTCTGTATAGTTTCCATTAATCTTAAACTATATGACCTTGCCTGAATTTACACTGTATGCTTCTACCAGCCACACAAAGAGCAAATGCCCCACTAAGTTGGTGATCAGGTTTTTGGCCACCACAACTCTGCAACAAAAGCTACTGCGATGGTTAATACTGAGTGTCAACTCGATTGGATTGAGGATGCAAAGTACTGATCCTGGGTATGTCTGTGAGGGTGTTGCTAAAGGAAATTTCACATCTGAGTCAGTGGGCTGAGAAAGGCTGCCCACCTTTCATCTAGGTGGGCACAACGTAATCAGCTGCCAGCTTGACCAGAATAAAAAGCAGTCAGATGGCTGAGCGCAGTGGCTCATGCCTGTAATCCCAGCACTTTGGGAGGCTGAGGTGGGCGGATTGCCTAAGCTCAGGAGTTCGAGATCACCCTGGGCAACATGATGAAACCCAGTCTCTACTAAAATACAATAAATTAGCCAGGCCTGGTGGCACGCACCTGTAGTCCCAGCTACTAGGAAGGCTGAGGCATGAGAATCACTTAAGCCCAGGAGGCCAAGTGTTCGAGCCACTGCACTCCAGCTTGGACTACAGAGTGAGACTCCATCTAAAAAAAAAAAAAAAAAAGCAAGCAGAAGAACGTGAAAAGACTAGACTGGCTTAGCCTCCCAGCCTACATTTTTCTCCCATGCTGGAAGCTTCCTGCCCTAGAACATCGGACTTCAAGTTCTTCAGCTTTGGGACTCGAACTGGCTTCCTTGGTCCTCAGCTTGCAGATGGCCTCGTGTGGGACCTTGTGATTGTGTGAGTTAACAGTCCTTAATAAACTCCCCTTGATATCTATCTATCCTACTAGTTCTGTCCCTCTAGAGAACCCCGACTAATTCAGCTATGAAGCTGGAAGTAAGGTGAATCATCTAAAAAATGGAAAGAGCAGTCACAAAGTCCTCTGTCTTCTTCTGTAAAACAGAAACTGGGGCCCTGGCTAAAAACAAGATACTCACCAAACACCCATGCATTCATTCAAACCTACACGTCGTGCTCTATGATTCCTACTTTCTCACTGTCTGTGGGAGAAGCAGAAGCACACGATCCTGACCAAAATGCTGGGTTCTAAGGTCAGGGCACTGCAGAGCCCGCACCTGACCACAGAGGGGCAGCAGCTCGCTCTGCTTAAGATCAGAGGCCATGACCTTTAACATGGGCCTTTAACAATGAGGACATGATCACCAAGTGGGAAAGGAGACAAGAAAAGATGCAAAAGCAGACCTGTGAATGGCAAGATTCTGGGATGCACTGGGTTTTCTAAGCAAAATAAATATTTGAGGCAGAAAAAAAAAGTACCAGTAGGGTTCAGAAGCCATTTTTAGAGCAATGTTTGACCCCACCTACCCCATTTCTAGCTCACAGCTTTTTAAAATCTTGAACAATAATCATGAAGTAAGCAGAAAAAAGTTTTATTCTCAGAATAGAACAGCAGCTGGACAAACAGGCTTTCAAACACAATTTCAAATCTCAGCTCCTCCACTGCCTATCTGTGTATCCTTGGTAAGTTCACTTTTTTTTTTTTTTGAGACAGAGTCTCGCTCTGTCGCCCAGGCTGGAGTGCAGTGGCACGATCTCGGCTCACTGTAACCTCCACCTCCCAGGTTCAAGCAATTCTCTCCCTCAGTATCCCGAGTAGCTGGGATTACAGGCGCCCGCCACCATGCCTGGTTAATTTTTGTATTTTTAGTAGAGATGGGGTTTCACCATCTTGGCCAGGCCGGTCTCGAACTCCTGACCTCGTGATCCACCCGCCTCGGCCTCCCAAAATGCTGAGATTACAGGTGTGAGTCACTGTGCCCAGCCATTAGTTCACTTTTGAGCCTGTTTCCTGTCTAAAAATAATCCTACTATCTCTGAGGTAGGTTGTGATGATTCCATGAAATAATGGTAAAGCAATCAGCTCAGTTCAACAAATTATGGTGCTTCTAAATAAAGGAATCAGGAGAGAACCTAGGTCGTGGGTCAGTATTTACCTTTCCCAAGTCAATCTAGTCTCCACTGTCTCGATTTTAGAATGAAAAAGCAAATTTTTCTGTAGTACTACAACTAAAATTATTTTTTTAAAATAGCATTTCTGCCAAATACTGTAGCTCTGTAATACATTTCTAACACAGCTGATCAATAGTCTGACTTAACTGGAGAAAGCAACTAAGTGAAATTTTATAGAATTCTTGGAGATGATACAATAAAAGAGTAACAGAGCCCGATGAATTAATCGGTCTTCATTAAACTAAGGTGGCTTCTAAGTTACTTTAAATGGGTGGCTCACTCCACTCTTTTGAAATATATATACCATGGAAAGAATGGTCTATAATCTTTCTTGGTAATCAATGTTTTTCACAATCTCCATCATGAAAGCCTATCACATTTTAATTCACACACACATTATTTCTCCTTCTGAGTTACATACAGAAAACTACCAGTGGCTTAAGAATCCACCCATTCTTTAAAAGTAAGTCACTTCTTAGCCATTCCTGTAGGCATTACTTTCTAACACTCTGCAAAGTGCCTGATTTTTACATTTTTTAATCACAAAACCTTTTCAGTAGGAAGCTAATTGAAATCTCTACTGCAAAAGAGAACAGAGCTGCTAGGATGGAGAGGAGCCCAAGTCAGGCAAAGAAACTGTGGGAAATTCTAAACAAGGAAGCATGATGTCTCCTGAATCCCTTCTGGTTCTGAGTGACAGAGACAAGAACTGTAATCATCAGTCCAGTTAAGGTCACAGCATAAGTCAAGAGGATGATCTCTGTAAGTTCCTCCTATTTATGGAACCCACTCTCTCTACCAGAGATGTTCAATGAAATGACAGGAGATGGCAATAGACTCAGCACTTAGCCAAAGTCCTTCTCTTCCAAGTCCCTGTGGACACACTGATGCTGGAGATGCCAAATGCTGTAGGTGTTTTAGCTTGTGCCAGGAAGAAAGAACCCCTGCTGGTCAATGGGCTTCCATTCTTCATGACCTCCAGTTTCTCACAAACTCATCAAAGGAGAGTGCAGTGACCCTAGTTAAGTCAACACACTGATACTCTCCTTGGCCCCCATCAGAAGATGACATCTCTTGACACTAGTCGCCAAATGATGCTGAACAAATTACTATCATCTTTGTGCTTCCGTTTCCCCTTTTACAAATGGGGATAATAATAGTGCTATTGCTTAGAATTATGGCAAGGACTGCGATGATAGCTAGCACTTATTTGTGCCTGTCACATAGCAAGAGCCCATAAATGTTAGCTACTATCACCAACAGCATCATCATCATCTTGGAGTCTGAAGAGATGTGGCATTTCTTCCACAAAATAAGAAAATTGTGGAGAGCAACAGTGAAGATTTTAAAGTCTAAAGTTAACTTTCCAAAAAGTGCTTTCACCACAAATTGCACCATGTCAATGGGTACTCAGTACAACTACCCCAAACTAATCCATCCCAAGTAAGAATTAATGTTTGCAACACACAACGGGAAAAAAAAATTTTTCCCCTTGGAGTACAAAACAAGAATGAATGACTACACAGCAAAAGTCTCTTAAAAATGTAATTTTAAGCTGCTGCTCTGAAGTCAGATGTGACTCACAATTCAGCACTTTGATTCAACTGTTAGAGAAGAATAAAAGGCAGAATATAGCTTCCTTTAAAATCAGTTTTGTTGCCATGTTTAATCAACTTCTATAAGAAACCTTTGTAATTTAAATATAGAAGTAAATAGGTTGTGGTTTGCTTATAGTTCATGCCAGTTGTAACATATATTCTATATTTACCAATGCACACAAGTGTACATGTATGCACAGTTTCATTAGAAAAGGCTTAAGCATGTTTTTTAATTTAAACAAAAGCAGAGTTCTATTTAAAATCAGCTGCCAACACTTACACCAAATCTATATTCTTGGAATCTGTTTCTTCAAAATCAATTTTGATGAAAGTGAAAAAAATCTTAAGAGAAAAATAATTTTGTAATCCAAGTAGTAGTAGGGTGAAGATACTGTCCCCTTCCATTTAAATGTTGAGCTACAAGATTGTCTAATAAAGATAGTATTTTCTACTTGCTTGCAAGTTCCAGTGTTCTGTGTGTTTTTTAAAGGACCTGTCAAATCTCTCCTACCCTAAATCCTACAGCAGCATGTTTGAAAACAAGGAGACACATAGCACAGGTAACTTGGAATTCCGTTTGGAATGACCCCACCACACTGAGCAGACCTCCGAGTGGCCTCTGAGCATGCTGCCAACAGCAGCAGCACCCAGCATGGCACAGCTGGAACCCCTCGCCAAAGGACACTGACCTTTTGATGACTTGTGACTTCGTCCCTGCTTCTCCCCAGCTCCTCAGCAAGTTTAACGTTCTCTTCTTGCAACGCTGAAAGCTGCTGGGACTTCTGAGCTGCTGCCTGCTTTAGGGTTTCTCTGCAAGGACAGTGAGTGCAGGGTTACCATAGAAACAAGACAGGCAAGGAAACTGTGGGAGACAACCAGCTTCACAGCACTGAAGAAAATATATCTATCTGGGTCACGTGCCTGATAGGATCTATAATAACAGCAGACAGTATTATCTACATGCAGAAGGGGTTAAATAGCCATAACCTCCCAAAAGGAGGACTGCCACCCACAATTATTACATTTTTCAGAACCTAATAAACCCTATGCCCACCCTCCCACCACCCAAACTTACCCCATAAAAAAGGAATTTTGCTATAAAATAAATGACAAATGAGATGGTCAGTACAGCCCTCCTGTCTTTAGGAATATTTCCATTAGATGATTTTACTAAAACCCACTTCGTTGATAAAGTGATTTAATTTGCTGCCAAGGCACTCTGTTCTAACTGCACAGATCTATAATTTGTTTTTTTCTGGAAGAAATAAAAATCCAACGGTCCCATTTACCAGTATCTGTCAGAGTCAAGTGCTGATGTAAATCTGAGTATATTTTTAGGACAACTAGAGGCGGAATGCCCCAAGGAAATATAGTTTCCTAATTACATAACAGGTGTTTTATTTTATAGTAGTCTTTCCACAATGCTAATTTATAATTGAAAGAAGCAAATAAAAATATAATAGAGACTGCTAACTTATACCATGAATATCAGCATAGAAAAAATGAACAGGATAGGTATATTTATTAAACATCTTCTTGTTCTTAAAATAATCCAAAACATACATCCTAAACATTATCCTTTATACATGAATATGCACAATATTTGATCACTAAATCTTAGTTTTATGCTATAGAGGGTTTTGATGGAATTGTGAATTTTAAGTACATCTGTGTTGGTTAAACTCCATTTAGCAAGCTGTCATACATGGCTGAATTCTGAATCAAGTCATCTGGGTATGAATCCATCTGCTGATGCATGAACGCATCTATTTTTAACTTCAATTGTCTAATGGGTGGCAGTTCTTGGCACATTCGATTTTCTCAATTTTTAATTCTCCATCCACCTATAATATGCACACTGGGATGACCTCAGGAAGACTTAGGGAAATAAATCCACACAAAAATTCTCTTAGCACACTAAATTAGGCTTTTTACAGAGATGTTTATTTAGCAATTGAAGATAAACTGAGAAGGAATTTTAGCCTCAGCTAGTCACTCACAAAAGAGACGCATATATATGAATCTCTCTCTATATATGTATATATGTATATACATGCACATACACACATATCACAGTGAAAGTTCATCTGTCCAAAGTCCATCAATCTTTGACAAATCAAATTTCCTTATGGTAAAATTACCATAAGCTAAACATATTTCCCAGGTGGTCACTGCCTTCATGAGTGGCTACATGGTGTCTACATGTGTGTGGCCTGTCAAAGTGCTACGCTTATACTCCTGTTCCTTCTCTCTCAAGCCCACAGGAAGGAAAATAAAAACGACACATCAAGGAAGTAATCTAAAAGTGGCCAAAGTATCCTAAAGCATTGACCTATAAAAACAAAATTATTATTATTATTATTATTTTTTTTTTTTTTTGAGACAGAATCTCGCTCTGTCGCCCAGGCTGGAGTGCAGTGGCACGAACTCGGCTCACTGCAAGCTCCACCTCCCAGGTTCACGCCATTCTCCTGCCTCAGCCTCCTGAGTAACTGGGACTACAGGTGCCCACCACCGCGCCCAGCCAATTTTTGTATTTTTAGTAGAGACGGGGTTTCATCATGTTGGCCAGGATGGTCTGGATCTCTTGACCTCGTGATCTGCCCACCTCGGCCTCCCAAAGTGCTGGGATTATAGGCATGAGCCACCGCGCCCGGCCACAATTATTGTTTTAAAATTTACAAAATGCTTCCATGTCCATTTTCTCATTTAATCCTCAAAGCCCAAGGAGGCTCATGTCATTTATGTTTTAATGAGAAGACTGAAGCTCCGGGAAGTAAACAGATTTGCCCCAAATCATAAAGCCAGTGAGCAGCAAAACCACAAGAACAGGAGCTACAGCTGGCAGATGACTTCAGTCGTGATTCAGATATAGAGCACTTTGTTTTTTCTTTAGTGGGTAGTGGGTGAATCCATTTCATAGAGGAAAGAGGCTCCAATAACCCAAATTCTGGAAATACTCAAGGAATGATTTTCAAAATAGCTACGAAAATATTTCTAATGGTTTTTAAAGAAGCTACTTTTCTTTCTACATGACAAGATACCTTGACACAGAAGAGACTAGGTTTAAAACTAAAGACAAACATTGTTAATATTGTAAACATTTTACTTATGAATCCATCATAAATCTATTATCATGCTAAATGTATTGTACATTTACTACTGTGCCAGGTTAGTAAAGACAAAAATTAGATTACTTATACCCTTTTCCCCCTAAGATCCAAAATTATACACCACAAGAAACTGTTTCATTGTTATCTACAACTGAAAATAGGAGCTGGCTAACCGAAATCAAGCAAGAGCTTTCCTAAAAGCAGCCTTGTAAGTGGCACACAGGAAAAGAACATTCAGTTACAAGTGCTGGTTTCCAGGGGCAAGGGCAATATTCTAGAGGGAGGGGTTCCTATTAGAACCCTTGTGGTGGCTGAGCGTAGTGGCTCAAGCCTGTAATCCCAGCACTTTGGGAGGCAGGCGGATCACTTGAGGCCAGGAGTTCGAGACCAGCCTGGCCAACATGGCAAAACCCCATCTCTACTAAAAATACAAAAATTAGTTGGGCGTGGTGGTGCATGTCTGTGATCCCAGCTACTTGGGAGGCTGGGGTGGCATGATGAATTAAACCCGGGAGGTGGAGGCTGCAGTGAGCTGAGACTGCTGCCACTGTACTCTAGCTAGGGCAACAGAGTGACACCCTGTCTCAAAAAAATAAGAAACCCTGTGTCTTTATTGGTGCCCCTTTTTCTCCAGGAACCACAGTCCTATTAGGTGAAGAGAAACACCAAAAAAGCTCCAGAGGACACGCAAAACCCCATACACGTTAAACCACGGAAGAAGTAAGCAGCTGCTCATTCTCCAGCTTTGAGCTCTGAGGAATAAGACTAAGGAATAGCAAAGTGACTGTTTGTTTTGAGAAGCACTGTTCCCATTACACAGCCCTCTTACCGCAGAAGGCCCTGGAAATCTGACCAGAAAGCCACCAGTCATCAGGGGCAGGGGCTTTTTCAACCTACTCCCCATACCTCCTGTGCCGGCTTCCATGGAATGCTACCAGCGTGTCTCCCACTGCTCCTCCCTCCCGTTAACAGTCCCAGCCATATTGTGCCAAGTCACTGACAGGAAGATGTGATTCCCTCAGGTCTGTTGGGGCAGAAAAATAGTAGAAAATCCAAAGCAGCCCAGGCTCTTTCTGCCCTGGGATCCGGTCCCTCCCCACCTGAATGTGTTCAGGGATCAGAGGTCTGGGGAGTACAGCACCAGGAACAGCTCAGCACAGGCTGGGGTTAGCATGACAGCAGCTGGAGCCACAATCTCAGCTAAGCTTTTATTAGTCAACGGAATAATTCGAAGGAGGGGGTCACAAAAACAATTTATGTCACCTGGCCGGGCGTGGTGGCTCATGCCTATAATCCCAGTACTTTGGGAGGCCGAGGCAGGCGGATCACCTGAGGTTGGTAGTTCGAGACCAGCCTGATCAACATGGAGAAACCCCGTCTCTACTAAAAATACAAAATTAGCTGGGCACGGTGGTACATGCCTGTAATCCCAGCTACTGAGGCAGGAGAACCACTTGAACCCAGGAGGCGGAGGTTACAGTGAGCCAAGATCATGCCACTGCACTCCATCCTGGGCAACAAGAGCAAAACTCCATTTCAAAACAACAACAACAACAAAAAAAAAACTATGTCTTCATAAGGGTGAAACCAACACCACACTGAGGGTAGGTGACATGACAGGATTCAGTGAGGACTCTGAACATTAAAGGTGATCTCACTGGAATACTAGTAATGACCGCAACAAAAGACTCCTAAGAGCCAGGTGCAGTGGCTCCCGCCTGTAATCCCAGCACTTTGGGAGGTCAAGGCGGGCAGATCATTTGAGGCCAGGAGTTCAAGACCAGCCTGGCCAACATGGTGAAACCCCATCTCTACTAAAAATACAAAAAAATGGCCAGGCGCAGTGGCTCACAGCTGTAATCCCAGCACTTTGGGAGGCTGAGGCAGGCGGATCACAAGGTCAGGCGTTCGAGTACAGCCTGGCGAATATGGTGAAACCCTGTTTCTACTAAAAATACAAAAATTAGATGGGTGTGGTGGCAGGCACCTGTAATCCCAGCTACTCGGGAGGCTGAGGCAGGAGAATCGCTTCAACCCGGGAGGCGGAGGTTGCAGTGAGCCGAGACTGCACCACTGCACTCTAGCCTGGGCTAAAGGGTGAGACTCCATCTCAAAAAAAAAAAAAAAAAAAAAAAGTACAAAAAAATTAGCTGGGCATGGCGATGCGTGCCTGTAATCTCAGCTACTTGGGAGGTTGAGGCACGAAAATTGCTTGAACCCAGGAGGCAGAGGTCGTGGTGAGCAGAGATCACACCACTACACTCCAGTCTGGGGAACAGAGACTCTGTCTCAGAAACAAACAAACAAATAAAAACAACAAAAGACTCGTAAGTAGTACTGCAGGAAAATGGAATTTTATCTAAACCCCAAGAACCCTCTTGGCCAGGTCCACTTGGCCCTGCCCCTCCATCACCTAGTAGGACCCAGGGAGCTTGGCGGTGGGATTATGGCAGTGCAGGTTGGAGAGGGAGTCTCTCGTGGCAGTTCACATTCTCCCTCACCAGCTGCCCGTGGGACACAATGCAGGAATTCAACCTGGTGCCCCAAAGCCCTTCAGGTTTGCAAAATGACTCGTGTCACCAAGAAAAGAAATCCTAATCTGTACCTGCACCCTGCTTTCTGAATGAATAGAACTAAACTGTCACATTACAACAAATGACTTTGTTTTTCCTGTCATGGTGACCCATCTTCTATTTGTGTCACTTGATGTTGGCAGGCCAAGGAAATTGAAGCCTCCCCTGATGACCATAATCACAATTGTAAATTTATAAATCTGCATAAATGAAATCGTTGGAACTGTTTAAACATAATCCCATCATCTAGAGACCTGCCATTTAAACTAGGACTGAGGAAGAAAATCACCGACATCACGAGCTGTGCATCCCCTCGCAGGAGCAGCTCAGATTACTCCCAGGAAAATTTTAAAACTCCCCGAAGAACCACACATGTGCTAGCTTAATCCAAGCTCAATCAACAAATAGTATTGAGGATGGTGACTTAAAACAGCAGTTTGGAACTGATGTTTTTGTTTTTGCTTGAATCTCATCTATGTATTAGGATTGGAAAAAAAAGACACAAACCCTTGAAGGGCAGGGACCGTATATACTCACCTTTTTATCCTTCCTACCTTAACTGTACCTACCATGAAAGACAAAGACACACTCCAATGTTCACCAGGTGATTAGCTTTAGGGTTTTAGGTTAATACGGTTGATACAGTGTCGTTAACAGAATAGAAGACCAAATGAAATCTACACTGTAACCATCCTTTAAAATGTCTGAAAATGCCCATCTCTAATAACTACACTAGCCAAACTTGAAAGGCAAGAACTGAGTTAGCATCAACAAAGGAAGTATGAACAGTCTGTCTGCCTGAAACCACGTAACAAATTGATGTGTAAACCTTAATTTTACAGTCTTCCAAAATGCTGGTCATTTCATTTCCATGCCAGACGGTTTGATTCCTTTTCTTTTTTCTTTTTTTTTTGAGATGGAGTCTCGCTCTGTCGCCCAGGCTGGAGTGCAGTGGCTCGATCTCGGCTCACTGCAAACTCCGCCTCCCGGGTTCACGCCATTCTCCTGCCTTAGCCTCCTGAGTAGCTGGGACTACAGGCGTCCGCCACCACGCCCAGCTAATTTCTTTGTATTTTTAATAGAGATGGGGTTTCACCGTGTTAGCCAGGATGGTCTCAATCTCCTGACTTCGTGCTCCACCCACCTCAGCCTCCAAAGTGCTGGGATTACAGGCATGAACCACCGTGCCTGGTCTATTACTCTTAAAATTGAAATACTGAAAATGTAGAAAGTGACATGCTATTTGATTTTTCTTCCCCCTATAAAAAGAGTTTTGAGGGACTTGCTAATGAAGGGTCTGACATTTCCAAATGTTAAGATTGGCTGGCCAGGCGCAGTGGTTCATGCCTATAATCCCAGAACTTTGGGAGGCTGAGGAGGGAGGATCACTTGAGGTCGGAAGTCCAAGACCAAATGTTAAGACTGGCTGTTCTGATTCTACTCGTACTTTCAAGGCTTTCGAGTCACTTCTTTTTTTTTTTTTTTGAGACAGGATCTCACTCTGTCACCCAGGCTGGAGTGCAGTGGCACGATTATGGCTCACTGCAGCCTCAACCTGCCGGGCTCAAGTGATCCTCCCACCTCAGCCTCCTGAGTAATTGGCAAATAGGCACACACCACCATACCCAACTAATTTTTGTACTTTTTGTAGAAACAGGGTTTTGCTGTGTTGCCCAGGCTGGTCTCAAACTCCCAGGCTCAAGTGATCTACCCACCTCAGCCTCCCAGTGATGGGATTACAGGCACGTGCCACCACACCCACCCCAAAGTCACATCTGAATCCCCAACTGAACTCATCAGCCAGTACACATTTCATTCTGATCCTTTAACTTAGCTGTGGCTCTGACCTCACAGTGGTTACTGATGTTGCTTCTGGGGTATGCAATAGAGTCTGCATACGTTTACTTTATGCACTTCTCAAATAATTTTTAAATAATTAGCATTGTGTTCACATTTTCAATTTAAAATAAATTCCATATTTTTTTCTCAAAGGATAGAAACTTACATTTCTTTCCTAAATTCTTCCATTTTTTGATTCTCTACAGTCAGGAGTTCTTTTGATTTGTTCAGCTCTTCCACATTTTTCAAGTTGTTTTCTTTAAGTGTGTCCAACTTAAAGACCAAGAGAAAAAAACTTGATGAAATTATTTCATTTTCCAGTGACATGAATGAACAAATTATTCATGAAAATGTGTACTGAAAAGACAGATGAAATTAGTCACTCGCAAAAAAAAAAAAGTCTCCTGGGTGAAGAGATTACAGATGACAAGTCTGTTACAAACTGCAAACCTCCTCCTTACATTTAGTCTGATATATATATCCTGTACACCTGGCCAAAAGGTCAAACTAAATTGCTACACAGAAGTAAAGTTTTCTTTTATCTTGTGTACAATTATCAGCACTTATCACTGAACTTGCTATTCAAATATGATTAAAAACAAGAAATAAAATGCAAAGCAATGACATCAGCAAGGATTATTCTTTGTAATGAAAAGAAACCCTTTTCTTTCCCCAAAGATTAGTGATTTAGGATATGATATTTTTCAATGTCAGTACCAGATTTACATAGTCCTCATTACAAAAATTATTTATTTGAATCAAAATTATTTGTAGACTGGAAAGAAATTTAGTTACCCATCTGAACTTGAACCTGGAGAGGAAAAAGCCATGTCGTGGGACTGAAGGGCACTTACACCCACCTGGCTCCATCATTGGCCCACGGGGATGCAGCCAGCTGAGGGCCTGGCTCTTGGTGGAAAGCCAGAGCTGTCACTGGGATGAGTGGGGATATGACTGATCACAGGCTGTGGCAGGTGGTTGGAGCTCTAGGTGCAGAGCCACCACCAAGGATGGTAGCTCATGTGGGCCTCCATTCCTCAAGGTGGCTCCTGGGGCCATGCTGGCTTTCTGGGCCTTGAGAAGTTGTCTCCTACAGCCAGAAAAGGGAGCTATCTCCTTTTGCCATGCCACATGCCACCAGTCAGGAGTCCTAGAAAATGTCTTGCTAGTTTTACAACTACCATCTTCCTTTTAACACCTAACATTCCAGATTAACAAAACAAGAAAAATAAAATATCACAATGGGTCCGAAAATATGGTTCATCCAACCCTGAATTCTGGCTATAACAAAGACACCAAGGGATCTGTTACAGAACGACACAGTTCCCCCTGGTTCCACTGCTGCAGGTTAGACACATTCCCTAAAATCCTCTCATTTACTTCAGCTTCTAATTTTGATTAACAGCTATGATTTTTTAATGCTTTTATACTTTTAGCTTAAGTCATCTTCTCTTAGGATTGTCAGTTCTATAAATGTACTTCCTTCTATGTGAAGTGTTGTTATTTATCATATCATTACCTCCAAATGTTCATCTCCTTTGAAAAGTTGATCCTTGACCTCCACAATGAGGAGGCCTGGTCTTTATAGTGGCTCCTCAGTTTGGCCACTGCCTCCCCCTTGCTTTCCTTCCTTAATGTCTTACCTGCCTATTACTTTTAAAAGTATCTGGGCTGGGCGTGGTGGCTCATGCCTGTAATCCCAGCCCTTTGGGAGGCCAAGGTGGGAGGATCACGAGGTCAGGAGTTCGAGAACAGCCTGGCCAACATGGCAAAACTCCGTCCCTACTTAAAATACAAAAATTAGCCAGGCGTGGTAGTGGGCACCTGTAATCCCAGCTACTCGGGAGGCTGAGGCAGGAGAATCACTTGAACCCGGGAGGTGGAGGTTGCAGTGAGCCGAGATCATGCCATTGCACAACAGCCTGGGCAACAAGAGCAAGACTCCATCTCAAAACAACAACAACAAAACAAAACAAAAAAAGCAACAACAACAAAAAAGCATCTGAAGTTCCACAGGACTTCACATAACCATTTTGGTGCCTCAGTCGGCTTAGGATTTAGATAACAGCTTTCCAAATGAAGAAAGGGTTGGTATGAGCTAGGAGGGTGGGAGCAGGGAAATCCAAAGAGGAGGAGAAATGCCACAGAAGGAGAAATGCTACTTGCGGACAGAATCAAAATATCTTGACGCCACATATTTGTCCCTGCTCCAGAAGTGACTCATTCAAGATGACACAAAAGGAAATCAGTACTGAATTGGGCCAAGAAAAGGCCTACATCAGACTCAGGGCTGAGGAAGAAAACTTAGTGGCTCAAAGTTGGGAAAGAGAAGAGAAAAAACAATGTGTGTGATGTAAGATAAAGGATACAAAAGCTAGAGCAGGCCATCAGTACCTCCTCTCGCTAGTGCCATCAGTAAACAGTCACCTTAGCCACACTATTAGGATTTTTCCCTCAATTTGTAAAGTTGATCCTAATAAGTAATGAAGTGATACACTTTATTAAGATTATCGTGGCTCTGGCATGCATTTCAAACCTGTGTAAAGTCAAACACTTCAAAAACATAAGCAATCCTGAGTCAGTGACCAAACATTCTACCAAGTTGGTAAGCTGTTCTTTGTATAAAAAGCTATTTAAATCTGATTACTTCATTCTGTAGTTTTGCATTTGTTTGCTTGGTGTCCTCCAAGGAGGCCAGAGTCTCAGTCTTCTCTTTGGTCATCTGTTCCATTATCTGCATGGCATCTTCCGCTGTTTGAGCAGCCTAAATACAAGGAAACACTGTGAGAAATGAGGACAGCCCTCGCCAACACCGTTAGGTGAGGATCGGGCTGTGCTGTTCAGGCAGCACTCAGTGTCTGTGTGGGTAAGGGAGGCACACAGAGAGGGTGAATCAGTCACCAATCCAGTGCTGAAACAGACGGACCAGGACAGGAAAGGTCTTTACTCTGAAGTAGAATATGCAGACCCTTTCCTGCCATTTTTCAATGTCAATTGTTATGCAATTTGCATGTAAACATACATCTTCCAGTGAAAGTTCCAAATGACACTGGCAAGCATGCTCCCTTCATTCTGACTTATGTTTGAGAGACCGTTCGGAGGTAACAATGAATAACATCCTTATATAGCTGAATTTCTTGGAATCATATTTATTATTATAAGTTTAAAATACCATCCTTGCTATTTCAAATCTGGGGCTTTCAAAGTCACTCAAATTTAGGCTGAGAATTTTTCAAATAAATATAAAAATTATTTGGGCACTTCTAACATAAGGCTCAAGTGTTTAACGAGAAGCATTTAATGCAAGTTGTGGGTAATGAATAAAAACACGGCTGTGAATAAAAAGATGCATATGGAGACAAATTCTTAGCTGTTAACTATCAAAATTAATTATAAAAAGTTAGATATAGGCCGGGCGCAGTGGCTCACGCCTGTAATCCCAGCACTTTGGGAGGTCGAGGCAGGCGGATCACAAGGTCAAGATATTGAGACCATCCTGGCCAACATAGTGAAACCCCGTCTCTAATAAAAATACAAAAAACTAGCTGGCCATGGTGGCGGGTGCCTGTAGCTCCTTGGGAGGCTGGGGCAGGAGAATGGTGTGAACCTGGGAGGCGGAGGTTGCAGTGAGCTGAGATTGCGCCATTGCACTCCAGCCTGGCGACACAGCGAGACTCCGTCTCAAAAAAAAAAAAAAGTTAGATATAAAAATAACCATAAAAATAAATGAAAATATAGCTAGGCATGGTAGCATGTGCCTACAGTCCCAGCTACTCAGGGAGCTGAGACGGGAGGATTGCTTGAGCCCAGGAGGTGGAAAGTAGCCTGGGAAACACAGCAAGATTCCCACCTCTAAAAAAATAAATTAATTAACAGGCCAGGCGCAGTGGCTCATGCCTGTAATCCTAGCACTTTGGGAGGCCGAGGCAGGCAGATCACAAGGTCAGGAGTTCGAGACCAGCCTGGCCAATATGGTGAAACCCAGTCCCTACTAAAAATACAAAGCTTAGCCGGGGGTGGCAGCACGCACCTGTAGTCCCAGCTACTCAAGAGGGTGAGGCAGGAGAATCACTTGAACCCGGGAGGCAGAGGTTGCAGTGAGCCAAGGTCACACCACTGTACTCCAGCCTGGGTGACAGAGCGAGACTCTTTTTTTTTTTTTTGAGGCAGAGTCTCATTCTGTCACCAGGCTGGAGCGCAGTGGTGCAATCTCAGCTCACTGCAACCTCTGCCTCCCTGGTTCAAGTGATTCTCCTGCCTCAGCCTCCTGAGTAGCTGGAACTACAGGCCCACACCACCACACCCGGCTAATTTTTGTATTTTTAGTAGAGACGGGGTTTCACCATGTTGGCCAGGATGGTCTTGATCTTCTGATCTCGTGATCCGCCTGCAACAGCCTCCCAAAGTGCTGGGATTACAGGTGTAAGCCACCGTGCCCGGTGAGACTCTGTCTTAAAAAAAAAAAAAAATAAATAAATAAATAAATAAAATCCTTTAGGCACTTGTTTATAATTTATTAGTCTAATAAAGTTTATGAAAATTCTGCATTTTTCCCTATCCAATTATCAGCCATGAAGATTTCAATGGAATCTTCCAACTCCAAATGGATAGACACAATGAAATAGTTAAAAGCCAAACAGAAGACTATATTTCAATATGCGCCAATTTATTGCTTTTTTTTTTTCCCTTGAGACAGAGTTTTTCACTCTTGTTGCCCAGGCTGGAGTGCAATGGTGCAAGCTCGGCTCACTGCAACCTCCATCTCCTGGATTCAAGTGATTCTACTGCCTCAGCCTCCTGAGTAGCTGGGATTATAAGTGCACGCCACCACGCCTGGCGAATTTTTGTATTTTTAGTAGAGACAGGGTTTCACCATGTTGGTTAGGCTGGTCTCGAACTCCTGACCTCAGGTGATCCATCTGCCTCAGCCCCCGTGAGCCACCACATCTGGCTGTTTTTTTTTTTTTTTTTTTTTAGATGGGGTCTCACTCTGTCAACCAGGCTGGAGTGCAATGGCATGATCTCGGTTTCCTGCAACTTCTGCTTCCTGGGCTCAAGCAATCCTCTCATCTCAGCCTCCTGAGTAGCTGGGACTATAGGCATGTGTCACCATTCCCAGCTAATTACTGTATTTTTTGTAGAGACAGGGTTTTGCCATGTTGCCCAGGCTGGTCTCGAACTCCTAGACTGAAGCCATCTGTCCCATCTGTCCACCTCAGCCTCCCAAAGTGCTGGGATTACAGGCGTGAGCCACTGCGCCCGGCCGAATTTCACTATTGCTCTTAAGCTTTTTCATAAAGTTTCTCCTTAGATTAAAAAATAAATCCTTTTTATTCACAGTTTGCAATTTTTTTCAAATGGGGAGAGACTACTACAGTGAGATACTTAGTAAAGAATCCCCCTTTCAGACTGTAACGAACAGCTTGAGACATATAAGCAACTGACTTAATGAGGTGGATTTCCATAAGCAGAAATGAAGAAAGATGACCTACACCACTTGAGTTAGTGCACAGTGTTAGTAAGCAGTCTGGGTGCTCAATACTTGACCCTCTCACTTTACCGTAAATGACTGAAGAGTCTCGAGCTCTCTAAGTTTAAGAGTAAGCTTGTTCTTGTCTTTTCTCAAAGTACGGTTTTCATTTTGAGATTCTAGGAGATTGGCTGAAATATGGCTGTTGGTTTTGGCCAACTGGCTGATCTCTTTCTGAAGGATGAAGTAGCTTTCTGCCAGGGTTTCCTTCTCCTTCAGGAGCTCATCCTTTTCCAGCATCATTTCACTCTTCTCAGCCAGGAGGTTCTGGTTGTCTTGCATCACCTGGGCTTTTTCGGCCAGGGTCACCTCGTGGTTCCGCTGAAGGTCATCCAGAATCTTGGTGAGGCAGCTGTGCAGTTCCTGCAGCTCTGCCTTGGATTTGGACAAGGCAGCAAAATCACTTTTCAGAGTCTTTATATGGGCAGCAAGTTGAGCTGCTTCTGCAGTCAACAGTTCCTTCTCCTCGATTATCTCTGCCAGTTCTTGCTCTGATTTGGTCTTCTCTTGAAGTAGCACAAACTTCTCGGACTGCAGCTCCTCGATACACACTCTTAACTCCTCCACCTCCTGCTCCAGGAGCACCATCCTCCCGTGAAGTTGATTGTTTTCGTACAAGGATGACTCGCTCTCCTTTGCTCTGGCTTCCTGTTCCAGGATTAAGGACTGCTGCATTTCCTGGATCTCCTTGCTTAATTTGTGACACTCTTCTTGCAGGTTCAAGCCATCTCTCAGCAAAATGTTCTTCTCGGAACAACACGTGTTAAGTTGAGCATCCAAAGTCTCCTTTGCTTGCAATATGTGAGTGTGTTCTTTTTCCAGATTCTTTTTGGCATTTTGAGCCTCTTTCAGCATCAAAGAGAGGTCGCACTTGCTGGCCACTAGTTCTTGGTTTTCCTTTTTTCTCTCTTGAAGCTCCTTCTTCAGAGCGTCAATATTACCGAGGAGTTTCATATTCTCTTGCACAACTAAACTTCTGTTTGCAGACTCTTGATCACATTGCCTTTTGAGGTCTCCTATGGCTTTGATGGAATTCTGTCTCTCTGCAAGTAAAGCTCCATTTTGCGTTTCCAGTGAGGATTTTTCTTTCAAGAGACTATCCTGCTGCTTTTTAAGTTTAGTCATTTTCTGAGAAGCCATCTCCTTCTCGGAAGTCAGGTAAGTGATCTTCTCATTCAGGCTCATCTCAGTATGGGCAGCCTCTTCTGAGCATTTGTGGAGTTTTTCAGTGATTATTCTATTTTCACTTAAAAGTTCCTCTTTCTCAGCCAAGAGCCTTCTCTCGGAGGCAGCCAAGGTTTCTTTCTCATGCAGGAGCTGGATGCACTCGGAGTCCGTGACCGCCCGCCTGGCCTTAATTTCCTCCAAGAGCTTCGTGAGGCTTGTGTTTGTGGCCTGGAGTTGCACGGTCTCCAGCTCTGCCTTCCTCAGGGCCTTGCTGGCATCATCCAGCTGTGCGCGGAGCCCACTGGCTTCTGAGCGGAGCAGCTGTTTGACCTGGAGAGCGGCCTGGAGGCTGGCATTCAGCTTTTCCTGATCTTGCAGCAGCATGTCCGTCTCTAACTGCAGATTTCTGTTGTTCTGAAGAACATTATCTCGTTCTACCTTTAAGGCTATGCACGTGTTATTGAGATTGGACAGTTTCTCTAAAGCTGACTTTTTCTCAGCTGTGAGATCTTCAATCTCCTGTACCAAAGCTTTCTGATCTTTGACTAGCTCCTCATAAGACCTTTGAAGCTTCTGAATGATGTCATCCTTATCTTTGGCCAAGATGAAGTTTTCGGTAATAAGTTTCTTGATCTGGTCCTCCAGGTGATCTTTTTCTTCCTGGTCCTTCTCAGTCTTAGCAATCAAAGTATCTTTGCTGAGCTGGAGCTCTTCGATGAGTGCCTGCATGCTCACCTTGGAAGCTTGCAAAGAGTCATTTTCCACATTTATCTTCAAGAGTTCTTCCTGTGCAACATTGATTTCTTTAAGCAATTTCTCTCTCTCAACAGCCAAAGCTTCTTTATTGAGATGTTCCTGCTCGTAATACTTTTCGGCATCTTGCTTTTCTTCTAAGAATTTCTCCTTTTCTAAATTAAGAGTTTCATTCACTGACCACAGTTTCTGCTGGTCTCCCTGAAGTAAAGCTATTTTGGCCTCCAATTCTACAAGCTTGGATAAAAGTGAACCGTTTTCTAACTTTAAATCATTTCCCTCCTGAGAAAGAAGCTGCTTCTCTGATTTCAGACCCCTCAGCTCTTCTGACATTAGTTCAATTTCTTTTTTGGCTGATGTTAACAAATAAGTTAGCGACTACAGAAACAAAAGATGGAAACAATGGAAACAAAAATGAAATCAAGCAGACAAATGCAAGCCCAAATAACTTAATGTAACCTAAATGATAAAAACTTTACAATTTCTACAATAAACTTTATAGAAACTATCTGAATAACAAAGGGAAAGAAACTAAACAGAGCCCATAAAAAGATAAGTCAAAAGTGTAGTTTTGCAAAGTGCTTCTGTATCTGTTAGCTTATTTTATCTTTGAAACAACTTGTGAAATTATTCCCAGTAGCTACCTAGAAGATAAAAATAGTAGCTTGATTTTAATATCAGGGCATAAGATTCTTTCCTGCCATTCCAATTATCAAATTACTTTGAAAGCAGAAAGGATTCATAGAACAATTTTTAAAAATACAATTAAAAGAAGTACAAAAAGTCAGTATATTTTAATGAAAAAAGGAAGGGGCATAACAAGGGAAAATAAACTACTGCCTTCCAAACTCACCACAGGACCTTACTTAAGGGTAGCCGAGGGGCTGAGAGTGATTTAGTCCCAATATCACATATAACTTAAAAACTACAGCCTAATTTCTAGGCTTTGCTGACTAAAAGGAATAGTTTTTTTTTTTAATTTACTGAATTATAAGATAATTTGACCGCAGTGTCTATACCAGTGCTATCCAGAACTTTCTGCAATGATATAATTTTTTTTTTTTTTGAGACTGAGTCTCGCTCCATCTATTGCCCAGGCTGGAGTGCAATAGTGCGATCTTGGCTCACTGCAACCTCCGCCTCTGGGTTCAAGCTATTCTCATGCCTCAGCCTCCCAAGTAGCTGGGATTACAAGGCTCCGCCACCATGCCCGGCTAATTTTTGTATTTTTAGTAGAGACGGGGTTTCACCATGTTGGCCAGGCTGGTCTCAAACTCCTGATCCCAAGTGATCCACCCACCTAGGCCTCCCGAAGTGCTGGGATTACAGGCATGAGCCACCACGCCCAGCTGATATAAATGTTCTTATTTGCACTCCCATCATGGTGACCATATGACTACTGAGCACCTGAAATGTGGTGAGTGCAACTGAGGAGCTAAATTTTTAATTAAAATGTAACAAATTTAAATTTATTAATTAATTTATTTATTTTGGAGGCAGAGTCTCACTCTGTGGCCCAGGCTGGAGGGAAGTGGCGCGATCTCGGCTCACTGCAACCTCTGCCTCCCAGGTTCAAGCGATCCTCTTTTAAGCATATACAAAAATAGAGAAAATAATGTAGACCGCATATATTCCCATATTAAGGTTTTTATTTTTATTTATTTTTTGAGACAATCTCACTCTGTCACCCAGGCCAGAGTGCAGTGGCACCATCTCAGCTCACTGCAGCCTCCGCCTCCCAGGCTGAAAGGATTCTCCTGCCTCAGCCTCCTGAGTAGCTGGGACTACAGGTGTGTGCCACCACACCCGACTAATTTTTTGTATTTGTAGTAGAGACGGTCTCATGATGTTGTCCAGGGTGGTCTCAAACTCCTGTGCTCAGGCAATCTGCCCACCTTGGCCTCCCAAAGTGCTAGGATTACAGGCGTGAGCCACCAGAACTGGCTACAAATTTAAATTTGAATGGTCTCACATGGCTGGTGGCTACTACATTAGGCAGCACAGCTATAGCCCACTGGCTCTTAAAAGTAGGGAATAGGAGGCTTCATGGGTTCCATGAACCTTGCTGAGTGCACACATAAACTTTCCTGAAAAAATATCTGTAGATTTCATTAGATTATTCCAAAGAGTCTGGGACTGATTACGATCCACTGAAATTAGATACTAGACACGTTTGGAGGGGAACAGTCCTGGCATTTTTAACTCAATGACCCTTGCACAAAACCAACCAACAAAATCAGTGAGACTGGCCAGGAATGGTGGCTCATGCCTGCAATCCCAGCACCTTGTGAGACTGGCCAGGAATGGTGGCTCACGCCTGCAACCCCAGCGCCTTGTGAGACTGGCCAGGAATGGTGGCTCACGCCTGCAATCCCAGCGCCTTGTGAGACTGGCCAGGAATGATGGCTCACGCCTGCAATCCCAGCACCTTGGGAAGCTGAGGCAGGCGGATCGCTTGCATCCAGGGGTTCGAGACCAGCCTGAGCAACATAGCGAGACTCTGTCTCTACAAAAAATAAAAAATTAGCCAGGTGTAGTGGCACGTGCTTTTAGTCTCAGCTACTTGGGAAGCTGAGGCAGGGGGATCACTTGAGCCCGAGAGGTTGAGGCTGCAGTGAGCCATGACTGTGCCGCTGCACTCAGCCTGGGTGACAGAGTGAGACCTTGTCGCAAAAAAACAAACAAACAACAACCGAGGAGACCTTACATCAGCTTCTGCGATGCTGTGGTTTGCTCAGGCTGAAACATTTTAAAGGAAATACAAAAAAAAAAAAAAAAAAAACTGAAGTCTGCACAGATAAAGGAAACCACAAAGACAAAAGATCTGGGAATTGTATCTAGTGTTAAATGGCTCATAAAACTGGAGGTATTTCACAGAAAGAAGAGAAATCCTCAACTATCAGCATGTAGAAGAGGGAGAATATGGGCCTCCCAGATGACATGCATGGCACACACATACCATGTCATGTCCACTTAGTTAGCAAGAGGCTTTTCATGAGATTGGTTTCAAGTCCTATATATGCTCTTTTATCATTTCATTCTACTAAACTCCTATAAACACATTAAAAATAAAGAAAGATGAATATTTACTTTCCTTTGAGCAATAGAAGGTTAAACAGTGGGAAAGGTTGAACTTCGTGAAGTTACCAGAGTCACAAAATGTACTGGGCAGGCCAGTCATGGTGGCTCACACCTGTAATCCCAACACTTTAAGAGGCCAAGATGGGAGGATTGCTTGAGCCCAGGAGTTTGAGACCAGCCTGGGCAACACAGCAAGACCCCATTCTCTACAAAAAAAAGAAAAAATATACATTGGGCACAGATACAATCCTAAAACCATAAAATGAAATCCAACATATCAAATTCTGCTCTATCTACTAACAGGGTGTTTCCTCCCTGCCCTTGAATCCAGCTTCCTTGTCAATAAGCTCACAGTACCCTCCTGGGGACACATAAAGCCCTCTGTGGAGTTCTCAATTCTAACTCTTCCTAGAAGAGCTCTGTTCCTCCAACCAGGCTCTCTCTAGTCCCGATTCCTTGCTTGCTTACTTCATGTGACCTCTGCCTCTTGCTTTATCGCAACATCTCTCCAAACCCTAGTGCAAGGCAGCAACAAGCACGGCCAAGATTAGAGGAACAAGCAGGCAAGCAGAGCTCAGGCAACGAAAGAACCTTTGTGACCTCTGGGAAACAAGCAGCACGGGGGTGATGGCTACACAGTCCATTCCAGGAAAGACTGGCAGGCAACACCATCCGAGAAGGAACAGCAGCTGGCACAAAACACTTGAAGCCATAGGAAATGTAATGTACCACCCTGCCACGCACTCAGAAGGGTAACATTTGTAGAGGCCACCTTAACTTGTCCCACTGGCTGCTGCTTTCTAAGCACCCTTCCTGCCTTGACACAGAGCTCAGGCAAGCTACAACACAAGGAAATTCTCTCACGTCACGTACTTTGGCTTTGTCGGCTTGCTTTCTCAGCTCCTCCAGCTCCTGCAGCAAGCCACTGTTCTCCTCCCGTGCACCCTTCAGCTTGTCCTCTGTGTCCAGCAGCGTCTTCTGGAGGTTCTGTAGGATTTCTTCATGCTTGGTTTTTGTCTCAGAAGTGGCTCTCTCATACCTGGCTTTCAGCTCCTGACACTGGTTGTGGCTTGTTTCCATCTTCTTTTCCTGCAGAGACCCCGAATGAGGGAATGAGTCATCTGCCCATGTGTGTACTATCCCTTGCCTTCCTTGCCAGCCAACAGGCCCACTGAGTATCTCCTTACCAGGTCTGACAATTTCCTCTCCAATTCTTTCTTTTCTTCCTCATGCTTTTTAGCTGCTTCTTGCTGGCTCTGTTCAGCTTTGACAGTCATGTCCTCAATACTTTTTTGCAGAAAACTTGCATTTTCATTAGCCTTTGTAAGTTTTAGCTGTAATTCTTCTACATCTCTAGAAAAAGTTTCAATATAAGGTGTCAGATTTTTCATAAGAATGTTTTAAATTTAAGTTATATTAAAATATACTATTAATAACAATTGTAATTATTTTCAAAAGTTATGTGTAATTAATAACATCAGAACTAGGCAAGAAATTTTTTTTTGTTTTTGTTTTTGTTTTTGTTTTTGAGGCGGAGTCTCGCTCTGTCGCCCAGGCTGGAGTGCAGTGGCATGATCTCTGCTCACTGCAAGCTCCGCCTCCCGGGTTCATGCCATTCTGCCTCAGCCTCCCCAGTAGCTGGGACTACAGGCACCTGCCAGCACGCCTGGCTACTTTTTTGTATTTTTAGTAGAGAAGGGGTTTCACCGTGTTAGCCAGGATGGTCTCGATCTCCTGGCCTCGTGATTCGCCTGCCTCGGCCTCCCAAAGTGTTAGGATTACAGGCGTGAGCCACCATGCCTGGGCACAAGAAATTTTAAAATGCGTTGCCTAAATAATCATTTTACCAGTTATGATAGTCACAAATACATTATTTAGAGTAATAACTACTGTAATTGGGAAGGTTTACTATTTTATGTCAATAAATTAATAAGGAAAAATGAGTGAAAAATAAACTTATTAAAGGAAATGAGGCCAGGCAGTGGTGGCTTATGCCTATGATCCCAGCACCCTGGGAGGCTGAGATGAGATCATTTAAGTTCAGGAGTTCAAGACCAGCCTGGTCAACATGGTGAAACCCCGTTTCTACTAAAAATACAAAAATTAGCCAGGTGTGGTGGCGCATGCCTACAATCCCAGCTACTCAGGAGGCTGAGACAGGAGAACTGCTTGAGTCGGGTAGACAGAGGTTGCAGTGAGCCAAGATCACATCACTGCAGTCCAGCCTGGGCAACAAAGTAAGACTCTGCCTCAATTAAAAATAAATAAAGGAGGCCAGGCACGGTGGCTCACATCTATAATCCCAGCACTTTGGGAGGCCGATGGGGGGCGGATCACGAGGTTAGGAGATTAAGACCATCCTGGCTAACACAGTGAAACCCTGTCTCTAATAAAAATACAAAAAATTAGCCGGGCGTGGTGGTGGGCGCCTGTAGTCCCAGCTACTCTGGAGGCTGAGGCAAGAGAATGGCGTGAACCTGGGAGGTGGAGCTTGCAGTGAGCCGAGATCGCGCCACCGCACTCCAGCCTGGGCGACAGAGCGAGACTCTGTCTCAAAAAAAAAAATTAATTAATTAACTTAAATAAATAAAGGAAATGAATATTTCAAAATTTTAGCAGACTAGATTACTAAAAATTCACTCTAGTGCTTCTGGAGGACAGCAGATACAAAAATGACAATAAATAACTTGAAGTTCTACTTTAAAGAGACCATGTGGTTGAACAAAAATATGTATATAAAACATGGGGGGCCGGGTGCGTTGGCTCACGCCTGTAATCCCTGCACTTTGGGAGGCAGAGGTGGGCAGATCACCTGAGGTCAGGAGTTCGAGACCAGCCTGACCAACATAGAGAAACCTTGTCTCTACTAAAAATACAAAATTAGCTGGGCGTGGTGGCGCATGCCTGTAATCCCAGCTACTCGGGAGGCTGAGACAGGAGAATCACTTGAACCCAGAAGGTGGAGGTTGCGGTGACCCGAGATCACACCATCGCACTCCAGCCTGGGCAACAAGAGCAAAGCTCCGTCTCAAAAAAAAACAAAAAACAAAAAACACGGGATGTTGACCAAGAAAACAGACTATTAGATGAATCACAGATGCAAGAGGGAAACTTGGGGGGCACTTCTGAATTTTATAGCCACAAAATACCTACAAAAATGGAGCTTCTTGAAGGCACTGAGCCACCACTACCTGTGTAGCAGCAGCACCTCAAGGCAAGTTTGACCAAAGTTGCCCAACCAAGGCCTGACCACCACTCAGCACCGATGAAATTGTGTGGGGGTAAAAGGCTGGATGTCTTAATAAATAGAACTTTGCAGGTATTAACACTTTTAAGAAGTAGAAGTCTAATGCCTACAGACTTAATTTATAAATGTTTGCCTTATAAATTCTTTGATTTTTATATGACAGCTATTAAAAGAAAAAGATCAAAGCAACAGGAATTCCAGAATAAAGACAAAAACAGATATTAAGATAGAGGAAACTTCAGCACTGAGGAAGTATAATGCAGTTGTTTTTGCTTTTTTTTTTTGAGGTGGAGTCTTGCACTGTTGCCTGGGCTGGAGTGCAATGGCGCGATCTTGGCTCACGGCACCCTCTGCCTCCCAGGTTCAAATGATTCTCCTGCCTCAGCCTCCTGAGTAGCTGGGAATCCAGGCACCTGCCACCATGCTCAGCTCATTTTTTGTATTTTTTTTAGTAGAGACAGGGTTTCACTATGTTGGCCAGGCTGTTCTTGAACTCCTGACCTCGTGATCCGCCTGCCTCAGCCTCCCAAAGTGCTGGCATTACAGGCCTGAGCCACCACGCCCGGCCTACAATGTAGTTATTAAGAGCAGGAGGGGCTCTGGGACCAGACTGCCCAGATCTGAAACCTCAGGCTTCACCCCAGTAAGCCTCAGTTTCCCTCCCTCCCTTCCTTGTTATTATTTATTTATTTTTATTTTTATTTTTTGAGACGGAGTTTCACTCTTGTTGCCCAGGCTGGAGTGCAATGGCACTACCTCAGCTCACCGCAACCTCCACCTCCCGGGTTCAACTGATTCTCCTGCCTCAGCCTCCTGAGTAGCTGGGATTACAGGAATGTGCCACCATACCCGGCTAATTTTGTATCTTTAGTAGAGACGGGGTTTTCCATGTTGGTCAGGCTGTTCTTGAACTCCCAACCTCAGGTGATCCGCCTACCTCGGCCTCCCAAAGTGCAGGGAGATTACAGACATGAGCTACATACAGTGCCTGGCCTTATTCATTTTTCTGTGACGGAGTCTAGCTTTGTCACCAAGGCTGGAGTGCAGCAGCATGATCCTGGCTCATTGCAACCTCCGCCTCCTGGGTTCAAGCGATTCTCCTGCCTCAGCCTCCCAAGTAGCTGAGATTACGGGTGCACACCACCATGCCTGGCTAATTTTTGTATTTTTAGTAGCGATAGGGTTTCATCATGTTGGCCCAGCTGGTCTTGAACTGCTGACCTCAGGCGATCTGCCCGCCTCAGCCTCCCAAAGTGCCTGGCCTCTTTTTCTTTTAAATGGGAATAATGCTAAACTCACTTCGTAGGATAATAAGAATTAGAAAGCTGTTAGCACAGTGCATGGCCCATAGTAATAGATAATGTGTTTCCTATTAAAATAAGTTCAGGCCAGGTACGGTGACTCATGCCTGTAATTCCAGCACTTTGGGCGGCCAAGGCGGCCAGATCGCCTGAGGTCAGGAGTTTGAGACCACCCTGGCCAACATGGTAAAACCTCATCTTTACTATAAATACAAAAATCAGCCGGGTGTGGTGGCACGTGCCTGTAGTCCCAGCTACTAGGGAGGCTTAGGCAGGAGAATCGCTTGAACCTGGGAGGTGAAGGCTGCAGTGAGCCGAGATCACGCCACTGCATTCCAGCCTGGACCACAGAATGAGACTCTATCTCAAAAAAAAAAGTTAAAAATATTTTTAAAGGCTGGGCACGGTGGCTCATGCCTGTAATCCCAGCACTTTGGGAGGCCAAGGCCCTGAGGTCAGGAGTTCGAGACCAGCCTGACCAACATGGAGAAACCCTGTCTCTACTAAAAATACAAAATTAGCCAGGCATGGTGGTGCAAGCCTGTAATCTCAGCTACTCGGGAGGCTGAGGCAGGAGAATTGCTTGAACCCAGGAGGCGGAGGTTGTGGTGAGCTGAGATCGCACCAAGCTGAGATCGCACCATTGCACTCCAGACTGGGCAAGAAGAGCAAAACTCCGTCTCAAAAAAAAAAAAAAAAAAAAAGCGTATATGTATATATACATCTATATACACATCTATATATAAACACATCTATATATATTTTTAACTGCCTGTAAAATATATTATTGTCATTGGTAAACTACTACCTTTTCTTTTTTCTTCTTTCTTTTTAGATGGAGTCTCTCTCTATTGCCCAGGCTAGAGTGCAGTGGCACAATCTCAGCTCACTGCAACCTCCACCTCCTGGGTTTCAAGTGATTCTCTCATCTCAGCCTCCCCAGTAGCTGGGATTACAGGCTTGCACCACCACGCCTGGCTAATTTTGTATTTTTAGTGGAGACAAGGTTTCGCCATGTTGGCCAGGTTGGCCTCGAACTCCTGACCTCAAGTGATCCGCCCACCTCGGCCTCTCAAAGTGCTGGGATTACAGGCATGAGCCACCGCACCCGGCCTTATTATCTTTTCTTTACAAGTCACCAAAAGGTCTATAAATAGTATTGTATTCCTTAATTCTGTTGTTCTTGACAAGTAAGATAGGTAAAACCCATTTTAGAAGGTTAAATAGTTGATTCAAGGACACAATGAGGTAATAACAGAAAAGAACAGAGACGGGAAACTTTAAAACGTAACAATCCTAAACATTTTGTCTCCCCTCCCACCTAGAGCTTGCCGCAGAGCCTAACCTAAGGTCGGCACTCTTTTCAACAGTCACATATACCTTTCTTTCAGACGTAATTCATCGTTCATTTTTGTCAGCTGAGAAGAGTTATCTCCTGACATCTTCATTATTTCTGCAATGTCATTTTCCAGTTTTTCCTTTGCCTTTATCAGCTGCTCTTCTCTCTCATCTTTCTCTCTAAATTTTGCCTCCATATCTAAATATATAGAGAAAAAAAGAATAGCACGGCTGTGTTATATCAACAAAAACTGACTGAGTGTATTCTTGCTCTGGTAATATTTTCACACAGCAATTCTTGTCCTCATAAAAATCACATTCTAGTGAAGAAGGCACACAATAAGCAAGATAACGAAAATAAATCATATAATTAATAGCGGTAAGTGCTAAGAGGAAGGAAAATAAATGCAGGCAAAGGAGCTGGGAAGGAGGTTAGAATCTCAGATGGGGCTTCCCTGAGGTGCTGACATTTCAGGGAAAACCTGAAGGAAGTGAGGGAATGGGGAAAAGCAAGTGCACAGGCTCTGAGAAAGGAACACCCACCACGTCTGAGCACCACAAGGAGGCTGAAGTGGTTGGAGTGGAATGAACAGGGAAAGGGGGTCCCAGATGAAATCCGAGAGGTAATAGGGCCTGATCGTGTAAGGATCACGGCTTTCCCTGAGTGGGATGGGAGTCACTGGATGACCTTGAGGAGAGGAGCGACATGATCTGACTTCGTATTAAAAGGATTGCTGTGGCTGCTGTGTTGAGAACAGACCGAAGCCGGCACAGGCAGCAGCAGTGAGCCCCAAGGGCCAGCTGTCAGGGTAGCTCAGATGAAAGATGGCCGTTGGCTTGGAGCAAGGATAGCAGTGGGAGTGGTGAGATGTGGCAGATTCTGGCTCTTGTGAAAACAGAGCAAAGAGGACTTGCTGGAGGTTACAGATCTCAAACAAGTATTTCATCACATTGTTATATCACCATGATGAGTGAAGAGGCTACGCCTGAATAGTACATTTGTTATATAACATACTACAACTGTCTCGAATACGGGAAAGCCTACTGTATTTAATGTTTAGTCACCAGAGATGTCTTCTTACCTGCTAAGTTTTCTCTCAGCTTCTCCAAGTCAGAAGACAGCATGTTAAACTGTTCCTCCTTTTGGTGTAACTTATTTACAGTTTCTATTCAGGATAAAAGTTAGAAGTTTAATATGTTTCATATTTAATAAGCTATCTGGAGCTTGGCTGTCTTACAACCCAGTCAAATATTATGCTTAAGAGATCTGAGAACACAGGAATACTAAAAAGTCCCCTTACAAATCACATGGCTGTGTCCAGCCTGAAAGAAGCAGGTCTGCCGCTGTCTCTGGCCTCCCTGAATCAGTACTTCAGACAGGCATCAGGCCCTTTCCACTCATCTCTCTTTCCTCCTTCCAATTAAAACTCAATAAAGCTATCAATGATGAAAGCATAAATAACACTCTTCCCAGGAATACTTACATTTTAATATAGAACAAGCCTTAAGCTAAAAGAAGAAAAAATTGGGAGTTTGAGGCTTCAGGAAACCCATGGAAGCCAGTCTTTCTGAGCACGGCAGGAACTTCCAGGAGAGTGAAATTAGGCTACGGGCAGTGTAACTCTGTGCACTCCACAGGCCAGCTCCAGTATGAAAGAATGATATTTTTTAAAGCAATCTGCACACGCTCTGGTAAGACATACCTTGCATACTTCTCTGAACAGAGACTGCGTCCTCTGAAGCTTCAGCAAACTTTTCTTTCTAAAGAAAAAGAATCACAGATTCTGAACAGAAAGATTTCTAATTGTAAAGACAAGAAGTTTCTATGAATTATAACTACAATACTGTCTACTTTTTGTTGCTGGTCTTGTTTTATTAAAACTAATACACTTGAAACATATGACACCAATTACTACCACATGTGGGTCATACACAGGTGCATGTATACACACACAAGAGTGCAGTTTGCATGTGTGTGTATGGACACGTGGGAAGGCAGGTTCACCAGCATGCCCATGTAGGCATGTTCGTACTTAGGTAAGTACATGCATGTGCGTGTATACATAGGGTGCACGTGTATGCTTCATGCTGCCACCTCTCAAACAGCAGACCTTCTCTTCAGAAACCTGTGTGAAATGGTGAACAAAGCTCTGAAGTTTGTTATTTCTGAGAGTAATCTAATGTCTTGAATCTAGGTCTGTGTCACTACTTTTGAAACTGAAAAGGCCCACAAGTCACTTACTGTTCAAGGTCTTCTTTTCTAAACATGACAATAGGCCAAGCTAAATATCACTCTCCTGGTTGTCCTGAGATGAACTTCGAGCTAGCTACATCAAGAAGGTTGTTACATGAGTATTTCTAACTAGATAGGATTATGAAAAGATGGTGCAGGGGCCACAGTGCATCCAAGCCCACAGGCTGCCCCCTGTGCCATCCCACAGCCAGACTCAAGGTGGCATGTCTTGTCCTAAGATATACGGAAGGATACTCTAACTTAGGGGAAAAAAAAAAAAAGGCAAGGCTTCCTAAAAGCTTGGGAGGAGGGCAGAGAAGCAATGAACTCAAAACATTTTCTTAAAGGACACCAGGCTGGGCGCGGTAGCTCACGCCTATAATCCTAGCACTTTGGGAGGCCGAGGTGGGCAGATCACTTGAGGTCAGGCGTTCAACACCAGCCTGGCCAACATGGAGAAACCCCATCTCTACTAAAAATACAAAAATTAGCCAGTCGTGGTAACAGGCGCCTGTAATCCCAGCTACTCAAGAGGCTGAGGCAGGAGAATTTCTTGAACCTGGGAGGCAGAGGCTGCAGTGAGCCGAGATCGCGCCACTGCACTCCAACCTGGGCAACAGAACAAGACTCAGTCTCAAAAAAAAAAAAAGATCACACACGTTAATTCACACTGTTAATAGCACAGAAGTGTAATGAATGGGGAAGAGGAAGGGATGTGGAGGACCTGGGACAGCTGACCCTGCGTGGCACATATGCCTCTTGTCTAGTTTCTCCATAAGCCTCTGGCTTTTCTTTCCATGGCATGTGGGTGGGTACCACTGGCACTACTCATGAGTATCAGCCTTGTTTAAACTCGGGTTTTCGGTGCAGGAGGCAAGTAGGAAGGAACAGAGTTGAGAAAAGGTAAAAAATATACATATGCCATACAACTTGAGATTAAGGAAAGAGAAAACATATAAAATGGAAGGTAATTTTCTGAGGTGGAATAAACTGAGTTAGATTTCTTTTAATTTATTTAATTAGACAGCAAGCATCCTGCCTCGCCAACAGAGGGCGCCTACGGCCCAGGACAGCTAGTGCCCTGATAATCACAGTTTAGGGGCCTCATTCAATATGAAGGAGCCTCATTCAATATGAAACCTAACTGTGTTCGATGTATAACTTGGAAGGGCTCTGTGTTTAGTAAAACTAAGTAGTCAATAACATTTCAAAGCAGTGCATTACCAGAGGCAAAGGGATAGATTAAAAAAAAAAAAAAGTAATACCTACCTTTGTTGTTTGGGTTTGATCCGATTCCCCTCAAAGGACAATATTTATCAGCCAATAACTAATACACTCAAGTTGAATCAACACTTAGAAAGAGAAAGAAAACAGCTACAATATTTCTTACTGGAGGATTTTTTAAAATAGGAAATGGCCAGAAACCCTGAGATTCAGATTCCCAACAGGTACTTACCAAAATCTGAAGTTCTTTTTCCAAAGTCTCTTTCACTTGACTGACTTCACTCAAATTTTCCTGAAGGTTAGTAAGCTTTAGCTCTCTCCCCTGGAGCTCTCTGGTAATGCTACTAGCCTAACACACAGAGTTACATGGTATAGAAGCAAATGAACAAAAGGAAAACAAAAGAGAATGAGAAGAAAAAAAATAAACAAATGTAAAAAACTTATGAGAAACATAAAACAAAACTGAAAGGAATACAAATTTGGTGTTGGTTTTTAATTCTAAGAAGTCAATGACTTTTCAAACAATCAGTTCTACGATATGATTTCCTAATGGCTATTTTTATGTTTTTTTTTTTTTCTTTCTTTCTTTCTTTCTGACACAGGGTCTCCCCTGTCACCCAGGCTAGAGTGCAGTGGTGTGATCATGGCTCACTGCAGCCTTAGAACTCCTGAGTTCAAGTGATCTTCCAGCACCAGCCTCCTAAGCAGCTGAGATTACAGGCACGTGCCACTACAGCTAATGTTTAAAAAATTTTTTTACAGATGGGGTCTCTGGCTGGGCTCGGTGGCTAATGCCTGTAATCCCAACACTTTGGGAGGCTGAGGCAAGTGGATCATTTGAGGTCAGGAGTTCAACACCAGCCTGGCCAATATGGTGAAACCCCATCTCTACTAAAAATACAAAAATTAACTGGGCGTGGTGGCATGCTCCTGTAATCCCAGCTACTTGGGAGGCTGAGGCAGAAGAATCGCTTGAGCCTGGGAGGCGGAGGTTGGGTGAGCCGAGACCAGACCACTGCACTCCAGTCTGGGTGACACAGTGGGACCCTGCCTCAAAAAAAAAAAAAAAAAAAAAAGAAAAGAGAGATGGGGTCTCACCATGCTGCCCAGGCTGGTCTCAAACTCCTAGACCCAAGCAATCCTCTTATTTTGGACTCTCAAAGTGCTGGGATTAGAGGCATGAGCCACTGTGCCCAGAGACTATTTTTAAATAGTCAAAATAGACTATTTTTCTATACTTCATTGTAACTTGGAGTATCAGCCTGATCTAAAGCAGAAGGTGTGGATGCTTACTTTCTAAATGAGCTACTTGAGCAATTTCATTTCCTAGACTTTAAAAACCTTGGCTGGGCACGGTGGCTCACGCCTGTAATCCCAGCACTTTGGGAGGCAGAGGTGGGCGGATCACGAAGTCAGGAGATCGAGGCCATCCTGGCCAACATGGTGAAACCCTGTCTCTACTAAAAATATAAAAAATTGGCCGGGCGTGGTGGCACGCACCTGTAGTCCCAGCTACTCAGGAGGCTGAGGCAGGAGAATCGCTTGAACCTGGGAGGTGGAGGCTGCAGTGAGCCGAGATCATGCCACTGCACTCCAGCCTGGGCCACAGAGCGAGACTCTGTCTCCAAAAACAAAACAAAAAAAACTTTAAGGCCAGGCACAGTGGCTCACACCTGTTATCCCAGCACATTGGGAAGCCGAGGTTGGCAGATCTCAGCTGAGGTCAGGAGTTCAAGACCAGCCCGGCCAACATGGTGAAATCCTGTCTCTACTAAAAATACAAAAATTAGCCAGGCGTGGTGGCACACACCTGTGATCCCAGCTACTGGGGAAGCTGAAGCAGGAGAATCCCTTGAGCCTGGGAGGCGGAGGCTGCAGTGAGGGTGACAGAACGAGACTCTGTCTTAAAAAATAAATAAATAAAAACAAAAACCTTAAGATGCGAATATATGTGGTCTACATTATTTTCTCTATTTGTGTATATGCTTGAAGTATTTTGACATTTAAATAAAAATAAAATTTAAAAATCCACTGGACAGGCAAGGTGCAGTGGCTGAAGCCTATAATCCCAGCACTTTGGGAGGCCGAGGTCAGTGGATCACTTGAGGTCAGGAGTTCGAGACCACCCTGGCCAACATGGTGAAACCCTCTCTCTATTAAAAATACAAAAATGAGCCAGGCATGATGGCGGGTGCCTGTAATCCTGGCTACTCGGGAGGCTGAGGCAGGAGAATCGCTTGAACCTGGGAGGTGGAGGTTGCAGTGACTCGAGATTGTGCCACTGCACTCCAGCCTGCGCAACAGAGTGAGACTGTCTCAAAAAAAAACAGAACAAAACAAAACAAAACAATCCACTGGACAATAGTCATTAGAACTTGGCTTTCACGAACTCTTGATGTTAAAAAGTAAACTAACATTAGCTAAATATTATCTTCTAATTAATTTTTGTGTTTTGATTAGTATTTCGGAACCACATGAGGAGATTTGAGAAAAATTTCCTGTAACCAGTTTGTCATCTTCGACTATGGTTAGTTAGCAATTTTTTGCTGTTTGTCAGTCCTCACCTCACCCCATTTAACCATCACAACCCTTCCTTCTTTGCCAATAGAGCAGCTTCTCCCACAAAAAAGTTCAGAACATTGAGCATCAATACCAGTGCCTCAACTAGTGGCAGGACTGGGAAACAATTCCTCGAACCACCTTTAAAGATAAAGATGACATTTAACAAGGCTAGTTAGTAAGGAATGCAGCTGGCGAATGTTTCATGTAATTTCCTAAGCCTTGACCACATGCACACTTGTTCAGTATTTCCCCCAGAAAAGGAGGGGACAGATCGTGTTCTCATTATGCCACAGAAAAAAACTCCAGTGAGATTTCTGCCATGCAAAGGGCTCCAAGCTCTTACACTTAATTTTGCTGTGAATGTTATTTATCACAGCATGGGTTTTTTTTGGTTTTTGTTTTTTTTGTTTTTTGGAGATGGAGTCTCGCTCTGTCGCCCAGGATGGGGTACAGTGGCACAATCTCAGCTCACTGCCACCTCCACCTCCCGGGTTCAAGCAATTCTTGTGCCTCAGCCTCCTGAGTAGCTGGGACTACAGACGCACACCACCACACCTGGCTAATTTTTGTATTTTTAGTAGACAGGGGCCAGGCTGGACTCAAACTCCTGACCTCAAGGGATCCGCCTGCCTCGGCCTCCCAAAGTACTGGGATTACAGGCATGAGCCACCTTGCCCGGCCAACATGTTAATTTATAATAGTCAAGAAGCACTGAATTCAGTCTGTTTTTATACATAACCCTATAGATAAGCAATTACAGTCATGCATTGCTTAAGAACCAGGGTATCTTCCGAGAAATGCATCATTAGGCATTTCATTGTTGTGGGGACATCACAGGGTGCACTTACACACAGAAGGTATAGTCTACTACACACCTGGGCTACATGGCACAGCCTATTGTTCCTATACTATAAACCTGTATAAAATGTTACTGTACTGAATGTTGTAGGCAATTGTAATACAATTCTAAGTATTTGTGTATCAAAGCATATTTAAACATACAAAAGGTAAAGATACCATATTATAATCTTATGGAACCACCTTTGTTTATGTGATCCATTGTTGACTGAAACATCATTATGTGGCACCTGACTATATGTGGTTAGAAGAGGAGGAGATGATCTTTTAAGCTTTTTTTTTTTCCTTTTTTTTTTTAGACGGAGTCTTGCTCTGTCTCCTAGGCTGGAGTGCAGTGGCATAATCTCGGGTCACTGCAACCTCCGCCTCCCGGGTTGTTCAAGCGATTCTCCTGCCTCAGACTCCTGGGTAGCTGGGATTACAGGTGTCCGCCACCATGCCAGGCTAATTTTGTATTTTTAGTAGAGATGGGGTTTCACTATGTTGGCCAGGCTGATCTCGAACTCCTGACCTCAGGTGATCACCTGCCTCAGCCTCCCAAAGTGCTGGGATTACAGGCGTGAGCCACCGCGCCTGGCCGATCTTTTAAGTTTCTGTTCATTCATTCATTTATCTTAACACCATAGTGTTAGGGCATTCTTTATTTTAAACAGATTATAGACTGGAGCTAAGCTTAAATTTGAAGTCACAGCATAGCCCAGAGATAAATAGATCAGGTACCCAGATAACAGGCAACCAAAATAAATTCACATGGTTGAGCCATTATTTTCTCTAATCTCCTCAGATGAAACCATACTTGAGATACTCAGAACATACTACACTATACTCAACTGGGGACATCAAGCAATTTAATTAAATCAGCAATTTGGAAGATGAATGATCTCAACTCAAAAGTAACATAATGCAAAACAAGAATAACAAATGGAAAAGAAAAGAATGGAGGATGTCAATACAAACCTTGCTACTTTCAGCATTCTTTTCAATCTCTAAATGTTTAATCTGTTTCTCAGCTGCCTCAAGCTGCTGTCTAAGTTTCTCCATTTCCGATTTACCTTCGGAACTGGCTTTCCGAAGTGCATCAAGATCCAAGAGCTTTTCTTCAGTAGCCTTGAGCTGTGATGTAAAATTATCAATAACCTTGGTTTGTTCATTGCATTTGGCTTGCAGTACCTCTAGCTCCTTTACCTTTATTTCAGCTTCCTGTAATTTGTTTAACGTGTCTTCCATTTCTACGAGATGCTGGTCTTCTGCTTTGTCCAGTTTCGACTTGATGGCTTCCAGACTGTTTTCCTTTTCTTTAATAACTTTCATCAGTTTAGCCCTCAAGGCTTCCATCTCTTTAGCATGAGCAGACCGTTCAGAGTCTTGTTGATTCTGCAAATTTTCTATTTCGTGTTGGTAATCTAGTCGCATTTTCTCTATTTGTGTTTTTAGTTCAGCAAATTCTGCCGTCTCTGTCCCAAGCCCTTTGCTGAAAGATACCTTCAGTTCTTCCATCGCCTGCTGGTGGGACGCGATGGCAGTCTCCAGTTTGGACTTCCATAGAGCTATCACATCTGAGTTCTCTTTGTTGGCATGCTCCAGCTTGCTTTTCAATGACTCGTTCTCTTTGGAAAGCTTTTCCGTGGCGGTATACAGAGCCTTTATCTCCTTCTGATGAGTTTCTTCCCGGGCTCCAAAATGCTCCTTCAGAGAAGTTATTTCTCTCTGGTGGTCAGTACGGGTGACTTCTAACTTTTCTTGCAAAGAGCTTATCTCTTGCAAAAGGGAAAGTGACATGTCCACATCCCCAGCAGGCTTATTGGACTCTAGCCTTCTTCGGAGCTCAGCTACTTCCTGTACTCTCAATGCTAGGTCTTTCTCCAGTTCCATTATACGTGACTTTTCTGAAACTGTAGCCACCTATTAACAGCAGTCCAAAGAAAAAAGATCATTTAAATAACAAGTCATTGACTATTTTCTTTTCTTTTTTTTTTTTTTTTTTGAGATGGAGTTTCGCTCTTCTTACCCAGGCTGGAGTACAATGGTGCGATCTCAGCTCACTGCAACCTCCGCCTCCTGGGTTCAGGCGATTCTCCTGCCTCAGCCTCCTGAGTAGCTAGGATTACAGGCGTGCGCCACCACACCCAGCTAATTTTTGCATTTTTAGTAGAGATGGGGTTTCACCATGTTGGTTAGGCTGGTCTCGAACTCCTGACCTCAGGTGATCCACTCGCCCCGGCCTCCCAAAGTGCTGGGATTACAGGCATGAGCCACTGCGCCTGGCCTGATGATTTTCTTTAACACTGAAGATATTTAATAACTACCCCATCTCAGGCAGCAAACTATTATGAACGTTTATAGGTTAATATATATTTCTAACTGTGATAATGGCTTAAGTCCAACTTTAGTATCTCCAATTCTAAAGAAGCTTAAATCAGATAAATATCCATTAACTGATAAGTTAACAGAAACAGTAACTTTCAAAGTTCACAGATATAACTGCCTCCTGAAAGAAAACATTTCTTTATTTTGCCAGTTTGTCCTACCCCACACTTCATCCAGGTTGCATAAATGCTTATCCATTTCATGGAGGTGATCTTATAGAACTGTGCCATCCGGAACAGTAGCTGTTGGCCACACGTGGCTACTGAGCACTTGAGACATGGCTCATCTGAAGTGAGGTGTGGTATAAGTGCAAAATACACATCAGATTTTGAAGACTTAGAAGAAAAGGATCACAAAATGTCTTGTGGGCCAAGTGCAGTGGCTCAAGCCTGTAATCCCACCACTTTGGGAGGCCAAGGCAGAAGGATCACTTGAGGCCAGGAGTTCAAGATCAGTCTCGGCAACACAGCAAGACCCCATCTCTGCAAAAAATAAAAAATTAGCCAGGCATGGTGGTGTCGCCTGTGGTAACAGGTACTTGGGAGGCTAAGACGGGAGGATTGCTTGAGTCCAGGAGGTTGAGGCTATAGTGAGTAATTGTGCCATTGTACCTCCAGCCTGGGAGACAGAGCACGACTCTGTCTCTAAAAAAAAAAAAAAAAAAACTGAAATTATATTTTAAAATGTTTAAAATATCTTAATAATTTTATTTTGATTAATATTTTGAATATATCAGTTACATAAAATATATTATTAAAACTAATTTAACTTGTGACTTACAAAAAAGTAATGTGTGTACCAGAAAATTATAAATTGTACATGTGTGGCTTGCATTATACTTCTATTGGACAGCACTTGCATAAAAGGTCTAAAATTACCTATCAAATGTTTCAATGAATAACACATCACCTGTAGAATGAAAGCCTCAATTGAAGAATGAAGAATTAATTTACTAAACTTTTTTTTTTTTTTTGAGATGGAGTTTTGCTTTCGTTGCCCAGTGCAATGGCGCGATCCCAGCTCACTGCAACCTCCACCTCCCAGGTTCAAGCGATTCTCCCGCCTCAGCCTTCCAAGTAGCTGGGATTACAGGCATGTGCCACCACACCTGGCTAATTTTGTAGTTTTAGTAGAGACGGGGTTTCACTATGTTGGTCAGGCTGGTCTCGAACTCCTGACCTCCAGTGATCCACCCACCTTGGCCTCCCAAAGTGCTGGGATTACAGGCGTGAGCCACCACGCCTGGCCTACTGATCATTTTATTAAAACGCAAAGTAAGAATGATTACTTACCTGCAATAATACACAAGAATCTTACACAAAATCCCCTTTTTAGATTTGATAATTCTATCAGCATTTTGATGTAAACATCTTCTTCCCCTAACCCCCTAACCCAGTGGTTCTCAGACATTAGTACGCACATGAATCACCTGGAATGTACGTCTAACCTGCAAGTTTCTACCTATTCCCATGTACTTCGATTCTATTTGAGCTCCGGGATAGTACCCAAGAATCTTCTTCCTTTAAATAAATACCCCAGGGCTAGAAAAACACTTTCTTAACCTGTGCCCTTTCATTGCTAGAAAATTATTTCCCTCTGCTACCTGCTATGCAGTCCATTTAGTACATAGGATGTGTGGAAAATAGCTTCCATCACAAAAATTCTTAGACTAATCTGGGAAATGAAAGGGAACAAAATAATTTTAAAACAGCAGTGAGTCCCATATTTCAAGGATCAAAACTCCTGTGATTGGCTGGGTGAGGTGGTACATGCCTATATACCTAGCACTTTGGGAGGCCAAGGCAAGAGGATCACTTGCGGCCAGGAGTTCAAGATCAGCCTGGGCAACACAACGAGAACTCCATCTCTACAAAAAAATGTTAAATATTCTTCTGAATTTAAGACTCCTCTCCCACACTGCCTTTCTTTGAGACAGAAAATAACAGATATGTTTTCTTTCATCTCCTCTGTCCACCCTACAGGCTGTGACACCAATAAAGATTAAAATGCCCATAAGAGAAGAGGAAAAGAAAGCACTGAGTCTCCAAAACTGCATAATCAAAGTAAATAAAATTAAATATTTCAGAGCTGACTATAATTGCTGTGCTTCATGGTTATAGACTCATCAGGTTAAAGACGTTAATTCATTTACACATGATTTTCTGGGGAAGGAAGAGTCCAAGAGTTTGTTACGTCAAAATAACATACAAAACATTAATAAACCCATCAGGATCTGGCAGAATTTGCTAAATAAAAGAAAAAAAACACAAAACACTAATAAACCCCATTGCTGCAAGGTCTGTAGCATAAATACATTAAACCCAATAGGGCAATGGTTCTTAGTTACAACAAAACAGTCAAGTAGAGAAAAATGCCAAGTAAAAAATAAGTAAAAATAATAAATACCAATGTGATTTTACTTTCTGTGGCATTTCCCTATAAAGTACAGCAATTTATTTTTCATTTCCCAAAATCTGCCCTAATTCAAAACTATGTGGTATGTCTGCTTCTCCCACTAGTTTGAGACCATGAATTAAGTCAGAAATTATTTCTTATTCTTCCTAACATCTCTACAGCACCAAGCACAATGTTTGGAAACTGGATTTATTGGCTAGAAAGTATTCTAAAGCACTTCCTAAAAAGTAACATAGGTGATATGAAACTAAGCTGGTTATCTTAACACTTGGGAACCCAAGAGTGAGGATCAACAGAAGACATACTTCGTTATGGAAAGATATAAGCTTTACACTGAAATACTTGGATAAACCATGGTGTAACTGAATGCCTTATCTAGAGCAGGAAAAAAAAAACATCAAAATTGTTTGCTGACAAAACTAAGATACAGGAGAGGAGTTTACATGTTTAAAAAAAATATATTACTTCAAAAGCCATCACACTAAAGGAACTCAATCTCATTAGTCCATTGTATTTCCTGGATCAATTATTTGGCTCTCAGTTAATGAGGAAACAGCACCAAATTGCCACTTTTTTTTTTTTTTTGAAACAGGGTCTTGCTCTATTGCCCAGGCTGGAGTGCAGAGACATGAACATGGCTCACTGCAAGCCTCGACCTCCTGGGCTCAAGAGATCCTTCCACCTCAGCCTGCCATGTAGCCACCACACCCAGCTAATTTTTTTTTTTTTTTTTTTGTAGAAGCAGGGTATCACCACCTTGCCCAGGCTGGTCTTGAATTCTTGGACTCAGGTGATCCTCCTGCCTTGGCCTCCCAAAGTGCTGGGATTACAGGCATGAAACACCATGCCTGGCCCACTCTTTTTTTGTTTTCTTACCAAATACACAGGAGAAATCTTTAGTTCAGAGGCCGATAGTTCCTTCTTCTTAAAAAATAAAAACACATGATTTAGAAAAGAAAAATTGTCTAGATTTTTAGATCAGTCAATTAATTCTCAACAAGAGAAATTTCTACAAACACTAGAAATTTTTTAAAAAATCAGGATAGCAAATTTGATTAGAGACAGTAATTTTTGGAATTCTAAAGTTAAGAATCTGGGCAATTTAGTCACTGACAGACAAATTCATGATTTAAAAGGGTATGTGACTACATATCTTACATGTAAGTGACTATTTCTTTTTTTTTTTTTTGAGACAGAGTTTCACTCTTGTTGCCCAGGCTGGAATGCAATGGCATGATCTCGGCTCACCGCAACCTCTGCCTCCCAGGTTCAAGTGATTCTCCTGCCTCAGCCTCCCTAGTAGCTGGGATTACAGGCATGTGTCACCACGCCCAGATAATTTTTGTATTTTTGGTAGAGATGGGGTTTCTCCATGTTGGCCAGGCTGGTCTCAAACTCCCAACCTCAGGTGATCCACCCATCTCGGCCTCCCAAAGTGCTGGGATTACAGGCATGAGCCACTGCGCCCAGCCATTTCTTAATCTTTATGCACAAAACAACTTCCATAACAGACGGACTCCATCCTGTGGTGCTTAAGAGCACAGACTCTGGGGCCAAATGTCCTAGATGCAAATCTTGCCTCCACTATTACTATTTGCTGTTTTATCTTAGGCAAGTTACTTAACTTCTCTGCGCCTCAGTGTTCTTGTCTGTAAAATGGGGACACTAATATTCCCTACCTCCTAGGGTTGTGTTGAGACTGAATACCTGCAAAGCACTTAGAATAGTGTCTGGCATGAAGTATGCACTATATAGGTGATTTAATATATAAATAAACTAAAACCTGAGTAATGTCCTGGCTCCAAGGGCTAAGCACAATGAGCTCAGGGCAGGAAGAAGCCATTCTGTTCCCAACATGCATTTCCCTTCTCACCACTGAGAGTTTTTTTGTTTTGTTTTGTTTTTTCCAGACGGAGTCTCACTCTGTCACCCAGGCTGGGGTGCAGTGGCACGATCTCAGCTCACTGCAAACTCCATTTCCTGGATTCAAGCAATCCTCCTGCCTCAGCCTCCCATGTACCTGAGATTACAGGCATGCGCCACCAGGCCCAGCTAATTTTTGTATTTTCAGTAAAGACAGGGTTTCACCATGTTGGCCAGGCTGGTCTCAAACTCCTGACCTCAAGTAATCTGCCTGCCTCAGCCTCCCAAAGTGCTGGGATAAGAAGCAAGAGCCACTGCGCCCAGCGTCCACTGAGGTTTCAATCCCCCGAGCGACAGGAAGGAGAGAGATGCAGAGATCAGCCTTCCAAGATAAAAAGGTAACTGGGGTGAAAGTTTTTAACTCTCATGAAACACAGCCCATGTTTCCATTTCCTTCTCCAAGAGGCCAGGGAAGAAGGCAGGAAGAGAGCTAAAGTAAAACAACAATAACAAAAAACTATTTAGAAAGCCTAGTAACTAGATATTTGAGAACAAGAGGACAATTGACTGCTTGTGGCCAACTGGAGAAATATATTTCATGGTATTAATATAAATAACTTCAAATACAGTTATATCCATTCATTTATTCAGTTGTAAAGTTTCTGATCCTGATTTGGTTGGGTTACCAAAGGAATGAGTCTTTACTTTTGACAAAAGACGAGATATAAAACACCTGTTCCTACTCATCAGTCTCAGCTCACGAACACCTGAATGGTATCAAGACCAAACTCAGGTTGAACCACTGGGTCAAGGCTCAGGCCAACTATAAAGCATGTCACCTGAGGTGTCCACCCTTCACATGCATGGGTCTGCTTCATTAAATAGTGAAAACCATTACCCTAGTGTCTTCTAACTCCCTCTGGAGTTTGTCAGCTTTGGTCTTTTCAAAGAGCAGGCTCTGTTCAAGCTCCTTAATGCGGGCATGCTCCAGTTTGGTCTGCGTCTGTTAGTAAAAAGGAAGAGGAAGAGAACACAACAGTGCCACCATGACATGCCAGCACGAGAGGAGAGACAGCGGCATGCAGGCTGAGCCACCAGTACCTTCTGCCAAAGGGTGAACCAAAGGGGAATGGAGAAGGGAAGAGGTGGAGGTGAGATGAGGTGGGCAGTGAGGATGAATACCAGGGATAAAGGATGGTGGTGGGCAGGGGGCATGGGCTAGTCTGTTCAGAAAGAAAAAATGGAAAACACATGAGGCCAGATGAAGTGTCAGAGGCATGCAGCCAAATATAAGTAATATTGATAAGTGAAGTTTATCAGCACCAATTAGAATAGTTAATATCCCTCCCTCTAAACTATCATTATCCCTCCGCCCCACAAAGGCTACTTGACATTAATGTGTATGTAACTGACTCGATAACTTTACAAGGTATATTGACCCTCAGAATGATGGTCACTATCACCTAAATATGGCAAAGGTATTATAAATCTTAAACTGTTCAATAAGTCCTTAGAGCAGATTCTTGCACCTTAGCATATAACTTGACGTAAATAAGGGTCAAATAAAAACCTCAGTAGAAGGAATCTATTCCTTCTCTAGCTCCAACTAGAGCTAAGAAATCATGCTAGCAGCCTCTGCAGAAATGGGTGAGAAGGGTCTGAGTTAAGAGTCTTAGCAACATTCCTACATGTGATGGGGAAGAGGCCATGGAAGCTCTAGTTTCCTTCCAGCAGTGGATGTCCCAAAGGCTATTGGGCTCCAGGGAGGGAAAAAAGGACTCAGAATTACAAAGAGAAAATTTAGTAATAATTATCCTCTATAGTCTCCATCTCTGAAGCAGGCCAATTGAGAGGCTCAAGAGAGGAGGAAAGTTTACCTCAAACTGGTAAGGGGTTTATTATTTTTACCTTAAGATGAAGTTGTTTTTATTAGCTCAGACATAAAAATGCAACTCAACACAAAGGCATGAGTTTGAGCTCTCTCAAAAAGAGCTGGTGGGTTCCTAAGGTGATTCAAAACCTGTGATCTCAGATACTCTGCTCTCCCCACCATTACGCACTTGGATGTAGCCTGATAGGGAACCCAGAGGATAATCTCTAACAGGTTTAAGTGCAGCAGAATCTTAATTTGAAATAATCTAGGTCCAAATGTACCTCTTCCCACCCCCACCTCTCTTACACAAGAGGTTATCAGTTATCAGAATCAGTGACTGACAAGGCCCACACCCGCAGGGCTGCTCTCAGCAACTGTCAGTTACTTGCAATAATTTAAATATTTTGTGGTACTAATTGACCTATCAGTCTGGACAATTACGGGCAATGAAAAAATGACAACAGACTCTAAACAAAGTGACACAAAGTGCAGAGCTTCAGTAGAGGGGGGAATGTAAAAGTGAAGGTTGCAAACGTCTTCACTCATTCCAGTGGGACTCGGGGACCTCAATACATTCAAGAGGTCACTTTGCTTATAAACCAGGTATCGACAAACCATAATGAGATATTTAAAAGGTGAATAAAAAAAATTTTTTTTAATTCATCACCTGCTTCAGCTCTGTATACTCCACAAAAATAATGAAACACAATTCAAGCCCTAACTGTCTGGATAATCCCCTTGGTCTGTATGTGCCTTGGATGGACACTGTTCAATTTCCCTGCTTTTATAAGAAAAGAATCTAATCCTTATCTACATAATTGGGGTCACAGCCTCAGGAGCTGAAATCCAAAACTACAGTAGTAGGAAAAAGAAAAGGCAATAGAACCTTTCTTCTCTTGACACAGTTAAGTGTCCTCTGGGTAAAAGGTCACTATTTCCAGATAAAAAGCAAATATACATTTAATGTGATCTCCTCCCCATTCAGAGATCTTTCAGATAAGCGTAGCCAAGGCCTCCTTACTGATGGGTCTATATACACATTATCTGGGACTCTACAGTGCCTCAGCCTCCGTAGTAGCTGGGATTACAGGCGTGCGCCACCACACCTGGCTAATTTTTGTATTTCAGTAGAGACTGGGTTTCACCATGTTGGCCAGGCTGGTCTCGAACTCCTGACCTTGAGTGATCAATCAGCAGCAAGGGAACTAGTGATCCACTTCCATGCCACAGCACACAGTAAAAATGTGACACTGAACAGGACAACCCTTCTTGTAAAATCATTCCTTTCTTAGAATAAGAACACAGAGTATCCCAAGAGGAAAGTCCTGGGACAGGGGATTGAGAAGGAAAGCAAAGGCTTTGCGAGAAGCGCACAGGAAAGGCAGGGGGGAAATCCCATGCAGACTGACACCGGGGGCAGCGGGAGCCTGTTTCGGAAGGAGAGAAGAGACCCAGATCACTGAAGTAGCTTCACAAAAAGGAACCCTTCAGAACGAAGACCTTTTAAAAAATTCAGTCTTGTGTTTGTTTTTTTTTTTTGAGATGGAGTTTTGTTCTTGTTGTCCAGGCTGGAGTGCAGTGGCATGATCTCCTGTCACTGCAACCTCTGCCTCCTGGGTTCAAGCGATTCTCCTGCCTCAGCCTCCCTAGTAGCTGGGATTACAGGTGTGTGCCATCATATTCGGCTAATTTTTGTATTTTTAGTAGAGATAGGGTTTCACCATGTTGGCCAGGCTGGTCTCAAACTCCTAACCTTAGGTGTTCTGCCCGCTTCAACCTCCCAAAGTGCTGGGATTACAGGTGTGAGCCACAGTGCCTGGCCAAAAGTTTAGTCTTGAGTTGTCTATTTCAGCTGCCAGGAGGTGGTAGGAAGTAATGTCATTCTTTAATTTCCGTCTTATGTGGCAGTAAATCAAAGCAAAACGTTTTCAGGTTCTTTACAACCAGCAGCACAGCTGGCAGGGTACACCAGGAAGCAGGGCTCTGGAGACCACATAGCAAGGACTTGTACTGGGTGTTTGAACTTGGAGGAAGAAAAATAAAACACCCGCATACCTAGTAATGCTACAGCTAGAAAACTCTCACTTCGGTAATAACAATTTAAAACATGCTATGTCTTCATTGACAAACGCTTGCCTCTAGTTTTGCAACTAAGGAAAATACTGTAGAAACAAACAGAAGTTTAAATGTCTCATCAGCTGCATTGGCAGGCACTGGCAGGCACTGGCCAGTGGCGGGGGCACACTGAAAAGGCAGCCAGTCAGCTCCAGGACAGCAGCCAGCCTCACAATCCCCTTTCCTCTCATGGGAAGCAAAATTAGACAACTTGGAAACTTCCCCAGAATTCCCACAACTCCACATCTAGAATGCCTTATGCTCCAGCCAGATATCATCTCTTTTGGAATAATTCCACTAAAATTAGAAGACATTATGAATTAGGTGAAGAAGGCCAGGTCTCCAGACAAAAAACATTTTTCCCCCCTTTCTGGCAAAATTCTTCATAAAGCAAACATTGGCCTATTCATTAAACACATGAATGTGTGGAGCTTAGTCATTACATACAATTTCTTCAGGATATAAATGTAATTGCTTTGAAAGCCACATGCACAGAAACATTAAGGTCAATGTCCCAAGGTCAGATTATGCAGTTAGTGTTTGAGTATATCAATAAGCATTTTAATCTGTGATCAATCTTTGTTAACAAGGGAAATATCCACACAGTTAAGTGCCCTCTTACATTCTCAGGATCTTCAGAAATCTGGCTCTTTTGCTATCAGTAAAAAAATAAAAAAAATTAAACAACAACAAAAAAGAGATTCCAATAAAGCTTCAATATGTGTTAGGGTTTCAAGATAACTTTATTTGATTAATTTCAAGTAAGTTTATCAGACAGACTATACAACCCAGTGCTGATGTAAATTATTTTAACTGGACCCTCCTGAAGACACCATGGGCTATATTTCACATGAATTAGATGATGACATGAAACTTCTAATGAGACTTTGGGGTGTTTTTAAATGGATGAGAACAACACAAAAATTGACTAAAGGAATGTGGCTGTATATGAAATGAGTGAAGAAGATATCTATTAAATTGTTAATGAACCATTAAATTCTGGGCCCCATAAAACTAGAACCCAGAAAATGCCCCCCTTGCTCTTTGTTAACTGTAAAGATACATTTATTTTCAAAGAAATCAGAGTTGCTGTTTGGAAGGGCCCCTCAAATTTAAGCATGCTGTGGGCAGCCAGCAGACTCTAAAATTGTAGCAAAACTGCATATTTGGGAAACGCACAGTTAAGTGCAATTTTTACTAAAATATTGTAGATTAAAGAACTACAAATCTGGAAAATTTGAAAAAATGAATGATTTACATTTGACATATATCTAGCAATGGCTTGAAACCATCAAAACCATTTAATTCTGGTGTCTAATTTAAAAACTAATATGAATAAATTGTTAAAAAGGGATGAGAAACCTGACACTAAAGGAAAATCCATGAATTCTACAAATGCCATGAAAGTAAAAGAAGTTGAAATATAAAGTGTTCTTAGTTTTTGCTCTGCTAATTACTTTTTTAAAAAAATTAACAATTACAACATATTACTTTTATAGGGTTATAAAAGGATTTATCCTGCTCAACTGGAAAGCAAAGCTGAGATAAAGCAAAAAACTTTGTTGTGGACTTTTTTTTTTTTTTTTGAGACAAAGTCTCGACCCATCCCCCAAGCTGGAGTGCAGTGGCACGATCTGGGCTCACTGCAACCTCCACCTCCCGGGTTCAAGCGATTCTCCTGCCTCAGCCTCCCAAGTAGCTGGGATTACAGGCACCCGCCACCACGCCCGGCTAATTTTGTGGTTTTAGTAGAGACGGGGTCTCACCACGTTAGCCAGGCTGGTTTCGAACTCCTGACCTCGGGTGATCCACCTACCTCGGCCTCCCAAAGTGCTGGGATTACAGGCGTGAACCACCGCACCCGGCCTGTTATGGACTACTATGACAAAATTTAAAATGCCTTTTCTAATCATCAGACGAACACCAGTAAGTCTCACTTAGGACTGCTTTAAATTGAGGACACACTGCCAGATTTATGACTTGATGAGATCCAACTCATGGTTTTGCATTTTGAAGCATGAGAAAGAAGTAGTGCAAGTTCCACTCTGCTAGGAAGTGGGCCACACAATCACAGGCTCAAGGACCGGCACCGTCACCACAAAGCCACCCCCAGAACCCAACGTGGCCAGGAGGCCAGGGCTTCCCCCGCCACTTCCTCAGCTGGCTGTTCTGGCCGCTCATTTCAATTGGTGCATTATTTCGCCCTTGTTCTGAATACTGATACCCATAAAAGCTGTAAGAGAGCTGGAGGGGTTTTACCTCAAGATCACCTTTGGTAATTGATTCTTCTTCAACCCGGAACTGAAGGTCCTCAACCTTCCTGTGGAATAAAACCCAAACAAAACACTTAAGAAACTAAGTAACACACAGCCTTTAAAAAAACAAAACAAAACAAAAAAAAAACACGTTGGGCATGGTAGGCCACTCCTATAATCCCAGCAATTTGGGAGGTGGAGGCAGGAGGATCGCTTGAGGCCAGGAGTTTGAGACCAGCTGGGGCAACATAGTGAGACCCAGTCCTTATATTTAAAAAAAAAAAAATCTATAATCACTACCCTGGTGAATTCAAGCAGACAGCCACAAGAAATGCCTTAGAGACATAGCAAGTTTAAAAATGCATCTTTGCACTTCGGGAGGGCAAGGTGGGAGAATGGCTGAAGGCCAGGAGTTTAAGAGCGGCCTGAGCAACATGACGAGACCTCATCTCCACCAAAAAATTAAGAAATTAGCCAGGTGTGGCAGCGTGCACCCGTGATGTCAACTACTTGGGAAGCTGAGGTGGGAGGATCGCTTGAGCCCAGGTAGTCAAGGCTGCAGTGAGTTATGATCGTATGACTGCACTCCAGGCTGGACAACTGAGTGAGACCTTGTCTCAAAAAGAAAAAATAAAATAAGCCACCTGTAATCCTAGCATTTTGAGAAGCTAAGGTGGACAGACTGCTTGAGCTCAGTTTGAGACCAGCCTGGGCAATATGGCAAAACCCCATCTCTACAAAAATTAGCCAGGCATGGTGGCATGTGCCTGTGTCCTAGCTACTTGGGAAGCTGGGGTAGGAGAATCACTTGAGCCAGGGATGTCACAGCTGCAGTGAGCCGTGATCACACCAGTGCACTCCAGCCTGAGTGACAGAGTGAGACCCTGTCTCAAAAGATAATAAATAATGTTTTCTTTTTTTTTTTTGAGACGGAGTCTTGCTCTGTCACCCAGACTGGAGTGCAGTGGCGCAATCTCGGCTCACTGCAACCTCTGCCACCCGGGTTCAAGCAATTCTCCTGCCTCAGCCTCCCAAGTAGCTGGGATTACAGGCGCCCGCCAACAGGCCTGGCTAATTTTTGTATTTTTAGTAGAGATGGGGTTTCACCATGTTGGTCACGTTGGTCTCGAACTTCTGACCTCAAGTGATCCACCCGCCTCGGCCTCCCAAAGTGCTGGGATTACAGGCGTGAGTCACTGCGCCCAATCAGGCCATGTCTAAATGATTCCAAACTTATTGAAAAAAGTCAAATCAAAGCAGACGCTCTTCACACAGTATGGCAGAGTTCACCTTCTGCTGGACACATAGTCATTCCTTTGGTTCTAAGGGTTGATACCAACATGATTATTAATAGGAAATTTTCTTCTGAGGTCATTGAAAATGAAAAGGCTGCTGGGCGCGGTGGCTCACACCTGTAATCCCAGCACTTTGGGAGGCTGAGGCAGATGGATCTCCTGAGCTCAGAGCTCAGGAGTTCGAGACCAGCCTAGGCAACATGGTGAAACTCCGTCTCTACTAAAATACAAAAAATTAGCCAGGGGTGGTGGCGCATGCCTGTGGTCCCAGCTACTTGGGAGGCTGAGGCAGGAGAATCGCTTGAACCTGGGAGGCAGAGGTTGTAGTGAGCTGAGATTGCACCACTGCACTGCAGCCTGGGCAACAGAGCTAGACTCTGTCTCAAAAACAAAAAAAAGGGGGGAAAGGCCACACTTGCACCAGGAAACAGTCTGGGGTCACCTTTTCTCCTCTTCAAGCTGGTTGAGAAGCTCCACCTTCTCCCTGTCAGCAGCTTCCACCATTGTTCGCAGCTGGTCCATTTTGGCTTCCAATTCCAGGACATGCTGGGGAAGGCAAGAATGTCGGTAAATGGACTATTTCTGACCCAGATACAGACCCAGTGATACTTCTCCAAAGAGCTGTGGGTCACCATGGTGGGTGGGCGTTACTCTAAAACCTTATGTTAAAAAGCTTTCTCTATTTTAATAGGTTATTCTCAACAGCTTTCCTGGAAGATAGATGATGAAAAACTACACCATTAAAGCGATAAAGAAAAATGTTAAAACACCTCTCATCTTTTTTGAAGCTGAAACACATATTAAGACTAATCCACAAACAGCAGCTATAATCATTGGTAAGGCCCTAGTAACCAAGCTGGCCTAACACAGACAGGCCAAAAGACCCGGACACAAAGACCAAACACTAAGGTCGAAATCAAGAACAAAACTTCATCTCTGTGATCATGGAAACTGGCACCCCAGATTGTAGCTTTCAAACAAGCACAGCAAAGAAATGTACACCCATTTCCAGTGCTCTCAAGTCTAGCTCCTCGGTGCCAAGCACCGGGCATGCTTCTCGGCTCCTCAGTGGCTTTAGAAACCATCACCATCTCCGCAACAAGGTCCAGACTTCACCTGGTCATGTCCGTCCCGGGCCAGAGCTAGCTCCTGCTCTATCTCCCCCACGTGGCTCGTGGCCTTGGCCACCTCCGCCCTCTCCAGATCCCGTTCCGCCAGCAGCTGCTCAATGTGCTGCTGCTTCTCCTTCAGGGCCTCCTGGAGGGCAGTGGTACCGGAGATCTTCCTGGCGTAACGGGAGGAGGTTTCAGTCAACTGTAAAGGAAAGTTAGAGAAATGAAGGGCGATGATGCTGTCAGAAAAGCGAGGGAGGCGCGATGCATGCATGGCGGGCATCTGCTCGGCAAAGCAAGGGCGCTGCTCCAGCTGGCAGGCTGGCCAGGATTAGGAAAGGCTTCCTCAAAAACACAAGACAGTGTGTGCCTTCTGTCTATAAATCTCACAAAGAATACATCAACGTAAAGAGATCGGCCAGGTGCAGTGGCTCATGCCTGTAATCCTCGCACTTCAGGAGGCCAAGGCGGGTGGATCACTTGAGGCCAGGAGTTTGAGACCTGGCCAAGATGATGAGACCCCATCTCTACTAAAAATACAAAAATTAGCTGGAGTGCAGTGGTGCGATCTCAGCTGACTGCAACCTCCACCTCCTGGATTCAAGTGATTCTCCTGCTTCAGCCTCCCAAGTAGCTGGGATCACAGGCGTGCACCACTACCGCCCAGCTAATTTTTATATTTTTAGTAGAGACGGGGTTTTGCCATGTTCGCCAGGCTGTTCTCGAACTCTAAAGTGCTAAGGTTACAGGTGTGAGCCACCGCGCCAAAGGCCATCTGCTCAGCCACTGCTGGCTCCAGATCAAGTCAGCCTTGACTTCATCTTCTGCAGTCAGAGCTGCTGCAGCTGTCGCCTGAAAGCTCTTCTCTTCATTGGTTTCCCTAGGCCCTTGCTGCAAGATGCACAGGATGCAGACTTACAGCGAGGATCTTTCCTCAATTAATAACTCGGCAACTTGAGAACTACAAAAGAATCAAACTTTTGTTCTTGAAATTACTTAAACATACCAGGAAGAAACTCCTGTTGTCTTTTTTAACCATTTGACCTTGACCTTCCAATTTCATTATATAGCTAAATTATACCTTCTCTTGCTAATATTTCTTCCTGAATACATTAAATGTGTGGTTCCCAAACCATGTGCAGAGATGCCCCAGGGTGCTGAGCAAACTCACCAGTGCACTGTAGGATGTTTTAAAATTTCAAGAGAAACACAGCGACATCTGCTGGACTCTGTGCAAACTACTAGTTTGAGGCAATTCAGTTTCATCATTAGATTGTCCTACAGTCCTTTCAATAACATCATGTACTTTCAAAGCTGGGTTTTGGCTATTCCCATGACGAAAATGAAAGTATGATGCAAAAATCAACATGCACAGGAAATGAGGTTGGTGATGAGAAATCAGATTCCAAGGCTTGACTAGATGTGTAGAGCCCAACGGCAGCGCACACAGTAACATGAAGTCATTCTGGTTATTAAAGAATGAATTGGCCAGGTGTGGTGGCTCACGCCTCATGCCTGTAATCCCAGCACTTTGGGAAGCAGAGGCGGGCAGATCACCTGAGGTCAGGTGTTCGAGACTGGCCTGGCCAACATGGTGAAACCTCGTCTCTACTAAAAATACAAAAATTAGCCGGGCATGGTGGCGTGTGCCTATAATCCCAGCTACTTGGGAGGCTGAGGCAGGAAAATCGCTTGAACCCGGGAGACAGAGGTTGCAGTGCGCTGAGATCGAACCACTGCACTCTAACCTGGGCAACAGCAAGACTCCATCTCAAAAAAATAAAAAATAAAAATAAAAACAAATAAAGAATGAATTAAATTTTTTTCAATTTTTGTTTTTCTAAAACAGAAATACATTTCTGAGCAAAATAACTGAAATGACACTTTCAATTTCTCTATCTTTGTCATACTATTTTATGGTGATTTTTGGCTTAGAAACCATAAAGACACAAAAATAAGCTGTCTCACAGGTACAGAAACTCACGTCTCTTTTGTCAATTTTCACTGAATGAGGTGAGCTAAGAGGTACAAGAACTGGTCCAAAAAGTAAGAGGAGAGATTGGCGGGAGCAGGGAGAGCTTGCTATTTCCCAAAGAAATGGACACAATTAAAAGGTAATAAAAATTACTCAAGAAAGAATTCCTAATCCAGAATAGACCCTCCCATGGAATTGTTCCTAGAACAGCAAAGGAGGCAAGCTGGCCTTCTGACCCACATTAAACAAAGCTCTGTCTGAACACAGGGGTTTGGGGCTCTTCTCCATTTCATTGTTCTTGTCATGCTTTTCTCATAAAAGTAATTTTTCTGTTGAAGATGCAGGCTTCCTCTTTATGCGCAAATGGAAATGCTCTGAGCAGTACTTATTCTACCTGAACACAGAGGAAGGAAGCCTAGATGGCTGGCAGAGGAGCACAGCCCCACGTGAAGATTTCAGCACCTGTCCCTTCTCTGCCCGACGACAATGGAAGAGCAGGCACCGTGAGATCCTGGGCTAACCACCTCCTCCCCGCAGCACAACGCAACATCCTAGCTCCTGGTCTGCGGTTCCCCACCACCCAGCGGAGACCTGAACTCAGTCTGAGGAAAGTCTGATGCCGCCATTTCTAACTTAAACAGTATTTGCCCCACTTCTAGGTAATAAACTTATGGGCAGGGCTTTGACCCTAATAAAATAACACCTTAATAAACAGAATGAGGTGTTGCCTATTTTAATGCTAGTGATTCTAATTTTACTGCTCTAAACAGGAAAAAGAGGGAGAGAGGGAAAGGGACCAGGAGAAGACGAGGAAAGAAGAGAGTAATCAAAACAGGCTTTCCTAGTATCCTCTTCCAGCTCCAAGAGTTCCCTTTAGTGTCCTCTGGCTCAAGTCAGGGACACTTCACACACTAACTGCTTCCAGTAGGTTAGGTTGTATTAACATTAAAATCCTATTAACACACCTTTTCTCTTTTTTTTTTTTTTTTTTTTTTGAGTCGGAGTCTCGCTCTGTCGCCCAGGCTGGAGTGCAGTGGCTCCATCTCGGCTCACTGCAAGCTCCGCCTCCCGGGTTCACGCCATTCTCCTGCCTCAGCCTCCCGAGTAGCTGGGACTACAGGCGCCCGCCACTACGCCCGGCTACTTTTTTTGTATTTTTTTAGTAGAGACAGGGTTAGCCAGGATGGACTCGATCTCCTGACCTCGTGATCCACCTGCCTCGGCCTCCCAAAGTGCTGGGATTACAGGCGTGAGCCACCGCGCCCGGCCAACACACCTTTTCTCAAAACACTTCACTTCCTAAAATTATTTGAAGTCAAAGAGAAAGAGAGGCTGCGAGCAGTGGCTCACGCCTGTAAATCCCAACACTTTGGAAGTCCAGGGCAAGAGGATCACTTGAGCCTAAGAATTCGAGACCAGCCTGGGCAACACAGTGGGTCCCTCTCTCTACCAAAAAAAAAAAAAAAATTTAAATTAACCAGGCGTGGTGGTGTGCACCAGTAGTCCCAACTACTGGGGAGGCTGAGGCAGCAGGACTGCTTGAGCCTGGAACGTTGAGGCTGGGTGACAAAGTGAGACCCTGACTCAAAAGAAAAAATAAAAAAAAGAGAGAGAGGGAGAGACAGATTTATGGACTTGAAGAAAAGGATCTCTCCAATGTTCCTATCATTTTGTCCTAAAATAATTTCATAGAAAATAATTTGACCCCTGTGTTAGACTAGGCAGTAGTTATACAGATTCACCAAGAACACATGCATTTTTAAGCTTTTAAGAATCTGAAAGGGACTATTAAAAGCACTTTCTGATTTCAAAAAACGCATTCTTGCTGGAGTTACGTTTTTCAAAACTTACTTGCAAAGACTTTCACAGCAAAAGCTGTGAGCAACATTCAGCACAAGGACAAGCAAAGCAGCAAAGCAGCAAAGCAGGGGCACTGACCACGGGCCTTAATCATGCCTGGGAAGTGGAGGTGGGTAGTGAGAAAGGGGGCTTACTAGTCCTGTCCGACTGGGCCTGCTGCTCACAGAGGAGGCCACTGAGCTCATGGAGCTGAGGGAAGAGGCAGAAGGGCTGCGCTTCAGGCTGGCGGACGTGGTCGCCATCACTCGCCTCACTGCGTTGGCCTTGGCTTTGGCTGGTGTAGTGGAAGGGAAGCCAATCTTGGTAACTTTGTGGACAGGAGCGAACAAGCCATATTTGGGTTGACACTGAAAATACCTTTAGAGAACAATAAGAACAATAACAAAAAACAACTTAATCACAAGAAATAATAACTATAACCAAAAGGTTCTCCCAACTCCTAACTTAAGGTTGGATTCCTGGAAATTCTACTGCTAAGCTGGGGTTACACACCAGCACGTAGCAGTCACATGTATGTAGGCTGACTAACAACCTCAGTGATGGTTTAGAACACACACTGGTGACAATATGATACACAGAGTCAGAACTGCTCACCTGTTGCTGAGATTCTGCATAAAGGAAATAAATATTTTCACAACCTGATAAATGTACAGCAGAGGAGTTTAGCAATAGAACAAGCCCATTTAATAAAACCGTGCCAAACAAAGGGAAAGGAAATCAAACAGGCACCTAACTTTGGCAGATCCATTAAAGTAAACATGAAGAGTTGGACGTGGTGGCTCACGCCTGTAATCCCAGCACTGTGGGAGGCCGAGGCGGCGGATCACTTGAGCCCAGGAGTTCAAGACCAGCCAGGGCAATATGGACAGACCCCGTCTCTACAAAAAATACAAAAACTAGCCAGGCATGGTGGTGCAGGAGGCTTTCTTGAGCCCAAGAGGTCAAGGCTGAAGTAACCCGAGATTGCACCACTGTAGTCCAGCCTGGGTGACGGGGTGGACTCTGTCTCAAAACAAACAAATAAAAAACTCAAGTGATGGGCGCACCAAAATCTCAGATATCACTACTAAAGAAGTTATTCATATAACCAAACACCATCTGTTCCCCAAAAACCTATTGAAATAAGTAAAATGTATAATTTTTTTTTTCTGAGACAGAGTCTCACTCTGTTGCCCAGGCTGGAGTGCAGCGGTGCAATCTCAGCTCACCACAACCTCCGCCTCCCAGGTTCAAGCGATTCTCCTGCCTCAGCCTCCCAAGTAGCTGGGACTACAGGCACACGCCACCCTGCCTGGCTGATTTTTGTATTTTTAGTAGAGACAGGGTTTCAATATGTTGGCCAGGATGGTCTCGAACTCCTGATCTCGTGATCTGCCCACCTTGGCCTCCCAAAGTGCTGGGATTACAGGCGTGAGCCACCATGCCCCGCCCAAAAAATATATACTTTTTTTAATTAAAAAAAAAAATCTACCCAAACTTAACTGTAGAGGAATATAAATACAAAATGGCTAACATACAGGAAAAATCTAGTTAAAAAAAAGAGGCCAGGCGCCGTGGCTCACGCCTGTAATCCCAGAACTTCGGGAGGCCAAGGTGGGCGGATCATGAGGTCAGGAGATCGAGACCATCCTGTCCAACATGGTGAAACCCAGTCTCTACTAAAAATACAAAAATTATCTGGGCGTGGTGGTGTGTGTCTGTAATCCCAGCTACTCGGGAGGCTGAAGCAGGAGAATCGCTTGAACCTGAGAGTCAGAGGTTGCGGTGAGCCAAGATTGTGCCACTGCACTTCAGCCTGGCAACAGAGCAAGACTCCATCTCCAAAAAAAAAAAAAAAAAAAAAAGTTCATTGAAAATTTTTAATGTCTGTTTCAATAAAAATATGATAAAAAAAAGATAAAGTACTCTGCAAGTATAGCATTGAGAAGGCCCAGAAAAAACAAAATGGCATTGGAGAAAAAAAAAAAAAGTAAACATGGAGAAATATTAACTATTAATGTCTATTTTCGGACTGACATGGGCAATGCCATGACTCTAAAGGATTACAGTGTTTTAATATGAAGAAAAGATGGCTTCATAATCATTGCAGTTCCAAGAGAGCGTTACCTCTATGAGTCATAATTACTGTATCTGGTAGATAAAGCCCTTTTCTCTATAATTAATTTGCTTATAACCAATTTGTCTATGTTTTATAAGTAAAATGTTAACTACCACATTTTAATAATCAAGTGATGCATTAATGTACTGTATACTACTAATAATGCATCATAGACAACACCTGTGCCTTCAAAACATTTTGAAAAGAAAAGTGGGAAATTCCTTCTGCATCTGTGTGCATTACTGTACTCCCATCCTGTGTCTGGGAGGCAAGAACGGGGTTATCCAGGCTGGACGCGGTGGCTCACACCTGTAATACCAGCACTTTGGGAGACCAAGACAGGTGGATCACTTGTGCCCAGGAGTTTGAGACCAGCCTGGGCAACAGCCCGTCTCTACTAAAAATACAAAAATTAGCCAGGCATTGTGGCGTGTGCCTGTAATTTCAGCTACTTGGGAGGCTGAGGCAGGAGAATTGCTTGAACCCAGAAGGGGGAGGTTGCATGCACTGAGCCGAGATGGCGCCACTGCACTCCAGCCCGGCCAACAGACAGAGGCCCTGTCTCAAAAAAAAAAAAAAGAATGGGGTTATCCTTACGATGGAAGAGGTCCGCTTGCCGGTCTGTTCTCCTGCCGCAGGATGGAATTCTCATCAAATATGAAGACACATTTTGCAGTTCTTTTCCCTAACAAAGGTGGCTACCTTCTGCCCCCGCCCCCTCCCCAGACGCCCAGGTACTCTTTCAGAAGTCAACTCCTATCAAAAGGGAGAGAAGCCAGACAGATAACATGGTATTTCCTTTCTATTTTGAAAAATAAACAGAATGCTTGTTCAGAATCTACTCAGACATACTACATGTATTACTAAGGAGACAGTCAAAAAGAACAGCCCCAATTTTAGTGTGGGGAAAAAAAATTAGCAGATGGGTCTTAGGAAATAAAAGTGCCGCTCTTCCAAACACACCTTTCCATGTTATGATACACGCTTGGTGAGACTGGCCTGAGCATCGTCACGTACAAGAGTGACACAAGACGTTGCACAACGCCAAACAAACCTTGTTCCAGCAACAGCGCCATCATTCTTCCCAAGTGGCTCATCTAACTCCACGCCACACCACTCCCCCTTGGCAAAGTCGGTCTCCCCAAGAAACCGGACTACACCAGCCTTAGTGCCACCAACCTGGAAGAAGAGAAGGTTAAAATAAAGAGATGAACATCACTCTATAGCTTAATCGTTTGTGGTCCCTACTAGTAACTAGGTACTGCATTCCATCATTTCCACCAGCAAGTTCTTTGCTTTAGCTTCTCTTTGACTCTAAGAGTTCTCTTGAAGGAAGTCTGGCAAAGAAACTTACCTGGCTGACTTATATTACCAGAGTGATTTGATGCCTAATACGTTGCAATAATGAGACAGCCAATCTAATATGCAGTCATTAAGGCTGTTCACCAAGTTCATTATTGCTTTTCTTAGAAAATACTTTTTTTTTTTTTTTTTTGAGACAGGGTCTCACTCTGACGTCCAGGCTAGAGTGCAGTGGCACCATCATGGCTCACTGCAACCTTGACCTCCCGGGCTAGGGGATCTTCCCACCTCAACCTCCTGGGTAGCTGAAACTACAGGTGCACACCACCAAACAGGCTATTTTTTTTTGTATTTTTTGTGGAGACAGGGTTTTGCCATGTTGCCCAGGCTGGTCTTGAACTCCTGGGCTCAAGTGATCTGCCCACCTCAGCTTCCCAAAGTGTTGGGATTACAGGCGTGAGCCACCACTCTTGGACCTTATTTTTCTAACAGAAATGCTCCTGCTTCACCTTTCGGCCAGAACCGCCATCTTCCAGTAATTCGCCAAAATGACGAACACAAAGCGAAAGAGGAGAGGCACCCGATATATGTTCTCTAGGCCTTTTAGAAAACATGGAGTTGCTCCTTTGGCCACATATATGCAAATCTATAAGAAAGGTGATATTGCAGCCATAAAAAATGATGAGTTCATGTCCTTTGTAGGGACATGGATGAAATTGGAAATCATCATTCTCAGTAAACTATCGCAAGGACAAAAAACCAAACACCGCATGTTCTCACTCATAGATGGGAATTGAACAATGAGAACACATGGACACAGGAAGGGGAACATCACACTCTGGGGACTGTTGTGGGGTCGGGGGAGAGGAGAGGGATAACATTAGGAGATATACCTAATGCTAAATGACGAGTTAATGGGTGCAGCACACCAGCATGGCACATGTATACATATGTAACTAACCTGCACATTGTGCACATGTACCCTAAAACTTAAAGTATAATAATAATAAAATAAAAATTAAAAAAAGAAAGGTGATATTGTAGACATCAAAGGAATGGGTACTGTTCAAAAAGGAATGCCCCACAAGTGTTACCATGGCAAAAGTGGAAGTCTACAATGTTACCCAGCATGCTGTTGGCATTGTTGTAAACAAACAAGTTAAGGGCAAGATTCTTGCCAAGAGAAATAATGTGCGTATTGAGCACATTAAGCACTCTGAGAGCCAAGATAGCTTCCTGAAACGCGTGAAGGAAAATGATCAGAAAAAGAAAGAAGCCAAAGAGAAACGGACCGGGGTTCAACTCAAGCGCCAGCCTGCTCCACCCAGAGAAGCACACTTTGTGAGAACCAATGGGAAGGAGCCTGAGCTGCTGGAACCTATTCCCTATGAATTCATGGCATAATAGATGTTAAAAATAAAATAAAATAAAGGACCTCTGGGCTATTTAAAAAAAAAAAAAAAAAAAGAAATGCTCCTGCTTCAAAACAAACTTGTGGCTGGGCACAGTGGTTCATGCCTGTAACCTTAGCACTTTGGGAGGCCCAGGCAGGAGAACTGCTCGAGCCCAAGAGTTCGAGACCAGGCTGGACAACATAAGGAAGACCCTGTCTGTACAAATAATAAAAAAAATTAGCCGGGCATAGTGGTGTGCGCCTGTGGTCCCACTACTCAGGAAGCTGAGGTGGGAGGATTGCTTGAGCCCAAGGGTTTGAGGCTGCAGTGAGCTGCAGTTGTACCACTGCACTCCAGCCTGGGTGACAGAGTGAGACTCCACCTCAAAAAAATAAAAAAGTAAATAGGCCAGGCACGATGGTTCACGCCTCCCAGCACTTTGGGAGGCCAAGGTGGGTGGATCACCTGAAGTTGGGAGTTTGAGAGCAGCCTGGCCAACATGGTAAAAACCCGTCTCTACTAAAAATACAAAAATCAGCTGGGTGTGGTGGCTCACGCCTGTAGTCCCAGCTACTTGGGAGGCTGAGGCACAAGAATAACTTGCACCCGGGAAGCGGAGGTTGCAATGATCCAAGCTCACACCACTGCACTCCAGCCTAGGCGACAGGGAGAGACTCTGTCTCAACAAAAAACAAACAAAAAAAAAGTACTTCAAAAAATAATTGGCCCAGTGTGGAAGTTCACACCTATAATCCCAGCACTTTGGGAGGCTGAGGTGGGAGGATCGCTGGAGTCCCCAAGGCTGCAGTGAGCCATGATCACACCACTGCACTACAGCCTGGACAATAGAACAAGAAACTGTTTCAAAAAATAATAATTGACTCTTGCTATTTTCCACAGTGAGGCTCTCTGTTTCTTCACAACTATTAAAATTATCCTTCCTAGGCTGGGTGCGGTGGCTCAGGTGTGTAATTCCAACACTTTGGGAGGCCAAGGCAGGCAGATCACTTGAGGCCAGGAGTTCGAGACCAGCTTGGCCAACATGGTGAAACTCCATCTCTACTAAAGATACAAAAATTAGCTGGATGCAGTGGCACATGCCTATAATCCCAGCTACTCAAGTGGCTGAGGCACAAGAGTTGCTTGAACCAAGGAGGCAGAGGTTGCAGTGAGCCAAGACTGTGCCAATGTACTCCAGCCTGGGTGACAGAGTGAGACCTTGTCTCAAAAAAAAAAAAAAAAAAAAAAAAAAAGAGTACTAGTTCTAGACTTGACACATTTGACCTTTTAGTACTCGTTAGTACTAACATACAAATCATCACCTATATAAAATAGGTCTTACTGCAGTTGAATCAAAAGAAAATAAAGTCGGCCTCAATTTTCTCCTTCCTCCCACACCACACCATTCAGAGCAGCAGTCCAGCCAGCATCATGTGAGCAGGACACAGCACATTAGTTAAAGATGATGCAACCTCTTCAGACAATGTGTTAAATTCTTTGGGGGTGAGTCGAAGTTACTGTCATGACAATTGCTTTTCCAAGAGGCATCTAATAGGCTATAGTCAACAATTCTCCAAGCAAACTACAAGCTTCATTCAGATCAGCTTTGTAAAAAGTAATCACAAATAACAAATTAGCAACTATTTCTCTAAATGCAGGTAATATACATGTATCCTGAAAAAAAAATTATGTCACAAAATTTGTCTGAAATGAATGATTACTAGTTCCTAGAACAAAAAGTTTTCTTATATTTTTTCTCCCACCAAACACGGAACTCTTCACTCATTTAACAGAAAATGTATTTTTCTTTTCCCTGTAAAAAATCAGTAGTTATTCTATGGAGACAGAAAGTCAGGTGAAGTCCTAAAATCATCAAATGTTTTTCTACTTAATCATTCTACAATCAAAAAACGTGTTTACGCATTTCAACGGGACTTTACAAAGTTAGGTTTTATTTCTCATGTGTTCCAGACAATGCAGAAAAGTCTAGTACATGCACGTACAGGAAACAGAAGCATTAAATAATGCATTGACAATAAACAGAAGGCACTATTATCAAATCATATCTAAGAAATCTATGTTCTAAGACAAATATCTAAGTTATTAAAGAAAAACATTTTCAATATTGAAACAAAAAACAAGGCCAGGTGCAGTGGCTTATGCCTGTAATCCCACCATTTTGGGAGGCCAAGGCAGGAGGATCATCTGAGGCCAGGAGTTTGAGACTGGCCTGGGCAACACAGTGAGACTCCATCTCTACAAAAATTTAAAAATTAGCCAGGCATGGTGGCATGTGCCTGTGATCCCAGCTACTGAGGCTGCAAGTGAGCTATGATCATGACACTGCACTCCAGCCTGGACAAGATAGTGAGACCCTGTCTCAAAAACAAACAAAAAAACTAAAAGATAGATTCCTATGGCAAACACAAACAAGCCCAATTCGTTCTCTTTACTCTCAGAATGTTAGCATGTAACTCCTAATACTGTGGTAAAAGTCACTACTGAAGACAGAATTAATTTAAACTAGAATCGCAAAAAAAACCCTAGATACTATTTTTATGCTTTAGCAAACCTCAGATTTTTGAGTTCTCATTTATTTATTCAATATATATTTCTTGAGTGTTTGGATCCTTGAAAAACAAGGATAAACAGAATACAGCGTTGGCCATTGAGGGAGACAGACAAGAAGATTCAGACAAGAAATTCCTGTAAAAAGTGTTAAGTGCATCAAGAGATTTCTACAAAATGCGTGGGAACAGAAACAAATACCCTTCCTGTACGCTCCTGTAAAAAATAAAAACACTGATAAATTCCTGTTGGGTTAATGAGTGGGTCTACAAACAGGAAACAGAAACAATCCTCTCTGGACTCTCTCATCTCTTCATTATCCAGTTCTCGGCAAGCCATTTAATCTCACAGTGCCTGAATGCATAAAGCTATAAAATGTCTCAAGAGCAGTAATGAGGGGTTGTTTTCACAGGAATTTTGTGAGCAGTCTTGTAAGGTGGCTTCTTATCTGCCATATTCCAAGATAAACAGCTTATTTTAAAAAGTAAACATGGAGGCCAGGTGGGGTGACTCATGTCTGCAATCCTAGCTCTTTGGGAGGCCGAGGCAGGCAGATCACTTGAGGTCAGGAGTTTGAGACAGGCCTGAAATTCTGTCTCTACTAAAAATACAAAAATTAGTCGGGCATGGTGGCAAGCACCTGTAATCCCAGCTACTCGGGAGGCTGAGGCGGGAAAATCACTTCAACCCCAGAGGTGGAGGTTGCAGTGACCCAAGATCACACCACTGCACTTCAATAAAAAAAATAAAATAAAATAAACATGGTTAGCTGGTATTTGCCAAATACAAATGTAAGCCTCACTTAAAACTTAATTGCCTGTGACATGAAAGAGCCAAAGCATGGTACTTTTTTTTTTTTGAGATGGAGTTTCGCTCTGTCGTCCAGGCTGGAGTGCAGTGGCATGATCTCAGCTCACTACAACCTCTGCCTCCCGGGTTCCAGAGATTTTCCTGCCTCAGCCTCCCAAGCAGCTGGGATTACAGGCATGCGCCACCACGCCCGGCTAATATTTTTGTATTTTTAGTAGAGACAGGGTTTCACCATGTTGGCCAGGCTAGTCTCAAACTCCTGACCTCAACTGATTCCACCCACCTTGACCTCCCAAAATGCTAGGATTACAGACGTGAGCCACCACGTCTGGCCACTTTTGATTACCTCAAGTAATATAATTACCTCCAGTGAAGGGCCAGTTCACCTTCCAGCAACTCTCCTACAGAGAAGGGTAAAATCTTCACTGGTCCTAAGTCGACCTCTGCTTGCCCTACTTTACTCTCTCCTTCATGGGTATAAAGTGACGACTGTATTCAAAACCCTCTGATTCTCTCCACACTATTTAATGAGCTCCTACTATGTGCCAGGCCCTGTCCTAAGTGTTGTGGATGTGACAGTGAATGAGACAGAAAGTTTCCGTGCTTTCATGGAGGTTAAATTCTGGTCAGGGAGAAATGGACAATAAGCAAGTAAAAAAATGAAAGATAATTTCAACTGGTGAAGAGTGCTATAAAAAAAATAAAACAGGGTAGTGTGACACTGCCATAGAAGGTGTCTTTAGTTGGGGTGGCCAAAGAAGGGATGCCTGAGCAGGTAACATTTGAGCCATGACTTAAGTGACCACGAGGCACCGGGCACAAAACATCCCAAGCAGAAGAAACAACAAATTCTAAAGTGGGAATGAGTCTGGGTGTTTAGAAACAGCAAAGGGGGCCGGGCATGGTGGCTCACACCTGTAATTCCAGCACTTTGGGAGGCCAAGGCAGACTGATCATTTGAGGACAGGAATTCGAGACCAGCCTGGGCAACATGGCAAAACCCTGCCTCTACTAAAAATACAAAAATTAGCCAGCTGTGGTGGCTCATGCCTGTAGTCCCAGCTACTCAGGAGCCTGGGGCGTGACAATTGCTTGAGCCCTGTAGGCAGAGGGTGCAATGAGCCGAAATGGCGCTGCTGCACTTCAGCCTGGGCAACAGAGCAAAACCTATCTCAAAAAAAAAAAAAAAAAAAGAAGAAGAAGAAAGAAAAGAAACAGCAAAGGGGCCAGTGTAGCTGAAGCAGAGTGAGAAAGGGGGGTGAGAAGGACAAGAGGTCGGGAGGGTGGGCAGGGTCCAGAGAACAAGGGGCACTGCAAGTCCAAGGAAGGAGTTTCGATTTTTATTTTAATGCCATGAGGAGCCCCTTTAGATCACGATGTGTTGGTCTTCGTTGGTGCCATATCTACAACACCTGGAACAACTTCCGGTGCATAGCAGATGCTCAGGATATTTTCTGAATGAATTGCAGAGCATTAAACACAGTCTTTATAATGCCATCATATTTTCTCTAGGCTAAATAAACAGTCCCAGTTACTTTATTCCTTTTATGATATCATTTTGAGTCTCCCAATCTCTAACAGGTGATATTAAATAAATCCCCTTAAAAAGAAATGTGACAAGAGCAGATGACATATAACAGATACCCTCTTATAAGTCTAACTCCCTAGAACTAACAGGTAAACAAAAGATGCGCAATTATGAATAGACACTTTGGCTAAAAGATGATGCTTTACTTGACTTGCACTTTATGTCTCGGAACTACTTAATCTCCGCTTCTGAAAGGCATCTGAGCTTCCACAGGATCCAGCACCCCAAGAATATCAAGACACAGGAAAGGGTAATGCATGCCTGTAATCCCAGCTACATGGAAGGCTGGGACAAGAGAATCGCCTGAACCTGGGAGGCGGAGGTTGCAGTGAGCCGAGATCATGCCACTGCCCTCCAGCCTGGGCAACAGAGCAGGGGGTTGATAAAATGCAGAATATTTACTCACCAGAAGCAGTCTTTTATATGGCACCCACTTGACCAAAATACTAGCAAAGTTTGCTTTTTAAATCTACAAAAGATCATAAGCTACCGAGTGTCTGAGGCTCAAGATATTTTTGTGATTATGCTTAGAGAATTCACAGGGACAGGCCGGGCGCGGTGGCTCACGCCTGTAATCCCAGCACTTTGGGAGGCCGAGACGGGCGGATCACGAGGTCAGGAAATCGAGACCATCTTGGCTAACACGGTGAAACCCCGTTTCTACTAAAATTACAAAAAATTAGCCGGGCGTGTTGGCGGGCGCCTGTAGTCCCAGCTACTTGGGAGGCTGAGGCAGGAGAATGGCGTGAACCCGGGAGGCGGAGCTTGCAGTGAGCCGAGATCGCGCCACTGCACTCCAACCTGGGAGACACAGCGAGACTCCGTCTCAAAAAAAAAAAAAAAAAAAAAAAGAGAATTCACAGGGACAATAAAGTTGTTAAAAGTTAGGAGATGTGATCCAGTAATAAGACAACACTGGCACTCAGTACTCAGGCCTGTGTGGCCAAACCTCCCTCTCCCCAAGTCCCAAAGCAGTGGCATGGGCTCCTCAACACAGAAAAGCTCCAAACTCCCAAGCCCAAAGAGCCTATACAAAGTTCTCAAGTCTAGACAGACACCAAATTTGGCACCTTTGGGGTTAAGATATTGGCTCAGGTTTAGAAAAAGAAACCACTGCCCAATTACTGAGCACCATAGAAAACGCTCCAAACATTGTGAAAATCAAAGCCAACGTTGCAGGCAGACCGGGCACTACTAAAAAGAGTTTAGGCAAAGGAACAGCATCACCAAATTGACATTTTAATTGATCTCTCTGTAATTGTGCAAAGAATAAAGGTGAGGAGAGACAAGGCAAGTGGCATGGACGGCGCCATGCAAGTCCAGGTAAAGATGATGATGGCCTGACCCGAAGCAGTCAGGGCACAGGGCACAGGACACAGGCGAGGAGGATGGACAGCGAGACCAGAGGCATGGGATCTGACAGGCAGGTGGACGGTTTCCTGTGTTTCCAAGCCTCAAAAGGAAAACTGGGGAACCCTCTCAAAACTGAAAGCAAGGAGCAGGAAGAGCACTGACAACGATGACCTGCTAAAATGTGACCCCACTGAGTCTGCTGTGTGCAAACAGGAAAAAGCTACTTAACGCAGCTTCTCTGCAGCAGCATGAGGGGCCCTGTATTTCCCTCCTGGACAACCCTAAAAGGTTACACTAGGTGAAGTTTAGAACTGGGAAACTGAAAAATGAAAAAAAAAAACTTGGCCGGGCGCAGTGGCTCACGCCTGTAATCCCAGAACTTTGGGAGGCCAAGGTGGGCGGATCACTTGAGGTCAGGAGTTCGAGACCATACTGGCCAACATGGTGAAACCCCGTCTCTATGAAAAAAAAAAAAAAATACAGGCTGGGTGTGGTGGCTCACACCTGTAATCCCAATGCTTTGGGAGGCCAAGGCGAGCAGATCACCTGAGGTCAGGAGTTCGAGACCAGCCTGACCAACATGGAAAAACCCTGTCTCTACTAAAAATACAAAATTAGCCAGGCGTGGTGGCACATCCAGATAATCCCAGCTACTCAGGAGGCTGAGACAGGAGAATCACTTGAACCCAGGAGGCGCAGGTTGCAGTGAGATTGCGCCATTGCACTCCAGCCTGGGCAACAAGAGTGAAACCTGATCTAAAAAAAAAAAAAAAAAAAATTAGTCGGGTGTGGTGGTGGGTGCCTGTAATCCCAGCTACGCTACTTGGGAAGCTGAGGCAAGAGAACTGTTGAACTCGCAGGGCAGAGGATGCAGTGAACTGAGATCATGCCACTGCACTCCAGCAGGGCAAAAGAGCGAGATTCCATCTTGATTTAAAAAAAAAAAAAAAAACTAAAATCAGAAAAAAAAATTATTCAAATCTGCAGCAAACCTCATCGCAAAGGAATTAAGCTAAGTAAAATCCATTGTGTTAGAAAAGATCTCAAGATTCAGCCAAAAGGGGCTTTTAACTAAATGTGACTATCTGCTGTCTTCTCAGTTGTGGACCATACAAAACAGCAAATCCTGCCACTAACTACTCCATCAGCAATCTAGGCAAATGGATTTCAGGTAAAGAACAACTTCCCCAGAGCATAAACTCCCACCCAAAAAGAGCCCAAGAATTCCCCAAGTAGACAATGAAGAAACACTCAATGTAAATGCAAGGTCACAACCAGGCTCATAGGTTTGAGGTTCTAAGTCACCGATAAGAGGATTGAGAAAAATAGAAAAAATCAAATTATCAGGTGCAGCGTATACTGCTTGGAAGATGGGTGCGCCAAAATCTCACAAAACACCACCAAAGAACTCACTCACGTAAGCAAACACCACTGGTTCCCCAATAACCTACGGTAATAAAAAAAAATTTAATTAAAAAAGTTAATAAGGGCCGGGCGTGGTGGCTCACGCCTGTAATCGCAGCACTTTGGGAGGCAGAGGCAGGTGGATTGCCGGAGTTCAAGACTAGCTTGGGCAACATGACAAAACCCCATCTCTACTAAAAATACAAAGAATTAGCCAGGTGTGGTGGCGCACGTCTGTAGTCCCAGCCACTCCATAGGCTGAGGCATGAGAATCGCTTGAACCCGGGAGGCAGAGGTTGCAGTAAGCCAAGATTGCGCCACTGCACTCCAGCCTAGAGGGACAGAGTGAGACTCTGTCTCAAAAAAAAAAAAAAAAAAAAAGTTAATATGGTAAATGAATCTAAAAAAAGAGCTTTAATTAACTTAATAAACAAGGTGAAAAATAGCACCAGTAAGACTAAAAAAAAAAAAAAACTTACCAGGAAGGACATACTTGTATGCTGTTTGTGGAAACAAAAATAAAGGCTTTTTGGATTGCAATTTGGCAATATCTATTAACAATTTTATTTATACCCCTTGACTCAAATTTCATTTCTAGGGGAAAAACGGGTGCAATCTAAATGTGTATGATTAAATTAGGTATAGTAATCCAAATAGTATAATATGAAACAGCAGCTTACTGTTTTAAATTAAGACCTGTATTTGCTTCCATACAAATGCCCCAAATCTACAGTCTACAATCTACAAAAGCATATTATGAAAATGGCTTATATATAATAAGACCTCACTATGTGTGTGTTTCACTTCTACATGTTATAGACAAACCTCACAAAAATAATGTTCAGCAAATGAAGACAGACACAAAAAAAGCACATACTGGATAAATTATAGTTATTTAAGGTTCAAACACAAGCAAAACAAATCTTGTAAATATTTTTTTTAATTCTCAGGAAGATATTTTTCCCCTTTCACAGTATCAAAGACCTGTATAACAAGTGTTGAGCTCGTGCCTGTAATCCTAGCACTTTGGGAGGCCAAGGAGAGCGGATCACGAGGTCAGGAGTTTGAGAACAGCCTGGCCAATATAGTGAAACCCTGTCTCTATTAAAAATACAAAAATTAGGCTGGGCGTGGTAGCTCACGCCTGTAACCCCAACACTTTGGGAGGCGGAGGCAGGTAGATCACAAGGTCAGGAGATCGAGACCATCCTGGCTAACACAGTGAAACCCCGTCTCTACTAAAAATACAAAAAAAAAAAAAAAAAAAAAATAGCGGCCGCGCGCAGTGGCTCACACCTGTAATCCCAGCACTTTGGGAGGCTGAGGCAGGCAGATCACGAGGTCAAGAGATCGAGACCATCCTGGCTAACATGGTGAAACCCCGTCTCTACTAAAAATACAAAAAAAAAAAAAAAAAAAATTAGCAGCCAGGCGCGGTGGCTCACGCCTGTAATCCCAGCCCTTTGGGAGGCCGAGGTGGGTGGATCACGAGGTCAGGGGTTTGAGACTAGCCTGACCAACATGGTGAAACCCTGTCCCTACTAAAAATACAAAAATTAGCTGGGCATGGTGGTGGGCGCCTGTAATCCCAGCTACTCAGGAGGCTGAGGCAGGAGAACTGCTTGAACCCAGGAGGCGGAGGTTACAGTGAGCCAAGACCGCGCCACTGCACTCTAGCCTGGGCAACAGAGCGAGACTCTGTCTCCAAAAATAAAAAAAAAGAGTGTTGAGAACAAGAAAATTCTACTCTAAGATTCTTAGTGTAAGGGCCCTGGGGAGTAGCTCACAGAAAGATAAAGCTTGTCAGTTCAAATCTAAAAAGCTGACAACTCCTCATATATGGTCATGAGCTAAAAATTCAGCACAGAACATGCAGTCCAAGGCATGGAGACAACCACGTTGAAACACAACAGCTGGGCGTCAAATTGTCCAAGAACCTGACATCACATCCTAGAAATATCAAATATAGTCTAAATGCAGCACTGTAGCCTTGCTTATGGAGGTCAGGTAACAAAGTTGTTAAATATCTCACTGAGGTCCCAAAGGCAAAGCAGGGACTTAGCTTGTCTTCTTAGCACTATGCTACGCTGCCCCTCTTTAAAAAAAAAATCACTAAATTCTGAGGTTCTAGAATGTAGAGCATGTAGACCTTACACCTTGTGTTTCTGCTTATTAGTCAAACAGTAGCTACTGTACATTTCCTTCCTCTTCCTAAATCTAAACCTTATCATTTGAAAGGCCCTGAAATTCTTTTTTTTTTTTCTTTGACACAGAGTCTCACTCTGTTGCCCAGGCTAGAGTGCAGTGGCGCAAACTCAGCTCACTGCAACCTCCCCATCCTGGGTTCAACCAATTCTCCTGCCTCAGCTTCCCAAGTAGCTGGGATTACAGGTTTGTGCCACTGAGCTCAGCTAATTTTTGTATTTTTAGTAGAGACGGGGTTTCACCATGTTGACCAGGCTGGTCTTGAACTCCTGACCTTAGGTGATATGCCTGCCTTGGCCTCCAAAACTGCTGGTATTATAGGCATGAGCCACTGCACCTGGCCTTGGCCCAGAAATTCTTGAGTAACATCCTCTGATGCCTTGAGTTTTCCAAGCCATTTAAGGTAGCAGAATCTTATACATACCCACATAATTTCACTAAACCAAAAATTAAAAATCAGAAGGGGAAAAAAAATCCAATTTTTATAAACACATCTAAGTTCACTTCTGAGCTTATTTTGTCAATAAAGTTACTTTTTTTTTTTTTTTTGAAACAGGGTCTTGCTGGAGTGCCATGACATAATCATAGTTCCCTGCAGCTTCCATCTCCCAGGCTCAGCCTCCTGAGTAGCTGGGACTACAGGCGTGTGACCCCATGTCCGGCTTATTTTAATTTTGTTTTAGATGGAGTCTTGCTTTGTTGCCCAGGCTGGAGTGTAGTGGCGCGATCTTGGCTCACTGCAACCTCCACCTCCTGAGTTTAAGTGATTCTCCTGCCTAAACCTCCGAGTAGCTTGGATTACAGGTGCCTGCCACCACACGTGGCTAATTTTTGTATTTTTAGTAGAGACGGGGTGTCGCCATGTTGGCCAGGCTGGTCTTGAACCCCTGACCTCAAGTGATCCACCCGCTCAGCCTCCCAAACTACTGGGATTACAGGAATGAGCCACCCCGCCCGGCCAATTATTTTATTTTTTATAGAGACAGGGTCTCACTTTGTTGCCCAGGTTCAAGTGATCCTCCCACCTTGGCCTCCCAAAATGCTGGGATTACAGGCGTGAGCCACCGTACCTAGCCACGGTTACCTTACTATTTACAAGTTCCTTGTTAGTATGGTGGTGAGTGTTTCTGCCTGTCATGTGGAGACTGGAGTTTGAGTCCCCAACAGGGAGCCATATAATATTAAGAAAAAAAAATTTTTTTTTCTTTGAGACAGAGTCTCGCTCTGTCTCCTAGGCTGGAGCGCGGTGGCGCAATCTCGGCTCACTGCAACCTCCGCCTCCTGGGTTCAGGCCATTCTCTTGCCTCAGCCTCCTGAGTAGCTGGGACTACAGGCGCATGCCACCATGCCTGGCTAATTTTTTTTGTATTTTTTTAGTAGAGACGAGGTTTCACCGCATTAGCCAGGATGGTCTTGATCTCCTGACCTCGTGATCCACCCACCTGGGACTCCCAAAGTGCTGGGATTACAGGCATGAGCCACGGCACCCAGCCAAGAAAATTTTTAATAATAAAAGTAAATATTTAGAAATTATAAACTCAATATTCTTTTAGCTAAACTGCTAGATACAACTAGAATAGTTCACTGCTCTTTCTAGACACAAACTGCACAGCCAGTTTCTAATCTGTTGCATAGTTACCCATAAACTGAACTGATTAATTTCTCTATAAAAGAGTGGTCATCCCTCCAGAACAGACTCTGAGCCAAGGAGTATCCTATGTGTGTATTTCTGGCTTTTTTTTTTTTTTTTTTTGAGACAGAGTCTCACTCTCACCCAGGCTGGAGTGTAGTGGCGCAATCTCGGCTCACTGCAACCTCCACCTCCCAGGTTCAAGCAATTCTCTGCCTCAGCCTTCTGAGTAGCTGGGATTACAGGCGCCCCCCACCAATCCCAGCTAATTTTTTTGTATTTTTAGTAGAGACAGGGTTTCACCATATTGGCCAGGCTGGTCTTGAACTCCTGACCTCGTGATCCACCCGCCTCCGCCTCCCAAAGTGCTGGGATTATAGGTGTGAGCCACCGCGCCCAGCCCTGATGTGTGTGTATTTCAACCACTCACTGGTGTTTATATCTCAGTTCAACGAAATGACCTCAGAATGTTTCTCTACTCACCAATACTCTGTCTCCGATTTTGAGCTCTCTTTCTCCTTTCTTGATTGAGCCAGCCTCTGAAAGGTTGGAGATAGATTCACTGGCAGTTTTTGTAAGGTTGCTGATCGGAGGCGTAGCTGAAGGTTCCTTCGCTGCTGGCTGTGATGGTTTCTGAGGGATGTTTGAGGGGGTGGTGGGGGAGGAAGACACCATGCACAGCGGTGAAGTAGCTCGGGAGGCGGGCGTCGTCTGCAGGCCATTAGCTTCATCTTCTGCTTGCACCTTCCTTGTTAACTTTGAAGGTCGGGTAAATATGCCCTTTAAAGGTTCACACTGGAAATACCGAACTCCTGCCACCGAACCATCGTTCTTGCCTATGGGTTCATCTAAAACGATTCCAGCCCACTGGCCTGGCGCAAACTGGGTTTCTCCAAGAAACTGGATAAATCCAGGCTTATTTCCATTCACCCAAACTCGCTCCCCAACTCGAAAGTCATCCACAAATTCCTCCTGAGTCTCAGATGATGGCGTGCTTGATGCTTTTTCACTGGATATGGTTTTTTCTACTGGAGCTACAACTGAAAACGAAAGATCAGAAGAGATTCGATTTAATTTTCAAGCAGACAACCTCTAACTTAAAGAAAAACTAGAGAAAGCCAACAGCCCACAGGAGTAGCCTACAACTCTTAGAAAGGTGTTTTAAAGTGTGGTTTTTTGTTCTTTTGAGACAGTCTCGCTCTGTCGCCCAGGCTAGAATGCAGTGGTGTGATCTCGGCTCACTGCAACCTCCACCTCCCGGGTACAAGTGATTCTCCTCCTTCAGCCTCCTGAGTAGCTAGGATTACAGATGTGCACCACCATATCTGGCTAATTTTTGTATTAGCCAGCCTCACCACGTTGGCCAGGCTGGTCTCAAAACTCCTGACCTCAGGTGAACCTCCCGCCTCAGCCTCCCAAAGTGTTAGCATTACAGGCATGAGCCACTGTGCCTCACCAAAGTGTTTTTGTTTGTTTTGTGCTGTTTTGTTTTAAACAAGGAAGCCAAGAATAACTGATCCTTCACTACCATCTTCAATGCTGCTAAACTCCGCAAACTGGTAGTTGAGGTTTATTCCTTTATTTGCAAATAAGATTAGAAAAAATCAAAGTAAGAAAAAAATAAAATCAGTCCTTTTTCCAGGCCTATATTCATAATTGGTCTGATTTCATTATTTGCTACACCCGCCACCCTGCACATCATGAGCAAATATCCATTCACATTCACTAAATAGCACTACTCCACAATTGAGTAGTCAATCGAAGCTGATAAAAACTAGGACTATTCCAGGCACAGTGGCTCACGCCTGTAATCCCACTTCTTTGAGAGGCTGAGGTGGGCGGATCATTTGAGGTCTGTAGTTTGAGACCAGCCCAGTCAACATGATGAAACCCCATTCCTACTAAAAAATATAGGGCCGGGTGCGGTGGCTCACACCTGTAATCCCAGCACTTTGGGAGGCCGAGGCGGGCAGATCACCTGAGGTTGGGAGTTTGAGACCAGCCTGACCAATGTGGAGAAACCCCATCTCTACTAAAAATACAAAATTAGCTGGGCATGGTGGAGCGCGCCTGTAGTCCCAGCTACTCGGGAGGCTGAGGCAGGAGAATCACTTGCACCTGGGAGGCAGAGGTTGCAGTGAGCCGAAATCATGTCACTGCACTCTTGCCTGGGCAACAAGAGCGAAACTCCGTCTCAAAAAACAAAACAAAACCAAAAAAAAACAAAAATTAGCCAGGCATAGTGGTGGGTGCCATTAATCCCAGCTACTCTGGAGGCTGAGGCAGGAGAATCACTTGAACCTGGGAGGTGGAGGTTGCAGTGAGCTGAGATTGAGCCACTGCATTCCAGCCTTGATAACAGAACAATACAGCATCTCAAAAAAAAAAACAAAACAAAACAAAACAAAACAAAAACCAGGCCTGGCATGGTGGCTCATGCCTGTAATCCCAGCACTTTGGGAAGCCAAGGCAGGCAGATAACCTGAGGTCAGGAGTTCAAGACCAGCCTGGGCAACATGGTGAAACCCCATCTCTACTAAAAATACAAAATTTAGCCAGACGTGGTGGAGCGCGCCTGTAATCCCAGCTACTTGGGACGGTGAGAGCCATGATAGTACCACTGCCCTCCAGCCTGGGCGACAGAGTGAAACCTTGTCTCAAAAACAAAGAAACAAACAAAAAACCCTACAAAAATTCATTAAGCTCTCCACATATAAAATTTTATGTCTTTCAATTAAAAATTCTTTCAGGCCAGGCATGGTGGCTCACACCTATAATCCAGCACTTTGGGAGGCTGTGGTAGGCAGATAACTTGAGGTCAGGAGTTCAAGACCAGCCTGGCCAACATGGTGAAACCCCATCTCCACTAAAAATACAAAAATTAGCTGGGTATGGTGGCATGTGTCTGTAATCCCAGCTACTGGGGAGGCTGAGGCAGGAGAATTGCTTGAACCCCGGAGGTGGAGGTTGCAGTGAGCCGAGGTTGTGCCACTGCACTACAGCCTGGGGAATAGAGCAAGACTCCATCTTAAAAAAAAAAAAAAAAAAGGCAAGGCACAGTGGCTCACGCCTGTAATCTCAGCACTTTGGGAGGCCGAGGTGGGCGGATCACGAGGTCAGGAGTTCAAGACCAGCCTGGCCAATATGGTGAAACCCCATCTCTACTAATAATACAAAAATTAGCTGAGCATGGTAGTATGCGCCTATATTCCCAGCTACTTGGGAGGCTGAGGCAGGAGAATCGCTTGAACCCAGGAGGCGGTGCCTGCAGTGAGCCAAGATTGCGCCACTGCACTCCAGCCTGGGTGACAGAGTTAGATTCCATCTCAAAAAAAAAAAAAAAATCTTTCAAATATTTTCAAGAATATGAACAGATATAAAATAATGTTTTAAAATTAAAAAGCAAATTGAAGTCTCCATATAGGATAAGGAAAGGAAAAGCATAAAGTATTACCAGCCGTAGGTGTCTTCAGAGCTGTGCTTCCAGGCTTCAGGATCTTGGTGGGGGCCTTAAGCCCACTTGGCTTTAGCATACTCATTTTCTTTGTATGTCAGAGCTGTTTCTCCTTTGCCTGTTGCCACTATCTTTCCCCAACCATTGATACAACTGTGGGTTCTATAGTGAAGTCAGTCTCTGGATTAAATCTGCAAAGAGAAAGAAATAAAAAGATTTTATAATCTACAGGAGCAAGTAGGAACAACAGGTAGCTTTCATAGACTAAAGCTTTCATTTGACAATAATCCATCTCCAGGCTGAACCTAGGAACCTAGAAGACTCTGGTTATTAAACACATGAAAATGCTGCTGAAATGGATTTAAAGGCAATTTACTATCCTCAAGACAAGCAGTTAGCCAGGTGCCATGACCCACTCCTCACACCTGTAATCCCAGCACTTTGGGAGGCTAAGATAGGAGGACTGTTTGAGGCCAGGAGTTCGAGACCAGCCTGATCAATATAGCAAGACCCTGTCTCTACAAAAATAAAAATAAAAATAAATTAGCCATGAGGCTGAGGGGGAAGGATTTCATGAGCCCAGGAGTTTGAGGCTGCAGTGAGCCATGATCACACCACTGTACTCCAGCCTGGGTGACAGAGCAAGACCCCAACTCAAAACAAACAAACAAAAAACACAAAAACAAAAATAAGCAGTTAAGACAAACAAAGTGTTTGCTTTGTTTTATATATCTAATGTTCTTAGCTCAGTACAGTTCCTAAAACCCACACAAACCATAAAAGAGGGTTCAGAAAAATCTACACCAAACAATGCAGGGAGAAAAAGGAAGCTTTCAGTTTTTTACTTTCATTTCTATATTGCTGAAGTTTTACTACAACAAGCCTGTATTAGCTATATTTTTTAAATCCACAGAATTATGCAATTTACAATATAAAACTATATATATGTTAAACTACAGGAAGATTAAAACTATGTAAGAAAAAGCCCTACCTGGGAAGTGATGAGGGAAAATTACCTTGTTTCTATCTAGAAAAAAACAATATACTGCTGGTTTACTCAAGACCAGATATGAATCTATGACTTTTGGACTAAGGTAAAATAGTATCCTGTCATATTCTCTTCACCTCCATAGAAAGTGAATGGAAATTACCTTGGGGTTTTGGAATATAGGGAAATATTTTCAGACATAATACCTAAAAACAGAACCATTCAAAGAGAAAAATGCTGCCATTTAATGACTCTGTCAAATGACAATGTTCTGCATTTTTCTCTGCGAGCAGAGCTTGGATGATGAAGCACAGACCTCACTTTCTCATCTTGTCTCCCTCACAGCCAACGCCAGCCACCGGCAAAGAATCTGGCCAGGGATACAAAGGTACATGCAGCCCGCTCCAGCGGATGGAACAGTGCCCTCCCCCAAAGACATGTCCCCCAGCACCTGTGAAAGTGATCTTATTTGGAAAAAGCATCTTTGCAGATATAATTAAGAATCTTGAGATAAGATCATCCTGGATTACCTTGGTAGGCCCAAAACCCAATGAAAAGCATCCCTATAAGAAGAAGTGACCAGGTGCAGTGGCTCACGCCTGTAATCCCAACACTTTGGGACGCCAAGGTGGACGGATCACTTGAGGTCAGGAGTCCAAGGCCAGTCTGGTGAACCTGGTGCAACCTCGTCTCTCCTAAAAATACAAAAATTATGGCCGGGCGTGGTGGCTCACGCCTGTAATCCCAGCACTTTGAGAGGCCGAGGCAGGCAGATCACCTGAGGTCGGGGGTTCGAGACCAGCCTGACCAACATGGAGAAACCCTGTCTCTACTAAAAATATAAAATTAGCCGGGCATGGTGGTGCATGCCTATAATCCCAGCTACTCGGGAGGCTGCAGCAGGAGAACTGCTTGAACCCGGGAGGCAGAGGTTGCAGTGAGCCCAGGTTGTGCCATTGCACTCCCGCCTGGGCAACGAGAGCAAAACTCTGTCTCAAAAAAAAAAAAAAAAATTAGCCAGGTGTTGTGGCGCGTGCCTCCTGTAGTCCCAGTTACTTGGAAGGCTGAGGCACGAGAATCCCTTGATCCCAGAAGATGAAGGTTGTAGTGAGCCTAGGCAGCTGAGTGAGACACCACCTCGAAAAAGAAAAAAAAAGATGAGAACACATAGAAAGAAGGCCACGTGAAAACAGAGGCAGAGGTCGGGCATGGTGGTACACGCCTGTAATCCCAGGTACTCAGGTGGCAGGAGAATTGGCTGAACCCAGGAGGCAGAGGCTGCAGTGAGCCAAGATCGTGCACTGCACTCCACCCTAGGTGACAGAGTGAGACTATGTCTCAATAAATAAATAAATAAATAAATAAATAAATAAGTGTGGTTTGGGAGAAGATTCTGAAGGACAGAGTAAGAACTGGCATTTACCTGAAGACAGAAGTCACTATCCTGATTATGAATATAAAATTCCCAAGCTCCTCACCGCCATTACCACCATCACCACTGCCATCAGTGATGAGGGAAAGAGATCAGGGTGGGAGTCCCTACGCTAAGGCTGTAGTTCTGATTCACAGTCAGGTTTGAAACCACCTGCTTTACTGTCAGACTCTCACCACACAGCTTGCAAGTTTCAAGCAGAGTTATTTGTTCCTGCTGCTGCCTCAGACAGATAGAAGGGATTGGCCAAGTCTCCTCTAGACTCAGCCAACAAAGACCATGTCTACGTCCATAAAATTTGAGAAGGATGCAAACAGGCTAAGTGTAGAAATTCCCTAGGGCCTTCCCTACTCTTCACCCTGGGCCAACCTCATAGAGTGACAAGGGCCAGGTAGAACTGACAGAGAACAGACGGAGCAGGCACTGTGGTTCTGGAAAACCTTTTACGGTGACAAAATGAAAGAACAAGATGCTCCTTAAATTATTTCACTTGCGCACAACAGGGAGCTGTTGGGCTCATGTCAAGCACTCCCTAAAGAGGAATTTTGAAAACGGCCACAAGACCTAACAAGGGAACTTTCAAATCTTGCAGCTCAGTATCATAAACTCACAAAAATCTGACCATCTTCAAGCCTCCGCCTAAAACACAGAAGCATGCGGTTATTACAAACCAAAGACTAATCATAAGCTCTGTCTAGGGCTCTGTTGTCCAATCCTCATGCCTCTGGTTGTCGGTCCATCTGTGTTCCTTGAATCCTAACGCGGAGAACTGTGACCAAGGTTTAATGAAGGAGAAAAATCTAGTCTGTCTCAATAAAAGAATTAGCAGCAACAACGCCAGTGTTGATTTTTTAAATCTTCCAATTTATAATTTCTTTTTCATGCATTATTAATGACTGGCATGTCAGGCTTGCTTCAAAAAAACAAAAGATCAAAGTCTTTGTCATGGTACCCACAACATGCAGTGACCAAGAGGCAACATCTCTGTATAATGTTTCAAGGTCAGTGAATGTCACATTGAAACTAATCAATTCCAAAAAATGTGCAAAAGAAAAAAAAAAAAAGACACTGTTGCCTCACTAATAAGCTGAGCATATTTGAATTTTTGACACTTGTGCTCAATGAATCAGGAGATTTGGACCTAAAATAAGACAAACTACCCTTCTCCCCAACTCTCCCAACATGCAAGGACCATAACACATAGAACATTATAATTCAGAAATAATTTTTATGTGAATTACTATCCCATTTGAGCATTACAATACTATGAATTAGCCACTATTATTACCTCTTTTTTACAAATGAAGAAATGCTGCAGAAATTAAGAAATTAACAGATGTGTTTCCTCACTTGTTCATCACCTGTCTCCTAAGGTCATTCGGCTCAGTGGCAGAGATGCGAACACAGGTATTGTGATTCCAAAGTTCATCTCTTTTCACTAAATTTAATATTAAAACTTAGGAGATAGCACTCATCAAGATGAAAAACATCAGTTCTGCTACTACGAGAATGACCTACATATGTATGGCATCAAGAGCTCACATAGCACAAATATAAAACTGCCTGTGTATCAAGTTTTAGCTGTGAAGGCAGGTGTGCAATTACCATTAGTCCAATCAGGAATAAAGAGAATGACAATCTACAAGATTAAGTGACGTTTCCAAGGTCAAAGAAGTGGTGGCACTCGAGGGCCGGGCGCAGTGGCTCATACCTATAATCCCAGCACTTTGGGAGGCTGAGGTGGGCGGATCACCTGAGGTCAGGAGTTCAAAACCAGCCTGGCCAACATGGTGAAACCCTGCCTCTACTAAAAATAAAAAATTAGCCAGGCATGGTGGCGGGCGCTTGTAATCCCAGCTACTCAGGAGGCTGAGGTGGGAGAATCGCTTGAACCCAGGAGGCGGAGGTTACAGTGGGCCGAGATCGCGCCACTGCACTCCGGCCTGGGTGACAGAGCAAGACTCTATCTCAAAAAATAAAAATAAAAAATAAGGCGAAAACATTCTCTCCAGTTTCTTTTTTTTTCTCTTCTAACACATTTCTGTTCAGGCACAGGCACGAAGAAGATACCTAAATTCAACCATAATCAAAATTTGCCAGTTAAGTTAAAACTGGAAGGGAAACAAGTAAGTTGATGGTAATTTTTTTTTTGAGACAGAGTCTCGCTCTGTCGCCAGCCTGGAGTGCAGTGGCGCAATCTCAGCTCTCTGCGACCTCTGCCTCCCAGGTTCAAGTGATTCTCCTGCCTCAGACTCCTGAGTAGCTGGGACTACAGGTGCCCATCACCACACCCAGCTAAATTTTGTATTTTTAGTAGAGACGGGGTTTCACCATATTGGCCAGGATGGTCTCAATCTCTTGACCTTGTGATCCACTCGCCTTGGCCTCCTAAAGTGTTAGGGTTACAGGCGTGAGCCACCGCACACGGCCGATGGTAATTTTTAAAGGGTGTTTGAAAAGTGTCACTAAAATGGGACAGGACATCTGAGATGGGTAAAAAGGGACGTGAAGGCAAAGTAGCGCTGACAGTGAAAAGGAGTGACGGCAACAGATGAAGGGCTGCTGCAGCGACGACACTGGATGCTCAGATGTGCATGCAAATCTCCCCAGGATCTTGTGAAACTGCAGCTTCAGCTTTCTTACACTCCCAGGGGGTATTAATGCTGCCATTTTGAGGACCCTCCACCTCTATGAATAGCAAGGGGTCAAAGGATAGGAGGTGGTGGTTAGAGTGAGAAGTTTCATCCCTTTGACCACAGGATGGAACTCAGAGGCCTGAGTATTGAAAGGACTGCTGGTAGGACTGCCCATGTCTATATTTGGAGGAGGAGGTGTTGACAGTAAGAAGGAAGGGAAAGTGAAAAGGAATGAAAGGAAGAGAATGAAGTCAGTGGGTGTCAGCTGCAGGAGGGGTAACAGGTGGCAGCGCTTGAAAGGATCTTCAATGTTTGAAGGATGGAGAAATAGTAACATTATCAGCAGGAAACAACATGGTCAGCTATCCCATGTACCTTCCCCTGAGGAGCCCCCTTCAGAGGGGTGAAGAGCAGTATCTTCAGAGTCCATCCAAGTTTTAGCATAACAAGGAGGGAAACAGAATGCAGAGAAGAGGCTGGTGATAGACAAGTTTCATGATCACAACTTGAATTGCAGAGGTCAAGAGTTTAAAGAGTTTGGGATGGAAAGAAATCAAGAATTGGGCTCGGCCAGGAGCATTGGTTCACACCTGTAATCCCAGCACTTTTGGAGGCCAAGGCGGGCGGTTCACCTGAGGTCAGGAGTTCGAGACCAGCCTGGCCAACATGGCAAAACCCCATCTCTACTAAAAATACAAAAATTAGCCGGATGTGGTGTTGCACGCCTGTAATCCCAGTTACTTGGGAGGCTGAGTTAGGAGAACCGCTTGAACCCAGGAGACAGAGGTTGCAGTGAGCCGAGATCACACCACTGCACTCCAGCCTGGGCAAGTGCAAGACTCCATCTCAAAAAAAGAAAAGAAAAAAAGAAAATACATCAAAATGAAGAAATGTTAACTATGTGTTGCCAAACTAAAAAGAAGTGTAGTCCAAAAAGTCTAGAAAAAGGAAGCTATGAAGAAAACGTCTATTGACTAATGGGAAAAGGTTCTCTTGAAAAGAGACAGTGAGTCCGTGGAGCAGGTACACCATTGTTATGGAAAAGGTTTGTCAGGATCACAAAGCTGGATAAAAATAGGCATTTGGATAGTCAAGTCAGTGTTCCAAAATTCTATGCTCAGATTACAGTTTAGATTTTCAACAGTGACCAAAGAGAATAGTGTCTTTTTGGCATTTCTCTGATTATAAATACACGGTTATTTTTTATAAACTACAATCTCTCAATTTGTGTCATTCAAGAATCTAATCTCTGAGTAAACGACTTTTTTAAAAAATGAGATTCTGGCTGGCACAGTGGTTCACATCTGTAATCCCAAGACTTTGAGAAGCCGAGGCAGGAGGATCGTTTAAGCCAAAGAGTTTGAGACCAGCCCTGGGCAATATGTCTCAAAAAAAAAAAAAAAAAGAGAGAGAGAGATTCTGAGCTTACAAAGCTGATGGTAAGATCATCCTGCCAATCGTGACTTGGTTTTTTTAAGATAGGGTCTTGCCCTGTTGCTCAAGCTGGAGTGCAGTAGCACGATCACAGTTCACTGCAGCCTCTAACTCCCAAGCTCAAGTGATTCTCCCACCTTCGCCTCCCATGTATCTAGTACTACAGGTACATGCCACCACACCCAGCTAATTTTTAAATATGTTTGTAGAGATGGGGTTTCTCCACATTGCCCAGAATGGTCTTGAACTCCTGGGCCCAAGGGATCCTCCCACCTCAGCCTCCCAAAGCACTGGGATTACAGGCGTGCACCACCGTGCCCAGCCTCTGACTTTCATTACTATAATACAGTGGTTCTCAAAGTGTGGTCGGTGCACTCCTAGGGAACCTTTGAGACCCTTTTAGAGAATCAAAACTATTTTCATAATAATACTAAGACATCATTTGCCTTTTTCACTATGTTGACACTTGCACTGATGGTACAAAAGCAATGGTGGATAAGAACTGTACATGCTGTTTCAAGGCAATGGAACCAAACTGCACTATTCTTTTCTGTATTTTACATCACAAGTGCTTGTGGAGGCGGGGGGAGGACTACTGTCACTTAAGAGTGTGATGAAGCATTTCATAAAGGAGATAAATAATTTTGTTAAATTTCAACCCTTGAATACATGCCTTTTCATTTATATCTATATATAGAGAGAGAGAGAGACAGATTTTTTTTTTTTTTTTTTTTAGAAACAAGGTCTTGCTCTGACACCCAGACAGGAGTGCAGTGGCACGATCACAGCTCATTGTAGCCTCAACCTCCTGGACTCAAGCCATCCTCCCGAGAAGCTGAGACTACAGGCACACACCACCATGCTTGGCCAAATTTTTATTTTTTTGTAGAAGTGCGGTCTGCTATGTTGCCCAGGCTGGACTGGAACTCCTGGGCTCAAGCGATCCTCCTGCTTCAGTCTCCCAACGTGCTGGGATTAAAGGCGTGAACCACTGCACCTGGCCTATTATTATTTCTAATGAATTAATATTTTTAAATATTCTCAAGTTTTAATTTCTAATATGGTAAATATTAACAGCTATAACATACATAAACAAAAGCTCTTTAGAGATCTCATTCGTTTTTAAGAATGTCAGAGGGCTGGGTGTGGTGACCCAGTTCAAACTTGTGTTATTCAAGAGTCAACTATTCTCCCTCTCCCTCGTCTCCCTCTCCCGTCTCCCCAGGGTCTCCCTCTCCCTCTCTCTCCATGGTCTCCCTCTGATGCCCAGCCGAAGCTAGACTGTACTGCCGCCATCTCGGCTCACTGCAGCCTCCCTGCCTGATTCTCCTGCCTCAGCCTGCCGAGTGCCTGCGATTGCAGGCACGCGCCGCCACGCCTGACTGGTTTTCGTATTTTTTTGGTGGAGACGGGGTTTCACTGTGTTGACCGGACTGGTCTCCAGCTCCTAGCCGGGGGTGATCTGCCAGCCTTGGCCTCCTGAGGTGCCGGGATTGTGGACGGAGTCTGGTTCACTCAGTGCTCAATGTTGCCCAGGCTGGAGTGTAGTGGCGTGATCTCGGCTCGCTGCAGCCTCCACCTCCCAGCCGCCTGCCTTGGCCTCCCAAAGGGCCGAGATTGCAGCCTCTGCCCGGCCGACACCCCGTCTGGGAGGTGAGGAGCGTCTCTGCCTGGCCGCCCATCATCTGGGATGTGAGCCAGTCTGGGAAGTGAGGAGCGCCTCTTCCCAGCTGCCATCCCGTCTAGGAAGTGAGGAGCGTCTCTGCCCGGCCGCCCATCGTCTGAGATGTGGGGAGCGTCTCTGCCCGGCCGCCCATCGTCTGAGATGTGGGGAGCGCCTCTGCCCTGCCGCCCCGTCTGGGATGTGAGGGGCGCCTCTGCCCGGCCGCGACCCTGTCTGGGAGGTGAGGAGCATCTCTGCCTGGCCGCCCTGTCTGAGAAGTGAGGAGCCCCTCCACCCGGCAGCCGCCCCGTCTGAGAAGTGAGGAGCCCCTCCGCCCGGCAGCCGCCCCATCTGGGAAGTGAGGAGCGTCTCCGCCCGGCAGCCGCCCTGTCCGGGAGGTGGGGGGTGCCTCTGCCCGGCCGCCCCTTCTGGGAAGTGAGGAGCCCCTCTGCCCGGCCGCCACCCGTCTGGGAGGTGTACCCAACAGCTCACTGAGAACGGGCCATGATGATGATGGCGGTTTTGTCGAATAGAAAAGGGGAAAATGTGGGGAAAAGATAGAGAAATCGGATTGTTGCTGTGTCTGTGTAGAAAGAAGTAGACATGGGAGACTCCATTTTGTTCTGTACTAAGAAAAATTCTTCTGCCTTGGGATGCTGTTGATCTATGACCTTACCCCCAACCCGGTGCTCTCTGAAACATGTGCTGTGTCCACTCAGGGCTAAATGGATTAAGGGCGGTGCAAGATGTGCTTTGTTACACAGATGCTTGAAGGCAGCATGCTCCTTAAGAGTCATCACCACTCCCTAATCTCAAGTACCCAGGGACACAAACACTGCGGAAGGCCAGGCCGCAGGGTCCTCTGCCTAGGAAAACCAGAGACCTTTGTTCACTTGTTTATGTGCTGACTTTCCCTCCACTATTGTCCTATGGCCCTGCCAAATCCCCCTCTGCGAGAAACACCCAAGAATGATCAATAAAAAATAAAAAAAAATTAAAAAAAAAAAGTCAACTATACATAAAACATGCATTTCTATAAAGCAGTCATCAGAAGCACTGGTTCTACAGCAGAGGTTCTCAAAATGTACAGAATCGGCATCACATGAAAGTTTGTTAGAAATGCAAATCCCAAACCTACTGAAACAAACTCTGAGGGTAGGCCAGCTTTTTTTTTTTTTTTTTTTTTGAGATGGAGTCTCACTCTGCTGCCCAGGCTGGAGCACAGTGGCACGATCTCGGCTCACTGCAAGCTCCGCCTCCCAGGTTCAGGCCATTCTCCTGCCTCAGCCTCCCAAGTAGCTGGGACTACAGGCACCTGCAACCACACCCGGCTAATTTTTTGTATTTTTAGTAGAGACGGGGTTTCACCGTGTTAGCCAGGATGGTCTCCATCTCCTGACCTCATGATCTGCCTGCCTCCGCCTCCTAAAGTGCTGGGATTACAGGCGTGAGCCACCGCCCGGCCAACTATCTGTATTTTAACAAGTCTTCAGGCTATTTGGATGCTGAAGTTTATTATTGTTGCTGTTGTTTCAGAGACAAGGTCTTGTTTTATCACCCAGATTAGAGTGCAGTGACACAATCGTAGCTCACCGCACCCTTCGAATTCTGGGCTCAAGTGATTCACAAACTCCAACCTCCTGAGTAGCTGGGACTACAGGCGTGTGCGACCAAGTCCAGGTAATTGTTTTTTATTTCTTTTTTGTAGAGACTGGGTCTCACTGTGCTGCCCAGGCTGGTTTTAAACTCCTAGGCTCAAGTAATCCTACTGCCTTGGCCTCCCAAAGTGCTGGGGTCATAGGCACGAACCACTGCACCCAGCCCAGATGCTAAAGTTTGAGAACCACTGCTAAGTTATTCATCAAGAAGTAATCTGAGGTTCAACTTCTCAATGATATGGACATGAATCACCTACACGACTGACTTCCCCAACACCTCTACAGCAGCTTCCCCTCCTCCATGTTTTCAAGGCTAGGGGTCCCCTTTGCTTAGAATGTCCTTTCCAAGTCTTGTGGTCTTCAGCTGCTGAAACTTGGCTCAAGGGCAAACTCAGGCATTCATCTGCCCCACAAAACTTACTCCAGTCCTTGCAGTGAAAATCTGTTCATCCTTCCGCTACCCATGGCAAGTCTGTGCCCCTGCAATAGCCCCTTGCACACTTGGCCACGTGTGTAGCTCACAGATTCCACCATACTAGAAATCTCTCAAGGGAAGAAACTATATTTTAGTCACCTTTATGTTTTACCCAGCACTTTATAAACAATGCTTACTAAATAAAATGAATGAGAAAAATAGTCTGAAGTATTTAAATGACTCTACAAACCAGCTGGGGTATATCCAATACCAAACCAAAATTACAGCTGGTGCTTGCTACAGATGACACAAAACTATATGACAGATATCTAAGCCCAAAGAATTTATAAAGGGCCGGGTGCGGTGGCTCACGCCTGTAATCCCAGCACTTTGGGAGGCCAAAGTGGGCGGATCACTTGAGGTTAGGTGTTCGAGACCAACCTGGCCAACATGGCGAAACCCCGTCTCTACTAAACATACAAAAATTAGCCGGGCGTGGTGGTGCATGCCTGTAGTCCCAGCTACTTAGGAGGCTGAGGCATGAGAATTGCTTAAACCCAGAAGGCAGAGGTTGCAGAGAGTCGAGATCGCACCACTGCATTCCAGCCAGGACAGCAGAATGAGATCCTGTCTCAAAAAAAAGAAAAAAAAAAAAAAAGAATTTATAATGTAGTTGGGGAGTGATACAGTTTGGATATCTGTCTCCTGCTAAATCTCATGTTGAACTGTCAACACCAGTGCTGGAGGGGGTGCCCGGTGGGAGGTGTTTGGGTCATGGGGGCGGATCCCTCATGGCTAGGTGCTGTCTTTGTGACAGTGAGTTCTTGCAGGGTGGGTCATTTAAAAGTGTGTGGCACTTCCTCTCCCTCACTCTCTTTCTCGCTTCTGCAACAGGCGCCATGTGACGCACCTGTTCCCCCTTTGCCTTCCACCATGATTAGAAGCTTCCTGAGGCCTCCCCAGAAACAGATGCTGCTATGCTTCCTCTCCAGGCTGCACAACTGTGAGCCAATTCAATCTCTTTTCTAATAAATTACACAGTCTCAGATATATATATACACACACACATATATACACACACACACATATATACACATATATATACACACACATATATATACGTATATATATATACATATATATATGTATATATATATTTTTTTAAACGGAGTCTCGCTCTACACCCAGGCTGGAGTGCAATGGCACGATCTCGGCTCACTGCAACCTCCACCTCCTAGGTTCAAGCGATTCTCCTATCTCAGCCTCTCCAGTAGCTGGGACTACAGGCATGCGCCACCACGCCTGGCTAATTTTTGCATTTTTAGTAGAGGTGGAGTTTGGACATGTTGGCTAGTCTGGTCTGGAACTCCTGGCCTCAAGTGATCCGCCCACCTCGGCCTCCCAAAGTGTTGGGATTACAGGTGTGAGCCACTGCACCTGGCATCATTTGCTTTTAAAAGTCATGTAATCTTGCTTTCCAAACTACAATGTGACAAAATATACCTACACATTAACCCCCAGAATCCACTGTTGAAACCATTGACTGACACCACGGTTAGACCATTTTTTTTTCAAGTCAAGAACCATTTGTATAATGTTTATCTCTCTTCTGCCGGATGAGGTATGAAAAAAAAAGAAGAATAAAATGTTTATCTCTAGAACTTAAGTCACTTCCAAAGAGTCAAAAACAGCTACTGCTTTGCTTGTACTCCCTCGAATATGAGAAGCAGGGAGATGTACTTCAAAGCCCCAACTACGTACCAGGGAGTAGGGCTCCATGAACAGATTGCTCAGCCATACAGTCACTTCTCTTCCTGCTCATTAAAAAGTTTACACTTGCGGCTGGGCGTGGTGGCTCACACTTGTAATCCCAACACTTTGGGAGGCCGGGACGGGCAGATCACTTGAGGTTGGCAGTTTGAGACCATCCTGGCCAACGTGGCGAAACCCCATCTCTACTAAAAATACAAAAATTAGCCAGATGTGGTGGCGGGCACCTGTAATCCCAGCTACTTAGGAGGCTGAGGCAGGAGGAATGCTTGAATCCAGGAGGCAGGGTTTGCAGTGAGCTGAGACCATGTCACTGCACTCCAGCCTGGGTGACAAAGCGAGACTCCGTCTAACAAAAAGAAGAACAAGGCCAGGTGCAGTGGCTCACGCCTGTAATCCCAGCACTTTGGGAGGCTGAGGCAGGTGGATCACCTGAGGTCAGGAGTTCAAGATCAGCCTGGCCAACATGGTGACACCCCATCTCTACTAAAAATACAAAAATTAGCTGGGCATGGTGGCGGGTGCCTGTAATCCCAGCTACTCGGGAGGCTGAGGCAGGAGACTCGCTTGAACCCAGGAGGCGGAGGGTGCAGTGAGCTGAGATGGCGCCATCGCACTCCAGCCTGGGGCACAGAAGCGAGACTTCATCTCAAAAAAATAAAAATAAAATAAAATAATAAGAAGAACTTCATGTCAGCTTTAGGACATGAAAAATAAATGACATTTGGGATGTCAAATTTAGTATTCCTGAAAGTAGGACTGTTCTTCCTCCCAACAACACAAAAATGTGTTCTACCCTCCATGAAGTAAAGATTTAGTATCTAGTGCGTCATAGCCTCAATGCCTGGAAAACACCAGCACCTGGGGGATGTTTCAAATAGTTGGAACACCATTTGAATGCACCACCACCAGTCCATACAAGAATCACAAATGTTAGTTGTATTACTAATTCTAAGAATCCAAGCTCCTCATTTTCCTCTCAGATATCACTTCTTATCACTACACATTATTTGAACAGTAAATTACATAAAAATCTGTCTTCCAAGCCAGGCACAGTGGTTCACATCTGTAATCCTAGCACGTTAGGGGGCTGAGGTGAGAGGATTGCTTAAGTCCAGGAGTTTGAGACCAGCCTGGGCAACACAGTGAGACCCCCATCTCTACAAAAAAATACAAATTAACTGCGTGTGGTGGATCACGCCTATAGAGCGAGCTACTCAGGAGGCCGAGGCAGGAGAACAGCTTGAGCCCATGAGGCCAAGACTGCAGTGAGCTATGATTACACGACTGCACTCCAGCCTGGGCGATAGAACGAGCCCCATCTCTAAAAACAAAACAAAAGAAAGAAGGAAATCTGAGGTTGGGTATACATACAGTTCAAGACTATAGCCTTCTCAAAACATAAAAATATGCTTTCTGTATTTATTCCTTTTAATAAGCAATCCCCTATAACCTGCCTCATTAAGGTAAGAATATTCAAAATATCCACATAAGGAAAAAATTGACTTGTGGTAGAAGAGAGTGAGTGAGTTACCAGGATCTCGAACGAAAACAAAACAGGGCCCCAGCAATGAATCCCAAAGCTTGGTGGTGAAGTTAGTGCTGTACAACACTTCACGCAAAGCACAGAGGGCGGTCACTGTTCCAGGAGCCCCAGAAAACCACCATGGCAAGCCGGCTCGAGAATCACTCCACTCTAATGCCCTCTACCACTCAGACCACATCTCAGTAACTACCCTTCTGTGAAAGAGATCTTGCAAGGTGAATGTGAATTCAAAGGTTAAAGATTCACTTCTATTCTCCCTAATAAGAATACATACTAAAAGCACAAAAATTGTTTTTCGGTTTTTTTTTGAGACAGGGTTTCATTCCTGTTGCCCAGGCTGGAGTGCAGTGGCCCACTCTCAGTTCACTACAATTTCCACCTCCCAGGCTCAAGCAATCCTCCTGCCTCAGCCTCCCGAGTAACTGGGACTACAGGCACACACCACCACCCCCGGCTAATTTTTGTATTTTTAGTAGAGACAGGGTTTTGCTATGTTGGCCAGGCTGGTCTTGAACTCCTGACCTCAAGTGATCCACCCACCTCAGCCTCCCAAAGTGCTGGGATTACAGGTGTGAACCACCACACCCAGCCAGAAATGTTTTTAATAATGAAACTTGATCTAAAGAAGTTAAATATTGTCCCTGTGGCTAAAATTCACTGCAGATTGGCAATCTTGTTTTTGTTTTTTTTTTTTTAGATGGAGTCTCACTCTGTCACCTAGGCTGGAGTACAGTGGCATCTCGCCTTACTGCAACCTCCGCCTCCTGGGTTCAAGTGATTCTCCTGCCTCAACCTCCCAAGTAGTTGGGATTACAGGCATGTGCCACCATGCCCAGCTAATTTTTTGTATTTTTAGTAGAGACGAGGTTTCACCATATTGGCCAGGAGGGTCTCAATTTCCTGACCTCAAGTGATCTGCCCGCCTCGGCCTCCCAAAGTGCTGGGATTACAGGCATGTGCCACCATGCCCAGCCAGACTGGCAATTTCAAGTTCTTACAACTTATGTGTACAGGATGGCTCATTTCTACAAAGCTATCTTAAAGATATCCCAGTTAAAGAGAGACATTTGAAAGGGCATACACCTAGTGAACCCATAAAGGGCTCTTAGTCTCTAAGAAAGTAAGTGTTTTAAGAGTCTAGATCTTGGCTGGGCATGGTGGCTCCCACCTGTAATCCCAGCACCTTGGGAAGCTGAGGCAGACAGATCACCTGAGGTCAGTAGTTCGAGACCAGCCTGGACAACAAGATGAAACCCCCATCTCTACTAAACTACAAAAATTAGCCGGGTGTGGTGGTGCGCACCTGTAGTCCCAGCTACTCAGCAGGCTAAGCCAGGAGAATCACTTGAACCTGGGAGGCGGAAGTTGTGGTTAGCTGAGATCAGACCACTGCACTCCAGCCTGGGTGACAGAGTGAGATTCTGTCTCCAAAAAAAAAAAAAAAGATTCTAGGTTTTATGTATTTAAGAAAATAGGGACATGTGACTGTTTCGGAGGGGGAAAAAACAGAGAACACACAGGGCAATGCTTTTAAAAGCACAGCCTACTTCAAAAAACAGGATGTGATGTCTGATACTGACATGCTTTATGGGTGCAAAGCAATAAGAAAATTATTATTTGGGAGGGGGTGCATCATCTCTCCACTTAAACTCACAGTCAAACTTAGAAAAAAGTTCCATTGTTTACGTACTGCATTACTTAAATAAAAGATGAAAAGGGGCCAGGTGCGGTGGCTCACGCCTGTAATCCCAGTACTTTGGGAGACTGAGGCGGGTGGATCACTTGAGGTGAGTTTGAGACCAGCCTGGCCAACATGGTGAAACCCGTCTCTACTAAAAATACAAAAAAATTAGCTGGGCGTGGTGGCACGTGCCTATAATCCCAGTTACTCTGGAGGCTCAGGCACGAGAATCGTTTGAAGCCGGGAAGCGGAGGTTGCAGTGAGCCAAGATTTCGCCACTGCACTCCAGCCTGGACAACACAGTGAGATGCTATCTCAAAAAAAAAAAAAAAAAAAAAAAAAGATGGAAAGGGACAATTTATCAAGTGTTTGCACCCAGAATACAGAAACACAGGGTTTTCTAAGTTTGTATTTACTTAAAGGGACAATCCTTTAGGCCAGGCACAGTGGCTCATGCCTGTAATCCCAGCATTTTGGGAGGCCAAGGTGGACGGATCACGAGATCAGGAGATCGAGACCATCCTGGCCAACATTGTGAAACACCGTCTCTACTAAAAATACAAAAATTAGCTGGGTGTGGTGGTGCGCACCTGTAATCCCAGCTCCCAGGAGGCGGAGGTTGCAGTGAGCCAAGATTGCATCACTGCACTCCAGTCTGGCGACAGCATGAGACTCCGGCTCAAAAATAAAAAAAAAGGACAATCCTTTAAAAAGTTAATATTAACCCTGAGAGACTAGCTTTCTGAATATTTGTACGAACCAACACCTTTTCTTCCAACTCCAACTGAAACAGGTATAAACAGCACAAGGCAAAATAATCAAAAACAGATGGTGACAACTTCTGGATTGTGATGCATCTGAATTGAGACCTCTGGGTCATAAAGAATTTCTGCCACTGATAACCTAGTCTAATCATTTCAAACTGTTACTTTTTCACAGAAGAAAAAACTTTATGTTTATTTGCAGAAAAAATGGATAGTAAATTCCATAGCAAATAGAGCCACTGACTAATCACGTACACACAGTAAAAACACTTTCTATTCAACTGTGGAGTTTTCTGCTTTTAAAAGTCCTGCCAGAGGATACTCACAATAATTTTCTCATCATTATACGATCTCTTTCAGCAAAATAAAGAGGGCCTGGTGTCAATGTCTTTACTTTTTATCTATAAGAAGTTGAAGAAAATCAACACAAATCTAGAATATGAAAATAGTACCTCATGGTGTCTGTAGAATCGGGGCAGGCATCAGCTCATATCCTGCCAGAAGCTGGGCAAACATTTTGAACAGCCTGGCTATGAGGTCATGACAATGACCTCACAAACAGGAATTCTCACGTTAGTCGCCCTCTGGGCTGAAGCCTCACCACCTTAAAGGAATCTGGAGCTGATGACTCAAGAAATGTCCTTCCTCCTAAGAAATTATCCTCCCATCTGAGATTAGCAGCATCTAATCTCAGTTTTCTCCACTGCTGACCAGCATCAGCAACACAGGTAGGCAGAGACAAGCAAGTCCACCTAAATAGCTGAACACCAATCATGTACGCATATCTGTATTACCTGCAAACTTCTGGTACGCAAGTTTTTATTTTGGTGCGGTTCCAAACGCTTTTTCTTAGTATTCTTTACTGGAGGATTGGGCTACATTTAAGAATCCCCGCCAGGCGTGGTGGCTCACGCCTGTAATCGCAGTACTTTGGGAGGCCAAGGCAGGCTGATCATGAGGTCAAGAGATAGAGACAACCCTGGCCAACACAGTGAAACCCTGTCTCTACTAAAAATACAAAAATTAGCTGGGCATGGTGGTGCGTGCGTGTAGTCCCAGCTACTTGGGAGATTGAGGCAGGAGAATCTCTTGAACCTGGGAGGTGGAGGTTGCAGTGAGCCGAGATCGTGCCACTGCACTCCTGCCTGGCGATAGAGCAAGACTCCATCTCAAAAAAAAAAAAAAAGAAAAAGGAAAGAAAAAAGAATCCTGATAACTGAGTAGGAAATAAATCATAAACTTAAAATGTTACCCTTGCCATCCTAATAAACTATTGAGTTCACCAGCCCCAATATTTACCCTGTTTACTAAGGAGAAGTGGAGATTAAGATGTCTAAGTTCATTTTGAAAATGCCAGAAGAATAAAGCCTCGGGACAGCTCTGGAATAGCCCTGTGTATCTTTGTGAGGAAAAGGCAAAATGGCCAGGCTGTTGTTTCCTCCCTCTTAAGAGTTTTGGAGTTTGCAAGCCAGCACAGAGTAAGAATTAGTGACATTTAATTATTTCTAAGTGCTTAAAAATTCTGAAATTGAAGGGAACTGTAACAGGGACTCAGAACAATTATCTCAATGGAATCACCGGTAATTTTTATCTCTTGTGTTTTCTTGGGTCTATAGAAATTTTATTTAATGAACTGGTATAATTAATTTCACAGGCGGAAAAAAATTCTTTTGAGCCACAGTAAAACGGCTTCAACCGAAAGAGTGAAGAAACAGACTCTACTGAGCTGCTTTCTCCACAGAAACAAGAGTGCAGTACAGCCAAGCCAGGATGGAAGTGAATACATATGGAGAGGGGGAGAGGGTGGCTAGCTGTTCACCAAGACTTTTTGTTGTCGTTTATTTATTTATTTTTTTTTAAGGCAGAGTCTTGCTCTGTTACCCAGGTTGAACTGCAGTGATGCACTCATGGCTCACGGCAGCCTTGACCTCCCAGACTCCAACCATCCTTCTACCTCAGCCTCCCAAGTAGCTGGGACTACAGGCAGACACCACCACACCCGGCAAATTTTTTTTTTTTTTTTTTTTTTTTTTTTTTGTAGAGATGGGGTTTTACCATGTTGCCTAGGCTGGTCTTGAACTCCTGGGTGCAAGCGATCCACCAACCTTGGCCTCCCAAAGTGCTGGGATTACAGGTGTAAGCCACCGTGCCTGGCCTCTTTTTCTTCCTGGATTCACACCATATTTCCCAGCTCCCGCTACAGTTCAGTATGATCACGTGACTGAGTTCTAGCCAGTGGAATAAGAGAAGTGTGTGAGGCATGTGACACTCTAGGCCTAGCCCAGAAGAACCTACTGTGTACAATCCCCCATGCTCTTTGCCCTTCCGATGGCTTGATGGAGACAAGCCCAGCAACCTCGAAAGCGTGTACTGAAGACAACAGAATCAAAAGATGGAAGAGTTCAGGCGTGTGGCTCATGCCTGTAATCCCAGCACTTTGGGAGACCAAAGTGGGTGGATCATCTGAGGTCAGGAGTTTGAGACCAGCCTGGGCAACATGGCAAAAACCTCTCTCTACAAAAAAATACAAAAATTAGCTGGGCATAGTGGTGCACACCTGTAATCTCAGAGGTTGCAGTGAGCCAAGATCACACCACTGCCCTCCAGTCTGGGCGACAGAGCCAGACTCCATCTCAAAAAAAAAAAAAAAAGGAAGAAAGAAGTCTAGACACCTGAATCACCTCTCCCCATTTTCCCATCAGTAAATATGTATCCTAAACTTTTCCAAAACTGAAAATCAACTTATCGGCCACGCATGGTGGCTCACACCTATAATCCCAGCACTTTGGGAGGCAGTCCGATCACAAGGTCAGGAGTTCGAGACCAGCCTGGCCAACACAGTGAAACCCCATCTCTACTAAAAAAAAAATACAAAAATTAGTCGAGCGTGGAGGCGCCCGCCTGTAATCCCAGCTACTCAGTAGGCTGAGGCAGGATAATCACTTGAACCCAGGAGGCAGAGGTTGCAGTGAGCCAAGATTGTGCCACTGCACTCCAGCCTGGGCAACAGAGTGAGACGCCGTCTCAAAAAAAAACAAAAAAAAAGAAAATCAACTTATCAGTTTCAGCCACTGAAATAAGTGGGCTTATATGGTATAGTGGCAAGCTTATTTTATGTAATACAGTGGCAAATAGATAAAAACTTTGCTTAGAGCTTTGAATCATCTTGGCCAAGTAAATTCCTCAAATAAATTAATTTTAAGGGACTGGGCTTGGTGGCTCATGCCTGTAATCGCAGCACTTTGGAAGGCCAAGGCAGCCGGATCACCAGAGGCCAGGAATTTGAGACCAGACTGGCCAACATGGTGAAACCCTGTCTCCACTAAAAATACAAAAAAAAAAAAAAAATTAGCTGGGCGTGGTGGCAGGCGCCTGTAATACCAGCTACTTGGGAGGCTGAGGAGAATAGCTTGAACCCTGGAGGTGGAGGTTGCAGTGAGCCGAGATCACGCCACTGCACTCCAGCCTGGGCGACAGAATGAGACTCCACCTTAAAAAAAAAAAAATTAATTTTAAGGACAAGCCTTTAAGATTGAAATGCTTTATATCACAAAAAGCATTATAATGTGAATAATTAAAGTACTATATTTTTATAAAAGCAGAGACATTTTACTGGTAAGAACAAAATATGTTTTTAAAACACACAAGTTTGCCCAGGCATGGTGGTTCATACCTATAATCCCAGCATTTTGGGAGGCCAAGGCAGGTGGATCACTTAAGTCCAGGAGTCTGAGAGCTGCCTGGACAACATAGTGAAACCCCATCTCTAAAAAAACAATTTTTTTTTAATTAGCCGGGCATGGTGGCGCCTGCCTGGAATCCCAGCTACTTCGGAGACTGAGGTGGGAGGATCGCTTGAGCCCAGGAGATTGAGTCCAGCCTAGGCAATATTAGCAAGACTTTATCTCTAAAATCTTTTTTTAAAAAGTTTAAGAAAAAAGAGACACTTATTATAGAAAATATATATTTTAATAAAATCTAATCCCCCTTCCTCCTGACCAGATATCCAAAAAACAAAAAAAACAAAAAACCTTAAGCAATTTACAGAAACAAGAGGTTCCACAAAACAAGCAGTTCCCAAAAACAAGAATGGTGAAAATTATGTTCATACAAAAAGCAGTAATATTCTTCATATTCTCATCTGATTTCTTAAGGTTATGTTTACTCCTATTTTTTAAATGTCATGGTTCAAATAAATAAAAAAGTATGAACAGAGAGCTGGACTAGGAAGTAAGACACCTAAATTCCACCCCAGTTGGATGACCCTGAACAACTCACATAACCCCTTCCCTGGCTCAGTATTCCCAACTTCAACCTGAGGACACTAATTAAATAAGATCTGTTTCTAACTCCATACCTTCACAGCTCTAGCCCTGTTTTGGGTATCAAATCCAAATCCTGTAAGCAAAAGGTCAAGGATTCAGAAGTGAAAGGAAAGATTGTGGCTCTAACTTTGCCAAAGTGAAAAGTACAGACCTCTGCCATCAGTGAAGAAAGAACCCAGATCTGATAAGAGCTTCGAACAGGCTCAGCACCTCCTGGCACACATAGAGCGGCATCGCGTTGCCCCAAGAAAATCACATCTCTACACATCAGACCCTTTCCAGTCCATTTTGCCCCATCCACAAAATGAAAATGCCACTTTATTTACTAAATCTAAAAATTCTGTTGGGAGGCAAAGGAGAGTTGAAGAATTTGCAATGAATTTAACCTGCCAGGAGAGGGAGTTTAACACCAAGCTTCCAGAAACAGGCTGTGTGGTAGCTACAACGTCCAGAAACCCAGGTTTCAACGCGGCCCTGCTTCAAGACCCAAAGGAAATTCAGCACCAGGCGGGTGAAGTGACTTACCTGTGCACAGCTGCACTCGCAGACTTCGGAGCCCCCACCTAATTCTAAAATGCTGTATGTCCATGAACTTAATAACAGAAGGTCAGGGGAGAGACGTTCTGAGAGCAACGGAAATCTATCTTAAGATAAAGATGTTTCTGAGGCTGATTTTTCAAGTCAAACTTGAGAGAGAAATTCAAAGGCTATGTTCTCATATCATATTCCTGGGTTTGGGAGGTTCATTCACAGCTTAATCCTGTCCCCTGAAGTCACGATTACGTAAGTATGCTGTGTCACTTGCTGTCCCCACCCCCAACACAGGAGATGCAGTGTAACCTGAGCTCCTCGGCTTGAGCCACTGAAAACACTTACACAACGCTGGGACCTTTCCAAATTGACTTGTTTCCCCTAAGGAAGGGCAAGCTATTTGATTTTCTTCCTTTCACTTCATTCACATTCATATTTCTGTATATACAGAAGAGACTGAAAAAGATAAATAAGATTGAAGGGCATTTGCAAATTTTCTTCAATTCTTGAGTAAAACAAAAAAGTCAACTATCCAATGTCACGGAAAAGTAACCAAAAAAAAAAAAAAAAAAATTATGGGCCTGCTTAGCCCCAATTTAAAAACATCACATCTCCTGGCTGAACTGAGCTTAAGGTCCTTGGACGGGCTTCATTTCCCACGTACTGGCTGTTTCTAGAGCCAGGCCCCATACGCTACTGCCACGCGCAGCATACTGCCACACAGAAGGGCTTTGGGGGCACATGGGAAATGGCTCTCCAAGAACACAGGAGACACATGAGCAGTCTCTTCTGACTACTCTTCTTGCCCTCTCTTCCTTCTCTGGACTACTCCAGCTACTGGGCAGCTTCGATTACGGAATGATGACTCACACGCATTCCTGTCTTGTTTGCATATCATGCTATGACTAAGCTCCATGAGATTTGATTTGTCTTCGCATCCAAAGAATCTAAAAAAGTTTGATACACAGTAAGAGTTCAAAAAAGTTCTCAAGTGAGTCAACAGCAAAACAAGAATCCATAAAATTATGCAAAATGATGCGATTTTCAAACTAAAGCATCAAGTAACTGTATCTTACACTCTAAACACTTGATAAACACAGAAGCATTACAGGGTTTCCCAACTCCGGATCCTTTTTTTTTTTTTTTTTGAGACAGAGTTTCACTCTTGTCGCCCAGGCTGGAGTGCAGTGGCGCGATCTCGGCTCACTGCAACCTCCGCCTCTCGGGTTTAAGCAATTCTCATGCCTTAGCCTCCCAAGTAGCTGGGATTACAGGCACGTGCCACCATGCCTGGCTAATTTTGTATTTTTAGTAGAGACAAGGTTTTGCCATGTTGGTCAGGCTGGTCTCGAACTCCCGACCTCAGGTGATCCGCCCGTCTTGGCCTCCCAAAGTGCTGGGATTACAGACATGAGCCACCACGACTGGCCTGGATCCTTTTCTAAAAAGTGGGCCAATGAAGGGTGGGTATGGTGGTTCACACCTGTAATCCCAACACTTTGGGAGGCTGAGGTGGCAGGATGCTTTGAGCCCAGGAGTTCAATACCAGCCTGGGAAACTTGGTGAGACCTCATCTCTAATTATTAATGAACAAATTAATAAAAAGTAGGTCAATGGGCCGGGCACGGTAATCCTAGCACTTTGGGAGGCCAAGGCGGGCAGATCACTTGAGGTCAGGAATTCAAGACCAGCCTGACCAAAACGGCGAAGCCCCATCTCTACTAAAAATACAAAATCAGCCAGGCGGCGTGGTGGCACATGCCTGTAATCCCAGCTACTCAGGAGGCTGAGGCAGGAGAACTGCTTAAACCTGGGAGGCAGAGGTTGCGGTGAGCAGAGATGGCGCCATTGTACTCCAAGAAAGTAGGTCAATGAAGCTATGGGCAAACTGTTCAATTACTACCTACAATGAGTGCTATTTAACAGGTATGATCTCGGCTGGGCATGCTGGCTCATGCCTGTAATCCCAGCACTTTGGGAGGCCAAGGCGGGAGGATGACCTGAGGTCAGGAGTTCAAGACCAGCCTGACAGACATGGTGAAGCCAGTCTCCACTAACAATACAAAATTATCCAGGTGTGGTAGCACATGCCTGTAATCCCAGCTACTCGGGAGGCTGAGGCAGGAGAATCACTTGAACCTGGGAGGTGGGGGTTGCAGTGAGCCGAGATTTTGCCATTGCACTCCAGCCTGGGCAACAAGAGCAAAACTCCCGCTCAAAAAAAAAAAAAGTGTGAGTCTCAAATTAGATAATTACATTTGTTGACAGTATTATACTTTCTAGACCAGCACTGTCCAGTAGAAATACAATGCAGTACAAATGTATAAGTCTGAATTTTCTAGTATCCATATTTTTAAAAATGAAAAAGAATCATGTGAAATTAATTTTCATGATATAGTTTATTTAGCCCAGTAGATCTAAAATATTATTTCAAAATGTAATCAAGGGCTGGGCACGGTGGCTCATGCCTGCCCAAGTGGAAGGATCACTTGAGTTCAGGATTTCAAGACAAGCCTGAGCAACATAGTGAGACTCCATCTCTACAAAATTTTTAAAAATTAGCTGGGTGTAGTGGCACACACCTGCATCCCAGCTACTCCAGAGGCAGAGATGGGACGACTGCTTGAGCCCAAGAGTTTAGTTAGAAGCTGCAGAGAGCTCTGGTCATGGCACTGCACTCCAGCCTGGGCAACAGAGCAAGACCTCATCTCCTGCCCGGGCGTGCTGGCTCACGCCTGTAATCCCAGCACTTTGGGAGACCGAAGCACGTGGATCACTTGAGGTCAAGAGTTTGACAGCAGCCTGGCCAACATGGTGAAACCCCATCTCTACTAAAAATATAAAAATTAGTCGGGTGTGGTGGTGGGCACCTATAATCCCACCTACTCCGGAGGCTGAGGCAGGAGAATTGCTTGAACCCAGGAGGCGGAGGTTGCAGTGAGCTGAGATAGCGCCACTGCACTCCAGCCTGGGTGGCAGCACTACATTCCAGCCTGGGTGACAGACCAAGACTCTGTCTCAAAAAACAAATATCACCTCGTCTCTAACAACAACAAATGTGATTAACGTAAAATTATTAACATTTTACATTCTTTTTTCATAATAGATCTTTGAAATCCAGAGTGTATTTTATACTTACAGCACACCTCAATTTGGACTCACCACATTTCACGTGCTCAATACGTGATTATGTGGCTCGTGGCTACTACATAGGACACCACCAGGCTAGAATACATACTGGAAGCAGAAAACAAGCAGCTCTCCTCTTGGCATCGATAGTAAAACTAACAAGCAGATAATACCCCAGGCCCCCCAGGATATGCAACATCCATCTTCCGTGCTCCATTACAACATGTATGTGAGGAAAAGGGCAGAGAAATGTAAAACTCCTGAATCTCGAACCGGGAATAATTTAATTGTTCTTAGCATAGAAAAGGAAAAAATAGCACTTACAGTAAGAGGAACTTTAAAATATCTATTTGACAGGTGATACATAATGTATAAGGAAGCTCTGCTGGCAGCACAAGGCACTGCCCAGTAAAACCGAGAGCTCAGCACAAAGAGTTTGAAAACACACCCACATGAAACTGAAAGCAAAATACAGTACAGAGACTGAGCTACCGATGAAAAATTTAATAACTATGTCTCAAAGCACATGAAAGGAACCTGTGGCTGGAGATTTAAGGCCAACACAGTAGGAGACATCATTTCTTGTTTTTTTTTTTTTTTTTTTTTGGTCTGTTTGTTTTTTGGCACAGAGTCTTACTCTGGTACCCAGGCATGATCTCAACTCACTGCAACCTCTGCCTCCTGGGTTCAAGCGATTCTCCTGCCTCAGCCTCCTGAGTAGCTGGTATTACAGGCGCCCGTCACCACACCCAGCTAATTTTTTTTTTATTTTTAGTAGAGACAGGGTTTCACCATGTTGGCCAGGCTGGTCTTGAACTCCTGACCTCAGGTGAACCACCCACCTTGGCCTCCCAAAGTGTTGGGATTACCACATGAGCCACCGCGCCCAGCCGCATATAGCTGTTTCATTGGCCCATATTCTAACACCTGGGAAACTTGTTAGTCTTCCGAATAAGATACAGAACACTCCTTGTGCACATTTACACAGAGTGGTCCGATGACATGACGACACTGTGTGACTGCTCAGAATGTGTGCCCTAACAACAGTTCTGTGACTCAAAATCAAACCACAGGGCATGAAGGCAGGGAGCATCCACTCCAAGGTAGAATACCCGGTAAGCGCATGAGTGAGCGGTCTATGCGAGCTGAGGACGAGTGACAGACACCTAAGAGCATCGTTGACTCTGGCTTCCCAAAGCTTGACCCTGAACACAGGGAAAATGTGTGTGATGCCACCAAACACAGTTTGGGGCGCAGGCCACAGAAGGGCCAATGTATCAAATCAGTGCACTAACAAGCGAGATTCACTGGACAGAATATAAAGCAGGGGCCTGGAGACACTGGTTTCAGTATCAACTAGTAGGCTGATTTAAAAGGTAACAGAATAGGCCGGGCGCAGTGGCTGACGCCTGTAATCCCAGTACTTTGGGAGGCCAAGGTGGGTAAATCACTTGAGGCTAGGAGTTCGAGACCCTTCGGGCTGGCCAACATGGTGAAACCTGTCTCTACTAAAAATATAAAAATTAGCTAGAAGTGGTGGCACATTCCTGTAATCCCAGTTATTCAGGAGTCTGAGGCAGGAGAATCGCTTGAACCCGGGGAGGTGGAGGTTGCAGTGAGCCAAGATTGCGCCACAGCACTCCAGCCTGGGCAACAGAGCAAGACTCCATCCGAAAACAAAAAACAAAGGCCGGGTACAGTGGCTCACGCCTGTAATCCCAGCACTTTGGGAGGCCGAGGCAGGTGGATCACAAGGTCGGAAGATCAAGACCATCCTGGCTAACACAGTGAAACCCTGTCTCTACTAAAAATACAAAAAAAAAAAAAATTAGCCTGGCATGGTGGTGGGCGCCTGTAGTCCCAACAACTCGGGAGGCTGAGGCAGAATGGTGTGAACCCGGGAGGCGGAGGTTGCAGTGAGCCAAGATCGCGCCACTGCACTCCAGCCCGGGTGACAGAGCGAGACTCCATCTCAAAAAAAAAAAAAAAAAAACCAACATGGTGCCATGTGTTCACACTTCCATTCTTCCATTCAGTTCCACATATCCCCATCAAGTTCACTGCCTTGTCTATAGGACTGACTTAAACCACCTCTAGAGTCAGGTGTCAGAATAAGAGCATTCCGTCATCTTCAAAAACATATGCCTTTCACATGAGATTACTTAAATGTTTTATTGAATATTAAAGTCATTCAGCCTGTCATTTTTTCCATTCCTGTCATGACTATTTATAAGCACCAATATTTCTTCACTGATCTCCATCCCCTGTGTAATCCCATGAGATGTTCTGTCACTGCTGCATGGCTCCTGTTGCCGTCATTGCCTAGATTCACAAGGGACGCATTCTCACAAGTACTATGGTCAAAAAAGTCAGAAGGATTCCAGGAGCCATAACTCTAGGTTTTTTTTAGTCTTTTGTCACTTTACTGTGCTAGGACCACTAAGATCTATTTTCACTGATATTTCTCTAAGTATGTGGGTATTTATGTATGCTTCATACACGATATATTATATATAACTTTTTAAATAGGCCAGACTCAGCTTTAAAATTAACACAAAGATTAAAAAAGCAATAGCAGCCAGGTGCGGTGGCTCACACCTGTAATCCCAGCACTTTGGGAGGCCAAGGCGGATAGATCACCTGAGGTCAAGAGTTCAAGACCAGCCTGGCCAACATGGCAAAACCCCATCTTTACTAAAATACAAAAATTAGCCAGGTGTGGTGGTACACACCTATAATCCCAGCTACTCGGGAGGCTGAGACAAGAGAATCACTTGAGCAAGGGAGGCAGAGGTTGCAGTGAGCAGAGATCATGCCACCACACTATCTCAAAAAAAAAAAAAAAAAAAAAAGGAAACAGCAGCCGGGTGTGGTTGCTCACGGCCGTAATCCCAGCACTTTGGGAGGACAAGGCGAGCGGATCACCTGAGGTCAGACGTTCAAGACCAGCCTGGCCAACTTGGTGAAACCCCATCTCCACTAAAATGCAAAAATTAGCCGGGCATGGCGGCAGCTCCGGTAATCCCAGCTACTCAGAAGGCTGAGGCAGGAGAATCGCTTGAATCCGGGAGGCAGAGGTTGCAGTGAGCCTAGATTGCACCACTGCACTCCAGCCTGGGTGACAGAGCAAGACTCCATCTGGGGGATGGGGGGCGGGAAGCAAACAGCATATCTTTAAGGATAAAGTACGAAAGATGAGTAACTATTGTAATCACTGTTTATTTAAAAGGTCAATGCGGGCCAGCTCAGTGGCTCACGCCCATAATCCCAACACTTTGGGAGGCCAAGGTGGGCAGATAGTTTTGAGCTCAGGAGTTTGAGATCATCCTAGGAAACATGGCGAAACCCTGTCTCTGCAAAAAATACAAAAATTAGCCAGGCGTGGTGGTGCATGCCTGTGGTCCCACAGAGTGAGACCTTGTCTCAAACAAGTAAAAATAAATGGATCAATGTGAAAAGCCCATTCAGACACTAAAGGACTGACACAAGTCAGTAAGTATCAGAAAATTAACTGGCTCCTTAATTCAAAAGGAGCTACAAGGAAGTTTTATTTCCAATTTCTAACTGAGACAAACCTTACAGAGCAATTTATAAAATTAGCCTGCTAACCTTAAGTGTTGATTTGAGAATATCACACAATAAGACACTGACAGTAAATACAAAGTTTATGGTATCTTTCCAAAGTCAAGAGTAGACATACCCCTTTGAAAAATTATTCTGTGCTTAAGAAAATTATATGTATTTAAAACTTAAGGTGTGTATGACATAGTACAGAATACAAGTTGTACCTAGAGAAGTTTTAAAAAGGAAGGACAGGATTAAAAACTAACCCAGGGAGAAGGTTGGGGCATAAGACAATGTTTTTTTTTTAGAGATGGAACTCTGAGCTCTGATGCAACTGCCTGCAATTATGAATGCCTTTGCACAGCTCAGTCTGAGTGCAGATTTATATTCCTACTACTTAGCACGCAGAAAATAAAGAGCCTCCCAATGTTCCTCCATCTGCAAAAAAAAAAAAAAAAAATGTTTTAAGGGAACATGGAAAGCTGAATAATTTGAGTTATTTTGTTCATTTACACAAAATTTTACAAAATTCCTGTGACTTTGTAACTCTAACACATACCACTAGCTTAAGACACAGATCTTAAAAGGGGCTGAAATTACTAGGCCTCTCTAGTATCTCCCAGAAGAACTCACTTAATGGGTCGGCAGCAGTCAATTATACTAACGTGTAAAAAGAAGCAATGTGCTTAATATAGCATCATAAAATGTTAGAATCAGAAGAGACTGTAGCAATCTAGTTCAACTCTCTCATTTTACCAACAAGAAAACTGATTCTAAAAAGTGAAATCACTTGTCAAGGTCATACTTACTTAACAGTCTAGGACTAAAACCCCAATCTCCAGGCTCCTGACCCTAATGTAAACTGATGAATAAATGTTTCTAAATTATTATATACAGCAGTGAGATCAAAGAGTCAATCTCAAGGCAAGTTAAAACTGACCTCCCCAGCCAAGGTGGTTCACACCTGCAATCTCAGCACTTTGGGAGGCTGAGGCAGGAAGATCACTTGAGCCCAGGAGTTCAAAACCAGCCTGGGCAACACGGCAAAACTCCATCTCTACAAAAAATTAGCCAGGTATGGTGTCGCGTGCCTGCAGTCCAGGCTATCTGGGAGGCTGAAGGAGGATCACCTGAGCCCATGAGATTGAAGCTGCAGTGAGCTGTGATTGTGCCACTGCACTCCAGCCTGGATGAGTTTTTTTTTTTTTCTTGAGACAGAGTGAGAACACGTGCTACAAGGAGGGTTTTTGGTGAGACCCTGTCTCAAAAAAAAAAAAAAAAAAAAAAAAAAAGAATTGATTTCCCTTTCCATTCTTCACAAAGGAAAAAAGCTGGCATATTGTTGCCTGCCCCTTAAACAGTCAGACATGGCCCACACTAAAAGCAAAAGGATACCAAAACTGCTCTGAACAAGAAAAGGGTACAAAGACAACTCCTAGAAGAATCAAGGTCTTTCATATTGGATTGGGTTTTTTTCTTTTCATAAAAGCTTTCTTGCCTGTAATGCCAACACTTTGGGAGGCCGAGGCAAATCACCTGAGGTCAGGAGTTCAAGACCAGCCTGACTAACATGGCGAAACCCCATCTCTACTAAAAATACAAAAATTAGCCGGGCATGGTGGCGGGCACCTGTAATCCCAGCTACTCAGGAGGCTGAGGCAGGACAATCACTTGAACCCGGGAGACGGAGGTTACAGAGCTCACACCATTGCACTCTGGCCTAGACGACAAGAATGATACTCCGTCTCAAAAAAAAAAAAAAAAAAAAAGGTTCTTGTTTTTATTTTGCAAATGAGCAAGTTTAATAGTTGCTATAGGTCTTGAGAGACAATGGACAAATAACCACATTTTTTTGAGACATTTCTTTATTTTTTATTATATATTTTTTTGAGATGGAGTCTCACTCTGTCGCCCAGGCTGGAGTGCAGTGGTGCAATCTCGGCTCACTGCAACCTCTACCTCCCAAGTTCACGCCATTCTTCTGCCTCAGCCTCCCGAGTAGCTGGGACTACAGGCGCCTGCCACCACACCAGGCTAATTTTTTGTATTTTTAGTGGAGACAGGGTTTCACCGTGTTAGCCAGGATGGTCTCGATCTCCTGACCTTGTGATCCGCCCGCCTCAGCCTCCCAAAGTGCTGGGATTACAGGCGTGAGCTACCGCGCCCAGCCTATTCTGTTTTTAAGAGACTATGTTGCCCAGGCTGGTCTTGAACTCCTGGGCTCAAGAGATCCTCCTGCCTCAGCCTCCCAAAGTGTTGGAATTAAAGGCATGAGCCACTGTGCCCGGCCTATAACCACGTTTCTATTTTCACAATACTACAGGGCACCTTGCTATTTTTTTTATTGTTTATTATTTTTTTGAGATGGAGTCTCCACTCTGTCACCCAGGGTGGCACGATCTTGGCTCACTGCAACCTCCGCCTCCCAGGCTCAAGTGATTCTCCTGCGTCAGCCTCCCAAGTAGCTGGGATTACAGGTCTGCACAACCATGCCCAGCTAATCTTTATATTTTAGTAGAGACAGGGTTTCACCATGTTGGCCAGGCTGGTCTCAAACTCCTGGCCTCAGGTGATCCGCCCGCCTTGGCCTCCCAGCGTGCTGGGATTACAGGCATGAGTTACCACGCCCAGCCTATAATATTTTTCTTTTCTTTTTCTTTTTTTTTTTGAGATGGAGTCTTGCTCTGTTGCCCAGGCTGGAATACAGTGGCATGATCTCAGTTCACTGCAACCACTGCCACCCAGGTTCAAGCGATTCTTCTGCCTCAGCCTCTCAAGTAGCTGGGATTACAGGCATGCGCAACCACGCCCAGCTAATTTTTATATTTTTAGTAGAGACAGGGTTTCACCATGTTGGCTAGGCTGGTCTCAAACTCCTGGCCTCAAGTGATCTGCCCACCTTGGCCTCCCAAAGTGCTGGGATTACAGGCATGAGCCACCACACCCAGCCTATATTTCAAGAGAAGCAGTCTACTAAATTTACTCACAAATCCATAAGATAGTTTCTGTACAACCACCTTAGATGCTGTAAGTGGAAACTAGGAATTGGTTTCATTTGGATTTTAATTTTTTTCAAGACAGAGTCTCACTCTGTTGCCCAGGTTGGAGTGCAGTGGCTCAATCTCAGCTCACTGCAACCTCTGCCTCCCAGGTTCAAGCGATTCTCCTGCATCAGCCTCCCGAGTAGCTGGGATTACAGGCCCCTGCCACCACCCCCAGCTAGTTTTTGTATTTTTAGTAGAGACAGGCTTTCGCCATGTTGGCCAGGCTGGTCTCGAACTCCTGACTTCAGGTGATCTACCCACCTCGGCCTCCCAAAGTGCTAAGATGACAGGCGTGGGCCACCGCGCCCAGCCTCATTTGGATTTTAAAATCTAACTTCAGTGTTTGTTATTTTTCTTTTTTTTTTTTTTGAGACTGAGTCTTGCTCTGTCACCCAGGCTGGAGTGCACTGGTGAGATCTCGGCTCACTGAAAGCTCCGCCTCCTGGGTTCACGCCATTCTCCTGCCTCAGCCTCCCGAGTAGCTGGGACTACAGGCGCCTGTCACCATGCCTGGCTAATTTTTTGTATTTTTAGTAGAGACAGGGTTTTGCTATGTTGGCCAGGCTAGTCTTGAACTCCTGGCCTCAAGTGATCCACCCACCTCAGCCTCCCAAAGTGCTGTGATTACAGGCATGAGTCACCATGCCCAGCCTCATTTCTTGCTCTTAATCTGCAATCCATTAACAGCTACAGTTTCCTCGAGAGCAGGACACATGACTGTTTTACTCAACTTTCCCAGTGTCTGGGCTAGTACCTCCCTATAGTAGATGCTTAATAAATATCTGCTAAATATAGAAACTAAAAGATAAAGGCATTCTTTTGTATACTATTTTCATTCCAAATGGTAACATACCACTGTTCTATACTTCGCCTTTGTAAAGTTATATTTATTTTTATTTATGTATACACACACACACATATATATATACACAGACACACACACACTTTTTTTTTTTTTTTTTTTTTTGAGATGGAGTCTCGCTCTGTCACTCAGGCTGGAGTGCAGTGGCACAATCTCGGCTCACTGCAACCTCCACCTCCCGGGTTCAAGCGATTCTCCTGCCTCAGCCTCCCGAGTAGCTGGGATTACAGGCACGTGCCACCACACCCAGCTAATTTTCGTATTTTTAGTAGAGACAGGGTTTTGCCATGTTGGCCAGGCTGGTCTCGAACTCCTGACCTCAAGTGATCTGCCCACCTCAGCCTCCCAAAGTGCTGGGATTACAGGCGTGAGCCACCACATCCGGCCTTATAAGTAATATTTTGAAGGTAAAAAGAAAAAGATAACCGGTTTGTTTCTCCAAAGAAGCTATACAAACGGCCAATAAGCACATGAAAGGATGTTCAATATTACTAGCCACCAGGTAAATACAAATCAAAATCACGATGAGATACCACACTGCACACTCACTAGGATGACTATAATCAAAAAGACATAGAAGTGCTGGTGAGGATTTGGACAAGCTGAACCTCATTCATTGCTGGTGGTACAACCACTTTGGAAAACAGTATTGTACTGCCTCAAAAGGTAGAGTTCGCATATGACCCAGCAATTCTATAACATTCTTAGGTATAGGCCCAACATAAAAGCAAGCATATGTCTACACAAAAAATTATACACAAGAGCCAGGCATAGTGGCTTACGCCTGTAATCCCAGCACTTTGGGAGGCTGAGGTGGGCGGATCACCTGAGGTCAGGAGTTTTGAGACAAGCCCAGGCAACATGGCAAAACCCTGTCTCTACTAAAACTATAAAAATTAACCTGGTGTGGTGGCAGGCGCCTGTAATCCCAGCTATTGGGGAGGCTGAGGCAGGAGATTTGCTTCAACCCAGGAGGTGGAGGTTGCAATGAGCCGAGATCATGCCATTGCACTCCAGCCTGGGAGACAAGGGCGAAACTCCATCTCAAAAACAAAAACAAAAACAAAAACAAAAAATTTATACATGAATGCTCACAGCAGCAGTATTCATGAGACAAAAAGTAGAAACAATCCAAAGGTTCATCAAGTGATGAAGAGACACAATGTGGTATTGGGGTATATCTACACAACAGAATATTACTCAACCATAAAAAGGAATCAAGGGCAGATGCATGCCACAACATGGAGGAACCCTGAAAACACTATGTTAAGCGAAGGAAGCCAGTCATAATGTATGATTCCCTTTATAAGAAATGTCCAGAATAAACAAATCTGTAGAGACGAGAGTAGATTTGCCATGTTGCCCAGGCTGGCATCAAACTCCTGGCCTCCTGCCTAGGGCTGGGAAAGTTGGCAGAAAGAAGGAGTGACTGCTAATGGATACATGATTTCTTCTGGGGATGACAAAAATATATTAAAACTTACTTTTCCAACTGGGAGAAAAGGAAAAAAATGAAAATATAATAAAACTGATAATGGTGATGGGTGCATAACTGCGAATATACTAAAAAAACCACTGAATTGTATACTTTAAGTTACTAAACTGTATGGCATATGAATTATATCTCAATAAAGCTGTTTTTTTTTAAAAAAACTGGTATACTTAGCAGTTTTCCTACTTACTATCTACAACCAGTTATTTTCTTTTTTCTTTTTTTTTTTTTTTTAAGAGACAGGCTGTCACTCTGACACCCAAGCTAGAGTGCAATGGCACAATCATGGCTTACTGCAGCCTCAACCTCCTGGGCTCAAGGAATCCTCCCACCTCAGCCTCCTGAGTAGCTAAGCCCACAGGTACACAACCATCCCTGGCTAACTTTTGTTTTTGTAGAAATGGAGTTTTGCCATGTTGCCCTGAGCTCACGGGATCCACCCACTTCAGCCTCCCAAAGTGCTGGGATTACAGGGGTGAGCCACCACACCTGGCCAAAAAAATTTTTAATAAGAAGACTGAGGCCAGGCATGGTGGCTTACCCCTGTAATCCCAGCACTTTGGAAGGCTGAGGTGAGCGGATTTCATGAGGTCATCAGTTTGAGACCAGCCTGGCCAACATGGCGAAACCCCGTCTCTACTAAAAATACAAAAATTAGACGGGCAAGGTGGCACGTGTTTGTAATCTCAGCTACTCAAGAGGCTGAGGCAGGAGAATCATTTGAACTCGGGAGGCGGAGGTTGCAGTGAGTCAAGATCACGCCACTGCACTCCAGCCTGGGTGACAGAGCGAGACTCCGTCTCTAAAAAACAAAAAAAGACGAAAGTACATACTCTAAAGTATCAAAAAGATTCCTCTGGGCAGTAGCATCATGGATAATTTGTTTTTTTCTATGTTTTTGTATCTATGCAAATTTTATAATTTATACAATTAACCTACATATTTTAAGAAGAGAACATTATGTTACTAAAATGTAAAGCCCATCTTAAAACTAATATATAAAGAAAAAAATAAACCTGAGACCCTAAAAAAAACTTCACTGGAAAACATTTTCTAAAATCTAAACTTGACTAGATTCTCAAGATGACAACCTAAGCAAGCTACGTATCCCTTTCAACAGAAACTAGTCACATGGTTTCATGTAATAAAGACACTCACTTTTCAGAAACCCAGGCAATAAGTTTTCTTTCACTTAGGCTATAAAAAAATCACCCTGCTTATAAAGTTTATTTACGGTCTAGAAAGGAAAAGTCTAAATAGGTCCCTTCCTGCTTTAAGGTATTAGAACATAATGTCTCTAATAAAAAGTCATTATATGGGGTAAATCAGGAAGAGAGAGGAGGCAAGAGGTCAAAGGCCTGGATTAAAAGATTTTCAGGAAAACATCCCTACTGACTCTTATCTTTCCTGAGAAGAGGGGGAAAATATGCCAAATATTTCACTACAATACTTGAGTAAAAGAAGGGATTTTTAGAATCAGGGGGGAAAAAGACTTATTATATTGCCTTCCCTTTATACATCAAACCCAAGTTTTGGATGATTTGCACACCCTGAACATCTGGATCTTCTGGGCCTTAACTTCGGAGAAGATATTATAAATCAAGGACTCGGCAATTTTAAGTGTTAAAAAGGGGCAGAGTTAAACTGGGATCTATCCAAGTCATACTTAGACATAAGTAAGCAAAGGAGCAAACAAACACCAAACTGCTTAATTCAAGTCGGAAGTATTTTAGAGCTTACGCTTATAGAAAACATTAGGGCAGCAAAATGTCTGCCTGTAGTCTCATTAGCATTCCTGCAAAGAGGTGGATGAGAATAAACTTCCCCAGGGTAAGAGACACCAAGGAGGGTTCCCAATAGGGATTCTGTAATATGACTACTTCCTCTTTTGAGAGATTTTGAAAGCATACTTTTAAGATTTTGTTGCTGAACCACAATAAATAGACAATTAAAAAGTAGACCCACCCATTGAGTTAGTGCTAGTGGAATATGTCCTTCTGGAAGTGCCATATGGAGATTAAAAGAAAAAAAAAAAAAAAAGCTCTTTACTCATTGTGGCCAAGATTCCTTGGTACTTGGTGCCAGGGCCAGGATATTACCCCAGATGTCCTAGCCAAATTCAAGGTTGGCTAATTATACTCTGACAAACTACAAGCAACAAAAAAAGTCTCCCTCTGTTCCCTTGATTGAAACCTGAAGAGGTCACTCTTCCTTGAAATTGTTTTTATTTTTTAATTTTGATTGAATTGTACACTTTAATATGTGTACTTTGGTTTGGGGTTTTTTTTTTTTTTTTTTGAGACAGGGTCTCACTCTGTTGTCCAGCTTGGAGTGCAGTGGCATGAACACAGCTCACTGTAGCCTCCTGGGATCAGATTTCTTGGGTTTAAGAGATCCTCCTGCCTCAGCCTCCCAAGTAGGTGGGACTACAGGCATGTACCATCACATTCAGCTAATTTTTTTAAGTTTTTGTAGAGACGGAGGTCTCAATGTGTTGCCCAGGCTGATCTCAAACTCCTGGACTCAAGTGATCCTCCTGCCTTACTCTCCCAAAGTGCTGGGATTATAGACATGAGCCACTGCACCTGGCCAAACATCTGTTTTGTTTTGTTGTTTCTTTTTTGAGACGGAGTTTCTATCTTTTTGCCCAGGCTGGAGTGCAATGGCGCAATCTCAGCTCACTGCAACCTCCACCTCCCAGGTTCAAGCGATTCTCCTGCCTCAGCCTCCCAAGTAGGTGGGATTACAGGCGCCTGCCACCATGCCTGGCTAATTTTTTGTATTTTTAGAAGAGACGGGGTTTCACCATGTTGGCCAGGATGGTCTCGATCTCTTGATCTCGTGATGCACCCGCCTCGGCCTCCCAAAGTGCTGGGATTTACAGGCATGAGCCACCACGCCCAGCCCAAAATTCTTGTACAGTACCATCGGTCATTATGGTTTCCCTTAAGAGTGCATTGTAACTCAAATGCCAACTTAAAGCATACGGATTCTTTGAGTTCCGCCTATATGGGAAACACACTACGTATATTAAAAATGCTAAAAAAAAATTAGCTGGGCATGGTGGCGCATGCCTATAATCCCAGCTACTCAGGAGGCTGAGGCATGAGAGTCCTTTGAACCCAGGAGGCGGAGGCTGCAGTGAGTCAAGATCACACCAGTACACTCCAGCCTCGGCCACGGAGCGAGACTCTGTCTCAAAAAATAATAATAATTTTTTAAAAAAACATAAGACGCTGTTAATAGTTTAAAGCCTCCCTAAACAGCTATCTAAAAACTCGTATCTTGGCAAATACTGACAACTGACACTGCTTTCCAATTAAGATTGAAAAGTGGCTGGGCGCAGTGGCTCACGCCTGTAATCCCAGCACTTTGGGAGGCAGAGGCGGGCGGATCACGAGGTCAGGAGATCAAGACCATCCTGGCCAACACAGTGAAACCCCATCTCTACTAAAAATACAAAAAAATTAGCCGGGCGTGGTGGCGGGCGCCTGTAGTCCCAGCTACTCGGGAGGCTGAGGCAGGAGAATGCCGTGAACCTGGGAGGCGGAGCTTGCAGTGAGCCGAGATGGCGCCACTGCACTCCAGCCTGGGCGACAGAGCGAGACTCCGTCTCAAAAAAAAAAAAAAAAAAGTGTTATCTAAAGTTTTCTATTAAACATAGATTTTGGCTAGGCACGGTGGCTCACGCCTGTAATCCCACCACTTTGGGAGGCCAAGGCGGGTGGATCACCTGAGGTCAGGAGTTTGAGACCAGCCTGGCCAAAATGGTGAAACCCTGTTTCTACTAAAAATACAAAAATCAGTCACGCATGGTGGAGCGTGCCTGTAATCCCAGCTACTCAGGAGGCTGAGGCAGGAGAATTGCTTGAACCCAGGAGGCAGAGGTTGCAGTGAGGTAAGATCGTGCCACTGCACTCCAGCTTGAGTGACAGAGGGAGACTCCATCTCAAAAAAAAAACCCATAGATTTTGAACTATAAAACTTTAAGACTAAAAAGGACAGCTTTGTTACAAGGTGCGCAATTCCAGGAAAAATCTATATACGCCAATATCAAGTTATCAGGCCTCCCAAAGTTAAGCAAAGATCCTGGGCCTGGCGCGGTGGCTCATGCCTGTAATCCCAGCACTGTGGGAGGCTGAGGCGGGTGCATCATGAGGTCAGGAGTTCAAGACCAGCCTGGCCAAGATGGTGAAACCCTGTCTCTACTGAAAATACAAAAACTATCTGGGCGTGGTGGCAGGCGCCTGTAATCCCAGCTACTCAGGAGGCTGAGGCAGAGAATCGCTTGAACCCGGGAGGCAGAGGTTGCAGTGAGCCAAGATAGCGCCACTGCTCTCCAGCCTGGGTGATAGAGCGAGACTCCGTCTCAAAAAGAAAAAAAAAGTCCTGAACAGTCCTGAACAGATGGATAGAAATAGGAAAGTATACACTCAATAGCACATCTGAACATCAAGTACTGGGCTGGCCTTTGTGCCATTGCCAAGGTATTCTGTACATTACTTAAAATAACCTAAACTGGGCTCAATTTCTATTCACTAGCTGTGTGGACTTTTAGGCAAATTAGGGAAATTCTTTGAGCCTCATTTTCCCCCGTATCTTTATCTTCATCAAAATCATTAATAACATGACATAGTCAGCACAGTAGTACAAGCCTACAGTCCCAGCTACTGGGGAGGTTGAGATGAGAGGATCACTTAAGCTCAGGAATTTGAGTCTAGCTTGGGCGATATAATAAGACCCCTTCTCAAAAAATTAATTAAAAATAACATGGTGGCCGGGAGCAGTGGCTCACACCTGTAATCCCAGCACTTTGGGAAGCTGCAGTGGGTAGATCACCTGAGGTCAGGAGTTCAAGAGCAGCCTGACAAACGCAGTGAAACGCCATCTCTACTAAAAATATAAAACTAGCCGGGTGTGGTGGTGTATGCCTGTAATCCCAGCTACTTGGGAGGCTGAGGCAGAAGAATTGCTTGAACCCAGGAGGCAGAGGTTGCAGTAAGCAGAGATCACGCCATTGCACTCCAGCCTGGGCAACAAGAGCGACACTCCATCTCAAAAAATAATTATAACAATAACATGGTGCCCAGGTGTGGTGGATCACACCAGTAATCCCAACAGTCTGGGTGGGAGGATCTCTTGAGGCCAAGAGTTCCAAAAAAAAATTTGCTGGGCCAGGCGCAGTGGCTCATGCCTGTAATCCCAGCACTCTGGAAGGCTGAGGCAGGCAGATCACCTGAGGGTCAGGAGTTAGATCAGCCTGGCCAACATGGTGAAACCCCGTCTCTACTAAAAATACAAAAATTAGCCAGGTGTGGTGGCACGTGCCTGTAATCCCAGCTACTTGGAGGCTGAGGCAGGAGAATCGCTTGAACCCAGGAGGCAGAGGTTGCAGTGAGCTGGGATTGCTCCATTGCACTCCAGCCTGGGGGACAAAAACAAGATTTTGTCTTAAAAACAAAACAAAACAAAACAAAACTTACTGTGTGTGGTGGTACACACCTCCTAGCTACTTGGGAGGCTGAGGCAGGAGGACGGCTTGAGTCCAGGAGTCCAAGGCTATAGTGAGTTATAATTGTGCCACTGCACTCCAGCCTGGTGACCGAGTGAGACTCTGTCTCTAAAAAACAAAAGCAATTTTTTAAAAAGGCATAAAATTATTCTGCCTTTTTTTTTTTTTTTGAAACGGAGTCTTGCTCTGTTGCCCAGGCTGGAGTGCAGTGGCGAGATCTCCGCTCACTGCAAGCTCCGCCTCCTGGGTTCACGCCATTCTCCTGCCTCAGCCTCCTGAGTAGCTGGGACTACAGGCACCCGCCACCAAGCCTGGCTAATTTTTTGTATTTTTAGTAGAGACGGGGTTTCACTGCGTTAGCCAGGATGGTCTCAATCTCCTGACCTCGTGATCCACTCACCTCGGCCTCCCAAGGTGCTGGGATTACAGGTGTGAGCTACCGCGCCCGGCCAAATTATTCTGTATTTTTAAATATTTCAACAAATACATATTTTAAGGACTACAGCCTAGAAAGTCTTCAATGTCCTGCCTCCTCCTTCCTTCTCCCTAGGATGTTTTTCTCTCTGGGCTCTACATTCCTTCACTTCCTTTCTGTCTCTACTCGAAAGTCACATTCCCAGCTAGGTCTCCTCTTGCTGCCCTATGTAAAATTTCCATTCTTCTAACTCTTACCCCTAGTACTTTATACTTTCCCTTCTCTGATTGTTTTTTCTTTGCCATGTGTCACCTAACATACAATAAATTTACTTTTTGTTTATTGTCTGCCTTCTCTACTTGAAGGGAAGTTCCAAGAGAATAACAGGGATTTCTGTCTTTTATTCACTGTTGTATCACCATCATCTAGAACAGCACCTGGCACACGGTACATGCTCAATAAATATTTGTTGCCTGAATACCAAATGAGATCTAATTACAGCCCACAGATAGGTATATCATAGCCCATCAAGCTGCCTTTAGGGATGCTGTCACAGTTCAAAAATACTGCAAAAGAGAACTATAGATTTGCCATAATAAACAACACTGTCTACTCTTCATATCAAAGAAAAACACACTTGACCTTCCATCTCATTTCTACAAGAAGAGGAAAGAAGTTGATTATTTGGATAGTGGGGCTGGGCATGGTGGCTCATGCCTGTAATCCCAGCACTTTGGGAGGCCAAGTTAGGAGGATTGTTTGAGCCTAAGAGTTCAAGACCAGCTTGGGAAACATAGCAAGACCTCATCTCTACAGGAAAAAAAAATTTTTTTAATTAGCCAGGCACGATAGCATGCACCTGTAGTCCTAGCTACTCAGGAGGCTGAAGTGGGAGGACTGCTTGAGCCCAGGAGGGAGTTCAAGGCTGTAGTGAACTATGATTGTGCCACTGCACTCCAGCCTGCGTGACAGAGCGAGACCCTGTGTCTAAAAAAAAAAAAAAAAAAAAAAAAAAAATACTGCAAAGGAGAACTACAGGCTTGCTATGACTAATAAACATTGTCTACTCTTCATATCAGAGAAAAACACATTTGACCTCTCACTCAGAGAAGAAGCTGATTATTTGGATAGTGAAAAGTCATACAAAGTGAAAGTCTCGATTTAGTTAACAATATATAGACAAAATTCTCTTGTAATGTTAACAAATATTAAACCCTCTCCCTGTGACTTTACTATACTACCTCCTGTTTTTTCCTTTGGTTTGACTTCTATAAAATCAATCTGACATTTATGAACCTTATATTTTCAATTAACCAAGAAATAGATGGGCACGGTGGCTCACACCTGTAATCCCAACACTTTGGGAGGCCAAAGCAGGTGGATCATTTGAATTCAAGAGTTGGAGACCAGCCTGGCCAACATGGTGAAACCCCAGCTCTAGTAAAAATACAAACATTAGGCAGGCATGTGGCAGATTCCTGTTGTCCCAGCTACTTGGGAGGCTGAGGTGGGAGAATCACTTGAACCCAGGAGGCAAAGGTTGCAGTGAACCAAAATTGCACCACTACACTCTAGCCTGGGCAACAGAGTGAGACTCTGTCTCAAAAAAAAAAAAAAAATTTAATTAAAAAAAAAAAAAAAAACGTTTACTGAGTACATGGAACTCCACAGAATTCTGCAAGGGTCCCGAAACGTGAAGACCCTGGCCTTGATATATCTATTCAAGGAAGACCAGAAATCTACCTGTAAGTAATAACGAAGAACACCAGGTGCCCAGTATGTGACAGGTTCAAAGGTGCCTACCTTTGTATGGGCCATAAGAGAATCAACTCATCTCTTACACACCATCCACTGGCTTTCGAATCCCAGCAGACAGCACTTAAAAAGCAAGAATCGGCCGGGCACAGTGGCTCATGCCTGTAATCCCAGCACTTTGGGAGGCCGAGGTGAGAGGATCACTTGAGGTCAGGAGTTCGAGACCAGCCTGGCCAACATCGTGAAACCCTGTCTCTACTAAAAATACAAAAACTAGCCCGGTGCCGTGGTGTGTGCCTGTCATCTCAGCTACTCGGGAGGCTGAGGCAGGAGAATTGCTTGAGCCTGGGAAGCGGAGGTTGCACCACTGCACTCCAGCCTGGGCAACAGAGCGAGATGCGAGACTCTGTCTCAAAAAAAAAAAAAGCAAGAATCAAACATGACTGAGTTAGTTCATGTCCCTTATGAGTCACATGGGATGTGACAGAGTGAATTTTAGCCACTAGGTAAAAAAATTTTTTTTTAAGATAAGGACATCAGGCCAGGCGTGGTGGCTCACACCTATAATCCCAGCACTTTGGGAGGCTGAGGCAGGCAGATCACCTGAGGTCAGGTGTGATCAGCCTGGCTGGCCAACGTGGTGAAACTCCATCTCTACTACAAAAATACAAAAAATTAGCCAGGCATGGTGGCAGGCACCTAAAATCCCAGCTACTCGGGAAGCTGAGGCAGGAGAATCGCTTGAACCCAGTAGGCAGAGGTTGCAGTGAGCCGAGATCACGCCATTGCACTCCAGCCTAGGCAACAAGAGTGAAATTCCATGTCAAAAAAAAAAAAAAAAGAGATAAGGATATCAGATTCTAAACTCCTCAATAGGACAGAAACCAGATTAGCTTATGTCATGCTGAAGTGCAAGCTGGAGCTGAAGCAATGATTGAAAAAATAGGGAAGGGCAAAATCTTGATCTTCAGGCAAAATACCTACCCAGGGTCCCACCCGGTTTCAGTTTTCCCCTTTGAACTAGGTCTAGTGGGAAGATGTACTTAACTGCTTTCTCTGAACCTTAAAAATCGGGCACAAGCCTTTGGCCAAGCAATTACCCACTTCAACTTTGCTTTAATGTAGACCAGCCTTGGGGCCAGGTGCGGTAGTTCACACCTGTAATCCCAGCACTTTGGGAGCCCAAAGCAGGTGGATGACTTGAGCCCAGGAGTTCGAGATCAGCCTGGGCAACGTGGTGAAACCCCATCTCTACCACAGATACAAAAATTAGCCGGGCGTGGTGGCGGGCACCTGTAATTCCAGTACTCAGGAGGCTGAGGCATGAGAATCGCTTAAACCTGGGAGGCCGAGATTGCAGTGAGCTGAGATCACGCCACTGCACTCCGGCCGGGGGGACAGATTGAGGCTCCCTCTCATTGATTGATTGATTGATGGATGGATAGACAGACAGACAGACTAGCCTTGCTTTTTGCCACAGATTCCCTATACTAATCGAATAACTAAGCACCTGAAGTCAGAATACCTGAGTTCACATGCTGGTAAAAGGTATTCTGACTTCAGGTGCTTAGCTGTATAACCCTGGTCAAGTTACTTGACCTTTCTATGACCCTCCTGCCGAATGCACATGACGACAGCACGCTCACTGGGTTAGGGTTGATTAAATGAAATAAAACACATAAAAGGCTAGCCCAGAGCCTGGCCACAAGATGCCTTCAATAAATGTTCATTGTTATAATTTACAGAGAAAAAAAGGCCCCAAGTCTGAGAAGCGACATGCCTGGGGATTCTTGCTAAAGGTTATCATTAAATCTAAAAGTCAAACAAACACATTCCTGACTCTGGGATACTCTCCTGATTCGTGGATACCATCGCTAACAGTAGTGACACAAATCAAATAATAAGAACAGCCAGAATCATAACCCTAATGACAGCAGTGGCCACAGCACTTAATACTTATAGAGCTGCTAGGGGCCACTGTCCTAAAAGAGGAAGAAGGCCAGGCTGCTGAATCACACACACACAATTACAGAATCTTCTCCACCCTTTGTTTTAAAAAACAGTTCACTGGCGCCCAAGTTTTGCTAAAAACAGGTATCTAAACCGATGACGGACAACGTGTAATTTCTTCATACCAAAGAGGTGGGGCTGTGCAGGGAGGAGGGGGTGGCGCTCGGCTCCTGCCAGATGGAAAAGCCACATGAAGTGGATAAACAGCCGGATTCAGGATTCACCCCCGAATCGAAACCCGATTTTTGAAAGGCAGGACCTTCCAATTCGGGCAATCGCTAGGTTCTGCTTGTAAAATAACCTCTGAACAAGTGTCATCTGCCTTCCGCGCCAATCCCCTGCCGCGGTAGAAGGTTCGGATTACCGGGCAGCGGTGTGATTTCGGAAACCCGAGAGCGATCTGGCCACCTCCAGCCTTCCCCGGTCTCCGAGAATCACAGCCCCACTTGGGAGGAAAACAAAAGCCGGGGCAGCGGGGGAGTCCGGGCCAGGGTGCCCTCCATGCCGGATCGCGGGCGCCGGGCACCCGGGGCCTGAGGAATGCTCAGGTGACAGGCGCGGCGCCCGGGGCAACAGGTCCCGCCCGGCTTCGGCCTCCCGGGGTCCGGCCGATCCCACATCCGCCCCGGGGCCCAGGGGAGGGAGCGGGGCGCCAGGGAGAGAGCGGCGCCTGGGGCGGCGCAGGGGCAAGGAGTCCAAGCTCCATCTTGAGGCGGGCGGAGGAAGCGAAGGCCCGGCTCGGCGCTGACAGGGCCGCCACTTTTCCACCTCCGGAGGAGCCCCCCAGGGACCCCCGGCCTCCGGCGCCGGCCACCCGAGACTCCCGCGGTCCCCTCCCGGACGGCTCCGGCGCGCGAGGCTCGGCCCCGCTCCCGGACGCCGGGCTTCGACCCCCGACCCGACCCTGGGCGGGCCCCGCAGGCCGGGAAGCGGGCAGGGGAGCAGGGGGTGCCGGGAAAGGGAGAGGGCCCGCGCCGCCCCCTGCTCACCTCCTCGGACGCCGCCGGTCGCCGCCACCTGTCCCACTGCAGCAGCAGCAGCCGCCGCGGCCGCCGCCTCCCGCCTCCCGGCTCGTCGGCTCGGGGCGGGGGAGAGCGTGACGCGCCGCCGCCGCCGCGGGGCCGGGCGGGCGCGCGCTGCCAGGAGAAGACGCCGCGCGGCTCCTCCCAGCGCTCCGCCGCCGCGCCCGCCCGGCCGGCCCGGCCCCTCGAGTCCGCACCGGCCCCGCGGCCCGCGCCCGGCCCCGCGCCGCCCCGCCGCCTCTTTGTCTGCGCCCACCGCGGCCCCGGGAGGATCCTGGCCCCGGCGCGCCCGCCGCTCCGCCCTCGAACCCTCCCGAGCCCCGGCTTGGGGAGCAAGGTGCGAGGGAAAACCCACAGGCCTGCTCCGAGGGGCTTCTCGTCATTTCTGCAAAGTGTTCCCAGAATTTGCAAGTCACACCCAAGAGCCCCATTCAGCCTCGACCTCAGCCCGCTCTTTGGGGCTGATTCATTTGTTTGCCCTCCCCTTCCCGCCAGACAAGGGTGAGAAATCCTTTGAAACAGGCTGCAAGGCGCTTCCGAAGCAGGTTAAGTTGGGGATTGGGAAGGATCATCTCTGCCCTCGCCTCCCTCCAGGGAAAGACCCTGGATGAGGCGTCCCTGGAGAAAATGCTGAAAGGAGCTGTAGAGCAAGTTAAGCTTGGGAAGAACTGTATCTGCTCCCCACTTCCCTCCGGGAACGACCGCGGGTTAAAAATCCTTTGAAACGATCCCAGGGTTTGCTCCGTTCGTTTGAGAAAAGCCCCTTTTATTCGCCCTGGCTGCTTGGACGGAAGCCCTGGTTAGTGTCCCATCCTCCTTCCCCCCTGGGATTTCCTTTAAAAGCTTTTGAAAGGGATAGGAGGGAAGAAGGCTGCAACAGCCTGCTCGGGGCTGGGGTAGCAGAGGGTGGCCAGCATTTCACTCCCATGGACCATGGCAACCCCAGAAGCCTTACATCTCCAGGGAGGAATTTGCAGCTGTCGGGGAAGCCCTGGATTTTGTGGTGGATAAGGGGGCAGGGGCTTCCTCCTCCTTGCCAGTAGAAGAGAATAATCGGCGGGTGACCCCTCTAGCTGACCTTTATTCAAAGCACCGTGCTGCCTGGACGAGCAGGAAGAGGGAACTGCTCTGGTAATGCACGAAGTTCTGAACTATGTAAATTTGTCTCCTGGCCCCTCCTCTCCATTCACGTCTGAAATCCCTCGAAATGCTGTTACCTAATTCAACATCGCCCTAATTTACAGGCTGCAAGGTCAGGTGGTGGTGGTACTCCTGAAATCCCATATCCATATTCCTAATCTGAAAGGCGCGCCTCACCCCCTAATCTAAACAGTCTTCAGCTGTAATCAGCAAGCTGTGGAATCATAGGTGTCATAGGATGAGACCACTTCTAATGGGGGAGTTCAGCTAGGAACACTTATGGGCTTGTCTTTTCTTCTCTACTCAGTAGGCTGAGCCTGTCTTTATTAAAAATATTGTTTTGGGGCCGGGTGTGGTGGCTCACGCCTGTAATCCTAGCACTTTGAGAGGCCCAGGTGGGTGGATCACCTGCAGTCAGGAGTTCAAGACCAGCCTGGCCAACATGGTGAAACCCCGTCTCTAACAAAAAATACAAAAATTAACTGGACATGGTGGTGCACGCCTGTAGTCCCAGCTACTCGGGAGGCTGAGACACGAGAATTGTTTGAACCCGGGAGGCGGAGGTTGCTGTGACCAGAGTTCAAGCCACTACACTCCAGCCTGGGCGCCGGAGGGAGACTCTGTCTCAAAAAACAAACAAACAAAAAATATATATATATATATGTATATATATATGTGTGTGTGTGTATTTGCTTGTTCTCATGGATTATTCTATGTCATTGTCATGTTCATCATTTGCTTATTTATATGTATATCATTTTGTTCATCATGGAGTCTTGGCGTTAATTTTTTTTTTTTTTGAGATGGAGTCTCACTCTGTCGCCCAGGCTGGAGTGCAGTGGTGCAATCTCGGCTCACCGCAAGCTCTGCCTCCCGGGTTCACGCCATTCTCCTGCCTCAGCCTCCCAAGTAGCTGGGACTACAGGTGCCCACCACCATGCCCGGCTAATTTTTTGTATTTTTTTAGTACAGATAGGGTTTCACCATGTTAGCCAGGATGGTCTCGATCTCCTGACCTCGTGATCCGCCTGCTTTGGCCTCCCAAAGTGCTGGGATTACAAGCGTGAGCCACCGTGCCAGGCCATTAATTTTTATTTTTTAAAAAATATATCAGCCGGGCACAGCGGGCGGATCACGAGGTCAGGAGCTTGAGACCAGCCTGGCCAATATAGTGAAACCCCGTCTCTACTAAAAATACAAAAATTAGCCGGGCATGGTGGCGCATGCCTGTAATCCCAGCTACTAGAGAGGCCGAGGCAGAAGAATTGCTTGAACCCAGGAGGCGGAGGTTGCAATGAGCCAAGATAGCACCACCGCACTGCAGCCTGGGTGACAGAGGGAGACTCTATCTCAAAAAAAAAAAAAAAAAATTAGCATATCGCAATATTGTTTACCGTCACTGCCTCCTTCAATTGTGTGAGCAAGGCCTGGTCTCAGCCCTACTACCAGGGCATTGACAGGGCTCAGACCCCAGGTGGCCGCTGTTAGGACTCAAAGGTCCTCCTTCAATATTTACATTCTGTTTTTAGATCTAGCCACTGTGCTTTTTTTGTTGTTGTTGTTAAGACTGAGTCTCGCTCTGTCGCCCAGCGGCACCATCTCGGCTCACTTCAACCTCCGCCTTGCAGGGCCAAGCTATTCTCCTGCCTCAGCCTTCCAAGTAGCTGGGACTACAGGCACGTACCACCATACCCAGCTAATTTTTTGTATTTTGAGTAGAGAGGGGGGTTTCTCTGTGTTATCCAGGATGGTCTCGATCTCCTGACCTCGTGATCCGCCCGCCTCGGCCTCCCAAAGTGCTAGGATTACAGGCATGAGCCACCGTGCCCGACTGCCACAGTGCTTTCTTAAATGCATGTCTTCTGTAAATATGAGAACAGCTCAATTGACGAGACATTGGGAGGTGGAAGGGATGTTGCAGAAGTAGAATGCAAAATAAGAGCTCTCAAGTCTTCATTTTACAAAGCGGGGAGGTAGGTAAATACCTAGGGTTTTGTTTTCTGTTTTTTTTTCCCCAAAAAATTAAGGTTTAATGATATCATTAACGTAACCAATAGGGATAATTAAAAATAGTGGCAGGATTGTGTGGAGAGGAGAGGTAGTCGTGCCTTAGTCATAACAGAAAGTCAATAGATAACGCCTACAGTTGATAAATAACACAAGTATATTTTTATGTATTTTTGTTTTTGTTTTCTTGAGATGAGGTCTCATTCCTGTCACCCAGGCTGGAGCGCAGTGCTGCAATCATGACTCCCTGCAGCCTCTACTTCCCGGGATCAGGTGATCCTCCCAACTCAGCCTCCTAAGTAGCTGGGACTACAGGCATGCACAGCCATGCCCAGCTAATTGTTTGTATTTTTAGTAGAGATGGAGTTTTGCCATGTTGCCCAGGCTGGTCTCAAACTCCTGGGCTCAGGCAACCTGTCCCCCTCAGCCTCCCAAAGTGCTGGGATTACAGGCGTGAGCCACCGTGCCTGGCCCACAACAATATTTTTAGAGAGATGGAAGTTAACACCAGAAGAACTAAAAGCAAAAAATTAATATTCTCTGGGGAACAGGGTTAAGACTAGGTAGGAGTGAGGTAGAAGAACTGAGAACTGTTGCTTTTCTTTTCTTTTGTTCTTTTGTTTTTTTGTTTTTGTTTGTTGTTGTTTTGTTTTGTTTTGTTTTGAGACAGGGTCTTGCTCTGTTGCCCAGACTAGAGTGCAGTGGTGCAATCATAGCTCACTACAACCTGGAACTCCCGGGCTCGAGTGATCCTCCTACCTCAGCCTCCAGACTGGCTCAGACTACAGGCACGTGCCACCATGCCCAGCTAATTTTTTTTAATTTTTAGCAGAGCCAGAGTCTGTCTATGTTGCCCAGGTCTCAAAATCCTGGGCTCAAGCAATCCTCCCATCTTGGCCTCCCAAAGTGCTGGGATTACTGGCATGAGCCACCATGCCCAGACTGCTTTTAATTATAAACCTGAATGTATTTTATTTTTTAAAACCATGTGCAAGGCCAGGAGCAGTGGCTCACACCTATAATCCCAGCAATTTGGGAGGCCAAGGCGGGAGGACTGCTTGAGCTGAGGAGTTGGAGACCCACCTGGGCAACATAGCAAGGCCCCATCTCTACCAAAAAAAATATATAAAAAATTGGCCGGGCACAGTGACTCACACCTATAATCCCAGCACCTTGGGAGGCCGAGGCAGATGGATTGCCTGAGCTCAGGAGTTTGAGACCAGCCTGGCCAACATGGCGAAACCCAGTCTCTACTAAAAATACAAAAATTAGCCGGCTATGGTGGCATGCACCTGTGGTCCCAGCTACTCAGGAGGCTGAGGGAGGAGAATCAGTTGAACCTAGAAGGCGGAGGTTGCATTGGGCTTGCGCCACTGCACTCCAGCCTGGGCAATAGAGCGAGACTCCATCTCAATAAATAAATAAATAAATAAGCTGGGTGTGGTGGTGTGCACCTGTAGTCCTAGCTACTCAGGAGGTAGAGGTGGGAGGATGGCTTGAGCCCAAGAAGTTGAGGCTGCAGTGAGCCGTGATCCAGCCACTGCACTCCATCCAGGCTAGGTGACAGAGCAAAGCCCCATCTCGAACAAACAAAAAAACATTACTTTCATTTATTTGTTGTTGTTGTTGTTGTTTTTAAACATGGAGATGAGGTCTCACTATGTTGCCAAGACTGATCTCTCCTTGGCTCAAAGGATCCTTTCGCCTTGGCCTCCCAAAATGTTGGGATCCCGGGTGTGAGCCACCACACCCAGCTCATTTTTTTTTTTTTTTTTTTTTGAGACGGAGTCGCTCTGTCACCAGGCTGGAGTGCAATGGCGCAATTTCAGCTCACTGCAACCTGCGGCTCCCAGGTTCAAGTGATTCTCCTGCCTCAGCCTCCTGAGTAGCTGGGACTACAGTCACGCGCCACCACGCCCAGCTAATTTTTGTATTTTCAGTAGAGATACTGTCTCTGTTTTCAATAGAGACAATGTTTTGCCATGTTGGCCAGGCTGATCTCCTGACCTCAAGTGATCCATCCACCTTGGCCTCCCAAAGTGCTGGGATTACAGGTGTCAGCCACTGCACCCAGCCCCAATTTCTTTAAAAAAAAGAACAAAAGAAGAAGAAGAAGGAATTAAGATCCTCAACCAAAATGAGTAGAGATTATTCTCCGTAAAATCATGGGTGTTGGTGGTTTTTTTCTCCACAGCTCTTTAGCATTGATTCTGTGACAGGTTTCGGCAGTACAACAGGTTTGTTTTGTTTTATTATCTGTCTCCTTCCATCCCTACAGGAACGTGAATTTCGAGAGAGCAGGGAATTTTTTTTTTTTTTTTTTGAGAAGGAGTCTCACTCTGTCGCCCAGGCTGGAGTGCAGTGGTGCAATCTTGGCTCACTGCAACCTCCGCCTCCTGGATTCAAGTGATTCTCCTGCCTCAGCCTCCCGAGTAGCTGGGATTACAGGCACCCACCACCATGCCCAGCTAATTTTTGTATTTTTAGTAGAGATGGGGTTTCACCATATTGGGCAGGCTGGTCTCGAACTCCTGACCTGTGATCTGCCTGTCTCGGCCTCCCAAAGTGCTGGGATTACAGGCGTGAGCCACTGGGCCCAGCGAGAGCAGGGATTGTTGACTCTTATTTCTTGCTGTGTCTGCATCCCTTGGATGCAGGGTCCACAGTAGATTAGTTTTTTGAAGGATGTGGTGTAAGACTCCTATATTCTAAATAACTAGAGACTTTTTTTCTTGTATTTTGTCTTCTTTTTTTTTTAAAGAACAATAGGTGTTCATTACATAAAATTAAGGCAAGCAAAATGAAGGCAACAAAATAGCTACAATCCCACAGATCCTGAAAAAATTACTATAAATATGTCTAAATTAATTCATTACAGTTTAGAGAGATTTTAAATCTCTCGCTAAGGGACTAATAGTTCTTATCACCATTCAAGGACAATACAGTAAAAAATAGTGGTTTGAAAATATTTCTTGTTTTGTTTTGTTTTTTTGAGACTGAGTTTCGCTCTTGTTGCCCAGGCTGGAGTGCAGTGGCATGATCTCGGCTCACTGCAACCTCCATCTCCCGAATTCAAGCGATTCTCCTGCCTCAGCCTCCCGAGTAGCTGGGATTACAGGCACGCGCCACAACGCCCGGCTAATTTTTTTTGTATTTTTAGTAGAGATAGGGTTTCACCATGTTGGTCAGGCTGGTCTCAAACTCCTGACCTCAGATGATCCGCCCACCTCGGCCTCCCAAAGTGCTGGGATCACAGGTGTGAGCCACTGCGCCCGGCCAAAAATATTTCATAAACTGCGCCTGTGATCCCAGCATTTAGGGAGGCCAAGGTGGGCGGATCACCTGAGGTCAGGTGTTCAAGACCAGCCTGGCCAACATGGTGAAACCCTATCTCTACTAAAAACACAAAAATTAGCCGGGCGTGGTGGTGGTGCATGCCTGTAATCCCAGCTACTTGGAGGCTGAGGCGAAAGGATCGCTTGAACCCAAGAGTTGGAGGTTGGAGTCAGCCAGTGCACACCAGCCTGGGCAGCAGATCAAGACCCTGTCTAAAAAAAAAAAAAAATTCATAAACTGCTATAAAGATGTAAGGATTTATAGGTTTTTACAATAGAAAATGATTTGATTTCAGGCACTAAGTGAAAAAAAATTTTTTTAAATAGAAAAATGAGACAAAAGCTGTCAAAATAAGCACACTTCTAAAATTAAAGATGTTTTGGCCAGGTGCAGTGGCTCACGCCTGTAATCCCAGCACTTTGGGAGGCAAAGATCCCTTGAGCCCAGGAGTTCAAAACCAGCCTGGGCAACCTAGTAAAACCCTGTGTCTATTACTATAAATTTTTATAAAAAAGAAAAAAATGAAAGGTGTTATTTTTCCTTTCTCTTTTTTAAAGTTCCTGAACCATAGTAGATAGGTCACAGTTAGAGATTTAACTCCTTACTATACATAATGGTGACCACAGTTAATAACATTATATACTTGAAAATTAGTAAGAGAGTAGATTTTAAGTGTGCTCACTACACACAAAAAAATTAAGGGCCGGGCACAGTGGCTCACACCTGTAATCCCAGCACTTTGGGAGGCCAAGGCGGGTGGATTATCTGAGGTCAAGAGTTCGAGACCAGCCTGACCAACATGGTGAAACCCCATCTCTACTGAAAATACAAAAATTAGCTGGGCGTGTTGGTGGGTGCCTGTAATCCCAACTACTTAGGAGGCTGAGGCAGGACAATTGCTTGAACCCGGGAGGTAGAGGTTGCAGTGAGCCGAGATTGCGCCACTGCACTCCAGCCTTGGTAACAAGAATGAAACTCCATCTCAAAAAAAAAAAAAAAAAAAGTTAAGTATTTAAGGTAATACATATAGCTTGCTTTTTTTTTTTTTTTTTTCTTTTTGAGACAGTCTCTCGCTGTGTCGCCCAGGCTGGAGTGCAGTGGCCCAGTCTTGGCTCACTGCAACCTCCACGTCCTGGGTTCAAGTGATCCTCCCACCTCAGCCTCCCCAGTAGCTGGGATTACAGGCACCCACTGGGATTACAGGCACCCACCACACCAGGCTAATTTTTCTATTTTCAGTAGAGATGGGGTTTTGCATGTCGCCCAGGCTGGTCTCTAACTCCTGACCTCAAGCAATCTGCCTGCCTTGGCCTCTCAAAGTGCTGAGATTATAGTCATGAGCCACTGTGCCTGGTTTATTTTTTAAATTACTTCTGCTTTTATTAATATTGCTTCAGAAATCAGAATCCAACTGATTAGCCCATTCAACAATCCTGCTGAGTCCCAAGCACTATTCGAGGTACTGGGGCTACAGCAGTGAAGATCAAGTCCCTGTCCTCAAACTGTTGACTATTACTGGTCACAGGTTTACTAAATCAGGGTGGAGTAATCACCGTTCCCTGATCTCCCCTGGTTTTATGTCCAAGGTGGGTATAATATGCCAGACCACAACCCTTGTCAACATTTGGAAATGCTAACATTTCCAAAACATTTCCAAAGATAGGGAGCTAGTGCTAGTTCATTTCATAAAAAAGCGACTCAGCGGCTGGGTGCGGTGGCTCACGCCTGTAATCCCAGCACTTTGGGAGGCCAAGGCGGGTGGATTGCAAGGTCAGGAGTTCGACACCAGCCTGGCCACTATGGCGAAACCCCATCTCTACTAAAAATCCAAAAAAATTAGCTGGGTGTGGTGGTGCATGCCTGTAATCCCAGCTACTCGGGAGGCTGAGGCAGGAGAATTGCTTGAACCTGGGAGGTGTATGTTGCAGTGAGCTGATATTGCGCCACTGCACTCCAGCCTGGGCGACAGAGTGAGACTCCATCTGAAAAAAAAAAAGCAAAACTGTGAAAGAATGACAAGCTACTAAATTTTATATATATATAAAAATATATTTTTGTTATAAATAATTATATATATAAGTAATATTATATATATATATATATATATATTTTTTTTTTTTTTGACACACGGTCTTGCTCTGTTGCCCAGGCTGGTGGTGCAATCATAACTCACTTCAGCCACAAACTCCCTACCTCTCAGCCTCCTAAACTGCTGAAATGACAGGCGCACCCCACACCCAGTGCCTATTAAATTTAAATTCATAAAACCACTTCTCAAAGAGAACCATCTTGTGACAACAAAGACTGCATTGTACACATCCAGTTAACAAAGAACAATATCAATAGGGCACCACACACCATGATGTAAACTGTATTTAGGGCCATCTAAATAGACTAGTACTTTGAGTGTGTGCAGTTTCACGATGAGGGGGTTGAACGAGATCTCTTTTAAACTTCCAACCACAAACATTTTTAAGATTCTGTGACTTTTATCAACTAAAGCAAAACATTTGTGAAATTTGCATTTGATGCAGCAGTTCTTATCTAATTCAACAAATATTTGTTGAGTACATGGAAAGTTGATTCTATCTTCAGCAAAAATCAAGCAGACTTGGCCAGGCACGGTGGCTCATGCCTGTAATCCCAGCACTTTTGGAGGCCAAGGCGGGTGGATCACTTGAGGTCAGGATCTTGAGAGCAGCCTGGTCAACAGGGTGAAACCCCATCTCTACTAAAAATACAAAAATTAGCTGGGCGTGTTGGCACATGCCTGTAATCCCAGCTAATGGGGAGGCTGAGGCAGGAGAATTGCTTGAACCCGGGAGGCGGAGGTTGCAGTGAGCTGAGATCACATCATTGCATTCCAGCCTGGGCAAAGAAGCAAGACTCCACCTCAAAAAAAAATAAAATAAAATAAAGACTGGGCGCAGTGGCTCATCCCTGTAATCCCAGCACTTTGGGAGGCCTAAGCGGGTAGATCACCTGAGGTCGGGAGTTCAAGACCAGCCTGGCCAGGCCAGGCACGGTGGCTCACGCTGTAATCCCAGCATTTTGCAAGGCCAAGGTGGGCAGATCACAAGGTCAGGAGTTCAACACTAGCCTGGCCAATATGGTGAAACCCTGTCTCTACTAAAAATAAAAAAAAATTAGCCAGGTGTGGTGGCACGTGTCTGTAGTCCCAGCTACTCGGGAGACTGAGGCAGGAGAATCACTTGAACCTGGGAGGCAGAGGTTGCAGTGAGCCAAGATTGCGCCATTGCACTCCAGCCTGGGCAACAGAGTGAGACTCCATCTCAAAAAAAAAAAGACCAAAGGCCGGGCGCGGTGGCTCACGCCTGTAATCCTAGCACTTTGGGAGGCCAAGTCGTGCAGATCACAAGGTTAGGAGATCGAGACCATCCTGGCTAACATGGTGAAACCCCATCTCTACTAAAAAAAAAAAAAAAAAAAAAAAAAAAAAGACCAGCTTGGCCAACATGGTGAAACCCTGCCCTACTAAAATACAAAAATTAGCAGAGCGTGATGGCGGGTGCTTGAAATCCCAGCTACTAGGGAGGCTGAGACGGGAGAATCGCTTGAACCCAGGAGACGGTGGTTGCAGTGAGCCGAGATCGCACCACTGCACTCAGCCTGGGCGGCTGAGTAAGACTGTCTCAAAAAAAAAAGAAATCAAGCAGACTCAAATATATGTACACACATGTTCACAGTAGGAAAAAGTGGAAACAACCCAAATGTCCATCGATTGATGAACGAATAAACAAATTGTGGTCTCTCCGAGCAGTGGAACATTACTCAGCTGTTAAAAAAAAAAAAAAAGAAGAGTACTGATGCATGATACATGCCAGGATGACCCTTGCAAACATTATGCTGAGTGAAAAAAGCCTGACACAACAGATCACCTACTGTATGATTCTTGGCCGGGTGCGGTGGCTCACACCTGTAATCCTAGCACTTTGGGAAGCCAAGGCAGGTGGATCACTTGAGGTCAGGAGTTCAAGACCAGCCTGGCCAAAATGGCAAAACCCCATCTCCACTAAAAAAAAAAAAAAAAAAAAATTAGCCAGGCATGGTGGCAGGCACCTGTAATCCCAGCTACTAGGGAGGCTGAGACATGCTTGAACCCAGGAAGCAGAAGTTGCGTGAGACAAGATTGCACCACTGTACTCCAGCCTGGACAACAGAGCAAGACTCTGTAACGAAAAAAAGAATCATACAATATATATATATATTTTGAGATGTAGTCTCACTCTGACTCCCAGACTGGAGTGCAATGGTGCGATCTCGGCTCACTGCAACCTCCGCCTTCCGGGTTCAAGTGATTCTTCTGTCTCAGCCTCCTGAATAGCTGGGACTACAGGCGTACACCACCATGCCCAGCTAATTTTTGTATTTTTAGTAGATACGGAGTTTCATCATGTTAGCCAGGCTGGTCTTGAAATCCTGACATCAAGTGATCCACCTGCCTTGGCCTCCCAAAGTGTTGGGATTATACACGTGAGCCACCGCGCCCAGCCACATATTGTATGATTCTTTACATGAAATGTCCAGAAGAGGTAAATCCATAGAGCTGGCGGGCTGATTAATGGTTGTCAGGGGCTGCAGGAGGGGAGAGTTAGGAGCAACTGCTTAAGAGGTACACAGTCTCCTTTTGGGGCCAGGTACTCACGCCTGTAATCCCAGCACTTTGGGAGGCCAAGGCAGGCAGATCACCTGAGGTCAGGAGTTTGAGACCAGCCTGGCCAACATGGCAAAACCCCTTCTCTACTAAAAACACAAAAATTAGTTGGGTGTGGTGGCGCATGCCTGCAATCCCAGCTACTTGGGAGGCTGAGGCGGGAGAATCACTTGAACCCAGGAGGGGGAGGTTGCAGTGAGCTGAGATCTCGCCATTGCACTCCAGCCTGGGCAACAGAACAAGACTCCATCTCAAAAACAACAACAACAAAAAATGCCAGGTGCTGTGCCTCACGCCTGTAATCCCAACACTTTGGGAGGTCAAGGTGGGCGGATCATGAGGTCAAGAGATTGAGACCATCCTGGCCAACATGGAGAAACCCCGTCTCTACTAAAAATGCAAAGATTAGCTGGGCATGGTGGCACACGCCTGTAGTCCCAGCTACTCAGGAGGCTGAGGCAGGTGAATTGCTTGAACTGGGGAGGTGGAGGTTGCAGTAAGCCGAGATCACCATTGCACTCCAGCCTGGCGACAGAGCAAGACTCTGCCTCAAAAAAAAAAGAAAAAAAGGATCTCCTTTTGGGATGATGGAAATAATTTGGAACTAGAGGAAAGGTGGTAGTCACATAACATTGTGAATGTATAAATGCCACTGAATTGTTTATTTTATTTGTTTTTGTTTTTATTTTTATTTTTGTAGAGACAGGGTCTTCCTGCAGGGCCCAGGCTGGTCTCAAACTCCTGGGCTCAAACAGTCCTCCTGCCTCAGCCTCCCAAAGTGCTGAGTTTATAGGCATGAGCCACCATGCCCAGACTAAATAATTGTGCTTTTTTTTTTTTTTCTGAGACGGTCTCACTCTGTCGCCCAGGCTGGAGTGCAGTGGCTCGATCTCAGCTCACTGCAACCTCTGCCTCCCGGGTTCAAGCAATTCTCCTGTCTCAGTCCCCCAAGTAGCTGGGACTACAGGTGCACACCACTACACCAGGCTAATTTTTGTATATTTAGTAGAGACAGGGTTTCACCATGTCAGTCAGGCTGGTCTCAAACTCCTGACCTCAGGTGATCCACCCACCTTGGCCTCCCAAAGAGCTGGGGTTACAGGCATGAGCCACGACGCCTGGCCGAATTGTTTATTTTTAAATGGTTAACTTTATGTTATGTGAATCTCATATCAATAAAAAATAAACAAATAAAAGGAATAAACTATTCAAAAAAAAAGTCAAGTAGAGAATGCATGATAACCAGGTAAACGAGAGATTTTAGAGAAGAGTTTTTTTTTTTTTTTTTTTATTGATCATTCTTGGGTGTTTCTCACAGAGGGGGATTTGGCAGGGTCATAGGACAATAGTGGAGGGAAGGTCAGCAGATAAACAAGTGAACAAAGTTCTCTGGTTTTCCTAGGCAGAGGATCCGGCGGCCTTCCGCAGTGTTTGTGTCCCTGGGTACTTGAGATTAGGGAGTGGTGATGACTCTTAACGAGCATGCTGCCTTCAAGCATCTGTTTAACAAAGCACATCTTGCACCGCCCTTAATCCATTTAACCCTGAGTGGACACAGCACATGTTTCAGAGAGCACAGGGTTGGGGGTAAGGTGATCAACAGGATCCCAAGGCAGAAGAATTTTTCTTAGTACAGAACAAAATGAAAAGTCTCCCATGTCTACCTCTTTCCACACAGACATGGCAACCATCCGATTTCTCAATCTTTTCCCCACCTTTTCCCGCTTTCTATTCCACAAAACCACCATTGTCATCGTGGCCCGTTCTCAATGAGCTGTTGGGCACACCTCCCAAGAGAGAAGAGATTTTTAAATTCGGAGGCAGTTTCAGCCAGGTGAAGTGGGTCACACTTGTAATCCCCACACTTTGGGAGGCTGAGGTAGGAGGATCACTTGAGTCCAGGAGTTTGAAACCAGCCTGGTCAACATAGCAAGACTTCATGGATACAAAAAAGCTTCTTAAAAAATTAGATGGGTGTGGCTCACACCTGTATTCCCAGCTGCTCAAGAGGGTGAGGCATGAGAATCACCTTAGCCTGAGTTCACGGCTACAGTGAGCTATGATTGTGCTACTGCAGTCTGGTCTGGGTAACAGAGCAAGACCCTGTCCCTAAAAATAAATAAATACATAAATAAATAAATAAACAGGAGTCAGTTTGAACTAAAGTTCTTCCCAACTTTAATATTTTATTATTGTACAGATTCAGCTCTTAGTGTTCAATTCTGACAACTGGATTAATCGCAGCCTTCCTACTCTATCATCTAACTGTACAAAAGAGACCAAAATTAAATTTTGGCTAGAAATCTAAAAAAAAAAAAAAAAATCATGTACAAGGAATATTCAGCCTCTGCCAGGCTATTTTATTTTATTTTATTTTATTTTATTTTATTTTATTTTATTTTATTTTGAGATAGAATCTCACTCTGTTGCCCAGGCTGGAGTACAGTGGTGCAATCTTGGCTCACTTCAGCCTCCACCTCACGGGTTCAAACAATTCTCCTGCCCCAGCCTCCCAAGTAGCTGGGATTACAGGTGAATGCCACCACACCCAGCTAATTTTTGTATTTTTTAGTAGAGATAGAGTTTCACCATGTTACCCATGCTGGTCTCGAACTCCTGACCTCAAGTGATCAACCCGCCTCAGCCGCCAAAAGTGCTGGGATTACAGGCATGAGGCACTGCGCCAGGCCCTAAATTTTTATTTGTTTATTTATTTTGAGACAGAGTCTCACTCTGTTGCCTGGGCTGGAGTGCAGCGTGCAATCACAGCTCACTGCAGCCTCGACTTCCCAGGCCTACATGATCCTCCCACCTCAGCCTCCTGAGTAGCTGGGACTACAGGTGCATGCCACCACATGGGCTAGTTTTTGTATTTTTTGTGGAGACAGGGTCTTGTTATATTGCCCAGGCTGGTCTTGAACTCCTACGCTCAAGCAATCTGCGTTCCTGGGCCTCCCAAAGTGCTGGGATTACAGGTGTGAACCATCCACCTGGATATTTTTCTTTTCTTTTCTTTCTTCAGACCAGACCTTGGTCTCAGACCGCCCAAGGGATTTGCCATGACTGGAAGGAAGGAGAGAGGGAAGGTAGGGTTGCTACCCAAGAAGAGCAAAAAAAAAAAAAAAAAAAAAAAAAGGAATTGATATTCAGGTTTTGACATTCAAATGGGATTTTAAAAACAGTTTGAGATATAACTTACATACCCTACAATTCACCCATTTAAAGTGTGTAACTCTGGCCGGATGCAGTGGTTCACGCCTGTAATCCCAGTACTTTGGGAGGCTGAGGCGGGCGGATCACCTGAGGTCAGGAGTTTGAGACCAGCCTGACCAACATGGAGAAACCCCATCTCTACTAAAAATATAAAATTAGCTGGGCATGGTGGTGCATGCCTGTAATCCCAGCTACTTGGGAGGCTGAGGCAGGAGAATCGCTTGAACCCAGGAGGCAGAGGTTGCAGTGAGCCGAGATGGCACCATTACTCTACAGTCTGGGCAACAACAGGGAAACTCTGACTCAAAAAAATAAAAAAGTATGTAACTCAATGGTTTTTAATACATTATGAATTTTTTAGATTGTGGTAAATTATATATAACGTAAACTTTTCCATTTTAATCTTTTTTTTTTTTTCCTGGGAGACGAGGGTCTTGCTTTGTTGCCCAGGCTGCTCTGGAACTCCCGCCTCAAGCGATCCTCCTCCTTTGCTCTTCCAAAGTGCTGGGATTATGGGTGTGAGCCACTGCATCTGGCCCATTTTAACCATAAGTGTACAACTCAGTGACATTAATTGCATTTACAATATTGGTGCCACCCCAAATAGGATTTTGCAGAGAAAACAAAGTGGCTTGATATCTCAGCATGGTTAAGCAACAAAGAATTTTTTTAATTCCTTTATCTTTCATTTGTCATATCAAGGACCCTGAAGGCCAGAGTTTTTGCTACAATATACAGAAGAAACTCCTCTCTGACATTAAGACTTAGCCACTCCAGCCTGGGCGATGAGCGAGACCCTGTTCTCTCACACACACACACACACACACACACACACACACACACACACACACGGACTTAGCCAGCAGGCCGAAAATGGTAAGAAGGAAGATATAACATAGAAGAAATGAAAAAGAGCAGTGTCCTTCCAGGCACAGGAGTCAGTGGGGAGAAAGGAAGAGGGACAGAGGTGAGGGAGGCAGATCTATTGACTGAGATCTGGGACAGGGAAGGGAGCCTGTGTCCCCACTCCATATTTGAGCATCTGGAAGAAAACCCTTGGGCAGGGTGGTGGCCCCATGCCAACATTTTTAAGATGCACGTGGCAAGGTCAGAAGTAAGGAAGATCCAATCTGTGCTCCGAGACTTTCCTTAGACACTCAGCAGCATGAATGCCTGGTTGAGAGCTTTGGGTGCCTACTCTGGGACCCACTCTGGCAGTATCGTGGCAGAGATTCAGAGGAGTCAGCTGTGCCAGCGATTGGAGGGGAGGTTGACTCAGCAGGGAGGAGGCACGGAGTCCTGACTGAGCCAAGAAAGAGCATATGTTAGGAGCGGACTCCAACCACTCAGACACAGAACTGGGACGCCGCGTTACAGGACCCAGCTGTGGCTAACATTGCTAATTGCCTCCCCGAGATTCACTCCCCTTATGTACCAAACAAACCTCTATTTTATGTGGCATGGCAATGTGCCCAACAATTTATGCTCACTTCCTCAGGCTTCCCCTAGGAAAGTCGGCTAGAGGTGCTTTTGGGAAAAAGTTTTTCCTCTCCTGATAAATGGGCACAGACATAGGTGTGCTGTCTGGGGCCGAAGCAGCCATGTTGTTACCCTGCGGTGATGAGGATGATGACAAAAGCCATCAGGCCAAGGTGGCAGAGCAGAAAGACTGAAAGAACAGGACTACTGTCTTGGGAAGAGCGCAATTTATCTGGAGCAAATACTTCAATAAGAACCAAATTAGGCTGGGCGCATGGCTTATGCCTGTAATCCTACCACTTTGGGAGGCCAAGGTGGCAATCCAGCTCAAAAAAAAAAAAAAAAAGAAAGAAATTAATGGCTAGCAGACTGATAAACAAAGGACTTTGTGAAGAAAATAGAAATGGCCGCTTGAAGATTTTTTTTTTTTTTAGACAGAGTCTCACTCTGTTGCCCAGGCTGGAGTGTAGTGGCGCGTTCTCAGCTCACTGCAACCTCTGCCTCCCAGGCTCAAGCTATCCTCCCACCTCAGCCTCCTGAGTAGCAGGGACTATAGGTACACACCACCACACCCAGCTAATTTTTGAATTTTTTATAAAGACAGGGTTTCACCATGTTGCCCAGGCTGGTCTTGAACTCCTAGGGATCAAGCAATGCTCCCTCCTCAGCCTCCCAAAGTGCCAGGATTACAGGCATGGTGAGCCACCATCCCCAGCCAAGGTAGTTTATCTTACCATTATTTAACTTTCCTGCATCCCTGTGTAAACCTCAGGCTGAACATTGATGTCGAATGCATGAGTAATCCAATTTTTCTCCAGCATCTATCCTCTACCCTATCTGTTTTTGTTTTTGTTTTTGTTTGGTAGAGATAGGATCTTGCTTTGTTGCCTAGGTTGGTTTCAAACTCCTGGGTTCAAGTGATCCTCCTGCCTTGGCCTTCCAAAGTGCTGGGATTACAGGCATGAGCCACTGCACCAGCCCTCTACCTTGTCTCTCTTTCTTTCTTTTTTTTTTTTTTGAGATGGAATCTCGCTCTGTTGTTTAGGCTGGAGTGCAGTGGCGCAATCTCAGCTCACTGCAACCTCCGCGGAGCTGGGATTACAAGTGCCTGCCAACATGCCTGGCTAATTTTTGTATTTTTAGTAGAGACAGGTTTTGCCATGTTGGCCAGGCTGGTCTCAAACTCCTGACCTCAAATGGTCCGCCCACCTCCGCCTCCCAAAGTGCTTGGGATTACAGGCGTGGGCCACCGCACCCAGCGTCTACCTTGTCTCTTAACTGACTCCTCATTAGCGTGTAAATATATTCAAGCTCTTCTATCTTAAAAACAAAATAAAACTAAACAAAACTGTCCCTCAATACATTTCCTAGACAAGCTTCTTGAGCTTTATGCCTGGTATCTCTGTTTCCCCTTAGCAGACTTTTGACCCCATGGCTTAGCTGAAATTGCTATAGCCAACATTATTAACAGTCATATCATTTAGTGACCTTAGTGGTATGGCTATCATTGATGACTTTGGTAGTAGTAGTTTCATCTGAGCAGTGGAGACAATAATTTGACCCACCTGAGCTCTTAATAGCATTTTTTTCACTGTTGCCTAGTCTGTCTAAGGCATATTGTAAAAAGTGAATGCAGCCGGGCGCAGTGGCTCACGCCTGTAATCCCAGCACTTTGGGAGGCCGAGGTGGACAGATTACCTGAGGTCGGAAGTTTGAGACCAGCCTGACCAACATGGAGAAAATACTAAAAATACAAAATTAGCCGGGCGTGTGGCACATGTCTGTAATCCCAGCTATTTGGGAGACTGAGGCCGGAGAATTGCTTGAACCTGGGAGGCAGAGTTTTCAGTGAGCCAATATCGTGCCATTGCACTCCAGCCTGGGCAACAAGAGCAAAACTCTGTCTCAAAACAAAAACAAAAAAACAATGAATACAATTATTCATGTCAAACTCTACAAGCAGAGCTGCCTGGATAACTGCAACTGACTGTAGATGCATCAGGGAACCCAGCTGAGACCAGAAGAACCACTCAACTAAGCACAGCCTAAATTTCCAACCCACAGAATTATGAGTGAAATAAATGGTTCCAGCTTTAAACTACTAAGTTTTGGGATAGGTTGTCACTCAGCCATAGCTAAATGATATGTCCTCTTTCCACATCCCCTTCTCAGCTATGTTTTCTGTAACACCATACTCTGCTATTTTCCTCTGTCTTCTCTGGCTGTTCCTTTTCAATCTCTTTGCAAATCTCTACCTACCCCTTAAAACTGACGTTCCTCAGGGATCTCTTCTAGTTCCTCTTCTCTTCCTACTGGGTTCAAGTAATCCTTCTGCCTTGGTCTTCCAAAGTGCTGGGATTACAGCACTTTGGATAATCTCATCAGTTTACCCTCAATTACTATCCATAATATACAGAAACAATTCCTAATTTTTTTTTTTTTTTTTTTTGAGGCAGAGTCTCGCTTTGTCACCCAGGCTGGAGTGCAGTGGTGCAATCTTGGCTCACTGCAACCTCCGCCTCCCCGGTTCAAGAGATTCTCCTGCCTCAGCCTCCCGAGTAGCTGGGATTACAGGCATGTGCCACCACGCCCAGCTAATTTTTGTATTTTTTTAGTAGAGATGGGGTTTCACAATGTCGGCCAGGATAGTCTCGATCTCCTGGCCTCATGATCCGCCCGCCTCAGCCTCCCAAAATGCTGGGATTACAGGCGTGAGCCACCGCGCCTGGCCAAGTTTTCTATGTTTAGTAGAGATGGGGTTTCACCATGTTGGCCAGGCTTGTCTTAAACTCCTGACCTCAAGTGATCCACCCACCTTGGCCTCCCAAAGTGCTGGGATTACAGGCTTGAGCTGCTGTGCTCAGCCTGCTAGATCTTTATTTATTTATTTTGAGACGGAGTCTCGCTCTGTCACCCAGGCTGGAGTGCAGTGTCTCAATCTCGGCTCACTGCAAACTCCACCTCCCGGGTTCATGCCATTCTCCTGCCTCAGCCTCCCGAGTAGCTGGGACTACAGGTGCCCGCCACTACGCCCGGCTAATTTTTTGTATTTTTAGTAGAGACGGGGTTTCACCGCGTTAGCCAGGATGGTCTCGATCTCCTGACCTCGTGATCCACCCGCCTCGGCCTCCCAAAGTGCTGGGATTACAGGCTTGAGCCACTGCGCCCGGCCCCCAGCCTGCTAAATCTTTATATCCAGTCCAGAATTCTTTTTTTTTTGTAAATTCAGATACAAAGTCTCACTCTGTTGCCCAGGCTGGAGTGCAGTGGCATGATTCCAGCTCACTGCAGCCTTGACCTCCCCAGGCTCAGATAATACTCCCACCTTAGCCTCCGAAGTAGGGACATATTTTTTTGTAGAGATGGGGTTGAGGGGGTTCTCACCATGTTGGCCAGCCTGGTCTTGAACTCCTGGCCTCAAGTGATCCTCTTGCCTCAGCCTCCTGAGTAGCTGGGACTATAGGTGTATGGTACTGCAACCAGTCAATAAATATTTTTATTTATTTATTTAAGACAGGGTCTCACTCCGTCACCCAGGCTGGAGCGCAGTGATATGATCTCTACTCGCTCACTGCAACCTCCGCCTTCTGGGTTCAAGTGATTCTCCCATCTCACCCACTCAAGTATCTGGGACTACAGGCGCACACCACCACACCCTGTTACGTTTTCATATCTTTTGTAGATTCAAGGTTTTGCCATGTTCCCCAGGCTGGTCTCGAACTCCTGGCCTCAAGTGATCCTCCTGCCTTGGCCTCCCAAAGTGCTGGAATTATGGGTGTGAGCCACCATGACTAGCCCAAAAAATATTTATTGGTTTTATCATATGCACCAATTATATATATTCCATACTGAATTCTTAAGTCCTTGTCTAGGACTCCTTATTTCCTTAGCTCCTGTCCACATCAGATCAGTCACCAACTTCTGTCAATTCTATCTCAAATTTGTGGTGAATCCATCTACTCTTTTCCAGCCCTACTACCACTCTAGTTCAGAATGCTATCAATTATAGGACTGTTCCAACAATGTAGGCAAAAAATATAATCCTAGCACTTTGGGAGGCTGAGGTGGGAGGATCACTTGAAGCCAGGAGTTCAAAACCAGCCTGTGTAACATAGCCCACCACTACAGAAAAATAAAAATAAAACAAGATAAAAATTATTTATTTTTTTCTTATAAATAAATAATTTATTATTTAAATATTGGTAAATATTTAATATGGTAATATTTAATAAATATAGTGGCACACAACTGTAGTCCTAGCTACTCAGGAGGCTGAGGCAGAAGGATTGCTTAAGCCCAGGAATTCAAAGCTGCAGTGAATTCAGATGGCACCACTGTACTTCAGCCTGGGCGACAGAGGCAGACCCTGTCTCAAAAAAAAAAAAGTCCTTTCCTCTGAATAAGAGCAATACGTGCTTTTTAGTTTTCCTACTTGTTACTGTTCTTCAATCCTTTCTCTGCCTCGTTTTCAGAATGATCTTTTTATGAGGCACAGTTAATATTACGCCCCTATTGAAAACTCTTTTGTGAGACAACCAGCCTTTATGTGTGCCTGAATGTGATGCGATATAAAATAAACAGCACCATCTATGATGCATTCTTGGCAAAAAAAAAAAAAAAAGATCTTGAAGCTAATCAAGACTTTAAGGCTAACTTCCAGTTTGCAGAAAATATAAGAAATAGAAGAAAATGCCGGGTGCGATGGCTCACGCCTCTAACCCCAGCACTTTGGGAGGCCGAGGCGGGCAGATCACTTTAGGCCGGGAGTTTGAGACCAGCCTGGCCAACATGGTGACACTGTGTCTCTACTGAAAATACAAAAATTAGCCGGGCGTGGTAGTGCATACCTGTACTCCCAGCTACTCGGGTGGTTGAGGTGGGAGAATTGCTTGAACCCGGGAGGCGGAGGTTGCAGTGAGCCGAGATCAAGCCAATGCACTCCAGCCAGGGCTACAGAGTAAGAAAAAGAAAGAAAGAAAGAAGGGAAGGAAGGAACGAAGGGAGGAAGGAAGGAAGGAAGGCAGGCAGGAAGGAAGGAAAGAAAGAAAGAAAGGAAAGAAAGGGAAGGAGAGAAGGAGGGAACAAAGGAAGGAAGGAAGGGAAGAAAAGGAAGGAAGGGAAGAAAAGGAAGGAAATGAAGGAAGCAAGGAGGGGGGGAGAGGGAGAGAGAAAGAGAGAGAGACAGAAAGAAAGAAAGAAAGAGAGAGAAAGAAAGAAGAAAGAAAGAACAGAAAAGAAAGGAAGGAAGAAAGGAAGAAAGAAAAGTTAAGCCAGGTGCAGTGGCTCATGCCTGAAATCCCAGCACCTTAGGAGGCCGAGGCAGGCAGATCACAAGGTCAGGAGTTCAAGACCGGCCTAACCAATATGGTGAAACTCCGTCTCCACTAAAAAAAAAAAAAAAAAATTAGCTAGGTGTGGTTGTGTGCGCCACCTCGTCTCTATTAAAAAAGATAGTTAAATAACAAATCCAGAAGGAAGAACATTCTATAGGACAACTGGCCCAGTTTTTTCTTTCTTTCTTTCTTTTTTTTTTTTTTTTGAGATGGAGTCTCGCTTTGTCACCCAGGCTGGAGTGCAGTGGGATGATCTTGGCTCACTGCAACCTCTGCCTCCTGGGCTCAAACGATTCTCTTGCCTCAGCCTCCTGAGTAGCTGGGGTTGCAGGCACGCACCACCAAGTACAGCTAATTTTTTTTTTTTTTTTTTTTTTGTAGTAGAGACAGGGGGTTTCACCATGTTGCCCACGCTGGTCTCAAACCCCTAAGCTCAAGCAATCCACCACCTTGGCCTCCCAAAGTGCTGGGATTACAGGCATGAGCCACCACAACCAGCCCAATTTTTTCAAAGGCATTACAGAAAAAAAAAAAAAAAAGGAGGGTACTGTGATACACTGAAAAACTAAAAATAGTGTTAAGAGAAATTGAGGAAGACCTAAATAAATGAAAAGATGGCTGGGCGCAGTGGCTCACGCCTGTAATCCCAGCACTTTGGGAGGCCGAGGCAGGCGGATCATGAGGTCAGGAGATCGAGACCATGCTGGCTAACACGGTGAAACCCTGTCTCTACCAAAAATACAAAAAAATTAGCCGGGCGTGGTGGCGGGCGCCTGTAGTCCCAGCTACTCGGGAGGCTGAGGCAGGAGAATGGCGTGAACCCGGAAGGCGGAGCTTGCAGTGAGCCAAAATCGCACCACTGCACTCCAGCCTGGGTGATAGAGCGAGACTCTGCCTCAAAATAAAATAAAATAAAATAAAAAATAAATGAAAAGATATTCTGGCTGGGCGCAGTGGCTCACACCTGTAATCTCAGCACTTTGGGAGGCTGAGGCGGGCGGATCATCTGAGGTCAGGAGTTTGAGATCAGCCTGGCCAACATGATGAACCCTCGTCTCCACTAAAAATAAAAAATTAGCTGGGCGTGATGGTGGACACCTGTAGTCCCAGCTACTTGGGAACCTGAGGCAGGAGAATCGCTTGAACCCGGAGGCGGAGGTTGCAGTGAGCTGAGATCGCACCACTGTGCTTCAGCCTGGGTGATGGAGAGAGACTCCATCTCAAAAAAAAACAACAACAAAAATTTTTTTAAAAGATGGAGTCCCACCCTGTCACCCAGGCTAGAGTGAAGTGGTGCAATCATAGCCCACTGTAGCCTTTTAACTCCTGGTTTCAAGGGATCCTCCCACCTCAACCTCCCAAGTAGCTGGGACCACAGGCGCATGCCACCATGCTCGAGTATTTTTTTGTTGTTGTTCTCTTTTCATTTTTCTTTTTTTTTTTTTAAGAGTTGATGTCTCTCTCAGCCTGACCATCATGACAAAACCCCATCTTTACTAAAAACGCAAAAATTAGTGGGGCATGGTGGCGCATACCTATAATTTCAGATACCCAGGAGGCTGAGACACCAGAATCACTTGAACCCGGGAGGCAGAGGTTGCAGTGAGCTGAGATTGTGCCACTGCACTCCAGCCTGGGCAACACAGTGAGACCCGTCTCAAAAATATAAATGAAGAGTTGGTGTCTCTGTGTTGCCCAGGCTGGTCTCGAACTCCTGGGCTCAGGCAATCCTCCCACTTTGGTTTTCCCGTCCCCAGCCATTACATCTTTTTATAGAGATGGGGTCTCACTATGTTGACCAGGCTGGTCTTGATCTCCTGGCCTCACGTGATCTTCCTGCCTCTGCCTCCCAAAGTGCTAGGATTACAGACGTGAGCCACTGCTCCCAGCCACAATGCAACAATAAAAAGACATATACCCCAATTAAAAATGGGCAGAGGATGGCTAGGCATGGTTGGTTCACACCTGTAATCCCAGCACTTTGAGACGCCAAGGTAGGAGGATCACTTGAGTCCAGGAGTTTGAGATCAGCCTGGACAACATAGCAAGACCCCATTTATTTTTTTTTTTAAGACCCAGTCTCACTCTGTTGCCCAGGCTGGAGTGCAGTAGTGCAATCTCAGCTTACTGCAACCTCCACCTCCCGGGTTCAAGTGATTCCCCTGCCTCAGCCTCCTGAGTAGCTGGGACTACAGGCATGTGCCACCGCGCCCAGCTAATTTGTATATTTTTAGTAGAGATGGGGTTTTGCCATGTTAGCCAGGCCAGTCTTGAAATCCTGACCTCAGGTGATCCACCCGCCTCGGCCTCTCAAAGTGCTGGGATTACAGGCTTGAGCCACTGTCCCCAGCCCCCATTTCTTTTTCTTTTTCTGCTTTTTTTTTTTTTTTTTTTCTGAGACAGAGTTTCGCTCTTATTGCCCAGGCTGGAGTGCAATGGCATGAGCTCAGCTCACCAAAACCTCCACCTCCCGAGTTCAATCGATTCTCCTGCCTCAGCCTCCCGAGTAGCTGGGATTACAGGCATGCGCCACCATGCCTGGCTAATGTTGTATTTTTAGTAGAGATGGGGTTTCTCCATGTTGGTCAGGATGGTCTCGAACTCCTGACCTCAGATGATCCACCCGCCTTGGCCTCCCGAAGTGCTAGGATTACAGGCGTCACCACGCCTGATCCCCAGTCCCCGTTTCTTAAAAAAAAAAAAAAAGGTAGAGAATTTGAATAGACATGCATCCAAAGAAGATATACAAATGGCCAATAAGCACATGGAAAGATGTTCAACATCAGTCACTGGGGAAATGCCCATCAAAATAACAGTGAGATGCCACTTCACCCCCACTAAGATAACTAAAATAAAAGGGACAGATAGTAACAAGTGGTGCCAAGAATGTAAAGGAATTAGAATCCTCATACATTGCTGGTGAGAATGTAAGATGGTACAGCTACTTTGAAAACAGTTTGGCAACTTGTCAAAATGTGAAACATAGAGTTCCCATATGACCCAGTAATTATCCTCATAGGTGTATTCCCAAGATAAATAAAAACATATATCCACACAAAAACTGGTACACGAATGTTCATAGCATTATTTATAAGAGTCAACAAGTAGAAACAACCCAAATGTCCATCAACTAATGAGTAGATAAACAAAATGTGTGACCCGGCGTGGTGGCTCATGCCTGTAATCCCAGCATTTTGGGAGGTCGAGGCGGGTGGATTGCTTGAGTCCAGGAGTTGGAGACTAGCCTGAGCAACATAGCAAAACCCTGTCTCTTCGAAAAATATTAAAAAATTAGCTGGGTGTGGTGGTGTTTGCCTATAGTCCCAGCTACTCAGGAGGCTGAGGTGGGAGGATCACCTGAGCCCAGGAGGTTAACACTGTGGTGAGCCATGATTGTGCCACTGGATTCCAGCCTGGGCAACAGAGTGAGACTCTGTCTCAAAAAACAAACAAACAAAAAAGCAAAGGAACCGTGCATGGTGGCTCACGCCTGTAATCCCAGCACTTTGGGAGGCCAAGGCTGGCAGATCACCTGAGGTTGGGAGTTAAAGACCAGCATGGCCAATGAAACCAGAGACTGATAAAACCCAGTCTCTACTAAAAATACAAAAAGTAGCTGGATATAATGTTGCACGCCTGTAATCCCAGCTACTAGGAAGGCTGAGGCAGGAGAATTGCTTGAACCCAGGAGACGGTGGTTGCAGTGAGCTGAGATCATGCCACTGCACTCCAGCCTGGGTGACAGAGAGAGACTTTGTCTCAAAAAAATAAAAATAAAAATAGCAATAGAGCATTATTATTATCATTCATCCATTGCTGTGGTCTGAATATATCTCCCCAGAATTAATATGTTGAAAGCCTAACCCCCAAGGTGATGATATTAAGAGGTGGGGCTTTTTGAGAGGTGATTAAGTTGTGTGGGCAGAGCTATTATGAACTGAATTAGTTCCCTTATAAAAGACACCTCAGGGCTGGGCGCAGTGGCTCACACCTATAATCCCAGCACTTTGGGAGGCCAAGGTGGGTGGGTCATGAGGTCAGGAGCTTGAGACCATCCTGGCTAACACAGTGAAATCCCGTCTCTACTAAAAATACAAAAAATTAGCCACGTGTTGTGGTACATGTATGTAGTCCCAGCTACTCGGAAGGCTGAGGCAGGAGAATCATTTGAACCTGGGAGGCAGAGGTTGCAGTGAGCCAAGATTGCGCCACTGTGCTTCAGCCTGGGTGACAGAGCAAGACTCCGTCTCAAAAACAAAACAAAACAAAACAAGGCACCTCAAAGAGTTAGTGAGACTTTTGCACTATGACGTCAGGACACAGTGAACAGATGCCATCTATGAACCAGGAGATGGTCTTCAGCAGACACTGAATTTGCTGGCACCTTACCCTTGGACTTCCCAGCCTCTAGAACTCTGAGAAACACATTTTGTTTCTAAGCTATCCAACTTAACGGTATTTTTCTTTTCTTTCTTTTCTTTTCTTTTCGAGACACAGTCTTGCTCTGTCACCCAGAGTGGAATGCAGTGGCACGATCTCAACTCACTACAGCCTCCACCTCCTGGGTTCAAGCAATTCTCCCACCTCCGCCTCCCGAGTAGCTGGGATTACAGGTGCACCACCAAGCCCAGCTAATTTTTGTATTTTTAGTAGAGACAGGGTTTCACCATGTTGGCCAGGCTGGTCTCAAACTTCTGACCTCAGGTGATCCGCCCGACTCGGCCTTCCAAAGTGCTGGGATTACAAGCATGAGTCACCGCCTGGCATTTTTTATAGCAGCCTGAATGGACTAAGACAGCCATAAAAAAGAATGAAGTACTGATATATGCTATGACATGAAGGAACTTTGAAAACATGATGCTAAGTGAAAGAAGCCAGTCACAAAAGACCACAAAATGTATAATTCCACTGCTATTTTCCAGATAGGAAAATCATAGAGACAGAAAGCATATGAGTGCTTGCCAGGGACAGGGGAAAGAGGAAATGGGGAGTGATTGATAATGGATATGGGCTTTCTTTGGGGGATGATGAAATATTCTAAAATTGTTTGTGGTGATGGTTTCACAACTCTGGGAATAGACTAAAAACCACTGAACTGTACACTTTAAATGGCAAATTTTTAAATATGTGAATTCCATTTCTTTTCTTTCTTTTTTTTTTTTTTTTTGAGATGGAGTCTTTCTCTGTCACCAGGCTGGAGTGCAGTGGTGCGATCTCGGCTCACTGCAACCTCCGACCCTCTGGTTCAAGCAATTCTGCCTCAGCCTCCCGAGTAGCTGGGACTACAGGCACACGCCACCATGCCCAGCTAATTTTTGTATTTTTAGTAGAGACGGGGTTTCACCATGTTGGCCAGGATGGTCTCGATCTCCTGACCTCGTGATCCACCCACCTCGGCCTCCCAAAGTGCCGGGATTACAGGCATGAGCCACTGTGCCTGGCCTTGTGAATTATATTTCAATAAAACTGTTATACAGTTTTGTATAGAGCTACCCATATATGAGTACATGTACAATGGGTGAGATCTACTGAACTCTATAGACCATACCAATGTCTACTTCTTTTTTGGATATTGTACTATATGGTTATATGTTAACATTCACGAGGCCAAGGAGAGGATGCCTGGGACTTTCCAGTATGTTGTTTTGCAACTGTCAGTAAATCAATGATTATTTCAAAATAGTAATTAAAAAAAAAAGACATGAGGCAAAATGGTTAGGTTGTTTTATTTATTTATTTATTTATTTATTTATTTATTTATTTATTTATTTATTTTGAGACAGAGTCTTACTCTGTCTCCCAGGCTGGAGTTCAGTGGCACGATCTTGGCTCACTGCAACTTCTGCCTCTCAGGTTCAAGTGATTCTCCTGCCTCAGCCTCCCGAGTAGCTGCAATTACAGGCGTGCACCACCACACCTGGCTAATTTTTTTTTTTTTTTTTGAGATGGAGTCTCGCTCTGTTGCCCAGGTTGGAGTGCAGTGGCGCGATCTCGGCTCACTGCAACCTCCACCTCCTGGGTTCAAGCGATTCTCCTGCCTCAGCATCCCTAGTAGCTGGGACTACAGGCGTGCGCCACCATGCCCAGCTAATTTTTGTATTTTTAGTAGAGACGGGGTTTCACCATGTTGGCCAGGCTGGTCTCGAACTCCTGACCTCAAGTGATCTGCCCACCTCAGCCTCCCAAAGTGCTGGGATTTCAGCCGTGAGCCACCGTGCCCGGCCTATTTTTATTTTTTAGAGACAAGGTCTCACTTTTTCACCCAGGCTAGAGTGCAATGGCATGACCATAGCTCACTGCAGCCTTGAAGTCCTGGGCTCAAGGGATCCTCCTGCCGCGGCCTCTCGAGTACCTAGGACTATTTGTGTGCACCACCATGCCAAGCTAATTTTTTTTCTTTAAAAACAAGAAACAGTATGTCTTTCTTTTGGCCAGGCTAATTTTTATTTTTATTGTTGTTAGAGATGAGGACTTGTTATGTTGCCCAGGCTACTCTTGAACTCCTGGACTCAAGTGATCCTCTCATGCCTCAGCCTCTCAAGTCACTGGGATTACAGGCATGAGCCAACCGCAACCAGCTCTATCCCTTCTTCCTAAATACCTTTTCATGTGTGTGTTTTTTTTTTTTTTTTGTATATGTACCAAAGTTTGCAATTAATCATGAAGGGATTTATTTTTATTTTATTTTTAGATTTGAACTAGTTATATAAATTATAGAACTGGGACATGAATATGGTAATTAATTCAAATACAGAAGAGTAATAAAAATAAAACTCTTTTCTTTGGACCATGAATTTCTCATACTGCTCTCTATATTCCCTAGAATTTTCTAGCAATGGCTTATAATTGCCCTTTTTCCCCCCAAGTTGGCAGAAAAAACTATTTTTAATCTTAGACTTTTCAATTACTTGCATTATTTTTGGGGTCCCATATCTTCCTCTATTATTGGTTTTGTTTTGCTTTTTTCATTTTATATTCAAGAATTTCAGCTGGATGAGGTGGCCCATGCCTGAAATCTGAGCACTGTGGGAGGATTACTTGAGCCTAGGAGTTTGAAACCAGCCTAAGCAACATAGCAAGATCCTGTCTTTACAAAAAATAGTAAAAGATTGGCCAAGTGTGGTGGTGTGAACCTGTAGTCCCAGCTACTCAGGAGGCTGAGGTGGGAAAATTGCTTGAGCACAGGAGTTCAAGGCTGCAGTGAGCTATCCATGCCACTACACTCCAGCCTGGGCCACAGAGCAAAAAAAAAATTCTTCATAATGCATGGCTCAGAGTGGAACTGGTGAGTCATAAGGTATGCACATGTTTAACTTCACTGTATATTGCCCAATTCTCTCTAAATGGCAGTTCCAGTTCTACTACATTTCCAGCAGTAGAATTTAAGAATTCCCATTGCAAAGCCTAGCATGATGGCATGCACCTGTAGTTCCAGCTACTTGGGAGGCTGAAGCGAGTTGATACCTTGAGCCGAGGAGTTTGAGTCAAACCTGGGCAACACAGTGAGAATCCCTGTCTTCAAAAAAAAAAACAACAACAACAACAACAAAAACAAACCCATGCTCATTAACACTTGGTATTATTAGATATTTAAATATTTGTCCAGGCAGGGTGTGAGGCTCACATCTGTAGTCCTAGTACTTGGGGAGGCCAAGCTGAGAGGATCACTTGAGGCTGGGAGTTCAAGACCAGCTTGAATAACACAGCAAGAGCCTCATCTCTGTTTTTAAAATTAAATATTTGTCCATCTAAAAGATTTGAAAGAATTGAGATGGCGTCTCAGTCTATCACCCAGGCTGGAGTGCAATGGTACCATCTTAGCTCACTGCAACATCCTCTGAGAAGGTTCAAGCGATTCTCCTGCCTCATCCTCCCGAGTAGCTGGGATTACAGGCACCCGCCATCATGCCCGGCTAATTTTTTTTTTTTTTTTTTTGTATTTTTTTTTTTGAGACGGAGTCTTGCTCTGTCACCCAGGCTGGAGTGCAGTGGCGCAATCTCGGCTCATTGCAAGCTCCGCCTCCCGGGTTCACGCCATTCTCCTGCCTCAGCCTCCCTAGTAGCTGGGACTACAGGCGCCTGCCACCACGCCTGGCTAATTTTTTGTATTTTTAGTAGAGACGGAGTTTCACCGTGTTAGCCAGGATGGTCTCGATCTCTTGACCTCGTGATCCGCCCGCCTCGGCCTCCCAAAGTGCTGGGATTACAGGCTTGAGCCACCGCGCCCGGCCTCTCTCATGGTTTTAATTTGCTTTTTGCTGATTACTGAGGAACTTGAGAATCTCTTTTTTTTTTTTTTTTTTTTTGAGATCGAGTCTCACTCTATTGCCCAGGCTGGAGTGCAGTGGCACAATCTCAGCTCACTGGTTCAAGTGATTCTTGTGTCTCAGCCTCCCAAGTAGCTGGGACTACAGATGCCCACCACCACGCCTCACTAATTTTTTGTATTTTAGTAGAAACAGGGTTTCACCATGTTGCCCGAGCTGGTCTCAAACTTCTAAGCTCAGGCAATCTGCCCACCTCGGCCTCCCAAGGTGCTAGGATTACAGGTATAGGCCACCGTGTCCAGCCGACTTCATATCTTTGGCCCATTATTCTGTTGCATTGTCTATTTTTAAACTGATTGTAGTGGTTTTTAATATATTATGATTCTATATGTTCCAAATATTTTTTCCCATACGTGCCCTGTTTTTTTTTGTTTTGTTTTGTTGTGTTTTTTAAATTTTTTAAAATGGTGCTTTTCAATTAATAGATGTTTTTAAAACTCTTAGGTCACAAAGTATTAGCCTATATTTTCCTATAAAATTTTTAAGGTTTTTGCTTTTATTCTCCTGGGATAGATTTTTGTGTAATTTATGATGTGAGACAGCAAATCAAAATTATTTAAACTCATATATGTGGGTATTGCACCTAACCATATATATACATTCAGCCAGGCATGGTGGCTCACGCCTGGAATCCCAGCACTTTGGGAAGCCGAGGCGGGTGGATCACTTGAGGCCAGGACTTCAAGAGCAGCCTGGCCCACATGGTGAAACCCCGTCTCTATAAAAAATACAAAAATTAGCCGGGTGTGGTAGCACCTGCCTGTAGTCCCAGCTACTTGGGAGGCTGAGGCAGAGAATTGCTTGGACCCAGGAGGCGGAGGTTGCAGTGAGCAGAGATCGCACCACTGCACTCCAGCCTGGGCAACAGAGCAAGACTCTGTCTCAAAAAAAAATTAACAAAGTATATATACATAAATATATGTATTCCAGTAACAATATAAAATGTAACATACATGTATGTGTAATATAGTTTAGTTAACATGTATTACAAAGAAAAGTTAATATATTAAATAATCCATGTTATATATTATCTATTACAACTTATCTTTTATATATACACACACACCCACACTCATACATATATTAGGGGAATATATAGATAGACCTCTAGATAGACCTCTTTCCATATCAGAAGATGTAGATTACCTCATATTAAAAATTTTTTTTTTGAGACAGAGTTTTGCTCTTGTTGCCCAGGCTGGAGTGCAGTGGTGCAATCTCTACTCACTGCAACCTCCGCCTCCCGGGTTCAAGCAATTCTCCTGCCTCAGCCTCCCGAGTAGCTGGGATTACAGGCATGCGGGATTACAGGATAATTTTGTATTTTTAGTAGAGACAGGGTTTCTCCATGTTGGCCAGGCTGGTCTCGAACTCCCAACCTCAGGTGATCCACCTGCCTCGGCCTCCCAAAGTGCTGGGATTATAGACATGAGCCACCACGCCTGGCCCCATATTTTAAATTATTTAATTTTTTTTTCCCTAGAGATGAGGTCTTGCCATGTCGTTCAGTCTGGTCTTGAACTCCTAGGCTCAAGCGATCCTGCTGCCTCAGATTCCCAAAGTGCTGGGATTACAGGCGCGAGCCACTGTACCCAGCCTCCTCATTTTTTTAAACCATTGCGTTGTAAGATCATAGTGTGCTATGATTTCAACAGATTCCTACCGATAGACATTTAGGTTATTTTCAGTACTTGCTAGTACACACATTGCCACAATAAACAGCCTTGGGTGCATATATAGTATACTCGTATTTCTTTTCTTCTTAAAAACGTTTTTTGTCCTACCAAGAAGCTTGAATCTGAAGCGCATACAGTGTGCTTTTACAAACATAGTTGTAGGATTAATGCTTAGATTAGAATCACTGAATCTAAAATATGTACATTTACATTTTTAAAAAAATTACCCTCCCAAAAAAGAGTGAGCCAATTTATATCCCCACCAATAATCTATGAGAATGCCTGTTCCCCTCTACTTTAACCTTTCTTAAATGTAAAACCAATCTTACTCCATCAAATGCAGGCTATCAGAGCCTACCTGGAAACAGCTATGCATATGTTCCTGTCAGATAAAGCCATTTGAATCCCAAATGAAATTCCTAAAGCTAAAAGGAGATAAGGGTGCCTAAATCTGCTGGGACCAGTCAGATGTTGAGGTTTATTCTCTGCTGGTCAAAAATTATCTTACATTTTAATACAGTTTACATCAGTTAGCACGATTTCAGCAGCTGGTCTAATTCAGACTAGCGGAGACAATAAGGAAACTCATTAGCTCACAAAACAAGACGTTTGCAACACGGTTCAGCTTCAGGGCTGGTTGATGTAGTGGCTCAAGCCGCTAAATTTCTCAAGCACCCAAAATCTTTTCTTCTCTTTCTCTGCCATTTGCAGAGGTGGCTTCATCCTTCATTCAACCATCCTAAGGTAAGATGGTTGCCAGAGCAATGGATATGATATATGATACATTTCTGTCTCATGCATTGCGTGAAGAGACCACCAAACAGGCTTTGTGTGTGCAGCAAGGCTGTTTATTTCACCTGGGTGCAGGCGGGCTGAGTCTGAAAAGAGAGTCAGCAAAGGGTGGCGTGATTACCACTAGTTCTTAAAGGTTTTGGGATAGGCGGTGGAGTTAGGAGCAATGTTTTGCGGGCAGGGGGTGGATCTCACAAAGTACATTCTCAAGGGTGGGGAGAATTACAAAGAACCTTCTTAAGGGTGGGGGAGATTATAAAGTACATTGATCAGTTAGGGTGGGGCAGAAACAAATCACAGTGGTGGAATGTCATCAGTTAAGGCTATTTTCACTTCTTTTGTGGATCTTCAGTTGCTTCAGGCCATCTGGATGTATACGTGCAGGTCACAGGGGATATGATGGCTTATTTTGGGCTCAGAGGCCTGACAATTTCCTATTCATGCTTTCTTGTGGTTTTCTTTGCTTTGCTTTTGCTTTTGCTTTTTTTTTTTTTTTTTTTTTTGAGACAGAGTCTCACTCTGTCTCCCTAGGCTGGAGTGCAGTGGTGCAATCTTGGCTCACTGCCACCTCTGCCTCCCAGGTTCAGGTGATTCTCCTACCTCAGCCTCCCGAGTAGCTGGGATTACAGGCCTGCGCCACCACACCTGGCTAATTTTGTATTTTTAGTAGAGACAGGGTTTCGCCCTTTAGGCCGGGCTGGTCTCGAACTCCTGAACTCAGGTGATCCGCCTGCCTCAGCCTCCCAAAGTGCTGGGATTACAGGTGTGAGCCACTGCTCCTGGCCTTTCCTATGGTTTTCTAAGCATGCATGTGCATGCATACACACACGCGCGCACGCACACACACACCCTCTGGCATGCATTTCCTTGGCCCAGATGGGCCCACATGGGCCCAGGTCTGTCCACCCTGAATATACCATGATCAGGGTAAAGTGAGTATTGCACAGTCAACTATAACATTCACTACTGTGCTTCCATTTTCAAAGACTGAAGCAGAGACTACCAGAAGTCCCGCCCCCCTCAAAGCCATTCTATCCTCTTCTTGTATCTGATTCTTCCTGCCATGTGACATCCAGAATGAAGACATTTCCTAACTTCCTGTGTTATTAGGGATGGCCATGAAAATAAGTTCTGGCCAAGCTGAAGTAGCCCATGCAACCTCTTGGAAGTGTGTGTGTGTGTGTGTGTGTGTGTGTGTGTGTGTGTATGTAAGAGATGGAGGCTTGCTCTGTTGCCCAGGCTAGAGTATAGTGGCATGATTACAGCTCACTGCAGACTTGAACTCCTGGGCTCAAGTGATCCTCCGGCCTCAGCCTTCTAGTAGTTACGATTACAGGGGTGAGCTACTGTGCCCAGTCCAGGCAGTTTTCTTAAAGGGAGAGGGCAAACATTTATCTTTCTTTTCTCCCTCCTGCTGATAGGATGTGATATTGTGACATAATAAGAAATAGGCCGGGCATGGTGGCTCACGCCTGTAATCCCAGCACTTTAGAAGGCCAAAGTGGGCAGATCACTTTCGGCCAGGAGTTCGAGAGCAGCCTGGCCAACGCGGTGAAACGCCCTCTCTACTAAAAATACAAAAGGTAGCTGGGCATGGTGGCACATGCCTGTAATTCCAGCTACTCGGGAAGCTGAGAAGGAGAATCACTTGAACCCGCGAGGCGGAGGCTGCAGTGAGCCAAGATCGCACCACTGCCCTCCAGCCTGGGTGACAGAGCGAGACTCTGTGTCAAAAAAAAAAAAAAAAAAATAGAAATATACATTTTGATCTTTGTTGCCCCTGGCTTCTGGCCAGAGCTCCTAAAACCTTTGCAGTTTCTAAAGCAAAAAATGTTAGGAGCATCTTTTGTTCTACCATTTGGTCTTTGACCCTGTCTCCTGATACAGAGCGCCTAATCCTTTGGAATTTTCTGGGTGACAGGAAGACCTATTGTTCTAATGAAGCCAAACGTGGTGGGCTCTTGGATAGCTTCAGGATGGGGTCTGGTCACCAGAATGACCAAACCATGATTAGCATCCTGAAACTTTCAGCCTCACCCTCCGTCTTCTGGATAAGGGGAAAGGGCTGGAGATTAAGTTAATAATGGATCACGCCTGCATGAAGAAGTCTCCATAAAGGCAGAGTGCGGGGACTCAGGCTGTAAGCCTAGCACTTTGGGAGGCTGAGGCAGGAGGATCACTTAAGCCTCTGGAAGTTGAGGCTGCAGTGAGTCGTGATCATGCCTCTGCACTCCAGCCTGAGTGGTGACAGAGCAAGATGCTGTCTCAAAAAAAAAAAAAAAAGGCTGGGCGCAGTGGCTCACGCCTGTAATCCCAGCACTTTGGGAGGCCAAGGCAGGCGGATCACTGGGTCAGGAGATCAAGATCATCCTGGCTAACACGGTGAAACCCCATCTCTACTAAAAATACAAAGAAATTAGCCTGGTGTGGTGGCGGGCGCCTGTAGTCCCAGCTACTCCCGGGAGGCTGAGGCAGGAGAATGGCGTGAACCCAGGAGGCGGAGCTCGCAGTGAGCGGAGACTGCACTCCAGCCTGGGTGACACAGTGAGACTCCGTCTCAAAAAAAAAAAAAAAAAAAAAGAAAAGAAAAAGAAAGAAGGAAAGGCCAGGCGCAGTGGCTCACGCCTGTAATCCCAGAACTTTGGGAGGCCGACGCGGGCGGATCACGAGGTCAGGAGATCGAGACCATCCTGGCTAACACGGTGAAACCCCGTCTCTACTTAAAAAAAAAATACAAAAAATTAGCCAGGCGTGGTGGCGGGCGCCTGTAGTCCCAGCTTCTTGGGAGGCTGAGGCAGGAGAATGGTGTGAACCTGGGAGACAGAGCTTGCAGTGAGCCGAGATCGGGCCACTGCACTCCAGCCTGGGCGAAAGAGCGGGACTCCGTCTCAAGAAAGAAAGAAAGAAAGAAAATCTCCATAAAAATCTCTGAACTTGCAGGCTAGTAAACGCCCACATGCTGGGGGTGTGGCGCACCCTTGCTCCCCGGGGACAGAAGCTCCTGTATTCAGACGCTTCTGCACCTTGCCCTATGTACCTGTTCATCTGGCTGGCCAGGTATATCCTCTATCACATTCTTTATAATGAACTAGTAACTGAAAATGTTTCCTTGAGTTTTGTAAGCCATCATAGCAAATTATTGGACCTAGAAAAGGGGTCATGGGAGCCTCGATTTGTAGTCAAGTCAGACAGAAGTCTGAGTAAACTGGGGACCCACTACTTGAGATTGGCAACCGAAATGGGGGGCAGTGTTGTGAGACTAAGCCTGTGGGGTCTGCTCTAAGCTCACGTCGTTTCTGTCATAGTTGAATTGTGGAACCCCCAGTTGATGCCTGGAGAGTTGAAGAGGGGGTTGGTGTGGGAAAAACCCCACACATCTGGTGCTGGAAGTGTTGAGTGTTATAGAGAAAACCATTTGTTAGGCTGAGAGCAGTGGCTCACACCTGTAATTCCAGCACTTTGGGAGGCTGAGGGAGGATCCTTTGGGAAGATTGCTTGAGCCCAGGAGTTCAAGATCAGTGGTAATATAGTGACACCCTGTCTCCACAAAAATAAAAATAAAAATAAAAGCCAGGTGTGGTGGTGTGCGCCTGTGGTCCCAGCTCCTCAGGAAGGTCACCTGAGCCCAGGACATCAAGGCTGCAGTGAGCTACGATCACACCACTCCACTCCAGCCTGGGTGACACAGCAAGACCATGTCTCAAAAAATACGGCCAGGCGTGGTGGCTCACACCTGTAATCCCAGCACTTTGGGAGGCCAAGGCAGGCAGATTACTTGAGGTCAGGAGTTCGAGACCAGCCTGTGCAACATGGTAAAACCCTATCTCTACTAAAAATACAAAAATTAGCCGGGCATGGTGGTGCACACCTGTGGTCCCAGCTACTTGGGAGGTTGAGGTGGGAGGATCACCTGAACCTGAGGTGGGAGGTTGACGCTGCAGTGAGCTGTGATCAGGTCACTGCACTCGTGCCTGGGTGACCTAGGGAGATCCTGACTCAAAAAATAAAATAAATTTAAAAATACAGTTTTTTTTCCCCTATACACTGAAATACAGGTGTAATGACTGGTCCTAGAACCATCATGTTGACCCCAGCAAGCGACCTTGTGCCACTTTCGGACCCCTGTTATGGGTTGGCTTGTGTGCCCTCCAAAGAGATATGTTAAAGTCCTGCCCCTGGGCCAGGTGCGGTGGCTCACGCCTGTAATCCCAGCACTTTGGGAGGCCGAGGTGGGCGGATCATCTGAGGTCAGGAGTTCAAGACCAGCCTGGCCAAATGGTGAAACCCTGTCTCTACTAACAATAACAAAAATTAGCCTGCCATAGTACCCAGCGCCTGTAATCCCAAATACTCTGGAAGCTGAGGCAGGAAACTCCCTTGAACCTGGGAGGCAGAGGCTGCAGTGAGCCGCGATCGCACCTCTGCACTCCAGCGACAGAGCAAGATTTCATCTCAAAAAATAAAATAAAATAAAAAAGTCCTGCCTCCCAGCACCTTGGAATGGGATCTTAGGAAACAGGGTCTTTACAGAAGTAATTGAGGAGGTCAATGGGGGTAGGCCTGACTCCAATATGACGGGAACCTTCTGAAAAGGAAGTTTGGGCACAGACACATGTGGACACAGACGACAGATGCCATAAAGGGAGAATTCATGAGAACAGGGAGGATGGGGTGCATATGCAATCTAATGAACGCCTGGGGACACCAGAAGCTGGGAGGGGAGCAAGGAACAGTTTCTCTCCTGGAATCTTCAGAGGGACCAGGGCCCTGCTGACACCTTCACCTCAGACTTCAGCCCCACAACTGTGAGACAATACATTTCTCTTCTTCAAATACACCCAGGTTTTGGTAGTTTGTTATAGCAGACCTAGGAAACTAATAAAAACCACCTACTTTTGGTTTTTGTTTGTTTGTTTGTTTTTTGAGACAGCGTTTCACTCTCATCACCCAGGGTGGAGTGCAGTGGCGTGATCTCGGCTCACTACAACTTCCACTTCCTGGGCTCAAGTGATCCTTTTGCCTCAGCCTCCTGAGTAGCTGGGACTACACGCATGCACCACCATACCCAGCTAATTTTTTTTTTTTTAAGTAGAGACAGGGTTTCACCATATTGGCCAGCCTGGTCTCAAACTCCTGACCTCAAGTGATCCACCTGCCTTAGCCTCCCAGTGTGCTGGGATCACAGGCATGCGTCACTGTGCCCGGCCGTGTGTACATGCATGTGTACGTGTGCGTGCATGTGTATGTGTGTGTGTGTGACAGGGTCTCGCTGTGTCATTCAGGATGGAATGATATGGCACAATCAGGGCTCACTGCAGCCTCAACCTCTTGGGCTCAAGCAATCCTCCAACTTCAGTCTCCTGAGTATATGGGACTACAGGTGTGCAACACCACGCATGGCTAATTTTATTTATATATTTATTTATTTATTTAACTTTTTTTTTTTGAGACAGGGTCTTGCTCTGTTGCCCAGGCTGGAGTATAGTAGTGTGATCTTGGCTCACTGCAGCCTTGACCCCCCGGGCTCATGTGTGTGCCACCATGCCCGGCTAATCTTTGATTTTTTTGTAGGGTTTCGCTATGTTGCCCAGGCTGATCTTGAACTCCTGGGCTCAAGCTGTCCTCCTGCCACGGCCTCCCAAAGTGCTAGGATCACACGCATGAACCTCCATGCCTGGCCCGAAGCTCTTTCATGTATTGATCGTTCTGATTCATCACACTAGTATTTCTCACACATGGCAACTCTCTGACTGCTGAGAATTTGTCCTTGGTTTCTGCTTGAGAAGCACTTCATTTAGAAGTTGCTTTAGGCCTAGCATGGTGGCTGGAAGGCCCAGGAAGGTGGATCACCTGAGGTCAGGAGTTTGAGACCAGCCTGGCCAACATGGTAAAACCCCAACTCTACTAAAAATAAAAAAATTAGCCGGGTGTCTTGGAGGGCACCTGTAATTCCAGCTACTCCGGAGGCTGGGGCAGGAGAATCGCTTGAGCCCAGGAGGCAGAGGCTGCAGTGAGTCGAGATCGTGCCATTGCACTCCATCCTGGGCAAGAGAGCAAGACTCTGTCTCAAAAAAAAAAAAAAAGAAAAAGAAAAAGAAAAAAATTCCTTTAAGGGCTAGGTGCAATGGCTCACTCCTGTAATCCCAGTACTTTGGGAGACCAAGGCAGACAGATTGCTTGAGCCCAGGAGTTTGAGGCCAGCCTGGGCCACACAGCAAGACCTTGTTTCTACAAAAAAAATTTTTTTAATTAGCCAGGCATGGTGCCAAGCACCTGTAGTCCAGCTACTCAGGAGGGAAGATAGCTTGAGCCCAGGAGTTTGAGAGTGTAGTGAGCCGTGATTGCATCACTGCGCTCGAGCCTGGGCAGCAGAGCATGACCCTGTCTCTTAAATAAATAAATAGAAATAGAAATAGAGTCAGGCATGGTGGCATATGCCAGCCAGTAGTCCCAGCTACCCAGGACACTGATGTTGGAGGGGGGGTATCCCTTGAGCCCTGGAATTTGAGGCCAGCCTGGGCAATATAGCAAGACCTATCTCAAAAAGATAAAAATTCAAAAATAGCAGTGACTTTAGGATTTAACTTTGCAGTAGCATGATAATAAACAGTATGTGGGCACTGAAATTACACAGCAGCACGTGGTTGTGAGGTAGTGCATCATGACCAGGAATAAGATCATGATGTCTGAGGCCGGGTGCAGTGGCACACGCCTGTAATCCCAGTAACTTTGGGAGGCTGAGGTGGGTGGACACCTGAGGTCAGGAGTTCGAGACCAGCCTGGCCAACATGGCAAAATCCCGTCTGTACTACAAATACATAAATTAGCTGGGTGTGGTGGTGCACGCCTGTAACCCCAGCTACTTGGGAGGCTGAGGCAGGAGAATCCCTTGAACCTGGGAGGCAGAGGTCGCAGTGAGCCGAGATTGTGCCACCACACTCTAGCCTGGGAAACAGAGCGAGACGCTGTCTCAAAAAAATAAATTTAAAAAAAGATCTTAATGTCTGATTTTGCATTATCATTGAAATGAAAGCAGAAAATATAAAAATTTATCAGGGCCAGGCGCAGTGGCTCACGCTTGTAATCCCAGCACTTAGGGAGGCCAAGGCGGGCAATCACTTGAGGCCAGGAATTCCAGACCAGCCTGGGCAACGTGGCAAAATCCTGTCTTTACTAAAAAAAAAAAAAAAATTAGCCGGGTGTGGTGGCGTGCACCCGTGATCCCAGCTACTCAGAGGCTGAGTTGGGAGGATCACTTGGGCCTGGGAGGTCGAGGCTGCAGTCAGCCAAGAGTTCACCACTGCTCTCCAGCCTGGACAACAGAGAGACCCCCCTGTCTCAAAAAAAATAATTATGTGGAGAACTTGTGGATTTCTGAGAGACAATTTGTCTGTAAACTCTGTGTTGAGAACTATTGCTATAGCATAGCCCTATATAGTAATATAGTATAGTATAGTTTACTGTAGGGTTGACTGTGCTCAGTATCTGGCGAGATAAGGCCAATGTTGACTATGAAATGCTCATCTCATTCTGGAAGTCTCGGACTCCTCAGAGATCACAGAAAACAGGAAAAGATGAACATGGATGCAATTCTTTGGAAAAGATTCTGCCTGTCTGTAAGGATGAGAATCAGCTAACTGGGGCCTTCCACAAAGTCCCTCAAACTGGGTGGCTTAATCAGCAGAAATGTAGAAACATATTCTCTCAGTTCTCAGTTTTGTTTTGTTTTTTTGAGACAGAGTCTCGCTCTGTTGCCCAGGCTGGAGTGCAATGGCACGACCTCAGCTCACTGCAACCTTGGCCTCCTAAAGTGCTGGGATTACAGGGGTGAGCCACTGAGCCCAGCCATATTCTCTCAGCTTTCAAGGCTAGAATTCCCAGGTTGGCTCCTTCTGGGCACTCTGAGGGACGGGCTGTTCCATGCCTCTCTCACAGCTTCTGGCATTCCTTGGCTCATAGATGCATCACTCCAGTCTCTGCCTCCATCTCCACATCGCTTTCTGCCTCCATCTCTGTGCCAGATTTCCCTCTTCTTATAAAGACATCAGTCTTATAAAGGCACAGTGGCTCATGCCTGCAATCCTAGCACTTTGGGAGACTGAAGTGGGAGGATCTCTTGAGCCCAGGAGTTTGAGACTCACCCAGGCAGCAAGGCAAGACCCTGTCTCTATAAAAAATTTAAAAATTAGCTGGGCATGGTGGTGCTTACCTGTGGTCCCAGATACTTGGGAGGCTGAGACGGGAGGATCACTTGAGCCCAGGAGGTAGAGGCTGCAGTGAGCGATGTTTATGTCACTGTGCTCCAGCCTGGGCAGCAAAGGGAGATCCTGTCTTAAAAAAAAAAAACTGGGCTGTAAAATCGAGCTTGTGTCTGTAATCCCAGCACTTTGGGAGGCTAAGGCGGGTGATCATCTGAGGTCAGGACTTCGAGACCAGCCTGGCCAGCATGGTGAAACCCTGTGCTACTAAAAATACAAAAATTAGCCGGGCATGGTGGCAGGTGCCTGTAATCCCAGCTACTAGGGAGGCTGAGGCACAAGAATTGCTTGAACCTGAGAGGCAGAGGTTGCAGTGACCCAAGATCACACGACTGCACTCCAGCCTGGGCAACAAGAGCAAAACTCCGTGTCAAAAAAAAAAAAAGTTGTCAGTCACTCTTATGTCCTAACAGAATGTATTCAGTATTCAATTAAGACATTTTGGTTCAAAAAAATTAAAATTTAAAAAATTAGCCTGACAACATTGTCAAACTCCATCTTTACAAAAAATTAAAAAATTAGCCTGGCATGGTGGTGTACACCTGTTGTCCCAGCTACTCAGGAGTCTGAAGTGGGAGGATCTCTTGAGCCTGGGAGGTGGAGGTTGCATTGAGCCAAGATTTTGCCACTGCACTCCAGCCTGAGCAACAGAGAGAGACCCTGTCTCAAAAAAAAATTATTTTTTAATTAAAAATCAATACAAGAAATAGTTGAAAAAGGAGAAAGCTACTGACCAATATTTTAATAAATATAGATACAAAATCCTCACCAAAATACTAGCAAACTGTATCCACCAATATATAAAAAGGATTAAACAATGTGATCAAATGTGATAGAATACAAGGTTGGTTCAACATCTGAAAATCAATTAATGTAATACATTGAATCAATAGAATGGACAAAAACTGCATGATAATCTCAATACAGAAAATGTATTTGACAAAATTCAATACTCCTTCTTGATAAAAATACTCAACAAACTGGGAAATGAATACCACCCATTCCTACCATAACTGATGAATATTCAGTAGATCATTTATGTTTTGTGCCTGCAGTTATTTACCTATTCCTTTGTAAAACACACTTGGTCCCAATTTCTTCTTAAGAGCACAACAAGGCCTATCTTTGTCTAAACATCCTAAAAACACTCAGGAGTGAGTCATTTACACAAAGCACATTAAATATACTGGCAATTTTACTCTGAGCATCAGAATAAAGAAGGAGCTTAGAAGATTGCTTCAGTTCAGGCCGGGCGCGGTGGCTCACGCCTGTAATCCCAGCACTTTGGGAGGCCGAGGTGGGCAGATCACGAGATCAGGAGATCAAGACCATCCTGACTAACATGGTGAAACCACGTCTCTACTGAAAACACAAAAAATTAGCTGGGCATGGTGGCGGGTGCCTGTAGTCCCAGCTACTCTGGAGGCTGAGGCAGGAGAATGGCGTGAACCTGGGAGGCAGAGCTTGCAGTGAGCCGAGATCACGCCACTGCACTCCAGCCTGGGCGACAGAGCGAGACTCCATCTCAAAAAAAAAAAGAAAGAAAATTGCTTCAGTTCATCAAAAATGAAATGGAAATTATGATGAAGGAAGCTCAAGTGAGGGCAAAACACAGATCAAGGAGTTGGAAGGATGGCTGGGTGCAGTGGCTCTGGCCTGTAATGCCAGCACTTTGGGAGGCTGAGGCAGAAGGATTGCTTGAGCCCAGGAGTTCAAGACCAGCCTGGGCAACAAACTGAGACCCCATGTCTACAAAAATAAAAATGAGGCTGGGCGCAGTGGCTCACACCTGTAATCCCAGCACTTTGGGAGGCCGAGGTGGGAGGATCACGAGGTCAGGAGATCCAGACTATCCTGGCTAACACGGTGAAACCCTATCTCTACTAAAACTACAAAAAATTAGCCGGGCATGGTGGCGGGCTACTTGGTCCCAGCTACTTGGGAGGCTGAGGCAGGAGAATGACGTGAACCCGGGAGGCAGAGCTTACAGTGAGCTGAGATCGCGCCACTGCACTCCAGCCTGGGCGACAGAGCAAGACTCCATCTCAAAAAAAAATAAATAAATAAATAAATAAATAAATAAAATAAAAATGAAAAAATTAGCCATGCATGGCAGCATGTGTCTTTAGCCCCAGCTCCTTGGGAGGCCGGGCAGGAGAATAGCGAGAGCCCAGGAGTTCGAGGCTATAGTGAGCTATGATCACATCACTGCACTGAAGCCTGGGCAACAGAGCAAGACCCTTTCTCTAAAAAAAAAAAAGAGTTGGAAGGAACCTTAGTGATCACTGAGTTCAAACTCTTACCCTGAGCACCAATCTACTTAGACCTCAGCCAATCTCTAAAAGGTAATATACAAGTAGGCTATTTTAACCTTTGAATCTAGTCACTTACTCAACAAAACTTTTTTTTCTTAGGAGACAGGGTCTGTCTCTGACCCAGGCTGAAGTTCAATGTCACGATCACAGTCCACTGCAGCCTCGACCGTCCTCCTATCTCAGCCTTCCGAGCAGTTGGGACCACGGGTGTGTGCCACCACACCAAGCTAATTTTGTTTATTTTTTGTAGAGACAGGTCTCGAACCTTGCTATGTTGCCAAGACTGGTCTCAAACTACTGGCCTCAACCTGTCCTCTTGACTTGGCCTCCCAAAGCACTGGGATTACAGGCGTGAGCCACCACATCCAGCCCTGCTGCAAGGTTCTTAACTGGGGGTCCATGGACCTTCTGGATAGAATTCAGGGAAATTTGACATTTCCTTCAATTATGACTGTAGGCAAACATTCTGTTTCTACCACATGCCTGCTATGCCTGTCCTAATCCTTGACTCTCTAAAGTCATGAACCCTATTAGATTTCAACTACCCTCATATAGTAGGTGTTCAGTATTCCTCCAAATGTTCTAAATAAAAACTTAGTAGAATGGGCCAGTACAATGAACAGAGTTGTAATTGGTTTGAAGAATCCAAGATCAGGACTGTGGTAGGAACAGAAGGAAACTTGTTCCAAGTCTGTGAGAAATTTGCCCCAGGTCCAATCCCACAACCTGTTCCAATCCAGTTTCATTTGTCATTCTCACTTATGACTAATGAATTTGCTTCCATGATGGAAAATATTAAGAAATCACTCTGGCATGAGGTCACCCTACAAAGGAGCAATCTCAGCTGCCCGGAATGTCAGCGTTCAGTAAGGGCCACACCCCTTGCCTTTTCAGTAATTCCTCCTATTACAAAATTCCAAAGGCAGCCATATTGTTGATAGGAAATTTTGTTTAAAAAATACATTTCTTAGGCCGGGTGCGGTAGCTCGTGCCTGTAATCCCAGCACTTTGGGAGGCTGAGGTGGCGGATCACGAGGTCAGGAGTTCAAGACCAGCCTGGCCAACATGGTGAAACCCCATCTCTACTAAAAATACAAAAAAATTATCCAGGCATGGTGGCATGCACTTGCAGTCCCAGCTACTAGGGAGGCTGTTGCAGGAGAATCGCTTGAACCTGGGAGGCAGAGGTTGCAGTGAGCTGAGATTGCGCTGCTGAGATTGCACCACTGCACTCCAGCCTGGGTGACAGAGCGAGACCCCATCTCATAAATAAATAAATAAATAATTTTTTTGCGGGACGTGGTGGCTCGTGGTTATAATTCTGACACTGTGGGAGGCTAAGGCGGGTGGATCTCCTGAGCCCAGGAGTTAAAGACCAGCCTGGGTAATGTAGGGAGACCCCATCACAATGAAAATTATTAACATAAGCCAGGTGTGGTGACACATGCCTGTTGTCCCTGCTATTTAAGAGGCTGAGGTAGGAGGATTGTTTGAGCCCAGGAGGTCGAGTACCCTAGCCTGGACAACAGAGTGAAACCCTATCTCGAGAAAACACACACACACACACACACACAAATCCCACATTTCTTTTCTTTCTTTTTTCTTTTTTTTTTTTGAGATGGAGTCTCGCTCTGTTGCCCAGACTGGAGTGCAGTGGCGTGATCTTGGCTCACTGCAACCTGCGCCTCTCAGGTTCAAGCGATTCTCCTGCCTCAGCCTCCTGAGTAGCTGGGATTACTCCTTCTCAAATTAAAAAAAAAAAAAATTTTAAGGGGGAAATAAGGCTGGGCACGGTGGCTCACACCTGTAATCCCAGCACTTTGGGAGGCCGAAGTGGGTGGATCGCCTGAGGTCAGGAGTTCAAGACCAGCCTGGCCAACATGGCAAAACCCTGTCTCTACTAAAAATACAAAAATTAGCTGGGCATGGTGGTGGGTGCCTGTAATCTCGGCTACTCGGGAGGCTGAGGCACGAGGATAGCTTGAACTTGGGAGGCGGAGTTTGCAGTGAGCCAAGATCGCATCACTGCACTCCAGCTTGGGTGACGGAGTGAGACTCTGTCTCGGGAAAACAAAAAGCGGGGGTGAAATACATTTTATTTAGTTTTTGGTCTCGTAAAGACAGGTACACAGGTAGGGCACAGTGGCTCATGGCTGTAATCCCAGCACTTTGGGAAGAAAATATTATTAAAATAAAAGTTGTTTTTACTTTTGTAAAGCGGGGCTTCACCATGTTGCCCAGGCTGTCCTGAACTCCTGAGCTCAAGCAGTCCTCCTGCTCCTGTGAGCCACTGTGCCTGGCCTGCACTTAACATTTTTTTTTTTTTTTTTGAGATGGAGTCTCACTCTGTCGCCCAGGCTGGAGTGGAGTGGCGCAATCTCAGCTCACTGCAAGCTCCGCCTCCCAGGTTCACGCCATTCTCCTGCCTCAGTCTCCCGAGTAGCTGGGACTACAGGTGCCCGCCACCACGCCTGGCTAATTTTTGGTATTTTTAGTAGAGTCAGGGTTTCACCATGTTAGCCAGGATGGTCTCGATCTCCTGACCTCGTGATCCGCCCGCCTCGGCCTCCCAAGGTGCTGGGATTACAGGCGTGAGCCACCAAGCCCGGCGCACTTAACATTTTTAAAGGTAAACCTTTTAGTACTGTGGAAATGTGTGCATAGGATGCAGTCCTAGATGATGACGCCGGGCACGGTGGCTCACGCCTGTAATCCCAGCACTTTGGGAAGGAGAGGCGGGCAGATCACTTGAGGTCAGGAGTTCTAGATCAGCCTGGCCAACATGTTGAAACCTCATGACTACTAAAAATAAAAAAATTAGCCAGGCATGGTGGCGGGGGCCTGTAATCCCAGCTACTCGGGAGGCTGAGGCAGAATTGCTTGAATCAGGGAGACGGAGGTTGCAGTGAGCTGAGACTGGGCCACTGCACTCCAACCTGGGTGACAGAGTGAGACTCTGTCTCAAAAGAAAAAAAAAAAAAAAAGAATTCAGGGCAAGTCCATAAAGTGAAAGGCAGTTTATTAGGAAAGAATGGCTGTTCCATAGACAGAGCAGCCCCAGGGCTGCTGGTTGCCCATTTTTATGGTTATTTCTTGATGATATGCCAAACAAGGGGTGAATTATTCTTGCCTCCCCGTTTTAGACCATATAGGGTAACTTCCTAATGTCGCCATGGCATTTGTAAACTGTCATGGTACTGATGGGAGTCTAGCATTGAGGACAACCAGAGGTCACTGTCGTGGCCATCGTGGTTTTGGTGGGTTTTAGCTGGCTACTTTACTGCAACCTGTTTTATCAGCAAGGTCTTTATGACACGTATCTTGTGCTGACCTCCTATCTCATCCTGTGACTTAGAATGCCTAACCATCTAGGAATGCAGCCCAGTAGGTCTCAGCCTCATTTTACCCAGCCTCTATACGAGATGGAGTCGCTCTGGTTTAAATGTCTCTGACACAAGCAACTTGAGTACTAAAGGTTGTTACAACACCCTTGCTGGTTTTGCCTGCTAATGATAATCCACAAAATTCTAAAGATTTACCTAGAGAGGGCTGGGCGCGGTGGCTCACTTTGTAATCCCAGCAATTTGGGAGGCCAAGGCGGGCGGATCACGAGGCCGGGAGATCGAGACCATCCTGGCTAACATGGTGAAACTCTGTCTCCTTTTTTTTTTTTTTTTTTTTTTTGGAGACAGAGTCTCGTTCTGTCACCCAGCCTGGAGTGCGGTGGCGCTATCTCGGCTCACTGCAAGCTCCGCCTCCTGGGCTCACGCCATTCTCCTGCCTCAGCCTCCCAAGCAGCTGGGACGACAGGCGCCCGCCACCACGCCCGGCTAATTTTTTTTATTTTTAGTAGAGACGGGGTTTCACCGCGTTAGCCAGGATGGTCTCGATCTCCTGACCTTGTGATCCACCCGCCTCGGCCTCCCAAAGTCACGCCTGGGACTACAGGTGTGAGCCACCGTGCCTGGCCAATGAAACCCCGTCTCTACCAAAAATACAAAAAATTAGCCGGGCGTGGTGGCGGGCGCCTGTAGTCCCAGCTACTCGGGAGGCTGAGGCAGGAGAATGGCGTGAACCCGGGAGGCGGAGCTTGCAGTGAGCCGAGATTGCTCCACTGCACTCCAGCACTCCAGCCTGGGCGACAGAGCGAGACTCCATCTCAAAAAAAAAAAAAAAAAAAAAAAATTTACCTAGAGGGAAAAAAAGTAAAAAAACCCCAATTCAAGACAGAAAAAAGCAAAATGATTCCAGCCGAGAACTTGAAGAATAAAATCAACCAGGAGGACGCTTCATGTTAGTAGAAAGTGGACGGCATTTTCACCACGTAAGGAAATGTGACCTTTTGAAAAAAGAACGAGGTCGTTTTGTATTTTAATAAGGGCAGTTCCTTCTTTCCACTTACCTGCTTCTAGGAGACAACAACAAAGAGCTGGCCTTGTTTTAGCAACCTGCACTGCAGTTTACATTCCCTTTAACTCAAGACAAAGATTAAAGAGAGATCCCCACCCCTGCTCCAAGTCAATCTTGAAGGACAAGCGTCTGGTTCTTACCTCATCTACCCACACCTGGAACCTGTCATGGCATGGGCAAGTTGAAACAGTAACTTGTTCCTCCACCCAACAGTCTTGCAATACTCCAAAACAGCAAACAATACTTCTTTATTTTATTACTTTAATTAATTAATTTATTTTTTGAGACGGAGTATTGCTGTTGTTGCCCAGGCTGGAATGCAATGGTGGGATCTCGGCTCACCGCAACCTCTGCATCCCGACTTCAAATGATTCTCCTCCCTCAGCCTCTCGAGTAGCTGGGATTACAGGCATGTACCACCACGCCTGGCTAATTTTTTTTTTTTTTTTTTTTTTTAGTAGAGATGGGGTTTCTCCATGTTGGTCAGGCTGGTCTTGAACTCCCGACCTCAGGTGATCTGCCCGTCTCAGCCTCCCAGAGTGCTGGGATTACAGGCGTGAGCCAAAGTACCCGGCCAACAATATATTTTTAAAATGGGGCACCTGCAGGCCGGACCCGGTGGCTCATGCCTGTAATCCCAGCACTTTGGGAGGCCGAGGCGGGCAGATCATGGGGTCAGGAGATCGAGACCATCCTGGCTAACACAGTGAAACCCTGTCTCTACTAAAAATACAAAAAATTAGCCGGGCGTGGTGGCGGGCGCCTGTAGTCCCCGCTACTCGGGAGGCTGAGGCAGGAATATGTCATGAACCCGGGAGGCGGAGCTTGCAGTGAGCCAAGATAGCGCCACTGCACTCCAGCCTGGGCGACAGAGCGAGACTCCGTCTCAAAAATAAAATAAAATAAATAAAAATAATAAATAAATAAATAAATAGGGCACCCGCTCGAGGCAATTACTTCCTGCTTTATGCGCTCCCTCCCATAAATGGTCTCCTCTGTTCAGTTCATTCAGACTTCTGCTTTAGGAATTATCTTCTTAAAAAACCACTTGGAGGAGGGCGCTCTCCACTGAAAGATCTTTAGCAGACTCTTTTCCCTAATAAAATTCAGACCACAGAGCACAGCAATCCAGAGTTCTTAGCATCAGTGAATACGCCGCTCTTAATTTAAAACTCTTTTTTACCATTCTGCATTTCTTGAGCGTTCCTGCTTCTGCTTCACTGTTTTCTATACATTTCCGTTTTATTTATTTATTTATTTATTTTTTGAGACGGAGTCTTGCTCTGTCACCCAGGCTGGAGTGCAGTGGCACAATCTCGGCTCACTGCAAGCTCCGCCTCCCTGGTTCATGCCGTTCTCCTGCCTCAGCCTCCTAAGTAGCTGGGACTACAGGCACCCGCCACCATGCCCAGCCAATTTTTTTTTTGTATTTTTAGTAGAGACGAGGTTTCACCAAGTTAGCCAGGATGGTCTCGATATCCTGACCTCGTGATCCACCCGCCTCGGCCTCCCAAAGTGCTGGGATTACAGGCGTGAGCCACCACATCCGGCCTTTCTATACATTTCAATGTGCATTTTTGTCTATGAATCCTCCTACCTACGCTTTAAGGATTAGTTCAATGGTTACCTATTTCCAGAAGTCTTCAAATACCCTCCAAATGAATATTAAATCCAGTGGTCCTGAGAATTTGAAGTCAGTCCTCCACAGGTGATTCTCCCACCACCACAAAATGGCCCAAGTACCTTGCCTTCCTCTCATGGCTGCCAGCTGAATCGTATTGTAATTGAGAGGGAACCCTCTATTTTCTCCTGGTACTGGATAAGCTCCTTAAAGGCAGATTCCAGCACTTTTTTTCCCCCTCGAGACAGAGTCTCACTGTCGCCCAGGCTGGAGTGCAGTGGCCTGATCTCTGCTCTCTGCAGCCTCCGCCTCCCGGGTTCAAGTGATTTCTGTGCCTCAGCCTCCTGAGTAGCTGGGACTACAGGTATGCACCACCATACCTGGCTAATTTTTGTGTTTTTAGTAGAGATGGGGGTTTCACCATGTTGGCCAGGCTGGTCCCAAACCCCTGGCCTCAAGCAATATGCCTGCCTTGGCTTCCCAAAGTGCTGGGATTACAGGCATGAGCCACCGTGCTGGGCCACAGTATTTTTTCTTTTCTTTTTTTTTTTTGAGATGGAGTCTTGCTCTGTCACCCAGGCTGGAGTGCAGTGGCACGATCTCGGCTCACTGAAAGCTCTGCCTCCCGGGTTCACGCCATTCTCCTGCCTCAGTCTCCCGAGTAGCTGGAACTACAGGCGCCCACCGCCATGCCCAGCTATTTAAATTTTTTTTTTTTTTTAGTAGAGACAGGGTTTCACTGTTGGCCAGGATGGTCTCGATCTCCTGACCTCGTGATCCACCTTTTTAATGCGGAAAAGCACATTGAAGAACATTTATCAGAAGTATGTCCTCAGTAAGTGGCTCAACAGGCTGAGTGTGGTGGCTCACGCCTGTAATCCCAGCTACTCTGGAGGCTGAGGCAGGAGAATCACTTGAACTTGGGAGGTGGAGGCTGTAGTGAGCTGTGATCATGCCACTGTACTCCAGCCTGGGTGACAGAGCGAGACCCTGTCCCCCACTCAACACCCCCCAAAAATTGAACAAGTGAAATAGCCCATTTTTTGAGAATCAGTGCTTTTGGCTGGGCGCCCAGTGGCTCACACTTATAATCCCAGCACTGTGGGAGGCAAGAGGTGGGCAGATCACCTGAGGTCGGGAGTTCGAGACCAGCCTGACCAACATGAAGAAACCCCGTCTCTACTAAAAATACAAAATTAGCCGGGTGTGTGGCACATGACTGTAATCCCAGCTATTTGGGAGGCTGAGGCAGAAGAATCACTTGAACCCGGGAGGCGGAGCTTGCAGTGAGCCAAGATTGTGCCACTGCACTCCAGCCTCGGCGACAGAGCAAGACTCTGTATCAAAAAAAAAAAAAAAAAGAATCAGTGCTTTTGTAGAGCTTTTGACAAGGAGGCAGTACAGCAGTTAAGAGCACAGATACGGGGGTCAGAGAGATCTAGATTTAGATTTACTAGGTTGTGTATCAGCTGTGTGTTTTAGTATGTGTGTATTTGGCTGTGTGTATTTCCTCTCAACAATGAGGTTAACAATGCCTACCCAATGTGGTGACGGTGAAAATGGGGTAATGCACAAAAATACCTTAACACGATGTCTGGTAAATGGCAAAGAGATAACTATTAAGAGACCTCTGGTATTCACAGGTGACTCTACTAATGCAGTACTTCTTAAAGGGACATTTAAACAACTACTGCTCTGATTTAGGGAATAGTCAAGTCTTTAGTTGAACACTCACCTTAAGAACCACTTCTGGAATGTCGACAAGTTCCTTTAACCTCTCTCTGCCTCCCTTTCCTTACTTCCAAGTGGTGATAATAATTTGCCTGACAGAAATGCTGAGCGAGATCAGGTTAAAAACACTATGTAAACAACTGTAAAGGATTGCTTTTATTTTGAACTTAAGCTGAGGAAAAGAAGCCAAAAGTATTTTAAATTTTATTCTATTTCTAGCACATTCTGTGAGGGCTTTAAAAAGAAATTTCTCTCTTTATAATTTTCCTTTCCTTTATTCTTTACAGAACAGTAAATTCTGATTACTCAAGTTCTCAAAAATGAAAGCTATATCTGGAATGTTTCTATTTTGCTCCCCCTGTTGGCCTGAGAGCAGGATAACACTGCCTGAGACTAACAATTCAAGACGATCTAAACATTTATTTTCATGGACTTGACTAATATAAAGATGTAATGGCATTCCACAGAAAGACCTAAACCACAGTTTCAGCTCTATCTTATATATATACCTGACAATTAAAAGCAGTATGTTTATGTCTAATTTTTAACTATTAGGGTTCAAATCTAGAAAATTATTTTTATACAAAGGCTAGCTGCATGCCATTCATTTTTCAAAATAATTACTTTTCAAAAATTCTGCTGTTTCTATATTTAAGGCTGAAATCCACTGAAAGCACCCAAACTTGCAATTCCTATCATTATCTTTGTTTTGCTACCACTAAGTTTTACAATTTACCTTTTTTTTTTTTTTTTTTTTTTTTTGAGATGGAGTTTTGCTCTTGTTGCCCAGGCTGGAGTGCAATGGCGCGATCTCGGCTCACTGCAACCTCCCCCTCCCAGGTTCAAGCGATTCTCCTGCCTCAGCCTCCCGAGTAGCTGGGATTACAGGCATGTACCACCACACCTGGCTAATTTTTGTATTTTTGTAGAGATGGGGTTTTGCCATGTTGGCCAGGCTGGTCTCGAACTCCTGACCTCAGGTGATCCTTCCTCCTTGGCCTCCCAAAGTGCTAGGATTATAAGCATGAGCCACCACGCCTGGCCAACAATTTACTTTTAAACTTAAAAGTTATATACACCGGCCAGGTGAGGTGGCTTACGCCTGTAATCCCAGCACTTTGGGAGGCTGGGCGGGCAGATCACCTGAAGTCAGGAGTTCAAGACCAGCCTGACCCGACGTGGAGAAACCCCATCTCTACTAAAAATACGAAGTTAGCTGGGCGTGGTGGCGCATGCCTGTAATCCCAGCTACTCGGGAGGCTGAGGCAGGAGAATCGCTTAAACTCGGGAGGCGGAGGTTGCGGTGAGCCGAGATTGTGCCATTGCACTCCAGCCTGGGCAACAAGAGTGAAACCCTTGTCTCAAAAAAAAAAAAAGGTTATATACACTGATTTTACCTGTGAATCACTTTTTTGTATTCAAAGTCTTAGATTATGTATATGAAAACTAATTTATTAAACCTCTGTACACAAAGATGAACATACCTGTATAGCAAGCATATATGAAGAATGAAATTACAAAAAAGTAAAAGTATTACTAAAATTGACGCATGTAAATCACTTACAAAAATACCCCAAATGGGATAAAGCTGCTCATCCCTGATTTTTCTCATTTGGTTGTAGGAGTTGAAACATGAATTTAAAATGGTAGAATTTTTTCTTTTAAAAAGTGATATATTAAACTTATATACAGGATAATTAGCAAAATGTAGAAAGGGAAAACAATGTACAAAAGACAGATAAAAACCATCACTCTTGACGGATAGTCACAATCCAAAAATAGTATAAACCTTAACAAACCCTCTCTAAACCAGGTCATATTCACATCTCCCCCCAAGTTTTGTCAGTGAGAATAAAATACACTGAACTAGTGAGCTCAGTCTTTCTTTAAAATAGGCTTGACTTTGGAACACGAACCTTGGATAGATTTTTAAACATGGGAGGGACAAACAGGAAAACCATTCTATCTATCCACTTAATTAGTACTAATTAACGGAACAAAGTTATTAAATAGCTCTCAGTGCTAAGTCAAGCCATTATTCAGAGGCCTTTTTGTTTTTCTGCTGGTTTCGGGGTGAGTTCTTTAACAAGCTTCTTATCCTGAGGTACATTCCAGTAGATTCTGCCATATTCTCAAATTCAAATGGCGTGATTCCAGTTGCAAATTTGCTCATGTCAGGTATAGGGCTATGAATTTTAGTGGCCATTGAAGGACTGGTGTCTGCAGGAAAGAGCTTCTGGCTGCCCCCATTGCTGATGTCACAGTTTGGTACGACACTTCCATTATCAAGAAGGGCACCTTCAGTGTTTACCAGAGCCAACTCTGCTTTTTCCTTCTGACAAAGTGATGTCACCTCAGAGTCTGGACTGGAGGCATGTCCAGCTTCTGATTTCTTTGTAAAAATCTCTGGTACCTCAGGCTCATCCAGCGTCTGCTTTTCAGATGTTTTTCCCTCCGGGACAGGGAGGTCTAGCTCATTTGGACAAGGTGATGAGGCAACGGAATTGCCAGTTAAAGGTGTGTCCACAGGAACGTCGGAGTCACTGTTTACGCTCTCGGCCTGCTCAAGAGCTGCCCAGATCCGCCTCTGCTGTTCTTCAAGTTCTTCTAGAGTCAGTGCGTCCTCATCCACAGCTCCAGATGCTGTTCTGGTCTGGGGTGAGTCACTGGGAGTCAGCGGCGGGGTGCCCTTTGGGAGTGGAGGGGTGAAGACGGGTGGAGGAGTTCCCCGGGGGAGTGGAGGAGTGTCAGGAGGTAATGGTGGTTGAAACTGAAAACTTTCACTGCTCTGAGAACCATGTGGTACCTCCATATCTGAAGTAAGAAAGTTAAGAGATACTTTAGAACTTATAATAGCATTTAGTTTTACTAAAATTTGTTATTTGAACTCAGGTGTATCCAGTAATTCAATGGCCAAAAATAACTGGCTTAACATGAGGGAAATTCTGGATTCTCAGGTGCCATTACCACCACCTGGTATCCTCAGTCCACCTGAAAAGATCTGCAGGGAGAGCTGTCAGGATCTTCTGGTGCTAGAGGCTATCCCTCGGGAGATCTGTTTCTGTGCTGTGTGCATCATTTTAGATTGAGGAAATGCGAGCAATTGCATGGAGACTTCAGAATTTCAAGGCAGTGCACTCTACCCAAAAATTTGTGGCAGAATGCAGTAGGAAATTTGACTGGAGGTGCAGGCTGGCTACTGAGTGGGTGGAAGGCTAATGGGGAGGAAGTGAGGGGCAAGGCAGGAGTACACCTTGGGTTATTTCCTAGCTCTTTTTTTTTTGAGACAGTCTTACTCTGCCACCCAGGCTGGAGTGCAGTGGCACAATCTTAGCTCACTGTATCCTCCGTCTCCTGGGTTCAAGCAATTCTCCTGCCTCAGCCTCCCGAGTAGCTGCAATTACAGTTGTGCACCACCACGCCTGGCAAATTTTTGTATTTTTAGTAGAGACAGGGTTTCACCATGTTGGCCAGGCTGGTCTCGAACTCCTGACCTCAGGTGATCCACCTGCCTTGGCCTCCCAAAATGCTGGGATTATAGGCATGAGCAACTGCACCTAGCCTAATTGCCCAATTTCCCAATTTTTTTTTTTTTTTTGAGATGGAGTCTTGCTCTGTTGCCCAGGCTGGAGTGCAGTGGCATGATTTCAGCTGGCTGCAACCTCTGCCTCCCGGGTTCAAGCAGTTCTTCTGCCTCTGCCTCCCAAGTAGCTGGGATCACAGCGCACGCCAACATGCCCGGCTGTTTTGTATTTTTAGTAGAGATGGGGTTTCTCCATGTTGGCCAGGCTGGTTTCGAACTCCTGATCTCAAGTGATCCGCCCACCTTGGCCTCCCAAAGTGCTGAGATTACAGGCCTGAGCCACTGTGCCTGGCCCCCAATTGTTCTCTCTAATCTACACTGCTCGCCTGAACTGCAGGTTCACATATCTAACTGCCCACTGACCATCATCACCTACACGTTCCACAGATACAACCTGTCCAAAACAAATGATCTCTTCCTAAAATGAGGACTGTTTTCCCATCTGCTGTTCTCACAAATGGCACCACCAGTGGATCTGCTTGTCCTCTGAGAGTACTCTCTTTCCTTCCATCCATCCCCAGGTCTTTGGCTCTCTGGGGTGCATGCTCTCCTGCTGGCTGCCACAGCCGCTACCTTGCTTCAGGCCCATTACATTTGCCAGGAACATCAGAATCACCCTGACCTCTGGATTCATCTTCCTTGTGTCTGTCCTGCAAACCGCTGCCAGATTCATCACAAGTCTGGCCCTATAACCTTTCCCATCTCCATTGGAAACCATTCAGTGCCTGCCCAGACCCCACAGGATGAAGTCCAATCTTCCTCCATGGCCCTCTAGGATATAGTTTCCTTACTTCCATCATGTCACCTCCTATTGCCTGGCTCAAACTCCAGCTGTCACCCTGCTGCTGGCCTGATGTGCTGTGAAGTTTCACTATCCTGCGTCTGCACTTCCCTCTGTCTCAAATGCCCTCCTCCTCATTTCCTTGGTAAATCCCTGCATTCATCCCTCAAGATGCAGTTCAAAGTTACCCTATGACTTCATTCAGCACAGATGCTGTTTTTCCTCTGTGCCACCATTACAGTCTGGAACTGCTCTGTGGCAGCAATATGTAATACTATCATTCTGTATATATCACTGTGGGCCACCACATTTATATGAAAATGATGTTTACACATCTGCAATCCCGAGGTGACAGAGAGTGGTAACTAGGGCAGCAATACTGTCTTATTAAGCTTTCTGCCTCAGGGTCTAGTAGGGGGTCTGAACTTTATTCTATAGACAATAAGATTTGTGAGAATAACAAACTCTCACTTAGAAGTCAACTCACGGCCCAGCACGATGGCTCATGCCAGTAACATTGGGAGGCTGAGGCAGGCAGATTGCTTAAACTCAGGAGTTCAATATCAGCCTGGGCAACAAAGTAAGACCTTGGTGTCTACAAAATATACAAAAATCAGCTGGGTTTGGTGGCATATGCCTATACTCCCAGCTACATGGGAGGCTGAGGTGGGAGGACTGCTTGATCCCAGGAGTCTGAGGCTGCACTGAGCCATGATCGCACCACTGCACTCCAGCCTGGGCAACCGAGCCAGATCCTGTCTCAAAAAAACAAAACAAAACAAAACAAAACAGAAATAGAGGAAAGAGCCCCTAGTACAAAACTGAAAATGCCTACACAGAAGTGTGTGACCCTGGTGACAAGGGGTGCCACCACCACAAATCCCCAAACTTCAAAAAATGACAACCATGGGCCAGGCACGGTGGCTCACACCTTTGGGAGCCACCCCATCCCAGCACTTTGGGAGGTGGAGGCGGGCAGATCACCTGAGGTCAGGAGTTCAAGACCAGCCTGGCTAACATGGAGAAACTCCATCTCTACTAAAAATACAAAATTAGCCAGGCGTGGTGGCGGGCACCTGTAATCCCAGCTACTTGGGAGGCTGAGGCAGGAGAATCGCTTGAACCTGAGAGGCGGAGGTTGCAGTGAGCCAAGATCACGCCACTGCACTCCAGCCTGGGAGACAGTGAAACTCTGTCTCGAAAAACAACCGAAAAAACAAAGAAAAACTTAGGGGAAATAATTTGAGGGCTTTGATTCTGAACTTTGAAGTCACTTGTGCAAAAGAATTTGATGTGGGGCTTTAATCCCTTTGAACTTTAAAGGAATTTAATTCATGATCTTTTTTTTTTTTTGAGATGGAGGCTCACACTTTCGCCAAGGCTGGAGTGCAGTGGCATGATCTTGGCTCACTGCAACCTCCACCTCCCGGGTTCATGCCATTCTCCTGCCTCAGCCTCCCGAGTAGCTGGGACTACAGGCGCCCACCACCATGCCCGGCTAATTTTTTGTATTTTTAATAGAGACAGGGTTTCACCGTGTTTGCCAGGATTGTCTTGATCTCCTTACCTTGTGACCCGCCTGCCTCAGCCTCCCAAAGTGCTGGGATTACAGGCGTGAGCCACTGCGCCCGGCTTAATTCATGGTCTTTAAATTCTCTCTGTGAATTTGAAAATGAAGACAGGGGCCGGGCACGGTGGCTCACGCCTATAATCCCAGCACTTTGGGAGGCTGAGGTGGGTGGATCACAAGGTCAGGAGTTCGAGACCAGCCTGGTCAAGATGGTGAAACCCTGTCTCTACTAAAAAAAAAAAAAAAAAAAAAAAAAAAAAAAAGTACAAAAATTAGCTGGGCGTGGTGATGCATGCCTGTAATCCCAACTACTCGGGAGGCTGAGGCGGGAGAATACTTGAACCCGGGAGGCAGAGGTTGCGGTGAGCCGAGATCACGCCATTGTACTCCAGCCTGGGTGACAAGAGTGAGACTCCATCTCAAAAAAAAAAAAAAAAAAGAGAGAGAAATCAGAGCCATAGGATGAAACCTACCTGAATCGAGCTCCATGTCGGCGGGAGATCCCGCTGAGTTGCTTTCATTCTTCTGCTTCTTTGGACTACCTGGGCTAGAGTGAGATGAAGACCTCTTGTTGCCAGACTTCACACCTGGCTAAAAGAGCAACCAGAACAAACACAAGTTAAGTGGGGTAGATAATGAATTAAACTCCATCCCTTCACTTAAAATGATGTAGAAAAACAATCTGGAGCTAAGTCTAGGTAATTGGTGAATTTTGCCACTGTTTTCCTTTTGGTTTGTCAAGATAACAAAGCAAGAAAAGGCTGTAAGATGCTAATAAATTACACAATCTCGCAAACACAACAACATTTTATAGAGCACACCCTTAAAATCTATTTACCGCTTGGAAGTTAGAAGTAAGGTAATTGGCAAACACATCCTTCTGCTGACATGCCTGCATTGGTATGGAACCAAAGATCCTCCATTCCTAATGATGAAAAGAGAAGGAAAAAAAAAACACATGTATTTGGAAAATGTCATGTTTTGAGATTTTGCTCAAAGGAGGTACAGTGGAGATCTCAAAGTACATTTTTCCTTCTTATGTTACTTTTCCTTTATTGGAAATTGAGGAAAATAATGTGTTAAAGGAAAACTAAACCTGCCTGCAAAATAATTAAGACTGAATACTAAAAGACTACCTGACACAATCACTTGGCCAAAAAAGGTTCTACATACTGCAAGCAGAAGATGTAGGCAGGAGTGACTGCTATGGGGCCTCCCAGGCTCGAGTCTCTCTCCCATCAAGCACTGGCACTGCTAACAGGGCCGTTCATCGCCCACTTCTCCTAACACACTTACTCATGAGTTTTCTATCTTCTGCTTTTTCTCTTTCCAAACACAGCATCATCTTTAAAGATTCCACACAGCTTGTTTCTCTCTCATCTCCAATCGCACATTCAACAGTGGTTCTCGGTAAGAATCCCATGGAACTCTTGTGAAACATACAGGTTCCAGGGTTTGAATCAGTTAAGTCTAAGGGTGGGACTCAAGAATGTACATTTCTAACGAGTATTCCCAGGGGACTCTGAAGTAGACTGGAAGCTGGACTGGCTTCCAGAAGCACTGATGGTTTGTATCATGCACTTCCGCCCGTAATGAATTACACAGTCTTGCGTGATTGAGAACTTTCTATCTGCTCACCAGACTCTAACTTCAAGTCTTTGGCTGTTTCCCTATTGTCCAGTTCCTAAGAACACCAAGGATACACTTTTTATTTTTATATTTTTTTGAGATGGAGTTTTGCTTTCATCACCCAGGCTAAAGTGCAATGGCACGATCTCGGCTCACTGCAACCTCCACCTCCTTGGTTCAAGTGATTCTTCTGCTTCAGCCTCCTGAGTAGCTGGGATTATAGGCGCCTGCCACCACGCTCAGCTAATTTTTATATTTTTAGTAGAGATAGGATTTTGCCATGTTGGCCAGGCTGGTCTCAAACTCCTGAGCTCCAGGTGATCCACCCGCCTTGGCTTCCCAAAGTGCTGGGATTACAGGCACGGGCCACTGCGCCCGGCCAAGAATATGCTTTTTAAATAAAACAGTACAATAGTTCATTGTTGAATCCTGAGACCTAAGATGGAAGCTGGAAAAGAGTTAAGTGTGGAAAAACCATTCATATAAAAAATGAGAAATTTTACTTTGAGGGGAAAAAAGGCAAGAATAATCAGGAAAAAGAGTGATAGTATATTTAGATTTATTATAGATAGAAACTTATTTCCCAAGTTAATTCTGTAAAATTAATAATACTGTCTCAGAAAAATCCATATTGTTAAAAACTTTTAAAATTTTAGAGTACTTTTAGATTTAGATACTCTAACCAATCTATTTTGGCTCCCTTTCTGAGGGCACAAAATCAGAGAAAACTGCTGTTGATGAATATAAGACTTCAATTAAGATTCTAGAAAGATTCTATAAAGGAAATTAAAAATGTAAACAAGTAACAAATTTATTCCTTTAAATAGTAACTGCTCTATAAGTTTGTAGGTGTATATGAATTAACTATTTTTTGAGACAGGGTCTAGTGTGATCTCACCTCACTGTAACCTCTGCAATCCTCCCACCCCAGCCTTCCTAGTAGCCAGGACTACAGGCATGTGCCACCAACCTTGGCTAGTTTTAAAATTTTTTTATAGAGACAAGGTCTTGCTATGTTGCCCAGGCTGGTCTCGAACTCTGGGACTCAAGTGATCATCTTGCCTCGGACTCCCAAAGTGTTGGGATTACAGGTGTGAGCCACTATGCCTAGCCAACAAGTTAATATTTTGACCAATCTTTAACATAATAATATCACATCGCACGATAATTTACAAAAATCAATATACTTACGTCTGGAATTCCTCTGGGAGTAGATATATTAAAACCAGGATAGTTGACCAATTTTGAGAGATCGTAAGTGACACTTTTATTCTGTTGTATTTCTCCAACTTCTGTTTCCCCATCAGTGCCATCTATTACAGACCATAAAAAGTGTTAATATTGCTAAATGTCAATATATATCCCTCCCCAGACCAAAAGTACACCTGGAAAGTGCTTATAATCATGGCAACAGAATTAGTTTTGAAATGGCTTTCAATTTTCATTATAATTTTTCTAAATCATTAGGACAGAACTTTTTTTTTTTTTTGAGAAAGGGTCTTGCTTTGTCACCCAGGCTGGAGTGCAGTGGCACCATCTTGGCTCACTACAGCTTCTGCCTCTCAGGCTCAAGTGATCCTCCCACCTCAGCCTCCTAAATAGCTGGTACTACATGAACGCACAACCACACCAGGGTAGGCTGTGTATTTTTAGTAGAGACGGGGTTTCACGATGGTGCCCAGGCTGGTCTCAAACTCCTGAGCTCAAGAGATCCACCCACTGCCTCAGCCTCCCGAGTAGCTGGAATTACAGGCGCCTGCCACCACGCTTGGCTAATTTTTATATTTTTAGTAGAGGCCGGGTCTTGAACTCCTGACCGCAACTGATCCACCCATCTCGGCCTCCAAAAATCCTGGGATTACAGCCATGAGCCACTGTGCCCGGCTGAAACCTGCTTTTTAAAAACTCAATACTGCACAAAGATTTTGCCATGTCAGCTCATACAGATTTATTCCACTCTTCATATATGTTGCAGGGAGTCCACAGCTCAGAACTACCAATTTATTTAACCATTCTTCTTTAGGGCCTTAATGTCGTAGATTTTTCACTATCATTATTCAATGATACAAAAAGATTCTTGTATACATACAATTTCCTTTTCATATGTGTGAATATCTTTCTAGGGTAGGTATCTAGGAGAGAAGTTCTAGACTATTAGAGGTTTTCTGTATTTTACATTTTACAGGTCTCCTGGCATTTAGGATTTATGTCTGTTATTATTACTGACAAAGATAAGAGCTTATGAGGACTGGCTGGAGAGGTGATACTCTGGCCTAGACAGTACCTGAGCAAGCCCAGAAAACCATCAGATAATCTACAAACTCACTGAAATTTTATTCCTTCCTTGTAAAATTTACCAAGGAAACATCATCATGATATTTTTTAGTTAGCACACATTAAAGAAGCCGGCCATTCCTATCACATTTTGTTGTGATTCTTTAATTAAAAAAAAAAAAGGAAACACTTAAGGTGACTTCTCTAACTTAAGATACTATACCTTTTCCATCATAGAGTGCAAGCCCCGAATTCTCCAATTCAGCCTCTTTGAGCCACCCTGGTGGGTACCCTAGCTGGCGCATCCGATAGATAAAAGGTGGAAGACTCTTGTCTGTCACACCTAGTGCATCTTGAAGTTCCTCACTAAGTAAAAATAAAGGAGGAAGAAAAATACTGAATTCTTGTTTGCATGAAAACACATAGTATTCTGGTATTTTAAAACATTTCTTGCTTATATTACATACCATGACATCTAACAAATATAATTAAAATTTAAAGAAGTGTTTCTAAATGAATTAATGTATATTACCTAGGGCTTTGCCAGAGTACACTTATATCCTGATAATTAGCCCAAAGAGACACAGAACATTCCAAATGCTAGGGAAATAAAAATGACCTTCTATGGTAAAATGCCATTAGTACCTAATAACTCCTGGCTTGAATCTTCCAAATCTTTCTTCTACTTCTTCTGCGTGGTATCGCTGCTGGAAATTCTGATTGTTTGCTTCTCCACAGGCATCCATATACTCTTTTCTCTTTTCACTTATTCGAGCAGCATTCCGAGGCTACATCATGACACATTTGAAAAGAATGGTTTCATGCAACTCAGAAATATTTCAGAAATTAAATAAAAATACTTTTTTTTAGATCAAGTAAACAGATTATTTTAGTTTTAATGTATAACGAACAAGTGTAAAAGAGGGTGAATATTTTAGAAAAATACGTAAGGAAAGGAGCAGTCTATTTATTACCTCAGTATTATCATAAATTAAATCAAGTTTTTAGGATAAACTCTACAATTTAATTCTCATGTTTATTCATCTCAAATACAAAGAGTACTGTTTTAAATTATTTACTGAAAAAATTTAATGTCTTAAAATATGAACACAAATTTGAAAAGATTTCAAATTAAAGGACACAAGATTTCAAATTAAAGGAACAAAGAAAGTTCCTTCATGTCACACAATAACATAAATGTGTTGAAAACATTAGAAAGCTCTTGTTCAAAGACTTTTCTTAACATGAGAAAAATTTACCATTGGGCAATCTTTCATTTGGTGTTCTTCAGAACCACAATTGAAACAGTGAGGCTTTGGCCTATTTGGTCAAAAGACAAAGATTTTTATAATGTCAATAAAAATAGAAAAGCAAATCAATAAAATTCTATATGACAGCAAAGTGTATCAGAGAGACAAGAAAGCAAGTTGATCACAGATCACTAATATCTGCAACAAGAAGTACACTTTAATCTCCTTTATTTAGTGATTTAAATAGTACTATGCAGAGTCTTTTAACCAAGAACCCTTCTGTTCCTGACTGATCTGTTACCTCTTTTGAGTTTTTTCAGTGGTTAACAACAGAAGAATCAAGGTGAACAAATTGATCATATTTCCGTTAGGTAACATGGAAAGAAGGCAGATGGTTATAAGACTGCAATCAAATTGACAGCAACAATTATACCTTTCCACCCGCCCGGGCACATTAGGTGAGAACCAATGAATTCCAGGAAGCAGATGATTCATTTAAACATTTAACATATATGTATGGATTAAAATTCTAGCTCAATCTGTAATTAACCTTAGAGTAAACCAGCAGTAAAGAACATGAACTTTTCAAGCCAAAAGTTTATGATTTCGGTTAAAAAAGTAAATAAGTAAAACAAAACAACTCCCCACACAAACCTTTTTGCCTTTACTTGTATTTCTTGCCCTTCTAGAGAAACAATGTGGCTGAAGACTTGATGGTACCTTTAGTGAATTTTATTAAGGAATAGTTATCATGGTCTGCAAAATTTGGAAATTGTTTTAAAGGTGAACTTAGTGGCAAGATGCATAAAAGATCTTCATTCACTATGTAGGATACTTGGGTATTTCCCATCCTTCGGAAAGCTGAGGGTTTTCATTTAGAAGCGGTTGCCCCAATTTATCAAGGCAAAAATTAGTAAAATACAGGACACTTCCTACAACCTGCAGAAAACAAGTCAAAAAATATTGCTATTTAAGCAGAAAAAAAGACATTAAATAATGTAAGATTATGATTAACTGTTTTAACAATTTATTTTTGGATGGAATTATTAGAAATAATAACTTCCTTGTTATTAAGGAGCCAGACTTTGATGTGTAAGTAGAAACTACATCGTCAGTTCCCTCTCTCTGCTAGATCACTGTTTTTCCTCTGTATTGGATCATGACTATCAGCTGCATTCTCTACAGAATTCAAACAAAAAATGAAAACCTTGACTCTCATATTTCCCTCCAATGCCCCATTTCATTGCTTCTCTTTGCAAGACATGCAGACCCTTTAGTTATTGTTTCCATTTCCTTTCTTCCCATTTACTCTTTTCTTATCCCTCCAGTTCTTTTTGAAAAAATTCCATACAGACAAGTTGGAAAAGTGGTACAATGAATACCCAATGTATCCTTCACCTAAACAACTGTTTATAGTTTAACATTTTTGTCTGCCTCTCTCTCTCTTTACACATACACCGAACACACACACATACACTTTTTTGTTTGTTTTGAGATAGGGTCTCTGTTGCCCAGGCTGGAGTACAGTGGTGCAATCTTGGCTTACTGCAACCTCCACCTGCCAGGCTCAAACGATCCTCCCACCTCAGCCTCCTGAGAAGCTGGGACCACAAGCATGGTCAGCTATTTTTTTGCCCAGTTATTTTTTGTATTTTTAGTAGAGGCAGTCTTGCCATGTTGCCCAGGCTGGTCTCAAACTCCTAAGCTTAAGCGATCCACCCGACTCAGCCTCCCAAAATGTTAGGATTACAGCCGTGAACCACTGCACCTGGCCTCACATATACTCTTTAATTTTTTTTTTTTTTTGAGGCAGGGTCTTGCTCTGTTGTCCAAGCTGGAATGCAGTGGCATGATCTTGGCTCACTGTAACCTCAAAGTCCTGGGCTAAAATGATCCTCCTGCCTCAGTCTCCTGAGTAGTTGTGTCACTACACGCAGCTAATTTTTTTTTTGAGATGGGGTCTTGCTATGTTGCCCAGGCTGGTCTTAAACTCCTGGCCTCAAGCAATCCTCCCGCCTCAGCCTCCCAAAGTGCTGGGACTACAGGTGTTGAGCCACTATGCCTGGCCTCCATTTTTTTAATGACACTGCCCTCTCTCTTGAACATTTCCAGTAATGCTTCTATACATATCACTGGGCTGAGCTCCTAACAATGGAGCTTCCCAATGACCTCCATGCAGCCAAATTCAATGAACAGTTCTCACTCTTCATCTTTCTTAGCCTAGCTGTGACAATCGACACAATTCTTCCTTCCTCCTAAAAACATCTTCCTCCCTTGTCTTCTAGGACATGCTTCTCCGTTCTCTTCTTTCCTTGCTGACTGAGCCTCGCTCTTCTGTGCTAGACTCTTCTCATCCCTCTATCTTCCATGTATTAGAGTGCCCTAGGTCTCAGTCCTCCTCTCCACTTTCACTACCCAGGTGGTTCATCCTGACCCATGGTATGTAGTATAATATATATGCTTACTACTTCTAAAGGTCAAGTTATTATTACTATTTTTTGAGACGGAGTTTCGCTCTTGTTGCCCAGGCTGGAGTGCCATGGCGCAATCTCAGCTCACTGCAACCTCCGGTTGAACCTCCTGGGTTCAAGCGATTCTCCTGCCTCAGCCTCTCAAGTAGCTGGGATTACAGGCACGCACCACCACACCCGGCTAATTTTGTATTTTTAGTAGAGACGGGGTTTCTTCATGTTGGTCAGGCTGGTCTCAAACTCTCGACCTCAGGTGATCTGCCCGCCTTGGCCTCCCAAAGTGCTGGGATTACTGGCATGAGCCACTGCGCCTGGCCTAAGTTATCACTTTTTAATTATTATTTTTTCACTGGGAGCATAGATTGAAGTTGCCCTGAATGTATGTTCTCCTTTACGGTCAAGTTCTGATCAGTCCTAACCTCCAATTTTATATATGGAAGTGTCAACTTGACAGCTCTCAAGGGGCGTGTGAGTGGCATCTCAAACTCACCTGCTTAAAACTGCACTGGATTCCTAGCCCCCTCCAAACCTGCTCCTCCTCTAGTCTTCCCCATCAGAGAAAATATGACGACATCCTTTTTTTTTTTTCTGAGATGGAGTCTCTCGCTCTGTCGCCCAGGCTGGAGTGCAGTGGCGCGATCTCGGCTCACCGCAAGCTCCGCCTTCCAGGTTCATGCCATTCTCCTGCCTCAGCCTCACGAGTAGCTGGGACTACAGGCGCCCACCACCACGCCTGGCTAATTTTTTACGACGACATTCTTACTGGCACTCAGGCCAAAAACCTGAGTCACTCCGATGACTCTTTTGCTCTCATATTCTGCGTCCAATTCATCAACACATTTGATCAGCTCTACTTCCCCAGTACATCCACGTTCTAAGCACTTCTCAGCAGCACCACTCTCACTCCAGTCTCAGTACCAGTTTCTCTCACCTGAGTTGAATACAATAACTTCCTAACTGGTTTTCAGCTTCCACAGATAACCAGCTACAGACTATTTTCCACACAGAACCCAGCTCTTTTAAAAAGTCAATTCATGGCCAGGCGTGGTGGCTCACGCCGGTAATCCTAGCACTTTGGGAGGCCGCGGTGGGTGGATCACAAAGTCAGGAGTTTGAGACCAGCCTGACCAACATGGTGAAACCCCATCTCTACTAAAAATACAAAAATTAGCCAGGTGTGGTGGTGCACACCTGTGATCCCAGCTACTCAGGAGGCTGAGGCAGGAGAATTGCTTGAATCTGGGAGGCGGAGGTTGCAGTAAGCTGAGATTGTGCCATGGCACTCTAGCCTGGGTGACAGAGCGAGAGTCTGTCTCAAAAAAAAAAAAAAAAAAAGTCAATTCATATCATGTTACATTTCTACTTAAAACCCTCTATCACTTCTCATCTTACAGTAAAATCTAAAGTCCTCATTACAGTCTGTTGCACAACCTACAGATTCAGACCATGTGCTCCAGACTCCAAGGGCCTGGCTTTTTTTTTGAGAGAGAGAGTCTCGCTCTGTTGCCCAGGCTGGAGTGAAGTGGCATGATCTCGGCTCACTGCAACCTCTGTCTCCCGGGTTCTAGCGATTCTCCTGCCTCAGCCCCCTGAGTAGCTGGGATTATGGGCTTCAGTCACCATACCCAGCTAATTTTTGTATTTTTAGTAGAGATGAGGTTTTGCCACGTTGGCCAGGCTGGTCTCCAACTCCTGACCTCAGGTGATCCACCTGCCTTGGCCTCCCAAAGTGCTGGGATTACAGATGTGAGCCGCCGTGCCAGGCCATGGGCCTGGTTTTAAGCCCTGCCCTGGCTTTGCCACTCACTAACCCACTGGCGAGTTACTTAGCTTTCCATCTCTGTTTCCTCATCTGTACAACTGAAGCCTAAGAGCACCTTCATGAGTAATACCTTTAATGAGCTTAGAACTTACATGCCAGGTAGTGCTCCTGCCTTGGGGCTTTCCACTTACCTTCCTACTGCCTGGAGTGCCCCATTCAAAGCACAGCCTTCACTTACTTCCTCAATTCATCCAAGGTTTGGTTCAGAGAGGCTGTCAGTCACTATACAAACCACCTACCCCACAGCTACTCTGCTTTCTCTGCTTTATTTTTCTTCAGGGCACTACCTTCCCTGACTACAATGTAATTCGATGAGAGCTGGGACTTTGCCCTTCTTTTCACTGCTGTCTCCCTGGAACCTAGAAGGATCCCTGGGACAAAACAGCATTCACTAAATATTTTTGTATTTTTTAAAGGTCTAAATTAATAAACAAAATTCCCAGTTTCTAGGCAAGTGCCACTTTCAATCCCAGAACCTTAGGGTCAGAAGGAAAATGAAAAACTACCTCATTCAAATTCAGAAATTTTTCTTTAAAGTGTCCGGATAACATCTCAGTCCCTATTTGACTCCAGTAATACTGAATTCACTTTTATGAATGAGAAGTGCCATTTCACTTGTTTTTTTTCTTTTTTCTTTTGAATGCCAGGTCATATCATTTTTCACATCTCTTATAGAAACTTGAACTTTCTAAAGGTTGAGTTGAAATGTACCTTCTTGTACTCAATTCAATCACTGGTCTTAATTCTGCCACTTGGCACTTTAAAGGGTGATTTAAAATAACTTTTAGTGTTTTACAAATAACAACCTTTATCCTATTTGTAGAGATGCGACATCCTTTGTAAATTTTCCTTTCAATAAAGTCTGTGGGCTCTTCATCATCCCAGTAGGCCCATATCTCTTTCTTTTTTATATACACATATGTATCTATACATACATATATATATATTTTGTTTGTTTGTTTGTTTTCTGAGACAGGGTCTTGCTCTGTCACCTAGACTGGAGTGCAGTGGCACAATCATGGCTCACTGCAGCCTTGACCTCAAGCAGTCCTCCCACTTCAGCCTCCTGAGTAGCTGGGACTACAGGTCCATGCCACCACACTTGGCTAATTTTTTTTTTTTTTTTTGGGACAGAGTCTCACTCTGTTGTCCAGGCTGGAGTGCAGTGGCAAATCTCGGCTCACTGCAGCCTCAGTCTCTTGGGTTCAAAGCAATTTCCGTGACTCAGTCTCCCGAGTAGCTGGGACTACAGGTGTGCACCACCACACTTGGCTAATTTTTGTATTTTCAGTAGAGACAAGGTTTCGCCATGACAGCCAGGCTGGTCTCGAACTCCTGACCTCAAGTGATCCATTGGCCTCAGCCTCCCAAAGTCCTGGGATTACAGGTGTGAGCCACTTCACCCAGCCATACTTGGCTAATTTCTTAAGAATTTTTCATAGAGATGAGTTCTGGCTATGTTGCCCAGGCTAGTCTGGAACTCCTGGACTCAGGTAATCCTTCCACCTTGGCCTCCCAGAACACTGGGGATTACAGGTGTGAGCCACTGCACCCAGCCTAAAATTGTGGTATACTAATATGGGATAATACTACATAAACATGAAAACCAGTTTTCCTTCAATATTATAGAATCCACTATTACATTACCTTTTAAAATATTATATGCTGCGCTGGGCACGGTGGCTCACATCTGTAATCCCAACACTCTGGGAGGCCAAGGAGGGCGGATCACAAAGTCAGGAGTTCGAGACCAGCCTGGCCAACATGGTGAAACCCTGTCCCTACTAAAAATACAAAAATTAGCTGGGCGTGGTGGCGGGTGCCTGTAATCCCAGCTACTCGGGAGGCTGAGGCAGGAGAATTGCTTGAACCCGGGAGGCGGAGGTTGCAGTGAGCCGAGATTGCACCATTGCACTCCAGCCTGGACAACAGGGCAAGACTCCGTTTCAAAAAAAAAAAAAATTATAAGCTGCAAAATCATACTACTACATTGTATTAACACTAACGAATTTTGCATAGGTATTGAAAGGCTGTAGCCTAAATGTAGGTCATCCCTGTTAACTTCTTCTGTTTTTCACCCACCATTTGAGACTGTCAACACTTTAAATTCCAAATTTGCCATCTGTTACATTAGCTATCTATCCCTCTCAGCTTTAGCCATGTATAAGTTCAACAAGCATGCTTTCTATATCTTCATCCAACTTCTTGAATAAACAAAGTGGTTGGTCAATACAAAAACAAAGTTCTCCAAAGTATGTTTACTGTGCCCCAGGTCACAACGCAATCATTATTAAAAAGCAAACTGAGGCTAAAGTCCAAACTGCTATTTACCACAAAAAGATGCTGTTATCAAGTGAAGACATATGACTATACTACTTTATCTTTTAAACGCCACCCAGTTGACATAGGATAGGAAACACCTATTGGCAGAATTCAAAACTGAAATGTCCAAACTTACACTGAAAGCTTCCTTGTTGTTTTTAATGGCACAGGACTCTTCCACTTTGTGGTCCTCCTCTAGCACAATACTGGATGGCTAATACAAAGAAAAACACATATTACAACCGGTAACCAATTTTTAACCACTTTAAATGGAAGTTAGTAAGTTTAGAAATTAAGCTAAGAATGTTTATGAACGACATTTCATGTGGGAGAATGGAAGATGTAAAAGGAGAGCTTCTTCTGAAGCACTAGCATGCACTACAACTTCTTTTTTAACCAGTATTAATTATGTCGCTTTCAACACTTTAAACTGGCAAGGCAGATAACCAGAAAGATTAAAAATATATAGTTTTACATTACTGGTCAATATTGATAATATAACCCTCACAGACCTCAAGCCACTACAAAAGTTTCCTTGAATCAAAAATAATATTCAGTATGAATTTTATTGTTAAATGTATTTTGTTTGCTGAATCTTTAAAAATTGTACAGAATACATAAAAACCAAAGGCAATAAAAAACGTAATCAATCAGAACACTGTTCTCCAAAGCCTGAGGATAAACAGCTAAAGTTCCTTATTTGAGAAATACTACTTACCTTAATTTTTAATTAAAAAAAAAAAGACCCAGAAATCATAACTCTGATTCTCCTCTCTCTCTCTCTCTTTTTTTTTAAACATAAATGCGTGATCTAATATTCACATAGTAAAACTTCTCAGATTTCTTTGGGCACACAATTAATTTTCTAAAAACAAGTAGAGGAAAAAAAGGATAGTCCACAAGCCTGTTGGTTTTAGATAAAAGGAATCCATCTTTTATAAACCCCAGAAACTTAGATTTTTTTCTGGCCTAAAATTAATTTTCTACCCAAAACCACATGTCCAAGTTAGGCAATGTAAAAAGTCTGAGCCACAAGCTAAAAGAACACTGTGTGGCTAAACCAGTCAGGCTTCGGAAAAGCAAGCCAGTAGAAGGAGAAGTGGTAAACGGTGTTAATCATTTTGGTTTTGATTCAAGAGGATCCTTGTGGCCCAATAATTGGCAGTGAAACGCATAACTTACTAATCTTAAAGTCTCTTAAATTTGAAATACCTGGGGCAAAAGATTAAAGGAAGTCTTTTCCACATCATTTTTCTGCTGTTCCTCAAATCTTTTTACTAAATTTGATACAAATTCCTCTATTTCTTGATGATATTGCCTGTGTAAGAGGACAAAATGGTCAGAACCCAGACAGAGTAAAACATTCAATAGACTGAAGTCTTATGCATTACTGTAAGATTTCAAGGGTGAATGTTGTTGTTTTTCAGAAGTTTAACAAATCACTGACTCTGTAATACTCAGGAACATATTCCTTAAGATAAATTACATATTATTGCCAAGTTAATGCAATAATTATGATAAAGTAACACAGTGATTGGCATAACAACTGCCAACCAGTTGTGCAAAGAATACACGGATTTTATTTATAAATTCTGTGTACTTAATTTTTAAATAGATACTACATGTAAATGGTTCAAAATCCAAGAGAAGTAAAAGGGTTACATAATGAAAAGCTCCCTTCCTACCCTGTCTCTTGGCCATCTATTTCTGCAACACAAAGATAGTCCATATATTCAGGTCTTCCACAACCTCCTCCCAGAGATTCTTAATACATACATAAGGAAACACCAATATAAATATGAAACTGGAAAAGATAAAATCAAAATGCAAAGCAAGAAAAAATACTGAGATCTGCTTTCCCCAGCCCTCCAGTCAAGAACCAAGCTCATCATATATTCGGTAGTGCTCAGTTCAGGAGGTGTCAAAGGAGCCCAAGCCTTATTACCATGTAATCGGGGAGCCATAATGTCTCAGACTCAGTTTCCTCTTCACAGACTTGATGATTTTTTAGGTATCTTGTAGCTCTGACATTTTAAGATTTCTGTAGATGGGCAGATCACTTGAGGTCAGGAGTTCGAGACCAGCCTGGCCAACATGGCGAAACCCTGTCTCTACTAAAAATACAAAAATTAGCCAGGCCTGGTGGCAGGCGCCTGTAATCCCAGCTACTTGGGAGGCTGAGGCAAGAGAATCGCTTGAACCCAGTGGGTGGAGGTTGTAGTGAGCCAAGATCATGCCATTGGACTCCAGCCTGGGCAAAAAGAGTGAAACTCCATCTCAAAAAAAAAAAAAAAAAGCCAGGTGCGGTGCCTCATACCTGTAATCCCAGCACTTTGGGAGGCCGAGATGGGTGGATCACCTGAGGTCGGGAGTTTGAGACCAGCCTGACCAACATGGAGAAACCCCGTCTCTACTAAAAATACAAAATTAGCTGGGCATGGTGGTGCATGCCTGTAATCCCAGCTACGTGGGAGGCTGCGGCAGGAGAATCACTTGAACCTGGCAGGTGGAGGTTGTGTTGGGCCGAGATTGTGCCATTGCACTCCAGCCTGAGCAACAAGACCGGAACTCCATCTCAAAAAAAAAAAAAAGATTTCTGCAGGTGAAACACTAGGTGAATGGTGCAGAAATGAGACCGCCATGAGCTAGAGGGTTACTGATTCTAACCTGGGCATGAGAGGGACACTAGTGCTACAGCCCAGTTGTGCCCAGCACCTTGCTGCTGTATTTAGCATCCAGCTTCCCAACCCTCAGAGCCTTGGGTTCCACTTCTGCTGAGATAGAGTAGGTTATGGACCTGGCACTGTTCCTTCTATCTTCCTGACCTTGGTCAGCATTAAGAAGACAACAATATGACTAAGTGACTTTCGAGGGAGCAAGCAACTATGTGAAATGTCTATGACCATGCTCTGAAGGAGGGACAGAGCAAACCATTTTAGAACACTCTGAGCAAACACTGCAGGAATGCGCAGGGTCACCCTAAACCCTGATGCTGATGGTTTGCAAAAGTCTAGTTTTGCTGTTAAAACAAATAATCAAGTGAGTAGGCTTTGAAGATGGCCAACATGGAAAACTCAGTTACCTGATTCAGAAAGAGAAATGGTGAACATCATTGTTACTGTTACAGTGATAGTGATGATTTTTATTAGAAGCTATTTATTGAGCTCTTAGAGGTGCTCATGTAGCTACCCCATAGGTAGTTACTATGACTATCCTGTTTTCCAGTGAAGTAACGGATGATGCAGCAAAGATCTGTGACCTTCCCAGGTTCACAGACGTAGAAAGTAAGAGTCCAGATATTCAGGTCACTGTGACCCCAATGTCCTTGCTCTTAATCATGATTCCTTGTGCTTTAACTCCAGGGGCATTTTAAGTAAAATAATAAAAATGATGAGTACAAATGAAAACAGCATATTTATAGAGAAAATTGTTCCATAAACACATTATTATATTTAGGAGAGGGAAAAAATTACTTACTTTGAAATAGCATTGTTCATGAATAGAATCTGTAATATAGGTCCATCTAACTTAGTATCGTTCACCAATATTCCACTAAAACAGAAGTTAGAACATATTCTTAGAAGATATTTAAGTAAAACTTGCATACGTATATATAAACGCATAACTTTTATACTTTTTTTTTTCCTTTTTTGACAGGTTCTCACTCTGTTGCTCGTGCTGGAGTGCTGTGGCGAGATCTTGGATCACTGCAACCTCCGCCTCCCGAGATCAAGCAATCCCACCTCACCTTCCCAAGTAGCTGGGACCTCAGGTGCATACCATCACATCCAGGAAATTTTTGTATGTTTTGTGGAGACAGGGTTTTGCCATGTTGGCCAGGCTGGTCTCGAACTCCTGAACTCAAGGGATCCACCTGCCTCAGCCTCCCCAAGTGCTGGGATTATAGCTGTGAACCATCTCACCAGCCTTAAAATTCTTAAGTACCAAAGATCATATCGCATTTTCCACATATTGCAGTTTTCTCAAGAAAATTATACATTTTCACCAATTCTATCTACTTTAATAATTTTATACAGAGGTATCACTTTTTTTTTAATGTTTAACAAAAAATTAAGAACTGCAGTTAATCTTTCAGTTTTCAACCAAACAGTTTGTCTAATGGCCGATTTCCTTACAAATTAGGGGGAGGGAAGGACTAGGTAAGCAAGCAGGTTACAAGAATATACTTCCTTTTTTTTTTTTGGGACGGAGTCTCGCTCTGTTGCCCAGGCTGGATTGCAGTGGGGGCAATCTCGGCTCACTGCAGCCTCTGCCTCCCAGGTTCAAGCAATTCTCCTGCCTCAGCCTCCTGAGTAGCTGGGATTATAGGCGAGCGCCACCATGCCCAGCTAATTTTTGTATTTTTATTTTTATTTTAATTATTTATTTATTTGTGAGACGGAGTCTCACTCTGTTGCCCAGGCTGGAGTGCAGTGGTGTGATCTTAGCTCACTGCAAGCTCTGCCTCCCAGGTTCACACCATTCTCCTGCCTCAGCTTCCCAAGTAGCTGGGACTACAGGCGCCTGCGACCACGCCCGGCTAAGTTTTTTGTATTTTTAATAGGGACGGGGTTTCACCATGTTAGCTAGGATGGTCTCGATCTCCTGACCTCGTGATCTGCCCGCCTCGGCCTGCCAAAGTGCTGGGATTACAGGCGTGAGCCACCGCGCCCTGCCTGTGCCTGTATTTTTCTAAAGGAATCTAAATGAATTTGGCTTGGAAGTATATAGGAAAGAACACTTTATAAATAGATAGACTCTTGGAGGGCAAAGCATATTGTACTAAATATCTCAAATCCAAGATTCTAAAGAAGAGATATAAAAAAGTATACTATTCCTGGATTTGACTTTCAAATACCGCAAAAAACAGAACTAGAATGCAGCCTAGAAACCTGTAATATATCCCATGGGTAACCCGGGGCCAGCTGAATGTCTGATTCTTCCTCTTCTCACCTGCCTCATATTTCTTTTCCTGTACAGCATGTGAAATAAATGTCTCTATTTGGAATTGTCCATATCAAGTAAAGAAATAAAATAAGAGGCTGGGCGCAGTGGCTCATGCCTGTAATCCCAGCACTTTGGGAGGCAGAGGCGGGTGGATCACGAGGTCAGGAGTTCGAGACCAGCCTGGCCAAAATGGTGCAACCCCGTTTCTACTAAAAAAAAAAAAAAAAAATACAAAAATTAGCCATGCGTGGTGGCACACGCCTGTAAACTCAGCTACTCGGGAGGCTGAGGTGGAGAATTGCTTAAACCCAGGAGGTGGAGGTTGCAGTGAGCCAAGATCGTGCCACTGCACTCCAGCCTGGGCGACACAGCGAGACTCTGTTTCAAAAAAAAAAAAAGGGCCAGGCACGGTGGCTCACGCCTGTAATCCCAGTACTTTGGGAGGCCAAGACGGGCGGATCACAAGGTCAGGAGATGGAGACCATCCTGGCTAACACAGTGAAACCCCGACTCTACCAAAAATACAAAAAATTAGCCGGGTGTGGTGGCACGCGCCTGTAGTCCCAGCTACTCGGGAGGCTGAGGCAGGAGAATTGCTTGAACAGGGGAGGCGGAGGTTGCAGTGAGCTGAGATCGCACCACTGCACTCCAGCCGGGGTGACAGAGCAACACGCTCGGCCAACCAGGGATGTTTTTAAAAGTCACATGCAGCTGCATGGTTCCTAAATTGAGTCCAGTTTGATGAACCAGCTATAAATATACTCAGTTGGAGAAATTTGAATATGGAGTTGGTAGGAGATATAATTAAGGAAGTCATTGCAGTTATTAGGTGTGATAATTGAGTGGTGGTTATGCATGAAAAAGTCTCTATTTTTAAAAATACACATTGAAATACTTGGGCTGAAATGTGCATGGGATTAGAAGGAGGCAATATGGCAAAAATATTAAACGTTAAATTAAGTGAGGAAAATATGGGTGTTAACCATACTGTTCTTTTCATTTTTTGTATATTTTCACAATAAAAGTAGAAGAAGGCCAGGGTAAATAGCTCATGCCTATAATCCTAGCACCTTGGGAGGCTGAGGATGGCAGATCACCTGAGGTCAGGAGCTGGAGACCAGCTTGGCCAACATGGTGAAACCCCATCTCTGCCAAAAAATACAAAAATTATCCGGGCGTGGTGGCACACACCTGTAGCCCCAGCTACTCGGGAGACCTAGGTGAAGGAATGGCTTGAACCCAGAAGTCAAAGGCTGCACTGAGTCAAGATCATGCCGCTGTACTCCAGCCTGGGCAACAGAGTGAGACTCTGGCTCTGTCTCAAAAACAAACAGAAAGTAAAACAAACAAACAAAACCCAACAAAATGTTTATTGATTAAATAAAGAGGAGAGGCCTGGGCATGATGGCTCATGCCCGTAATGCCAGCACTTTGGGAGGCCGAGGCGGGTGGCTCATGAGGTCAGGAGTTCGAGACCAGCCTGACCAACATGGTGAAATCCCGTCTCTACTAAAAATACAGAAATTAGCTGGGCATAGTGGTGTGCACCTGTAATCCCGGCTGCTCGGGAGGCTGAGGCAGGAGAATCACTTGAACCTGGGAGGCAGAGGTTGCAGTGAGCCAAGATCGCACCACTGCACTAAAGCCTGGGCGACAGAGTGAGACTCTGTCTCGAAAAAAAAAAAAAAAAAGGAGAAACAGACTAAGCCCAATGTAATCCCAGGACTTTGGGAGGCTGAGGCAGGAGGATCACTTGAGCCTAGGAGTTTGAAACCAGCCTGGCAATTTGGCAAAACCCCATCTCTAAGCTAAATACAAAAGTTAGCCAGGTGTGGTGGCATGTTCCTGTGGTTCCAGCTACTCAGGAGGCTGAGATGGGAGGATCACTTGAGCCTGGGAGGTTGAGGCTGCAGTGAGCAGTAACTGCACGACTGCAGTCCAGCCTAGACGACAGAGTGAGAAATTGTCTCAAAAAATTAAAAAAAAAAAAAAAAAAACAGGAGAAACTTCTGATTATAACAGTTTCAAAAATAAGGACTAAATCAAAAGGCTTGAGAGTACAAATTTTATCTAAATAATTTAATTTGTCCCTTTTCCTTGGTTTTCTGTACAACACTTTATCAGCCTGGCAATATGGAGGGCACCAATTCTAAGAAAATACTAATTTATTTCTTTTTCATGATACTAATCCTTTGTGCTTATAAACTGGCAAAGCCTATATGATGCGGTAATCGTTTGAACTCGGATAAAAATCACCCAATTTAAGATAAATATTAAATGTTTAAATGAATGACTCCATTAGAAAATGTAAGCTTATCTAAATAAAACATCTTTAACATATAAAAATTATGACTTTTATGAGGAATCCTAGTTACATTTAATGTATTGAATAATCAAAATTCAGTTTATTTTATTAAGCCTCCCATGTAGCTGAGACCAGAGGAACATGCCACCACATCCAGCTAATTTTTAAAAATTTTTTGTAGAGATAGAGTCTCACCATGTTGTCCAGACTGGTCTCCCACTTCTGGTCTCAAGCAGTCCTCCCAAAGTGCTGAGATTACAGGTGTGAGCCATTGTGCCCAGCCAAAAATGAGTTTAGATACACAAAGTTAGCTCACATAGAGAAAGAAGGGTGAGATATGAGGAAGTTAATTTGAAATATTGGCCGGGTGCGGTGGCTCCTGCCTGTAATCCCAGCACTTTGGGAAGCCGAGGTGGGCAGATCATGATGTCAGGAGATCAAGACCATCCTGGTCAACACGGTGAAACCCCATCTCTACTAAAAATACAAATAAATTAGCCGGGCGTGGTGGCAGGCACCTGTAATCCCAGCTACTCAGGAGGCTGAGGCAGGAGAAAGGAGAATCGCTTGAACCCAGGAGGTGGAGGCTGCAGTGAGCCGAGGTCATGCCACTGCACTCCAGCCTGGGTGACAGAGCGAGACTCCATCTCAAAAAAAAAAAAATCTGAAATATTTCTAAATTCTAAAATTTAAACTTGTAGTCACCACTGCAGCCAGTTATTCCAACTGGTGCCAGGGACTAAAAAGTTCATGTGAGGCCAGGTGCAGTGGCTCATGCCTGTTAATTCCAGCACTTTGGGAAGTTGAGGCGGACAGATCACTCGAGGCCAGGAGTTCAAGACCGGCCTGGCCAACATGGTGAAGCCCCATCTCTACTAAATATATAAAAATTAGCCGAGTGTGGTAGTGGGCACCTGTAATCCCAGCTATTCGGGAGGCTGAGGCAGGAGAATTGCTTGAACCCGGGAGGTGAAGGTTGCAGTGAGCTGAGATAGTACCACTGCAGTCTAGCCTGGGAAACAGAGTAACACTCTGTCTCAAAAAAATTAAAAAATAAATAAATAAGTGCATGTGAAATTACATCATGGCACCTCCAAATTCTGAAAGCTTGAAAATATAATTTCTCATAATCTGTACTTTAACAAATACTTTAGATTAGTGACCTGTTAAATAAATATATATTTTGAGATACCAGTAATATCTCTGTTAAAGTTAGGTGCCTAGGCTGGGCATGGTGGCTCATCCCTGTAATTCCAGCACTTTGGGAGGCCTAGGCAGAAGGATCACTTCAGGCCAGGAGTTTGAGACCAGCTTGAGTAACACAGCAAGACCCTGACTCTATCAGAAAAAAAAAAAGTAGCTGGGTATGGTGGTGTCTGCCTGTAGTCCCAGCTATTTGGGAGGCTGAGGCGGGAGGATCAAGGTTTCAGTGAGCTATAATTGCAACACTGTACACCAGCCTGAGTGACAGAGTGAGATCTTGTCTCAAACAAAAACAAAAACATAAAATCAGATGCCTAAATGCAAATCTACACACTTTATCTTTTTCAAAAGCACATTACTTTTTCTTCTAAAATGCTGATTCTTTCATTGTTCTATTTATGAACACATTTTAACTATGTAAATAAATCTTCAGCTAGAGTAATACTGTAATCTTTTTTTTTTTCAGACGGAGTTTCGCTCTTGTCACTCTCAGCTCACTGCAACCTCTACCTCCCGGGTTCAAGGGATTCTCCTGCCTTAGCCTCCCAAGTAGCTGGGATTACAGGCGCCCACCACGTCCAGCTTATTTTTGTATTTTTAGTAGAGACAGCGTTTCACCACGTTGCCCAGGCTGCTCTCGAACTGACCTCAGTTGATCCGCCCACCTCGGCCTCCCAAAGTGCTGGGATTACAGGCGTGAGCCACTGCCCCTGGCCCATTATACTATAATTTTTTTTTTTAGGTGCTGGAATTACAGGCATGAGCCACCAGACCCAGCCAATATTGTAATCTTAATTCTAACTTTCTAGAAATGTTTGTTAAATAGGAATAGCTAGGTTAACAACTTGCCTATTCTGAACATTAAGCAAACATTTTCTGGATTTTGTTTCATCCTTCCATCCAATAAATGAGCTTACAATTTTAATCCACTTATGAGAATTCAGACCTTATCCCCACAATGAAAGAACTATTACTTTGATTTCTTCAGAGTATGCTAAACAAATAAAAAGATACAAAAATCCCATACACTTTTTACAACGAAATTCTGATTAAATATTAATATCAGGATAAATAATAAGGGACAACTACGGAGTAATTTCAAAAATCTCATACCTCGGTCGAGTCAGAATGTTCAATTTTCGTTTAAGTTCTTGATGTTATTATTTGTTAAGGAAGATAAGCCCTCATTTAACAATGCAGATCATAAAATTCAACTACTACTTCTCTCACTTTTGGTGTCAGAATATTATAAAGATAAAAGACCCACGGATATTTTGAGGATGACACACTTATTGAGCTTCTATTTTGTTGCAGGGGTAGGCTTTTGAAACCCAAAATTAAAATACGGTTTTTATCCTTTCGAACGTATATTCTAAGACACGATCCTGAAGTTCAACAGACTAACAAACTGAACCAAAACCATTATTAAAGCATCAGTGTTCCTGTCAAACCTTTCAACAACCACTATGTGATAAAGAGAATGCAGTATAACGAGCTGTTAACAACTTTAGAATTTGGAATAAATCTATGGATGTCCACTGTAGAATCCTTTCAACTTTTTTTTTTTTTTTTGAGACAGAGTCTCACCCTGTCGCCCAGGCTGGGGTGCAATGGTGTGATCTTGGCTCACTGCAACCTCCGCCTCCCAGGTTCAAGGGATTCTCCCGCCTCAGCCTCCTGAGTAGCTGGGATTACAAGCATGCGCCACCACGCCCGGCTAATTTTGTATTTTTAGTAGAGACGGGGTTTCACCATGTTGGCCAGGCTGACCTCCTGATCCTCATGATCCACCTGATCCTCATGATCCTCCTGACCTCATGATCCACCCGCCTCGGCCTCCCAAAGTGCTGGGATTACAGGCTTGAGCCACAGCGCCCGGCCTCAACTTTTTGTATCCTGAAAATTTTCCTCACAATGTGGAGGAAGAAGACATTCTGAAAAAATAAATCGCGCTTCACAAATCTTAAAAACTGATATACTGACTGCGCGCCGTGGCGGGCGCCTGTAATCCCAGCTATTCGGGAGGCTGAGGCAGGAGAATCGCTTGAACCCGGGAGGCGGAGGTTGCAGTGAGCCGAGATCATGCCACTGCCCTCCAGCCTGGGTGACAGACTGAGACTCCATTCCCCGACCCCGTCCCCCTAAAAAAGCTAACATATCAGCCACTTTCAGTTCTCTACAAATTTTAAAAGGAAAACTACCCGAACCAAAGTTATCTATCTACCTATAAAACTCTACGAACGTAAAAAAAAACATACTAGCAAGTCAAGAAAAATCTGCAATCTGGTAACTCAAGTCTAACAGAAACTTCTTTGGCGCGTTTTCCTCAAGGCGTTGCAAAGCATCTTCAGCACAGAAGCGAGCTCCGAGTGGAAGAACTCTAAAATTAATCCCCAATTTTAATCAAGCAATTAACCAATTATCTCAGCACACCCGGATTCCTTGAGGCCCCCAACTCTGCATTCTGGGACCACTAGCGTTTGCCCCGGTATAAAAACCGATCCCGCGTCTAAGCAGCCGGTATTTCATCACCTACAACTGTAACATGACGGCACAACTTGAGCGTGGCTGCGAAATATGAAACCTCACCACGACCTCAAACAGAGGGGGGCAATTAAGGGCTTGTGTACAATCTGTCAGGTGAGCAGCCTAAAATAACCCTAAACACGGCACCCGGGTGGGAGGCAGGAGTGGGTCTGGTCAGGAGACGGCCTCCCTGAGGGGAAGAGGTCTGCGCCGAGGCAGCCTGCGCGCCCCGAACCCTAGACTCTCGGTCCGCCGGCGGGTGACAGAAATCACTTGGAATTCTGGCCCTCCTGGAACTTCCGCCCGCGCCCTCGCCCTCGCCCGGCGCTGCCCCGGCCCCACACCCGGGTGACAGGGCCCAGCGAGAGGAAAGGATATTCTCGGCGCGGAGCTGCTCGATGGTCTCCTCGCACTGCCGAAGCCGCTCCCGTAGCTCCGCGTCGCCGACCCCATTTTCGTCCTCCTCGTCGCCGTCGTCGTCCTTGAAGCGAGTGTGAACGGGCTTCGGAATCGACTCCTCTGGGTGGTCGAACGGCTCGAAGAGCTCTAGATCGCCAAAATACACCTCTGCGGCCATTTTGGGCTGTGGAAAAGATTCGAGAAGAGGCGGAGCCGGCCACCAGGGCTAGGGGAAGAAGGTTGGAAGGCGGCACCACTCTCTAGAGCTCTGGCCGCACGGAGCCACCCGCTAGGGTTTTCTCCAGACGCAGGCCGCGAAAGCAGCACACGGGGCGGGGCCAGTCGCTAGAGACTACAACTCCCGGAATGCAGCGGGGCCTATCGGGCTAGCGATTGCCCGGAGGACGGCATGCTGGGACGTGTGGTTTCTAAGCGACTGGTACTCATTGTCTGCATTGCATCCTGGGATTGGTGCTTTTTGAAATGTGAAGAAAGCTGGAGTAGGTCAGAATGCGCTAAAGCAATCTGGGGGCAGGGCGGGGTGGCTCACACCTGTAATACCAACTACTCGGGAGGCAGAGGCGGGAGGATCACGTGAGCCCAGGAGTTGGAGACCACCCTGGGCAACAGAGCGAGACCCAGACGCTACAAAAAATATAAAAATTAGCTGGGCGATTGTAGTCCCAGGTACTCGGCAAGCTGAGGCGGGAGGGTTTGAGCCCAAGAGGTCGAGGCTGCATTGAGCCCAGATGGCGCCACTGCACACCAGCCTGGGAGACAAAGCAAGACCCTGTCTCAAAAAGAAAAAGAAAAAGAAAAACCAGTATGGGATGTTCCTGTTAGGCAACTAAGGGTGAAAAATCAGAGCACGACGCATAGCTTCTCACAGATTCTGGTGTGCGTGCCACACCAGAGAATAAGGAACTCCATAGCCTGAAAGGGAACTGAATAAAAATAAACATAAAAGAGAATAAGAAACTCCAGCTTTGCTACAGAGATGACTGTTGTAGATTAGTTTATTGAGCTTGCTTCGTTTTTAATGTAAGATTAGCTAGATTCAACTATTTTAGTCTGTTGAGGCTGTCATTCAATCACATTATTTACTTACACCTTCGATGGGCCAGGCACTTGTCTAGGACCTGAGTATGGTTACAAGAGTAACCACAATAGAGTAATTCCTCCTCTCACGAAGGCTGTAGTCCACAAAAAGCAACAAAAACCCCATAATTATAAATGTTCCTGTTCTTGGGTCGAGATGGTTGTTGATGGATATTGATCACACAAAGAAATGTGGGCCGGGGGCGGTGGCTCACATCTGTAATCCCAGCACTTTGGGAAGCCGAGGCAGGTGGATCACGAGGTCAGAAATTCAAGACGAGCATGACCAACATGGAGAAACCCTGTCTCTACTAAAAATACAAAAATTAGCCAGGCGTAGTGGCACACGCCTGTAATCCCAGCTACTCAGGAGGTTGAGGCAGGAGAATCGCTTGAACCCGGGAGGCAGAGGTTGCAGTGAGCCGAAATCGTGCCACTGCACTCCAGCCTGGGCGACAGAGCAAGACTCTGTCTCAAAAAAAAAAAAAAAAAAAAAAAAAAAGGTGAAAAACACAGGAAGTTATGAATATTTAACAAACACCCTAGTCTGTGGGAGTCAGTAAAGTGAGGAAGTGAGACTTTAAGGATCGGCAAAGTTGGGGGTGGGAGGATGGAAGAGTGTCTTAGGTTTAAGGACCACCATGTTGAGTGAAAAGGCAGAGTGGAGCAAGATGAGGTTGGAACACTGCTAGGTCAGTGCTCAAAGGCCCTTAAGGAAGCCTCTTTCCGTTTACAACATTGGGAAGTCACTTACACATTTTAACATTTTTTTTTTCTTTTTGTGGACAACGGGATCTCCCTATATTGCCCAGGTAGGTCTTGAACTTCGGAGCTAAAGCTATCCTCCTGCCTCTGCCTCCCTAAATACTGGGATTACAGGAATGACCCACTGTGCCTGGCCATTTAAATTTTTTTTTTTTTGAAATTTTATTTTTTGAGACAGAGTCTCACTGTGTCACCCAGGCTGGAGTGCAGTGGCATGATCTCGGCTCACTGCAACTTCCGCCTCCCAGGTTTACTTTCACTGAAAAATCTGCATGAGGCCTGGCGTGGTGGCTCACGCCTGTAATCCCAGCACTTTGGGAGGCCCAGGCAGGCGGATCATGAGGTCAGGAGTTCAAGACCAGCCTGGCCAACATGGTGTAACCCGGGAGTTCAAGACCAGCCTAGCTGACAGTGAAACCCCGTCTCTACCAAAAATACAAAAATTAGCCGGGCGTGGTGGCGGGTGCCTGTAATTCCAATTACTCAGGAGGCTGAGGCAGGAAAATTGCTTGAACCCAGGAGACAAAGGTTGCAGTGAGCTAGGATCATGCAACTGCACTCCAGCCTGGGCAAAAGAGTCTCTCACAAAAAAAGAAAAAAGAAAAAAAGAAAATTCTGCATGTAAGTGGACCCTAAAGTTCAAACCCATGTGTTCAAGGGACAACTGTAATTTCATCTTTTAATTATTTGCATTTGGCTACTCAAAGAAGAAATTGAAATAAAATACTTAGGCCAGGCACTGTGGCTTCACACCTGAATCCCAGGTAGCACTTTGGGAGGCTGAGATGATGCAGATCATTTGAGGCCAAGAGTGGGAGACCAGCCTGGCCAACAGCCTGAGAACCCCATCTCAGGTACGTTGTCATGGGCCTTTGGTGCCAGCTACTCAGGGGAGTGAGGTGGGAAGATCACTTGGACCAATATACATATACACACATATTTTATTGGACAGTGCTGCTCTAGATGAGCAAAGTACAGGCTGTATCACTCATCATGTATGGTCAGCTCCTAAAATAACTGTAGACACACAGGAAGCTTTTGCGTCCACACTGCCTTACAAGGTCATGAACATTTTTAATAAGATTGATTTAAAAAGGCAGAGCTTAATTGAAAAATGTTGATGATCACGAAATGAAGGATCCATAGTGTCATTTCCTTAGAAGGCTTAGATTTGTCACTGAAACACGGTGAAAAGCCATTTTGCCATAGAATTACTGTGCTCTGGGAAAATGAAAGGTTAAAGTACATTAAAAATCTTACAATCTGGCTAGGTGAAGTGGATCACACCTATAACCCCATCACTTTGGGAGCCCTGAGGTGGGAGGATTGCTTGAGGCCAGGAATTCAAGACCAACCTGGGCAACGTAACAAGACCTTATCTATAAAAAATTAAAAACAAGCTAGGTGTGTTGGTGAGCACCTGTGGTCCCAGGTACTCAAGAGGCTGAGGTGGGAGGACTGCTTGAGCCCGGGGGAGCCTGCTGCAATGCACTGCACTCCAGCCTAGGACAGAAAGCAAAAAAAAAAACACCCCATTACTTGATTTTCATGTATAAAAAAAATACCTAAGCAAGTTGTGGCAAGACTTAATTCCAGCTTTTAAAATAAGGCTGTCAATCTTATTCCTGTAGTCTTCCCTGATTGTAATGTGCTCTCATTCTGTGATGTTTTCCAAAGGATTTTTCAAAGGAAAGCCAAACCTTATTACTTTGTTGTAACTAAAGTAAATTAACTTCAAGTTTTGCAGGCCCCCGCAACCCCTTGGCTCCAGATTTATGTTCAATCTAGTAACCAAACATTTTCTAGGCTGGCTGCAGTGGCTCACGCCTATAATCCCGGCACTTTGGGAGGCTGAGGAGGGTGGATCACCTGAGGTCAGGAGTTCAGGACCAGCCTGGCCAACATGGTAAAACCCCACCTCTACTAAAAATACAAAAATCAGCTGGGTGCAGTGGTACGCCTGTAATCCCAGTTACATGGGAGGCGGAGGTGGGAGAATTGCTTGAACCTGGGAGGCAGAGGCTCTGGCAGTGAGCCGAGATTGTGCCACTGCACCCAGTTTAGGCAACAGAGCAAGATCCTGTCTCAAAAACAAAAACAAAAAAAAATTTCTAATATTTTAATATTTTATAGTCTATGCTGGAGAAGACTTCAAAGGGATAATGAGCAAAAAGCATACAAAGAATTTGTTATAAGGCACTTTATTAAAATAAAAGTGCTTACATCCCTTTAATGCATTAATCTATCTCCTGAATAACACATGTAATATTTGACAAATACTGAATACCAAGTCTGTCCCTTATAATAGGAAAACATACTATTTTAATAAGTTTTCTCCTTCCACCTTTTACATTTTTGCTCACCATGGTATTGACTGTAGTATAGTTAACTGGCCTTAAAAAGGGTAGTGGGGGGGGGGATTTCTAGCTAGTGTTTTCTAACAGCAATTGCCAAATGCTACAGAAACTATAAAACAAATTCAAAGAAACATCCCAGGTAACTTAAATTAACACCAGTTTTGAGAAAACCATTTTTATTATCATTACCACCCAGCTTATCTGTGCTGGATTATGTACCAAATGGCCAGATCTTCTAAAGAACATCTACATAACATTTCTTTCATGTTTCAAGAGATGAAAATAACTGTACAAGGTTAAGTACAAAAGTACACAAGACAGCGGACACGAAAAAATCCATGTATGAGATTTTATCCCCACCTGCAGCTTTTATATATTTGAAAAGTAGAATTCATGAACTAAAAAATATTGTCCTTCTATAGTCCTGTCAAGTTTAATGGAAGTGGGTTTAACCTGATTACAACACTAACACCAGTATCACTGATCTGATATTTACAAAAATTTGTATTTTTCAATAAATTAAAGTCAATGCAACACCCATGCAAGCTAGAGTGCTAGCTGTTTGGTGAACAAGGACGTGACATCAGAACAAGAAGTCTATAAGTCCCAAACTTTACAAGTGTGATCATTTTCAAACTGCATCCATTCCTCGCATTGAAGATGTGAAACCCAAACCCATTCCTCTTTGTGTGTGGGTTTGTGATCTTGCCATTTCATACTGAGCATCTAAATTTCGAAATACTTCTTCCTGCTGCTTCAGAGTCTTGTAACTTTCTTCATCAACTGAGCTACATCCAGCTTCATCTTCACTCTAAAAATCAGACATAAAACATTACAATGAATTCAGATGGAGATAAATATTCTCTCACTTGACACTATCATGTATTTGTTTTTTTTTGAGATGGAGTCTTGCTGTGTTGCCCAGTCTGGAGTGCAGTGGTGCCATCTCGGCTCACTGCAACCTCTGCCTCCTGGGTTTAAGCAATTCTTATGCCTCAGCCTCCCAAATAGCTGGGATTAGAGGCACATGCCACCACGCCCAGCTAATTTTTGTATTTTCAGTAGAGACGGGGTTTCACCACATTGGTCAGGCTGGTCTCGAACTCCTGACCTCAGGGATCCCCCCTGCCGCCCGCCCCCCAGCCTCCCAAAGTGTTGGGATTACAGGTGTGAACTAGGCTGACACTATTATTAAATTATACTTTTGGCCGGGTGCAGTGTGGCTCACGCCTATAATCCCAGCACTTTGGGAGGCTGAGACGGGTGGATCACCTGAGGTCAGGATTTCGAGACTAGCCTGGCCAACATGGTGAAACCCCGTCTATACTAAAAACAAAAAACAAACAAACAAAAATATACTTTTGGGATATGTATTTGATCTCAATAACTTAATTTCCATTCATTATTGAACACCTCCAAAGTACAAGGCAATGTTCTTCCTAGGTCTGGAATATAGCAGGGTGTAACAAAAGTTAACTTCAGTTTAGTAGGTTGGAAAAAACATAATATGTAGAAGATGTCAGGGTATAAATGCCACAGAGGAAAGTAAAGTAGAAAATGGGGATGGAGGCTGGGCGCAGTGGCTCAGAACTGTGATCCAGGGCTTTGAGAGGCCGAGGTGGAAGGACTGCTTGAGCCTCGAAGTTTGAGGCTGCAGTGAGGTATGACTGCACCACTGTACTCCAGCCCAAGTGACAGAGCAAGCAGAACAAGACCCCGTCTCTCTCTCTCTCAAAGTGTGTGTGTAGGGAGGACAGTGGGTAGGGGAGATGGGAATGTTTCAGAATGGGATTGCTTGTTATTTCACAAAAGGTGGTGGGAAAGAACTCAAAAACGCTGACACCTGAGTAAAGACCAGAACTAAGAAAATGAAGGAAGAACAGTGCAGGAGGACTAATAGCTAATACAAAGATCCCCTGGCACATGTGAAACTCACCTTAATACCCATCAATTTCCTAAATTTGACATTTTGGTCCTTGTTTCCAAAATTCAATTTTTCCCATATTTCAGCAGATTGGGATTTGTCCTGTTAAGAAACACTGAACTTTAAAATATGTAAAATTTAAATATTTTTTAGGACATGAAATCTCTCAACAATGTCTAAATTAAAAAAAAAAAACCACCATGGATAGCATTCAATCAATGTAAGTTTAATTATTTCAAGACTTAAGAAACCACAAAGCAAAGAAATACAAGCAAGAGGTTGGGCGCCGTGCTTCACTCCTATAATCCCAGCACTTTGGAAGGCCGAGGTGGGCAAATCACCTGAGGTCAGGGGGTCGAGACTAGCCTGGATGACTAGGTGAAACCCCGTCTCTACTAAAAATACAAAAAACTAGCCTGGCATGGTGGTGGGCACCTGTAGACCCAGGAGGGTCTCAGGAGTCTGAGGCAGGAGAATTGCTTGAACCCGGGAGGCAGAGGTTGCAGTGAGCTGAGATCACGCCACTGCATTCCAGCATGGGTGACAAGAGCAAGACCCTGTCTCAAAAATAATAAAAATAAAATAAAAAAATGGATTCTTTTCCTGTCATAGACCTTTTTTAACATGCAATTTTTGCGACTGCATATGTCATTTGCATTTAATGTCATTTGTCATTGCAAATAATGTCAAAAAAAAAAGTACCTCGTAATCTATGAAAAATTCTAAACCAAGTAGCCTCTTTTCCTTACTACTTCTATGGTAATATTAGTTTTCTTTGAAAGCTTGACTTCAATCAATTATGTTTTATTTTAGTATTAATAACTGGCAAATAAGACTATCATAGCTTATTATAAGTTTTTTGAGACAGGGTCTCCCCCAGGCTGAAGTGCAGTGGCGTGATTTTTTTTTTTTTTTTTTGAGATGGAGTTTCGCTGGAAACTCACTGCAACCTCCGCCTCCCAGGATCAAGTGATTCTCCTGTTTCAGCCTCCCAAGTAGCTGGGATTACAGGTGCCCACCACCATGCCTGGCTAAGTGGCATGATCTTGGCTCACTGTATGTAGGCTCTGCATCCCAGGCTCAAGCGATTCTCCTGCCTCAGCCTCCCAAGCACCTGGGATTACAGGTGTGTGCCACCACACCCAGCTGATTTTTATTTTCTTTTCAGTAGAGACAGGGTTTTGCCATGTTGGCCAGGCTGGTCTTGGACTCCTTACCTCAACTGATCCGCTCACTTGGCATCCCAAAGTGCTGGGATTAAAGGCATAAGCCACCCGCGTCTGGCCACCCCAGGTTCTTACAAAGTTAAGCCCAAAGTAATATTTTTCAACCCAAATTTGTTTTTCTAAGCAATTACTAATTAGGAATAAACGACAGAAAAGCAGAATAAGAGAACTTACCCCTTCTTTCTTGCCCTGCCAAAGCATTTTCCTTTTTTTCTCTTGTTCAGCAAATTTCATTGGATTAACAGCGGCTGGGTTATAGTAGCTAGGAACAGCTATTCCTGTCTCTGCCAAAGCTTTAGCTTGCAGGGCTGCCATCTGAGCTGCCATGGCTATCTGAGGTGTTACTTGTGTTCCTGATGCCAACAGGGCAGCAACATTGAGAACAGAACCTCCAGTAGCTGCAGCTGCTTGAAGAGAATACAAAAATGGATTTTAAAACGATTTTAAAACATAAACCTCCTGATTTACATTAACAACCGATTTATAAAAAGCTACGAATGTGCAAAAAGGCAGGATTTTCACCAAATACAAGGAAATGACTGAGTATTAGCTCACAAGTTTTTAGCAAACATTTATTGTGTTCATCAACGGACGTATTTCTACATAAACCCTTGATATATAAACCATTTATTGCCAGGTGCAGTGGCTCACGCCTGTAATCCCAGCACTTTGGGAGGCTGAGGTGGGCGGATCACCTGAGGTTGGGAGTTCGAGACCAGCCTGACCAACATGGAGAAACCCCGTCTCTACCAAAAATACAAAATTAGCCGGGCGTGGTGGTACATGCCCGTAATCTCAGCTACTCGGGAGGCTGACGCAGGAGAATCACTTGAACCCAAAAGGCGAAGGTTGCAGTGAGTCGAGATCATGCCATTGCACTCCAGCCTGGGCAACAAGAGCGAAACTCCGTATCAAAACAAAACAAAAACCCATTTATTTACTTTGAGGATAGAGAATTCTGCAGATAGTAAGAAAGTATGATTTCAGTGGAGATGAACTATAGTGTTTCTAAGGTATAATTACAAAACAATAAAACCTTGTATTTTTTTTTAATTTATGAAATGTTCTCATGGACATTTCATTTGATGCTCACATCATATACTTGGAAAACAGTATGCAGCTAAGGCTGGGCGCAGTGGCTCACGTCTGTAATCCCAGCACTTTAGGAGGCCAAGACAGGTGGATCACAAGGTCAGGAGTTCGAGACCAGCCTGGCCAACATAGTGAAACCCCGTCTCAAATAAAAACTACAAAAAAATTAGCCAGGCGTGGTGGCAGGCGCCTATAAGTCCAGGTACTCAGGAGGCTGAGGCAGGAGAATCACTTGAACCCGAGAGGTGGAGGTTGTTGTGAGTCAGGATTGTGCCACTGTACTCCAGCACAGGCGACAGTATGAGCCTCCGTCTCAAAAAAAAAAAAAAAACCCAAAAACAACAACAGTATGCAGGTATTATGCTAAGTCCAAGTTCAATAAAGCCCTGGTATTTCCACTGTGATTGAGCAGTCCTCTGTAAACAAAGACACCTCTGATTACCTATTTTTGTCAGTCCAGAATATAACCTTAAAAAGTACTTAAATTACCAACATTATGGGAACCAGAGTTACCAAAGAGAGTAATGATGTAGTAAAAATAAAATGGCTATTTGTAAACTTTTAGAGTTTCAAATAAGTGCCACTGTTTACCAAAAATGTAAAAAACAACAACAAAAAACCATCTTCCAGATTAAATTTCATACCAAATCAACAGTAAGCTCTTCGTGATAATTTTTTGTTTTTGTTTTTTTCTTTTTCGTGAGACAGGGTCTCACTCTGTCACCCAGGCTAGAGTGCAATAGCGTGATGTTGGCTCACTGCAACCTCTACCTCCCGAGTTCAAGCCTCCTGAGTAGCTGCGACTATAGGCACACACAACCACGCCTGGCTAATTTTTGTATTTTTAGCAGAGATGGGGTTTTGCCATGTTGGCCAGGCTGGTCTTGAACTACTGACCTCAGGTGATCCACCTGCCTTGGCCTCCCAAAGTGCTGGGATTACAGAAGTGAGTCACTGAGCCAGGCCTGATAATTTTCGAAATCTGCAATGTTTGTTATGCATAAAAACTTGATTTCTTGAAAGAGAAATACATATTTCAGATCAGTTCACTTTCTTGCATAAACTGCATTTCCAAAATCGTAAAAGACATCTGGGGCCGGGCGTGGTGGCTCATGCCTGTAATCCCAGCACTTCGGGAGGCCAAGAAGGACGATCACCAGGTAAAGAGATCGACACTATCCTGGTTCAACATGGTGAAACCCCGTCTCTACTAAAAATACAAAAATTAGCTAGATGTGGTGGTGCACACCTGTAGTCCCAGCTACAGGGGAGGCTGAGGCAGAGAATCGCTTAAATCCAAGAGGCAGAGGTTGCAGTAAGCTGAGATCACGCCACTGCACTCCAGCCTGGGCGATGGAGCGAGACTCCGTAACAACAACAACATCTGTCATGATGACTAGTGTTACATAAACAAACATACTCATTACTAATTTATCAACAAAAATTATCCACATGGACCACATCAGAAACAAGCTACAAAACACTTAAGTGAGAACACTAAAATATACGTTTACAGTGTACTGATGGGAAGTAGGAATCATAGGTGATTTTCTTCCTATTATTTTCTATATTTTTCAATTTTTCTACAAAAAGCATGTCAAACTTAGGCCGGGTGCAGTGGCTCATGCCTGCAATCCCAGCACTTTGGGAGGCTGAGGCAGGAGGATTGCTTAAGCCCGAGATCAAGAATAGTCTGGGCAACATAGTGAAAGGTCCTCTCTACAAAAAATAAGAAAAAAATTAGCCATGCATGGTGATGTGGGCCTGCAGTCCCAGCTACTCGGTAGGCTGAGGTGGGAGGATCACTTGAGCCTGGGAGTTTGAGGCTACCATGCGCTATGCTGGAGCCACTGCACTCCAGTCAGAATGACAGAGCAAATCCCTGTGAAAAACAAAAAAGCTTGAAAGAGCTCAAATCGAGATGACTAAAAAAGAATTAAAAAAATTACCTGCAGCTATTTCTTGTTGTTTTTGTTTTTCAACCATTTCCTTTTCTCGCTGTTCTTGTAATTTCTTTGCCCTTTCCAACCTGCAAAATTAATTCCAATGAATTTAAAATAACACAATATAAAACCACTATGTATATATCTCTCTATATGTGCATGTACAGAGACAAGCCAACTTCCATAAAATTTTAAATTTTTAGCATCCCTCCACCACTGATAGCCGTATGTGAAGAAAAAGCAATCATTCTTAAGATGATATAAGCTACATTTGAAGAATACCACAACAGTGGTTTTAAACATTTTTGAACTGACTAGTCAGAAATGGGCATAGTTTTTATATGCAGTTCCAATTAACAAGTGAAAAAAATTACGTCTTGCAAGTAACATTGAAAGCTGAGTAAATTTTAGAGCATGGTTAAGTAGTAAATAAATTTATAGAATTATCTAAATGTTTCTTGAGGGAGAAAAAGCCAGCCGATCAAGACATTCGGATAATTTTTTATATTGTACAGACCTTAGTAAAGTCTTCAATTTAATAAAAATCAAAAAGCCAAAACTAAAAGGTCAAGCAAACCTTGCCATTCTCTGTAATCTAATAAAATGGGAGGAAAACTTCTCTCAATTAGGAAATTACTTCTAGCAGTTGAACAAATTTATCATTTACAAAGGAACTAGTAACATGAAACACAAATTCATCCCAAAACAAAAATGAATTTTTTTTTGAGACAGAGTCTCACTCTGTTGCCCAGGCTGGAGTGCAATGGCACGACCTTGGCTCACTGCAACCTCCGCCTCCTGGGTTCAAGCGATTCTCCTGCCTCAGCCTCCTGTGTAGCCGGGATTACAGGTACACACCACCATGCCCAGCTAATGTTTGTATTTTTAGTAGAGATGGGGTTTCACCAATGTTGGTCAGCCTGGTCTCAAACTCCTGACCTTCTGATCCGCCCGCCTTGGCCTCCCAAAGTGCTGGCATTACAGGCGTGAGCCACCATGCCCAGCCCAAAAATGAATGCTTGTTCTCTCTACTCACTCTATTGAATGAGTAGTGTGCATACATTAAATTCACTAATGAGTATGCACACTAAACAAGCTATATGTTAAGTTTACCCTTCCTATATAGCAAATAACAAGTAACATTATCTTCACAATGAATTCCTGAAAGAGGAACTCTTTTCTTCCTAAGGATTCCCTGATTTATCAATCAAGCCAAATGCCACTAACGCCCTCTGTAATGTGGTATGAAGGGGACAGGACTGACAAAACTTGTTTTTGTTTTGGGGCACTATGGGTAATACAATGCAGGGGTAGTAAATTGGATTTGCTTTAAGAATTGTTAAGTCGGCCCGGCGCCACGCCTCTCGCCTGTAATTCCAACACCATGGGAGGCTGAGGTGGGTGGATCACCTGAGGTCAGGGGTTAGAGTCCAGCTTGGTTATTAACATGGTGAAATCCCGCATCTACTAAAAATACAAAAAATTAGCAGAGCGTGGTGGTGGGCGCCTGTAATCTCAGCTACTTGGGGTGCTGAGGCAGGAGAATCGCTTGAACCCAGGAGGCAGGGGTTGCAGTAAGCTGAGATCACACCACTGCACTCCAGCCTAGGCAACAAGACTTCATCTCAAAAAAAAAAAAAAAAAGAGGAAAAGGAAAAAAAAATTTGTTGAAATTTACATAAAGGAAATATAACAAGCTATAATTTTATTCCCTTTTATGAAGCACATATGCATGGAAGGCATAACATAGACTTGACTTTGTCCTTGAGAATAAAAGTTTGTAAATTAGCAGTAACAATAAAATGTAGGTCGCAGGCTTGGCAAGGTGGCTCATGCCTGTAATCCTAGCACTTTGGGAGGCCAAGGTGGGAAGACTGCTTGAGGCCAGCAGTTCGAGACCAGCTTGGCCAACATGGCAAACCCCGTCTCTATTAAAAAGAAAACAAAAATTAGCTGGGTGTGGTGATGCGCATCAGTAATCCCAGCTTCTTGGGAGGCTGAGGCACGAGAATTGCCTGAACCCAGAAGGCAGAGGTTGCAGTGAGCCAAGATCACACTCCTGCACTCCAGCCTGGGCAACAGAGCAAGACTCCGTCTCAAAAATAAATAAATAAATAAATAAAATAAAATAAAAATAAAAAATAAAAAAAGTAGGTCACAGATCTGAAATGTATTTCCTAAAGTTTTAAATCCTGACCTTTAAGCCAAAAAAGAAACCAATATAAAAGGTCTATACATGGTAGTTTCTTATTAAGAAAAAAATTCTCCAGATTTCAAGGTAGTAAATAATCTCATATTCTGAAATTAAAGGACTACATTTAAAACTTTATCTGAAAGATCACCAAGTAATCTATATATCAATGACATTTTGGATGCTATTAACGGCTTCACTTTTAAAAAAATCCAAAAACGCAAACAGAATAGACTTATGGCATTCAAGTAAATAACTTAAGAGCTTAAAAAATATTTGTCAGAGTTAATGAAATTACAATCTAGTATATACTAAATCCAATTTTATAGTAAATTATTTCCATACTAGTTTCAGAAAGAAGATATGTGTGACTACAACTGGTTGCATTAAAATGGCCATTGAAGATTTGGAATTAATACCATTCACTAAGGTGAATGGAAAGAAGGGGTGAGCTCACACTTTTGCTGCTGTTCAGCTGCAGTTTCTGTCAGGCTGGGTTCCCAGGGAAGCACATCAGGTTACACTGTGTTACCAGCCTGGGCAACATAGGGAGACCCCGTCTTCTCTACAAAAAATACAAAAATTAGCCAGGCATGCCTGCGGTCCCAACTACTTGAGAGGCTGAGGTGGGAGGATTGCTTGGGCCCAGGAATTCAAGGATGCAGTGAGCCATCATCATGTGCCACTGCACTCCAGCCTGGGTGGGACCCTGTCTCAAAAAACAAAACACCTTAATTTTGTAACGAGAGAAAAAAAAATCAAAACCTAAAAAGTCTATTTTTCAAAATATGGGAAATGCTGCAAACAAGTGCTTGGATTTTATTTTACTTTTTGCCTCTCTCTGAGGCAGTTATTTGAATAGTTTTGCAGATTTCAATATATAGTCGTGCTGTGTGTGGTTTCACCATTACTCATCTTTGAAACAGCAGAAAATTTATTTTTGTGTGTGTGTGTGTGTTTTTTTTTTTTTGAGACTGAGTCTCGCTCTATCGCCCAGGCTGGAGTGCAGTGGCACGATCTTGGCTTACTGCAACCTCTGCCTCATGGGTTCAAGCGATTCTCGTGCCTCAGCCTCCAGAGTAGCTGGGATTACAGGCGCCTGCCACCACGCCCAGCTAATTTTTGTATTTTTAGTAGAGATGGGGTTTCACCATGTTGGCCAGGCTGGTCTCCCAACTCCTGACCTCAAGTGATCCGCCCGCCTCGGCCTCCCAAAATGCTGGGATTACAGGTGTGACTGATTGCACCCAGCCGAAACAGCAGAAAATTAAAAAAAAAAAAAAATGTTCTCCCATAGTTACCAGGAATAAAACTTACAAGATCAAATAAATTAGCTTATAATGTATTATCTGTTAATTGCCATCTTCAAAATAATAATATTGACAAAATTTTACTTACTGTTTCAGGTATTTTGTCTATTTGAGGGAAAAAAACAAAAAGTAAAGGAAAAGTCATCTTAGATGAGAAAATAATAGTTCTTGAACCAGATTTAAGACTCAAAAAAAAAAAAGTTTCAAATGCAAACTGAAAATATTTGGGAGTCTAAATTTGAGAAAAATGAAATCAGTTAAATCATGAAGGAAAAAACAGAAATTGTAGACATCTCAATCTTATAGTTGTGCAAATGTTTAGGATAAGAATTAAACTATTTACATAGTTCTAGATCACAAATATGCCACCATATTACTAAAGTATGTGAATCATTCTCTTACTGAAAGAATTCATCTTATCCACACAACTGAGCATTTATTTAAAGGCGAACCAGAACAAATGAATTAAGAAATATACACACCTTCTAGCTAAAGCTTCCTGTGCATCCATTGCTGTGTTTCTGCCTCTGAAGGGAGGTGGACTTGGAGTCCGGCTTAAACTTCTGCTAAATCTTCTCGGCTTTTCAATTCTCTTCTTTCTATCTCTGTAGTAAATCGTATTTCATATGTCAAACTATGGCCAAGTCATAACTATTTTGTTAATAAGAAATCAATTAGACAGTTCAACAAAAATCCCAACGATACAAAAACATTTAGTTTGAGATGCAAAAGATTTAAAACATCAGTGTTACAGCTGAACTCATTGGAAATAACATTTGTTTCCAACTCCCTCATCCCTTTTTAAGAGACAGGGTCTCACCATGTTGCCCAGGCTGGCCTCCAGTGATCCTCCTGCCTTAGCCTCCAGAGTACACAGGTCTACAAGCATGCCCCACCGCATCTGGCTGTTTCCAATCTTTTGCATAGTATATCCAATGTTGCAAAAGCTAGCCTTATACATTAGTCATTTTGTGCTCATGTAGGTCAATATGTATACCACAGGAATCATTCCTACATATTTTCATCTACAGTGAATTTGCAGATGTTTTTCAAAAATAAAAAGTTATTAACCACTAAAAATTAGGTCTGGCTGGGTGCTGTGGCTCATGCCTGTAATCCCAGAACTTTGGGAAGCTCAGGCGGACAGATGACCTGAGGTCAGGAGTTCGAGACCAGCCTGGCCAACATGGTGAAACCCCGTCTCTACAAAAACACAAAATTTAGCCGTGTGTGATGCTGGGTGCCTGTAATCCCAGCTACTTGGGAGGCTGAGGCAGGAAAATCGCTTGAACCCAGGAGGCAGAGGTTGCAGTGAGCCAAGATTGTGCCATCGCACTCCAGCCTGGGTGACAGAGTGAGACTCTGTCTCAAAACAAACAAAAAAACTAGATGTCAGTGACCAAAAAAGCACTTAAAAAAAATTTCTTAATTGGTAAGGTTCAAAGTAGTAAACTACTATAAACTAGAACCACTGAGTAAAAATTCATATTGATTTAAAGATCAAGTGATAAATCATAAAAAACCAAGTTACTGTATTAAGTACAGGTCCCTTTTTAAATGTATGTTTCAATCTTTCATACACTGACCTAAGTTGCAATCAATTTACAAAAGTCAGTATACTACTGTCGTATGTAAACAAGCAGAGAATAACACATTCATTGAAGAATATTTATAATTAGTTTTCCTCCTGTGCTCTTTATTGTACACCTCCTATCTCAACAAAGCCTCCTCCCACCAATCAAGATAAATCTAAATTGTGTTCATTTACAAACAAAATCTGAGGTAGTTTGTACAATACAGTGGGTTAAGCACATGCATGGAATTTGCATTTAGATATATCTGAAACCTGGTCCTGGCTCTAGCACTTAATAATGATACTGTTTTGGAATTCTGGGGCAAATTTCTTAAACGTCTTTAAGCACGACACACTTACCTTTCAACATGATTCTTCTGAGAACTAGATGAGCTAATAACATGCAAGGAGTTCTAGCATACAGCATATGGTAAGTATGCAAAAGGAGATTTTAGTTATTTGTGATAATAAAATTAACACAACAAATCCAGTGTTGAACACAACTGAATTTGTTTGTTACGGCAGGATTCACTCCTGTCACCCAGACTGGAGTGCAACAGCATGATCTTGGCTCACTGCAACCTCTGCCTTCTGGGCTCAAGTGATTATCCCACCTCAGCCTCCCAAGTAGCTGGGATCATAGGTGTGGGTCATCACCCCAGGCTAATTTTCATATCTTTTGTAGACATGAGGTTTCACCATATTGCCCAGGCTGGTCTTGAACTCCTGGGCTCAAAAAATCTGCTCGCCTCGTTGTGATTACAGGTGTAAACCACGACACCTAGCCAACAACTGCATTTTAATAGGCCTATTCATACCTGCACTTTGCAAGAGATTTATCAATCACGAGAATACTTGTGAATGCTATTCAAGTGGTTAGGTGTGTTCTTCATACGTTAGGTAATGACTAAAATAATTTTACCATAATCTATAAATAGAATTGTGACTCACAATTTCAATACTCTCTTACTGAGGAAGATAAACAGACTCTCTGAGGGTCCTATTAAATTTTATTCAGGATGATGGTCACCTACCGACTCCTACTCCTTGTCCTACTCCTGCTTCTAGTCCTATGCCTGTGTCTTGATCTTGAGCGGGAACGAGACCTGATCCGCCGTTTTCTTTCCCTGCTTCTGGATCTCGATTTCTTCCTCTCTCTGCTTCTGGATCTCGATTTCTTCCGCTCCCTACTCCTGGATCGAGACTTCTTCCGCTCCCTGCTTCTACTACGATGGCGTCTGAAATTAAAGTGCACAAATTTGTTATTACTTAAAAGTTGTGTTGTTTCATTTATACACATCATGAATTAGTTACTTGTAGTAACGCAATAAAGACAAGCAAGTAACTGCACTATATTATTTACAGAAATAAGCGAGATTTTCAAAGGAAATACTAACTGAAAATGAACCCTTCATTTTGTTTGATAATTTGTCCTAGAACATAGTAAACCTATTAACATGTCAAAAGTGTTCAATGCATCCTACCCAAATTTAAGCTTCCGTTTAATACTCTTCCCACAGTAGTTACAAATCTTAATACTTTAGTTTATCTACTAAAAATTTTTGAGTCTGATACCACACACAACCCACAGAATTCTCCGAAAAAAACCCCACCAAAAACCATTCACAAATTTGAGCTGTGATCCAGTTTCTCAAAAATCTTTTTATCTATACTCCAACATTAAAAAAAATCTAGATTGCAGTTTAGCAGCAAACACCTACATCACCATCGATGATGCAAAAGGACTGTTTATCGGCTTAAACCACACAGTTTAACAATATGATTTTTTCAGTGCCAGACAGATTAAGTGGTTAAAAATCTCAGCTGGGCAGAGTGACTCACTCCTGAAATCCCAGCACTTCAGGAGGCCAAGGCCGTCACACTGCTTGAGCCCAGGAATTCGTGAATAGCCTGCACAACATGGCCAAAACCCGTCTCTACAAAAAAATACAAAGAGATTAGCTGGGTGTGGTGGCGCATGTCTGTGGTCTCAGCTGCTTGGGAGGCTGAGGTCAGATCACTTGAGCCCTGGAGGACAAGAGGCTGCAGTGTGCTGAGAGCACACCACTGCACTCTAGTTAGGGCAACAGAGAGACCATCTCAAAAAAGAAAATCTAGGCTGGGCGCGGTGGCTCACACCTGTAATCCCAGCACTTTGGGAGGCCGAGGTAGGTGGATCACCTGAGGTCAGGAGTTCGAGACCAGCCTGGCCAACATGGCGAAACCTCATCTCTACTAAAAATACAAAAACTAGCCAGGCATGGTAGCACATGCCTGTAATCCCAGCTACTTGGGAGGCTGAGAAAGGAGAATCACTTGAACCCAAGAGGCAGAGGTTGCAGTGAGCCAAGATCATACCACTGCACTCCAGCCTGGGCAACACAGCAAGACTCCGTGTCAAAAAAAAAAAAAAGGGAAAAGAAATCTAGGCACTTGAGATTTAGTCATCCCTTACACCCCATTCTTGGAAACCATTTTTGCATGATGAGAAAGCAAAGCCCAAAGGCAAAAAACAAACAAAACCACAAACCCAAACAAACGAACAAGAAAAACTCCCTAATTATGATTTTTTTGGGTGTTGCTGGGTCAATGAGAAACTTTATGTAACTTGTTAAGAAGGTACTACATTATAATACAACATGACTTACCTTTCACGAGACCTAGATCTTGAGTGACTTCTGCCTCTTGATGACTTTCTTTCTTTGCGTTTGTGCCTGTCCTCACCATTTTCAGATGAATTTAGTCGCTCTCTTCCTTTATCAGAAGAATGTTCTTTGTCATTATGTTCCTCAGACTTATGTTTCTTAGAGGATTTATCTTTGGATTCATGTCTTCTTGCCTGTTTTAAGAAGAAGTTGGTTCTTTCAGGAAAATAGTGCAACAAAGAGAGTTAGTATGGGTATCAGTAGACAAAAATGTTGTGATGCAACATTAGTAACCTTAGGAGTGTGTGGCAAATAAAAAAAAGATCTAGTTTCACATCACCCAAATGTTGCAGATGTAATTACTATTTTTTTTTACTATAAACACCCAAAATGTAGTTCCTCCCCAAAATATTTTCAATACAACAGAAACAATGATTTTTAAAGTTGAAATATTGAAAAGCCATTATGCCAGACAAAAGAGGAATCCCTTATGTTTATCTAAAAGAATACAGACCATGTATATACATCAACTTCTAAATCCAGAGTACATAATGTTAAGTTTAAGTAAGTAATGGAGATAATGACACAAAAAGTGCACCAGAAACGCATTTCAGTTAGGTAGCTAAATATAATTATTACTAAGTACTAATATTTTCTATAATTTCAAATTATTTTACACAGAGATGCAGTGTCCCTTTTACAGTTATACTGCCTGCTACATCCTCTAAAAGACAGCTCTTGATTTTCCTCCCAATGTCTAAACTGTGAAGCAATCACTTTTCATCTTGCAGTATCCCAATAGGCTTAGAGGAGTATTACACTTCATGTACCTAGGGTAGAAATGGCAACTGTATGTTTCAATTTTAAAGAAACCAAACTAGGTATAACAATCCACATGCCATCACACAATACATACTGCCCCCATACTTTAAAAAGACCAAGGCCTTCACATGTGCATTCAGAGACTCAGCTCAAATTAACTGCATGATCAAGTCTCATCCTACCAAATACCAAAGTAGAATTGCTACATACTACAGTTCCCTACAGGAAGATCTGTCAAATTCATCTTGTAGTGAAAGTTTAAAATCCTAGACATCTCTGAATCACTAAATTTTAATTCTGGAAGGAAACTCAGATCCTCTAACTTAATCCCCTTATGTATAACTAAGATCTAAAGTTACAAAGCTACATGGGTGAGCTGAACCTTCCCCATGTTTTTCTGATGCCCACGCTACCACTTTTCCACTGTAATAAGACACTACTGTCTCCCAAAAGGCCATAGCATGTTTCTTTCCACTCACGATTAATGTTTCTTAAAAATAAAACTTGGCCAATCATTTTGGAACATGCATGATGATATCTCTGAAAATGATCATAGTACATAATTTATTATTTGCAGAAAAATAAGAGACCTGGAGACACAACTAAATTTTAGTTTCATTGCCAGTTCTCTATAGGAGCTTAGAAAAGAAATTTTCCTTGGTTTTGCTATAACGAGGCAGACTGGAAAAGTCTTAAGTGGTTAAACTTCTAAAGGTTTTAAAGTTTATTTCAAACCAGTTTTTCAAACATAACATTACTATTAATTAAAAAAAAAAAACATTAAAACCCTTAACTGATTTAAGATATATTTAAGGGAAATAGGAGTTTGAATGACTAATAGTTACCTTATCATGAAGTAGGCTTATTATTTTGCTATCTGAGTCTGCAGCGTCTTCAGTTCAGTCTCTTCGCGCATAAGCACGCTGAGTATGATTTATTATAGAAATGTTATCATGTGAGCTAAACAAAATAGTCATTTTCACAAAAACTCTCCTAAATTAAAAATTTAACAGAGCTTCCATTACGGGAAGAGGTGAAGTCCCTGCCCACTCTTGTTTTAGGAGTCCCTTACCCAGCCCCCACAAGACTCTTCTCCCTTTCTGGCTACTACTTCTACACTTCCTTATTGGCTCATTCTTTGTCTTCTCAGGTGGGTGAACAAGTAACTCCTTTGCAATACAGCTGCTGCCTTTCTTTTTCCTCAAGTTTTGGTGTCACCGCCACCTTTTCAGCTGTCCCTCACTCAAACCTTTATTTCAAAATTCAATACTACTATTAGGGAAACTGAACTAGTTTGCAAAAGAAAAGAGAACTCCTGTTATCGTTCATAAGGAAAAAGCAGCGCACAGATATCTAGGGTATTGCTATGTAAAGATGATTGCTGTTTAAAAATCCTGAGCAACTGTCAGGCACCAGGAGACTCGGGACCTCAGATTAATGGAAGCTCTGTGTGACAGGCCTAAAAAAACCAATCATATTCTTCATATGAAATTTTTATTGTGAATATTTTCACAATATAATAAAATTAAAGTTTTGAAGGTACTTTTCACATAAACATCTTCTTCAAAAATGATGAATCAAAATCATGCTTATTTTATAACCCAATGAACCTTTTAAATTTCAAGTTTTGTACTTACCTTGACAATGTCTTATATTCATACAAATCTTTCTACCAGACACTTTATAAGTATTTTAAAGTACCTATTCACTACAAAGTGTTAATTACCTCTTTGCTTCTGCTCCGGCTCCTGTGTTTTCTTCCTTCATTATCTGTGAATACACACAAAAAACAATCACCATAAACAAAGTTGGAGAAACATTTCATCTTAAAAAACTCTTAATGCTGGAGAAAAATGACTCCCATTACTCTTCTTCCAATGACTAATTTTTTCATGGCACGGGTGGGATTATTCTACATTAATACAACACACATGTGAAACAAATCAAGCAATCTGAGCAAACCAGGACATAAAGCAGCCTAGATACATCTTTTAAACGGTCATAGACTTTTAGTATTTTACATATATTCTGACCAGCCCATCTAGTTTCCTAGTCTATAGCAAATTCATAAGGGGGTTTAGTAGAGAGAGGTAAGCCATTAAGAAAAATAAAAACTAAAGAAAATAAACAGGTTGAATTATATTTGATATGTTCCAACATGGCGAAACCCAGTCTCTACTAAAAACACAAAAATTAGCTGGGCGTGGTGGCGCACACCTATAATCCCAGCTACTCAGGAGGCTGAGGCAGAAGAACTGCCTGAACCCAGCAGGTGGAGGTTGCATTGGGCTGAGTGTGTGTCAATTTTTGTATTTTTGGTCCCGGCTCAGGTGATCTGCCTGCCTTGGCCTCCCAAAGTGCTGGCATTACAGGCTTGAGCCACCATGTCCAGCCAACAAACTAAATGTATGTGTCTTCTTATACAACAGGTCTACATATCTTATACAAATGCTGATAGTTGTAACCACCTTTAAGAATTCATACCTGACTTTCGTTTTCTTTCTCTTGACCTTGATCGTGATCTTGAATAATGATGTTTTGAAGCTCTAGGAGAAACAGATACATCTGACTGCTCTTTTTTCTTATCTCTATCTGGTGATGTCTTTTCTGGGGCTAGTCCATCTCGTTCTGTATCACTAGCCTAAAAGTTTAAAAACAAATGATTAAAGTTCTTAATTACATTTTAAATGTTTTCAATTTCTTAAAAGAGGGACAAAGGGAGGGAAGATAGCCCCCCACAATCAATAAATCAGAATGCCTGCTTTCCAAGTAACTAAATGTGCTTTGTACACTAATAAGGCTGAATGGCTTAAAATGACGAACCTGATACTAAAGCAAGACCTACATATTTAGACTGATGTATCTTTAATTTTCTAACGATGATTTGTATAACTTTTAAAACATGGGGTGGGGTGGGGGAGGAATAAGGGCTCCAAGTATTTCTAATAAGCATTCAAGCAGAGAAAATACAGTCCTTTTTAGATGTGTGAATGCATTTAGCTGATTTTACCAATACTTTTAAATTAGCATACATGTCAAACATCAAAAATGAGTTGTTAAAGCTTAAAGATACTCAAGACGATAAAATCTTAAAACAATGCCTTAAGAATATTATAAAATAATAAACAGAAAATTAACTTACCTAAGTGAGAACCTCATCTTAATGTCATTAACCCTCTTTAATGAAAACAGCCCCTTGGCACAGTGCTGCTGCAAAATATGGTCTGCCTCTCCTCACATGTGCTCTGGGCTATGAAAACATTAAGTTGTTTCTGCTTTAAAGCATTTTATAAGTAATTATTACAATATAAATTTTACAAGTTTCAACTAATGCAGAAGGTAGACAATGCTCGGCTATCTGACCAGAGAAGATAACATGAAAATAAAATAATTGATACACCTGGGGAATTGATTACTTAGGAAGGGTTGGCAAGCTATGGTCCTCATTCTGTTTCTGTATGGCCTTGAGCTAGGAATGGTTTTTTACGTTTTTTAAAACTATTTTAGGCATATTTAATAAATAACTTCAGTAAATAGCACTGTAAAGACTGAACTGTTAAAACTAAAGGCACTTAAAACGCCAGTGTTGTGGCTCATGCCTGTAATCCTAGCACTTTGGGAGGTTGAGGCAGGCGGATAACCTGAGGTCAGGAGTTTGAGACCAGCCTAGCCAACATGGTAAAACCCTGCTTCTACTAAAAACACAAAAATTAGCCAAGAGTGGTGGGGCGTGCCTGTAATCCCAGCTACTCAGGAGGTTGAGACAGGAGAATGGCTTGAACCCAGGAGGCAGACGTTGAAGTGAGCTAAGACTGCGCCACTGTCCCTCCAGCCTGGGAAAGAATGTGACAGAGACTGCACATGGCCCACAAAGCCAAAAATATTTACCGTCTGGCCCTTTACAGAAACAGTTTATGGACTTTTCACTTACAACATCAAACGGAATCTGGATTAATAGGGAATCGATAGTCTTCAGCAGGAGGAATCACATTAGAGAACTTCCTCCTTTAGGAAAGTTAGTCCAGAAAATGAATACCAAATATCAAGTATAATAAATGGCGGTATTGTATTTTAACAAATTTTAAACAAGTATCAAGTACAATAAATGGGTGTATTGTACTTTAATAAATGAAGTTGTGAGAGGTCGAGTTACTTCAACAAGTATTTACTAAGGGTCAAAAATGTGCCAAAACCAATGCTAGACTTAGGGAATAAAATGATAAATTAAAAACAGAAAGGTTTTGCAGTTCAATTATGCGATGAAAGACATAAATTACATGTTATTCCTCTAACAATGGCACAAAAAGAACCGTAAGAAATAAACTAACTACCAGGGAGGCTCTCATGCCAGCATATTGTATATGTACTTATTTCTCCAGTCTGGGTGACTTCTGGAACCATAAAATTTTTATGCTGAAAGGTTTTCACCCCTTAGAATAGAGTTCAACTTTCTCGTTTCACAGATGAGATCCAGCAACATTAGCTGACTTGCTTAAAATGATACTGCATCTCCATATCTTTACTGTTTACTACTAATAAATAATGCTGTATCATTAAGGATGATTCTGATTTTTCACAATTAATTCTGGACACTTTTTTTTCATCGTTATCCTTGAGGACTATTTCAGACTCATTTATTACTTGCTGAGTGTTTGTACAGCTTACACTTGGTAAACAGAAGTGATCTCGAAAATTTTAAGCACCGCTATTACTTCTCTCAGTTGCACGACACTTTTGCCAGAGACAGAATTCCTTAACTAGTGGCAAATCCCATTTACTTTTGCAGAGAACAAGACTAGAATCGAAAACAACCTTCTCATGGAAAATCTAGTGCTTAGCCTAGGCAGTTTTCAGGCAATGGTTTATCTAACTTTAACTTTATGCTTAACATCACAAAGCTGGGCAACAGAGAAATCTCCCTGTGACACAGGCTAACTTAAACTTACATCATCAACCATTTTCATCTGTAAAATATACTACAGAGCAACAACAAAAACCATCTTAACACTAAACAGATAGGAATGATAGGTGGTCATTGAGGCCATGGAAAATTTTTATTTCCCTGAGGATATTTTATAGTAGCATAATACAGGTATCCAGGAAAAAAACCCACCAAAAACTGAATATTAAAATTGCTCTGAAATTTTCTAAGCTTTAATTTAGTACTAATCTATGTGTACACATAAACGTTAACTGCAAAACAGCCTTCTATTCCAGCAGTGGCTCTACGAGGTAGCCACTTTGGTTTCTTACAATTTACATTTTGTTGCAAACTCTAATAACGGCTCGAAACATAGTAGACAAATCTTTTTCCACTGCGAAGGAGGTAAGCACTGGATTGAATACTAGGTCACTTCTCTAGGGGACTTTTTATTGAACAAGGCACCGCATAAATAAATGTTTAAATTCACTTTTTAAAATACTAGAACCCGGCCGGGCGCGGTGGCTCACTCATGTAATCCCAGCACTTTGGGAGGCCGAGGCGGGTGGATCATCCGAGGTCAGGAGTTCGAGACCAGCCTGGCCGACGTGGTGAAACCCCGTCTCTACCAAAAATATAAAAAAATTAGCCGGGTGTGGTGGTGGGCGCCTGTAATCCCAGCTACTCGGGAGTCTGAGGCAGGAGAATCGCTTGAACCCGGGAGGCGGAGGTTGCAGTGAGCCAAGATCGCGCCATCGCACTCCAGCCTGGGCGACAAGAGCAAAACTCCGTCTCGAAAAAACACAAAAAAACCTGCAACCCAAGAAAAATAGTATTACTCTTTAAGTATACTGAGGCCCAAAACACTAAACAAAGGAAGACAGTAAAAGAAACGGGTTTAAACTCAATCACCTAAATAATAGAGGGGTATGGGGGAAAAAGAAAATCATCTGCCTAATCCCAGGCATTCCAATCGTTAGGAAGAGCAAACTTTAAAACTATCACTATGTTTAAGAGTCATAATTATTATCGAAAATGATATAATTTTTTAGTCAGTAAAAAGGAATGCAAAATCTTTACATTTTCCTTTTAACGGAATAAAAATGAGGTAAGCACAAAATAATGTGGATCCGTCAGAATTGGGTATCTTATACACACGCAGGCTTATTGTTCAGAATAGATAATTTACGAACTGTAGCTCCTCTGGGGTCAACGAAGAGTTTAAATTTAAAGGAGCAAGGTCAGTGACAAGACTTAACTGTAATGCTTCTCGGACTTCAAATTGATTACATCACGGGCCACTTCGGAAACCGCGCATCAGTCAGAATTGGTAGTTCCACAACCTTTTAAGTTGAATTTTCACTCCCTTTCAGCAATACCTTCCCAGCTCGTTAATACACAATAATAAGGTTTACACTGACGAACACTAATTGAAATTATGCAACTAGGAGCATCTCATTGAGCGTACAAAAAAAAAAAATAGCTACAAGTCGCTCTCTTCTCCCACACTACCCCTTACAGACACTGCCTTTTTGACCCAATACTTTTCAGAGACCACTCCTGATCGTCTTTCTCTTCCCCAGCCCCTTTCTCCACCGCAAATTCTCAGGCCCTAAAAAAACTTAGAATAAATCACTAGCCAGGGTGAATAAGCGAAAATGGAGGAAGTTCAGTGAGGCGAAAGGAACGTAGGGTTGGGGAAGAGAGGAGGAAAGTTCTGGAAAGAAAAGGCACTCCCTGCGGCTCCCCACCCCCACCAACACCGCCTTACTTCCCCCTCCCTACAGCAGGCAGCCATGATGGCGGGCGCAGAAGAAGGCCGCGGCGCCATTTTGTCTACACACATACACACGAACAAGGTTCTGGGAGCCGTTCACCCACCGTTGGAACGTAGCAGAAAAATATCCCTGGCTTTAAACTCAGATTCGGTACCTACCGCCATAGTTCAGATTCCCGGCCGCTAGAGCGGCGCCTCCACTTGTCGCTCTCAACAGTACCGGCCGCTCCGAAGCTTCGCCTCAGACTAAAATCGCTCGCGCGAGAGACCCGGATGGCACAAAGGCGAGGAGGCCCGGCGCGTCGCACAGCTTGCTGGGAGAAAAAGGGGCGGTAACAAAAGTTTCTATAACAACGCAATTCGAGGCGGTGATTGGGTGTTCTTTCATAGGGGAGTGTAAGGACCGTGAAGAGGGCGGGGCCAAGAATACACCCCAGGAATGCGCAGTCGGGAGAACGGAAAGGGCGGAACTCAGGGTGGGGCAACTTCCTATTTCGAGTCTAAAGTAATCTTGGTCTCTTCCGGCCGCCGTAAAGGGGTTGGGTTTAGTGTTCTCCCGCCAATTTAAACCTGTGGGATGGAACCTAAAGACTAGAGGCGGTTGTGTGAGTCAGGAAGAGGGGCCAGATATCTGAGTGTTCCTCTTTAGTTTCTTCAATTGCAGGTGAGGACGGGGAGCTGCGCTGTGTAGGGAACTGGGGGTGGGTTCAGGACGAAGTAGCTGCAGCCTCTGCTCAGTTCCTGTTGTTTTCCCCTTGACGCTGGCAGGAGAGAGGTTGGAGTCGGTTTTTGCTGGCGGCGATGTCCAGCTGAGAGCGTTTAAGTATGGAGGCCTGACAAGTGTTTCATCTTGCTCATTCTCTCCTATTCGCGAATCTGTTCTGCATTCCGCCGCCAGAGTGATCTCAAAATTATCAAATCAGACCACTCGTTTGCTGAGTTCCCCTTCTACCCCTTGTACTGAGAATAAAATTCAATCTTGAAGTCGAGGTTTTATTGGACTCCACTGTTCTCTCCCTCACTGTCTTCTGCTTTTGCTTTGACCCGGCAGCAGCATCAAACGCTTCCTACTCAGCCTCCGAGTCTTTGCACTCTGTTCCCTCTGCCTACGTCGCGTTCCGCCTAAGTTTTGCGTACTTCTTGTTATTCAGGTCTCAGCTCAGATGTCACCTCCTTCCCTTCCCAAACAAATCCTTCTTCAGCGACGCCTCACCTCATCCATTTAATCACTGTTTCCTTCAAATCATTTAGCACTTTTTGTAATTATTTGTGCAGTTGCTTTTTTGTGGCGGTAGCGTAACAAGATACGTATTAACTATTTTATTTTTGTCCGTTTTTCCCGCAAAAACATAAACTTCATAATGGCAAAGACATTTTGTGTTCTGTTGAAGCTATATTCCCAGTTCCTAGAAAGGTGTCTGGCACATAGTAAATAGGTATTCAATAAACATTTGTTGAATAAGTAAATATGGCAGTTATGGGCGGTTTCTCTATTTCACAGATGTGGGAAATTGAGACCCATAAAGGTATTCATTCCAACCTGTCCCTCCTTCTTCATCTCCTCACTCCCACCCAAACACCAGCCACTGAAACTTCTCTATTCTCCAAACATGTTTTGTTTCTGTTCCCTTGCTTATGCTCTTAGGAAGAACTCTTTAAACATTTATAAAACTATGATCTTCAATTCTCAGCCCAAGTGTTACCTGCTTCCACCAATAACAAATAAGCTAACACCTAAAATTGAATGTTTGCCATTAACCGAGCATTGTTCTGTGAACATTTAAAACTCAAAACATTGGGAGGCTGAAGCAGAAGGATTGCTTGAGCCCAGGAGATCAAGGCCAGCCAGGGCAAAATAGTGAGACCCTCGTCTCTCAAAAAACCAGAAGTGAAAAATAGAAAACTCCTTCAGGTGGGTACAACTAAATTAGTTCCTTGGTATTGGTATCCATGGGAGATTGGTTCCAGGACCTCCCACAGATACCAAAACCCTAGGATGCTTAAGTCCCTGTCATTAAATGGCATAGCATTTGCATGTAGCCTAGGAACATCTGCCTGTATACTTTAAATCATCTCTTGATTTCTTATCTTGCGTAACAGTGTAAATGTGCTATGCCTGTAGGTGGAATCTAGGGATGTGGAACACATGGATATTGACGGCAAACTGTATACATATATTTTTTTTCCAAGACGGAGTTTCACTCTTGTTGCCCAAGCTGGAGTGCAGTGGCACGATCTCAACTTACTGCAACCTCCGCCTCCCGGGTTCAAGCAATTCTACAGCCTCAGCCTCCTGAGTAGCTGGGATTACAGGTACACACCACCACGCCCGGCTAATTTTATGTGTTTTTAGTAGAGAGGGGGTTTCGTCATGTTGGCCAGGCTGGTCTCAAACTCCTGACCTCAGATAATCCACCTGCCTAAGCCTCCCAAAGTTCTGGGATTACAGGTGTGAGCCACCGCGCTGGCCTGGCCTGTATATTCCTATTTTATAAATTAGAGAATTGAGGAACAGAAAGATTAAGTGATCACCCAAGGACAGCTGCCTAGTCATTGTGAAAGAGCACCAAGTCAGAAATTGTTTCTTCCTTGTGCTATACCTTTTATAGATATTGAAACATACTTCTAGTAGCACTTATGAAACCAATTGTAATTATTTGATTATCATTCCCTACCAGTCTTGATCCAAGGATTGTTTTTCTCCTTAGTGTTCTTTTCCCACCCAGACTCCAGGTAATATGGTTTATGTAAACCTTTGCTTTTTGAGATGGGTAAACCTCATAAGGTTTCAAGCTTAGTCTTTGATCCAGAAACCTAATTCATTTTTTTCTCCTCCCCTTATCATTTTTATTTGTTGTATAATAATACTATGATAGCATCAATGGACTTTTCTGAACTTCATCTGGAATCTTATCATCCTATGATATCCCTGACAATCTGGCATCTAAACCTACACTGTTTGCTGCTATTAAAGGTTTATTTCTAATGAAAGGTTTATTTCTAATGAAAACTTGGTATAATTAAAGGTTGATTTCTAATGAAAACTTGATATAATTCCAAACTAGACACACAAAGTAATGGAAGCTCTAAGATACATTGGTAAGATCAGAATTGTTGGTTTGTGTGCATAAACCAATATGTTGTTCTCTGGTAACCATCATAGCTCTAGTTCCATTTATGTTATTGGCCCGAAGTGTTTAGTGGCCACAGCAATAACAAGAAGACAAAGATGTCTGTATATGTTAATGTTAGACTTTTGTTTTTGTTTTGTGAGTAAGCTTTCTCATTTCCCAAGGAACCGGGTTCTATGCAACAAGATAATATGGTGTCTAATTTTATGTTGTTCAGGAAAGACAGTGGTTCCTGACTCAGGAAGACAGTCTCAGAAACATGTGGAATGATATTGAGCTGCTAACAAATGATGATACCGGAAGTGGGTACCTGAGTGTCGGTTCAAGAAAAGAACATGGAACTGCTTTATATCAAGTAGATTTGCTAGTGAAGATCTCTTCTGAAAAGGTAGTGATTATTACACTGACTGTTTCATTCACAGAATTTTTACTGAGTGCTTAGTAGGGCTAGTGGCCCACAGTAAATATTTTGTGAATGAATATAGCACTTCCTCAGGGAATCAAGATTCAATCTCAGATTGCTAGAAATTCACATCTGAATACCCTCTGCATCATGTCAGGATCAGTATTTTCACAACTGAAGGATTCTTAGTTCCTCTTGATATTTCATGCATACAAAAATATGTGTAAGTTGATACAAAGAATATCTTTTCTTTTTTTTTTTTGAGACAGATTCTTACTCTGTCACCCAGGCTGGAGTGCAGTGGTGTGATCACGGCTCACTGCAATCTCTGACTCCCAGATTCAAGTGATTCTCGTGCCTCAGCCTCCCAAGTAGCTGAGATTACAGTTGTGTGCCACCATGCTCAGCTAATTTTTTGTATTTTTGTAAAGATGGGGTTTCTCCATGTTGGCCAGGCTGGTCTTGAACTCCTGGCCTCAAGAAATCCACCCACCTCAGCCTCCCAAAGTGCTGGGATTACAGGTGTGAGCCATCACGCCCGGCATACAAAGAATATCTACCACTGACTTAGGAAATGAAATGTTACCAATAGAGTTGAAGGCTCTGAGGGTCCATCCCTGAATCTGTGTTCCTCCTGTTTCCTACCAGAGTCAAGCACCCTGCTGAGTATGAGGTTTATCCGTGCATTTCTTTCTACATTTTAACTTTCTTCTGTCAGTAATTGCACTATTCTTGCTTCATGCCTGAAACCTTATTCTTTGCATTCTATAGAAGGTACTATTAGCTGGGTGTGGTGGCATGCACGTGTAGTCCCAGCTACTTGGGAGGCTGGTATTTAATTCTTTTTTTTTTTAATAAAAAAAATTTTTTTTCACTCAAATGGAATCTGACAGATAAGGCAGGGCATCCACTGTGGACGTTATTCCTAAAGGGAATTAAATGTATGCTTTTGACTTTTTTTTTAAACTGGCTGATGGGATTTTAAAAAGAAATCATTCTTTATGCAGCTTTAAGCTGGTGTCTGTGGAACTGTGCTGCTTTTTCTTTTTCTTTTTTTTTTTTTGAGGCAGAGTCTCATACTGTTGCCTAGGCTGGAGTGCAGTGGTGCTATCTCGGCTCATTGCAACCTCCGCCTCCTGGGTTCAAGCGATTCTTCTGCCTCACCCTCCCGAGTAACTGGAAATACAGACACGAGCCACCACACCCAGCTAATTTTTGTGTTTTTAGTAGAGATGAGGCTTCACCATGTTGAGCAGGATGGTCTCGATCTCTTGACCTTGTGATCCACCCACCTCGGCCTCCCAAAGTTCTGGGATTACAGGTGTGAATCACTGTGCCCGGGCTTTATTTTTTAATATTATCAGGAGCCTTAAAACGTGGAAGTGGCTCAGGCCTTTCTTGACCTCAAGGTTGCTGTTGAAAAATAATAGTGCATGTGTATAGAATCTTGGATTCTGGTAGGAACTAAAATTCTATCTATTATTAGCACGTGGCATACACTTACCAACATGTTTTGAACATCTGCTATGTTCTGAGCCCAATATTAGGAACTTGGACATAAGATGGCATCTTATTCATTCCTTTTAGGATCTTACCTTAAAGTTAGGCACACAGGACACAAACAATAAAAGATGCTTAGCTGTGCAAGTCAGTATATGCTAAATGCCAAATGAACAGTAGAGACAGTAAATGAGTAGGAATTCAGTGGCTGGAGAGCTCATTGTGGGTTGGGCAGTTTAAGGAGCATTTCCTTAAGAAACTATGTGTGAGCCCGGTGTGGTGGCATGTCCTGTAGTCCCAGCTACTCAGGCTGAGGCAGGAGAATGGCGTGAGCCCAGGAGTTTGAGGCCAGCCTGGGCAACATAGGGAGACAACATCTCTAAAAAAAATAAAAATTAAACTACACTTGCTTTGGGTCTTAAGAAGGAGAACAGTCTAGAGAGAAGAGTCTAGAGAGAACAGTGTGAACAGATCCCTAGAAGATATAGTGCCGTTCCTTTTCTTTTTTTTTTTTTTTGAGGCAGAGTCTTGCTCTGTTGCCCAGGCTGGAGTGCAGTGGTGTGATCTTGGCTCACTGCAACCTCTGCCTCTCGGGTTCAAGTGATTCTCGTGCCTCAGCCTCCCCATTAGCTGGGATTACATGCGTCTGCCACCACGCCCGGCTAATTTTAGTGCCATTCCTTGTTGGCAGTGCCTTCATGTAACCTTTTACTAGTTGAAGAAGCAAGTAAAAAGATAAGAAGGAGGCTGGGCGCAGTGCCTCACACTTGTATTCCCGGCACTTTGGGTGGTTGGGATGGAAGGATCGTTTGAGTCCAGGAGTTCTAGACCAGCCTGGCCAACACAGTGAAAACCCCGTCTCTATAAAAGAAAAAGAAAATTAGCCAGGTGTGGTGGTGTGCATGTGTAGTCCCAGCTACTTGGGTTGGGGAGGCACGAAGATCCCTTGAGCCCAGGTGTTTAAGGCTGCAGTGAGTTATGATGGCATCACTGCATTCCAACCTGAGCGACAGAGGGAGACCCTGTCTCAAAATAAAGAAAAAAATAAGGTAGAAGAGGGATCAGAATGTTGGGGAATTTTCAAGGATTACACCTGGAGAAGATGACTTTTGAAATAGTCATAAAATGAGGTGATTAGCTGTATTTTGTCAGGGAAGAATAGGACTGGTTAACATTTATTGAGCATATACTATGTGCAGGGCTCTCTCATAAGCCCTTTACATGAATTCGTTTAATCTTTATTCAGGTGAACCTTGTAGGTGTTATTATTGTTACTCTTTTACATGGAGTTAGTTGATGCATTTGCCTAAGATCACTTAGCTAGTAAGGGACTGAGCTTCCTCAACCACTAATCTGTCCCAGTGCTTCAAGACAGCTATGTGTGGGAGGCTCTTGGCAACAGAAACTGAATACTGGAGACTCTGATTTGGCTTGTCTACTGTTTTTAAAAATGTTGGCTTAGCTGCCAATATTTAAAAATCAGAACATTTCACATAAAGATCCAGCTTCTGTTGATGAATTGGGAGGTATGGCCATGCCAGTGCAGCATCCCCACCAGGCTTCCCACTGGCTGGTGTGAAGTAGACTCTATTCTTTCATGTCTGTGGGGGCATGGACCCTCCAGTTCACAGTTCACCACCATTCCCCTGCCTAGCGTATCCACGACACCAAGACTTTATGCCAATCTTGATTAATTCATTATGTTAATACCTGGCTCCTGCAGCATAAAGTCAATCCTGAGGAAACAAGGACTTGAACATGAGAATCCTTTGCCCTTCCTGCTCATCCTGAACTGTTTTTCTACTTAGGATCCTGGATGGATTCAAGATATACCATACAAAGAAAAACTCGATGATTAATTAGATAGAGGGGCTAAAGAAAAAAAAGCCTGTCAAGTTTTAAAGTGGGATATTTGGGAATTTATTGATACTATTGATAAGTATTGTTAAACACATATAAAAATGTTTGAATTTTCATCATGCTTTTCTCTCCCACAGGCCTCATTAAATCCAAAGATACAGGCATGCAGCTTAAGTGATGGGTTTATTATTGTAGCCGACCAATCAGTGATATTGCTTGACAGTATTTGTAGATCACTTCAATTGCATCTTGTCTTTGGTAAGTATAATGTAATGAATGAAGTAAGGTAAATTGGAAGTCAAATACATCTGCTGCCAATTTCTGCTGGATTGCCTCCTCTTTACTCCATTATTTCTAAGATTTCAAATTAGACCAATTTCAAGTAATTAAGCTTGAGTGCTTAGTGCCTTATTTGCGTTGGGCACTAGAGTCACAGGACACTGAGATGATCCCTTCTCTCAATACATCTGAGGGGAAATACACATGTAAAGCAACAACTTAGTTTACTTGCTTGTATTAGAATACTATGGAAAATACGAGCTCATTTGTGTTCACATTCCTGAATCTTGTACAGAATTTCGGTATCATTAGTGGGTATTTGCATATTTTTAGAATTAATAGCTCTCTAAAAATCCTTGAACATACTTATGAATTAATTCTTCATCGAGCTACAAGGCTTCAAGTACATGCAAATGTGGATTTGAGAGTGAATTAAAGCTGGGCGTGGTGGCTCATGCCTGCAATCCCAGCACTTTGGGAGGCTGAGGCCACCAGATCACTTGCGGTCAGGAGTTCAAGACCAGCCTGGCCAACATGGTGAAACCCCATTTCTACTAAAAATACAAAAATCACACCTGTAATCCTTGTACTTTGGAAGGCCCAGGTGGGTGGATTGCCTGAGCTCAGGGGTTTGAGACCAGCCTGGGCAACACGGTGAAATCCCGTTTTCTCTACTAATACACAAAAATTAGCTGGCCGTGCTGGTGTGCGCCTATAGTTCCAGCTACTTGGGAGGCTGAGGTAGGAGAATTGCTTGAACCTGGGAGGTGGAGGTTGCAGTGAGCCAAGATCACTCCACTACACTCCAGCCTGGGTGACAGAGCAAAACTCTGTCTCCAAAAACAACAACAATAACAAAAATTAGCTGGGCATGGTGGCATACACCTGTAATCCCACCTACTCAGGAGTCTGAGGCAGGAGAATCGCTTGATCCCAGGAGGCAGAGGTTGCAGTGAGCCAAGATTATGCCACTGTACTCTAGCCTGAGTGACAGAGTGACAGTCTTGTCTCAAAAACAAAAAAAAGAGTGAATTAAGGGGTAAGTCAGTGATTGTACTGAGCTTAGGCAAGAATATTATGAAAGTTTTTTTTTTTTTTTTTATGAGATGGAGTCTCTCTCGCTCTGTCACCCAGGCTGTAGTGCAGTGGCACAATCTCGGCTCACTGCAAGCTCTGCCTCCCGGGTTCACACCATTCTCCTGCCTCAGCCTCCTGAATAGCTGGGACTACAGGCGCCCACCACCATGCCTGGGCAATTTTTTGTATTTTTTTTTTTTTTTTAGTGGAGACAGCATTTCACCATGTTAGCCAGGATGGTCTCGATCTCCTGACCTTGTGATCTGCCTGCCTCGGCCTCCCAAAGTGCTGGGATTATAGGCATGAGCCACCACACCCGACCCCGAAAGTTTTTTCTTTCTTGAGTAGAAATTTTTTTTTTTTTTTTGAGATGTAGTCTCGCACTGTCGCCTAGGCCGGAGTGTGGTGGCATGATGTCAGCTCACTGCAACCTCCGCCTCCAGGGTCCAAGCAATTCTCCTGCCTCAGCCTCCCAAGTATCTGGGACTATAGGCGCCTATCACCACGCCCTGCTAATCTTTTTTTGTATTTTTAGAAGAAACAGGGTTTCACTATGTTGGCCAGGCTGGTCTCAACCTCATGATCTGCCCGCCTCGGCCTCCTGAAGTGTTGGGATTACAGACGTGAGCCACCGTGCCAGGCCTTTTTTTTTTTTTTTTGCCCTGAGACAGTCTCGCTCTGTGGCCCAGGCTGGAGTGCAGTGGTGCTCTCTCAGCTCACTGCAACCTCCACCTCCCAGGTTCAAGAGATTCTTCTGCCTCAGCCTCCCAAGTAGCTGGGAATACAGGCGCCTGCCACCATGCCTGGTAATTTTTGTATTTTTAGTAGGGTCAGGTTTCACCATGTTGGCCAGGCTGCTCTCAAATTCCTGACCTCAAATGATCCACCCACCTTGGCCTCCCAAAGTGCTGGGATTACAGGAGTGAGCCACTGCACCCGGCCATTAAATAGAAATTTTAAGAGAAAGATAGTTGTTGAAACTTTTACATAAGAACTTAGACAACTGAAAAGGAAACAGAACACATACATTTTGGATTGCAACATGGAGGCAAGAACATATCTTGATTGCAACATGGAGGCAAGAAACTTGTGTTTTATGGAACCTTGACGTATTGACCCTGATTGGTCCACAAGATTCACAGTTTCTTCTGTGAAGTGGTGGGATGAGTAACGATGATCCATTTGTGAAAAGACATTGTGGCGGAATAACTTGAGTTCGTAAGCCAGTTACATACTATTGTTTTTCTGTCTTGTCCCTTCCCTCTTTGCTTTGTTTTCTGTTACCTTGGCCTTCTTGCTTTTGCATGAATACAACAGGCACTTCCCACTCCATGATCTTTCCTTGAGCTGTGCCCACCATCTGAATGCTCGGAATGCTCTTCATCTTAGTCATTTGGCTAACTTCCTCACCTCTTTCATGTCTCCTGTGAGCTTTCTAATTAACACTGCAAAATGCACCATTCTTCTGAGCTCTCTTACCTGGCTCTACATTTTTTTCCCAGAACATCTATCACCTTCTTACATGTCTCACAGTTTGTTTATTATGCTAATTGTTTATCAGCTATTTTTTTTTTTTTGAGACGGAGTCTGGCTCTGTTGCCTAGGCTGGAGTGCAGTGGCGCAATTTCGGCTCACTGCAGCCTCCACCTCCTGGGTTCAAGCGATTCTCCTGTCTCAGCCTCCTGAGTAGACTGGATTACAGGCACATGCCACCATGTCCGGCTAATTTTATATTTTTAGTAGAGACGGAGTTTCACCATGTTGGCCAGGCTGGTCTCGAACTCCTGACCTCAAGTGATCTGCCTGCTTCGGCCTCCCAAAGTGCTGGGGTTACAGGTGTGAGCCACCACGCCTGGTCATTTATCAGCTATTTCTGTCTTAGAATATGAGCTCTGTGACGGTGGTAATCTTTTGTTACTGTTCTCAGATATATGTAAAAGGCCTAGAACAAAGTTTACCATATAGTAAGTGCTCAGTAAATATTTCTTGACCAGCTGCATGCAGTGGCTCACATCTGTAACCTCAGCACTTTGGGAGGCAGAGATGGACAATCGCTTGAGCTCAGGAGTTCGAGACCAGTCTGGGTAACATGGCAAAACCTCGTCTGTACAAAAAATACCAAAAACTAGCTGGCCATAGTGGTGTGTACCTGTGGTCCCAGCTACCTGGGAGGCTGAGGTGGGAGAATTGCCTGACTGAGCCCAGGAAGTCTAGGGTGCAGTGAACTGGGGTGGTACCACTGCACTCCAGCCTGGGTAGCAGAGCGAGACGCTGTCTCAAAAACAAAACAAAACAAAAAATATTTGTTGACTGAATAAAAGTCAACAACATTCTTTTTTACTTTCATCACATCTGTTTTGCAGTATTTAGAAGTAACTTAAGTAATCGTTGGCTTTTTAATGAGAAAAATTTGTATTTTTTTTGTATTGAAAATAAAGATTTTCGAAGGAAGCTTGTAACTTTGATTTGAAATTTTCAGATACTGAAGTGGATGTAGTTGGCCTTTGTCAAGAAGGAAAGTTTCTTTTGGTTGGCGAGAGAAGTGGCAACCTACATCTTATTCATGTAACATCAAAACAAACACTACTCACTAATGTAAGATCTTGTTGTATTTTAATTTTCATTATTTAAATTCTAAATAATCTCTTAGACAACTAAAACTCTAGCAAACTATTACTTAACATGTGTTTAAAATTAAAGCAATGTTTTTTTGAACAATTAAGCTTTGAAGGTGTTACCACAGCTTGGATCCTGAGCTCTTGGCTCTCCTGTAAATAGAAATTAACACCAGGTCAAACAGAAATTTTCCCAGGGAATGTTTAGTAGGCTTGTGGCTCAAGGAATCTCAAGGCAACAGCGTATGGGAAAGGGATCCCAAGTGCTAGCTCCCCGAAGGGCTTAGCTCTTGTCATTTTGAGGAAGCTGAGGTGAAAAAGGGAGTGATTTGTAGGCATGTAGAGGCAGGGAACTTTTAGCGCCTGTGAATTTTGGTCGCATCCTTTTTCATGTGTTGTATATCTCACTAGCATGTTAAATCTCCATCCCTGGGTGTGATTTTTAGTATCATAATTAGGTTAAAATTAGGAAATACTTGGTGAAAGGCCAGGGTTGAAGTCCATCTTGTCTTCAGCTGGCTGGATCTGGTCAGGTGCTTAGCAGGACTGCTAGAATCCTGATTTAGTAACCTTGGAAGATGGTCAGGTTTTTATTAGGAATGCTAGAGTCCCACTTTAACAACTTTGGGAGAAGTAACTCCAGGAGACAAATGGTTAGGTTCTTGTATGGTTGGGAATTCAGCTTGGTCAGCTAACTCAGGAGCAGGCAGCTTTCTGCTGTTTGATTCCAGTCAGCTTGTTAAGGGAGGCAGGAAGGTAGAGGAGGGAATGCCCAGACATATGAAGCCTTTGGGGTCTTGGTTACCATGTCTCTTGCCTGCCAGGATTGAGTTTCTTCCCTATACTGAATGGTATTTTAAATTAAAAGAATGTTTTTTTGAAAAATTAAGCTTTGAAGGTGTTACCACAGCTTGGATCCCGAATTCTTGGCTCTCACATAAATAGAAATTAGCACCAGGTCAAACAAAAATTTTCTTAGGCCAGGTTTAGTAGGCTTGTGGCTCAAGGAATCGCAAGGGAGCAGTCTTGAAGGTATTTAGTACACTTATCCAAAATAGTTTTCCATTTTAAAAGTAAGATGTTTAGAATATAGGCAGAATTATTGCTAATGATAATTGATAACTCTAGAGTTTAAAGAATAAAATCCTTGATTGTATTTTTCTGTGTTTAATTTTATTATTTGAAATTAATTTGCATTTAGGCATTTGTTCAGAAAGCTAACGATGAAAATCGGCGGACTTACCAGAATCTTGTCATTGAGAAGGATGGTTCAAATGAAGGTAAGTTTTCCTGAATTTTTTTTGAATGACTTTTTTTTTTTTTTTAATGGAGTCTCCCTTTGTCGCCCAGGCTGGAGTGCAGTGGCGCAATCTCAGGTCACTGGAACCACCAGCTCCCAGGTTCAGGCGTCTCCTGCCTCAGCCTCCTGAGTAGCTGGGATTACAGGTGTGTGCCACCACGCCCGGCTAATTTTTGTATTTTTAATAGAGATGGAGTTTCACCATGTTGGCCAGGCTGGTCTCAAGCTCCTGACCTCAAGTGAGTGATCCACCTGCCTCAGCCTCCCAAAGTGCTGGGATTACAGGCATGAGCCACTGCGCCCAGCCTGAATGACTTCTGACTAATATCCAATCAAAAATTCAAATTTGTGGTTAATAAATTATATAAAATCATTATTATGCTACCTACATTTTTTCTGTGTTTTTTTTTTTGAGACGAAGTGTCCCTCTTGTCCCCCAGGCTGGAGTGCAATGGCACGACCTCGGCTCACTGAAACCTCTGCCTCCTGAGTTCAAACGATTCTCCTGCCTCAGCCTCCCGAGTAGCTGGGATTACAGGCACCTGCCACCACGCCTGGCTAATTTTTTGTTTTTAGTAGAGATGGGGTTTCACCATGTTGGCTAGGCTGGTCTCGAACTCCTGACCTCAGGTGATCTGCCCGCCTCAGGTGATCCGCCTGTGAGCCACTGTGCCTGGCCTTTTCTGTATTTTTTATACATTTTTTTCTATCAATGCAATTAATATTGTAAGAAACAATTTTTAAATTTTTGAAAAAAATTTTTAAAGCTCTTTTTAGATGTTTAAATATATACTTTTCCTAAATATAATATTCTGAACTTATTTTTACAGTTTTGAGATTTCTATGGGTTACCAAGGAGACATTATATTCTTTTAAAATGTGTTTCTGGGCTTCAGTATATTATTATATTTTTACTTCAACAAATGTTAACTGGGCCTTAGTTTATTTTGATATATCTGATATTTTTTTTTCTGGCACATGAAGTTTGTTGTTTTAATAAAAGTTTCAAAAGAAGTTAACAATGTTTTTGCAAATAACCTACTAGTTCTTTGTAAATAAGTTTTATCTGTAACATTACTATAATATTTGATCATTAGAATTTAAATGAGCAGGCTGTGTGTGGTGGCTCACATCTGTAATTCTAGCACTTTAGGAGGCTGAGGTGGGAGCATTGCTTCAGTCTAGGAGCTCGAAACCAGCCTGGATAGTATAGAGAGACCGCCACCTCTACAAAAAATAAAAAATTAGCCAGATGTGTTGGTGTGTCTCTGTAGTCCCACTTTCTCAGGAGGCTGAGTTGGGAGGATCTCTTGGGCCTGCAGTGAGCTGCGATCGCTGCACTGCAGTGTCTGGCCTGCGAGTGCAGGCCATTGCACTCCAGCCTGGGAGATAGATTGAGACCCTGTCTCAAAAACAAAAAACAAAAAAAAACCCTTCAAATTGACATATTTTTAAGGTAGTTCCAGATACTGTTTGTTTGTGCTTGCCTGCCTTCTTTCCTTCCTTCCTTCCTTCCTTCCTTCCTTCCTTCCTTCCTTCCTTCCTTCCTTCCTCTGTCTCTCCCTCTCTTTTTTTTTTTTTCTGAGATGGAGTCTCACTCTGTCACCCAGGCTAGAGAGCAATGACGCAATTTCGGCTCACTGCAACCTCCACCACCCGGGTTCAAGCAATTCTCCTGCCTCAGCCTCCTGAGTAGCTGGGACTACAGGCACGCACCACCACAACCAGCTAATTTTTATATTTTTAGTAGAGACGGGGTTTCACCATGTTGGTCAGGCTGGTCTCGAGCTCCTGACCTCGTGATCTACCTGCCTTGGCCTCCCAAAGTGTTGGCATTACAGGCGTGAGCCACTGCGCCCCGCCTCTTTCTGTCTTTCTCTCTTTCTTCAAAAGCCACGTTCAAACAGACACTGGTTTAAATTTTATATCCATGTGCCTTTTAAAGTAACTGATTCCCAGCCGTGAGCAGTGGCTCAGGCCTGTAATCCCAGCACTTTGGGAGGCTGAGGCAAGCAGATCATGAGGTCAAGAGATCAAGACCATCCTGGCCAACATGGTGAAACCCTGTCTCTACTAAAAATACAAAAATTAGCTGGGCATGGTGGTGCACGCCTGTAGTCCCAGCTACTCGGGAGGCTGAGGCAGGAGAATTGCACCCTAGAGGTGGAGGTTGCAGGGAGCCGAGATCGCACTGCTGCACTCCAGCCTAGCGACAGAATGAGACTCCGTCTCAAAAAAAAGAAACTGATTCTGATTTTATTTCAATAGGTACCTATTATATGCTACTTCTTACATACAGTGGATTTTTTTGTATTACAAACCTTCAGCTTTTAAAAATTCAACAAGGTAAGTAATACATTATATTTTTATTATTGATTTGCAGCAATATTTACTAGTTTTATTAATTTAATAGTAAAATTTTAAGTACTCTCTTTAAGCTTATTTTATCTTACTTGTATTTAGTTATAATTGGGTATACTTTTAAGTATTCAGAATACAGTTATTCTCCTCTGTTAGAGCTGGAACAGTATCTGAATAAATGTAATTTTGATATGGCCTTCAAGGAGCTTAGTTTGGGGAGATAAGCTTCAACAGTTTAGTTGGGGAGACAAGACATATGCTAGCACAATAGTAAATGCTTTTTAATGTGGTAGATGAACCTGGAAATGGAAATGACTATGTAGTGTTAATAGTGCAGAACAGGGCTGGCGTGGTGGCTCATGCCTGTAATCCTGGCACTTTGGGAGGCCAAGGCGGGCAGATCACCTGAGGTTGGGAGTGCAAGACCAGCCTGACCAACATGAAGAAACCCTGTCTCTACTAAAAATACAAAATTAGCCAGGCAGGGTGGCAGGCGCCTGTAATCCCAGCTAGTCGGGAAGCTAAGGCAGGAGAATAATTTGAACCCAGGAGGCAGAGGTGCGGTGAGCCGAGATCACGCTGTTGCACTCCAGCCTGGGCAGCAAGAGCGAAACTCTGTCTCAAAAAAATATATATATAGTGCAGAACAATAATGTAAAATATGTTTTAAGCTAGTAGTCTGGACCATTTATCCCTCTAAGCCAAGTGAAATTATTTGAGGAATGGATTTGGAACAGGTATTTAACATTTTATTTTATTTTATTATTTTTATTTATTTTTTTATTTTTGAGATGGAGTCTTGCTCTGTCGCCCAGGCTGGAGTACAGTGGTATGATATTGGCTCACTGCAACCTCTGCTTCCCAGGTTCAAGTGATTCTTGTGCCTCAGTCTCCCAAGTAACTGGGATTACAGGTGCGCACCACCACACCTGGCTGATTTTTGTATTTTTACTAGAGGCGGGGTTTCACCATGTTGGCCAGGCTGGTCTCGAACTCCTCACGTCAAGTGATTTGCCCGTCTCGGCCTCCCAAAGTGCTGGGATTGTAGGCATGAGCCACTGCGCCTGGCCTAAGTGATATTTTTAAAATACTGACTTGCCAGGCCTGTGCTACGTCTTGGGTATATGACAAGATTGAAGATTTGTTTTCCATAGCTTCATGATGGAGCTAGAAAAGTAAGAGCTATTCCAAACAGTGAGAAGCACAGGAGAGTTGGAGTAGGGAGAAGATCCCCTTAGTAGGAGGAGAGGTGGTAAGGGTAGGTATGGAGAGGTACTGGCTGGTGCCCTGAATCTAACATGTCACAGTTAGCGTATTTTGGTCAGGGGCAAAACTTGATTCTCACCAGTGTTCTTTGAACTAGATTGTATTTAATTTCACCTTGACACAAAACAGGTGACTTGTATTATTTTATAGATTAATACTATACATTTAGCCTGCTTTCTTTTTTAATGCAGCAATTGAGAATGTAGACTTCAGTACAGCAAGAAAGGTAAGAAAATAAATCCATATTGTCCTCTTAAAAAAATTACATTTAATATTAATGTAGTAGAATGTTTCTGTATATAATTGGTCTACTTCTTGATATTTTAGAAATTATTATGATATAACATTTTAATAACATTTCTATTTAAAAATACATTTATGCCCGTAATCCCAGCACTTTGGGAGGCTGAGGGGGCGGATCACCTGAGGTCCGGAGTTCGAGACCAGCCTGACCAACTGGAGAAACCCCATCTCTACTAAAAAATACAAAATTAGCCAGGGGGTGGTGGCGCATGCCTGTACTCCCAGCTACTCAGGAGGCTGAGGCAGGGAATTACTTGAACTCGGGAGGCAGAGGTTGTGGTGAGCCGAGATTGTGCCATTGCACTCTAACCTGGGCAACAAGAGCAAAACTCTGTCTCCAAAAAAAAAAAAAAAAATTTATAACTGATTGATACCAACTGATTTTAGTGATTTTATGGAGCATAAATATGTATTATATATATGATGTTGTTGTTTTTAATTTTGCAGTTACAAGGACAAATCAAGTCCAGTTTTATTTCTACTGAAAATTATCATACTCTTGGTTGTCTCAGTCTTGTGGCTGGAGATTTAGCAAGTGAAGTTCCTGTGATAATTGGGGTAATTGTTTTTATAAAGTTTTGTTTTTTGTTGCCTAAAGCATTTTCTCAGAAAAATGTTTTTGTTTTGATTAAATTGCAAAATAATTTGTAACATATAACCGAAACAAGGAAATTATAAAATTAAGGTAATTAAAAATAACTCAATAAATAAATTTCTGTCTTGGAAAAAATATTGCATCTTTACTTTCCCTAGTCTTTACCTGAAGTACAGCATTTTTTTCAATTATGAGAGCAGACAAAAACGATAGAAAACAAAACCAAAAAATTCCATTGTTACAGTACCTGTGACTTTGTCACTAATGGAAAAACAGCACATTATTGCAGCTGTCTTGAAATAAATATTTACACACCACTACTTCAAAATTATGGTCATCATAGTTTTTCTAATAGGAAGTGTAATTACTACTGGTGACATACTCACAGGGACTGCTGATTCTACTGCTTTTTGTTTTTTGGGGTTTTTGTGGCCTACATTCATAAGTGAAAGAAATTCTGTTTCAGATGGAGATTAGTGAAAATAAAGATGTAAATTTTTTGCCGATCCAGCTTCACAGATCCGTTGAATCTTGAAATAAGTCAGGTTAAGAACCTTAGTGTTAGAGAATGGTCCTAAAGAGTAAAGTGTCTTTGATGTAATGCCTGCCTCCTAAGTGATTCTACGTTATTCTTAGTCTTGGCTAGCTAGGCTACTTGCAAGTTTTGTTATTAGTGAAATGGGAACGTGGACAAGGATGCACGTAGAAAAGCACAATTCATTCACAACCATTGGCATGTATACATTGCCGTGTAATGTCTTATATCTCATGTTACATGTAAAAAGTAACATATCATTATTGGTATGTCACTTCCAGTAACCCTGATCATAATTTCTTTGAATTTTGGGGCAAAATACCTAACGTTATATTCAAAGAATAGGCAGAAACTCAATATAATTACGTTTACAGCATTTTTACTTGCCAAATTTATATATTAAGAAGTAGTCAGCTGCGTGTCATGGCATGCTCCTATGGTCCCAGCTACTTGGGAAGCTGAGGCAGAAGAATTGCGTGAGCCCAGAGTATCATGCTGCAGTAGCTCTGATCACACCTGTGATCACGCCACTTCACTGCAGCCTGGCAACACAGTGAGATCCTGTCTCTAAAAAGAGAAGAAACAAAAAAGAGAGAAAAGAAGCAGTCATATTTCCACATTGAGCATATCTAATTTAACATTTCACCAGGGTTTCAAAGAATTTAAAATTAATATTTATAAATTTTTTTTCCAAATATCTGTGGTATTTTAATGAAAATACTTATCAAAGACTATATTTTAATCATAATCCTGGAAGAGGTCTTAAAAGTTCACTGCATGTCTTTAGTGCTAGTTGCCTAAATACGCTCGTTAAATATTTATGTGAAGGCTGGCATGGTGGCTTATGCCTGTAATCCCAACACTTTGAGAGGCTGAGGTGGGAGGATTGCTTGCGCCCAGGAGGTTGAGACCAGTCTCAGCAACATAGAGAGACCCTGTCTCTACAACAAATAGTAAATTAGCCGGGTGTGGTGATGCTCACCTGTAGTCCCAGCTACTGGGGAGGCTGAGGTGGGAGGATTGCTTGAGCCCAGGAGTTTGAGGCTGCAGTGAGCTGTGATCACTGCCCTCCAGCCTGGGCAATGGAGTGAGACCCTGTCTCAAATTAAAAAAAAAAAAAATTGTAATAACCATGAATTCCAATAGTACACTGTTTTTTTCATTCTCTTCAGAAACCAAGAGAGGAACTGGAAGATGAAACCTAGTTAAGTTAGAATATGTAAATATATTTTAAATTTAGTAACCTATAAAACTTACATGTTTCTACTTTGAGGAAGGCTCAGGTCTAAGAATGAAATTTGCATTTGAAGTACTGTGTTCATTTTTCCAGGGAACCGGTAATTGTGCATTCTCAAAATGGGAACCAGATTCTTCCAAGAAAGGAATGACAGTTAAGAACCTTATTGATGCAGAGATTATTAAAGGTAAAATAAGTTAATGAAACTACTTTAGACAATTATTAGTGAGTTTTAATTTTTATGTCAGTGTACTTAGACTGACATATGGGTCATTTTACCCTACCACTCTTTGAAACAAGCCAGAATAGCTTGATGGTTGTTCACATACAGAACAGTTCTTGACATGTTACAGTTGTTACTCTTCATTTTGGGAGGTTTTACATTTTAGTAATCACCTAACAGAAATAGAGGCAGGAATAAAGGAAAATGGGACCTAGTAATTATGTAGTTCTGCCTTTCTGTGAATATGTTAGTTTTCTATTTAGATATATGAAATATTGAAATAAAATCCTGACACATCTTATTTTCTCTTTTGTAGGTGCAAAGAAGTTCCAGCTGATAGACAATCTACTTTTTGTTCTTGATACTGATGTATGTTTCTTGTTTCTCCTTCAATGTTTTTACTTGATATGTTTTACAACAAAAATGTCAGACTTACAAAGGCAAGGGTTTTAGCTAGGGTGGATAACTATCTTGTGTACTGTGCTTTTTTTCAGTATATGTACCAAAAAGTTGATCCTGAAATGTAAATTTTTTTTTTTTTGAGATAGAGTTTCGCTCTTGTTGCCCAGGCTGGAGTGCAATGGTGCGATCTTGGCTCACTGCAACCTCCACCTCCCGGGTTCAAGCGATTCTCCTGCCTCAGCCTCCCGAGTAGCTGGGATTACAGGCGCCCACCACCACGCCCGGCTAATTTTTTGTATTTTTAGTAGAGACGGGGTTTCACCATGTTGGCCAGGCTGGTCTCGAACTCCCGACCCCAGGTGATCCACCCACCTTGGCCTCCCAAAGTGCTGGGATTACAGGTGTGAGCCACTGCACCTGGCCTGAAATGTAAATTTTTAATCATTAAGAAGACATGTAGGCTAGGCATGGTGGCTAGCCTACTAAAAATACAAAAAATACAAAAATACAAAAAATTAGCTGGGCGTGGTGGTGGGCGCCTGTAATCCCAGCTATTCGGGAATCTGAGGCAGGAGAATCGCTCGAACCTGGGAGGCAGAGGTTGCAGTGAGCCGAGATCGCACCATTGCACTCCAGCCTGGGCGACAAGAGCGAAACTCTGTCTCAAAAAAAAAAAAAAGACATGTAAATGAAATGTCTCTATTGCAGAACGTGCTGAGTTTATGGGATATTTACACTCTAACTCCTGTATGGAACTGGCCCTCTCTTCACGTAGAAGAGTTTCTTCTTACTACAGAAGCAGACTCTCCTTCATCAGTCACGTGGTATGTTATGACTATGGCTAGTAGTCATTTCCCTTCTGTTAGTACCAGGTATCTTGTCTGGTTTTGTTCAGGTCATTTATTATGTTTTACATTCTAAACAACACTGTGAAACAGTCTGACAGAGTAAAGACCATTTGCAAAATTCACTGGGAACAGTTAGGCAATATGAACCTCCAAGTCATTGTGTTAGAAACTGTCAGTCTGGGCATAAACGTGCAGAAATGGAATACAGTGTCTATTACATTTTATTTTTTATGGAAGAGTGTTACTTTAATTTAGTTTATATCTTGTAATTGGCAAAGCCTACTTTTTTAATTAATAGATAATATTGTATGTTTTTATTGTGTAAAAGCTTACTTGAATTATTTAAAGCTTTTCTCTTTTAGGCAAGGAATTACAAATCTCAAATTAATAGCTCTGACAGCTTCAGCTAATAAGGTATTGGAAAATTTTATTTTGTGCTTGCCTATATTATGTGTTAGAAAAAGCATTAGTGAATACAAAAGTAGATGTTAAATAGTACAGCATATTAGCTCTTAGTTCACACAGAAACTTGACAATCAGAAATAAACCTGCAGAACTCTTTTTAAAGTAAAAAGCTATAAATCTTGACTCCATATTTTAAATGGAGCACTTCAGGAACCAAAAATGCCCATAGGAAAGTGTTTATTTTATTTTATTATTATTATTTTTTTGAGATGGGGTCTTGCCCTGTCCCCTGGGCTGTAGTGCTATGGCACAATCTCGGCTCACTGCAACCCCCCACCCCCTGGGTTCAAACGATTCTCCTGCCTCAGCCTCCCAAGTAGCTGGGATTACAGGTGGCTGCCACCACACCCAGCTAATTTTTGTACTTTTAGTAGAGACGGGGTTTCACCATTTTGGCCAGGCCGGTCTCTATCTCCTGACCTGGTGATTTGCCTGCCTCTCGGCCTCCCGTAGTGCTGGGATTACAGGTGTGAGCCACTGCGCACGGCCCAGGAAAGTGCTTATTAGAGTGACTCTTATGTAGTTCTGGCACTGAGGAATTACATTTCACCTTAAATACAAACTGTAGAATGGACTTCAGGTATATGTATGGATTTTCATTCAACAGAGTTGGAATATGGGGTAGAACATCATTTCATATGTAACATTTAAATCATGTAGTAACAAGCTGGGTGCGTTGGCTCACACCTGTAATCCCGGCGCTTTGGGAGGCCAAGGCAGGTGGATCACCTGAGGTCAGGAGTTTGAGACCAGTCTGGACAACATGGTGAAACCCAGTCTCTACTAAAAATACAAAAATTAGCCGGGCGTGGTGGCGTGCACCTGTAATCCCAGTTACTCGAGAGGCTGAGACAGGAAAATAGCTGGAACCTGGGAGGCAGATGTTGCGGTAAGTTGAGAGTGCACCAGTGTACTCCAGCCTGGGCAACAAAAGCGAAACTCCATCTCAAAAAAAGTAAAATAAAATAAGTCATACGGTAACAGACTTACTTATAAATGCTTATTTTTTGCATTTAGCTTTGTACTGTGTGTTTTATTTATTTATTTATTTAGAGACAGTCTCACTCTTTCACCCAGACAGGAGTGTGTGTAGTGGTGCAATCTCGGCTCACCGCAACCTCTTCCTCCCAGGTTCAAGCAATTCTGCCTCAGCCTCCCAAGTAGCTGGGATTACAGATGTGCACCACTATGTTCCAGCTAATTATTTTGGTATTTTTAGTAGAGACGGAGTTTCACCATGTTGGCTAGGCTGGTCTCCAACTCCTGACCTCAAGTGATCCGCCCGCCTCGACCTCCCAAAGTGCTCCCATGTGTTTTTTGTTTTTTGTTTTTTATTTATTTTTATTTTTTGAGACAGTGTCGCTCTGTCGCCCAGGGGAGTACAGTGGCGCAATCTCGGCTCACTGCAACCTCCGTCTCCTGGGTTCCAGAGATTCTTCTGCCTCAGCCTCCCCAGTAGCTGTGATTATCCCAGTAGCTGTGATTACAGATGCACACCGCCACACAAGGCTAATTTTTTGTATTTTAGTAGACGGGGTTTCACTGTGTTGCCCAGGCTGGTCTCGAACTCCTGAGCTCAGGCAATCCGCCTGCCTCAGCCTCCCAAAGTGCTGGGATTATAGGCATGAGCCACCACACCCAGCCGCTCCCATGTGTTTTAATCTGCTCTTAATTGTGAAGTGCTGTTTTGTACTTGCACGTTTAAATTTATCTGCTAAATTAATTGCTCTGCTATTTTTCTTAGATGAAAAACCTCATGGTTTATTCATTACCTACAATGGAAATACTATATTCTTTGGAAGTATCTAGTGTTTCTTCTCTGGTCCAAACAGGAATTAGCACAGTAAGTTTATTTGCATTTTAAAGTATTCTTTTAACTACTTTTTTCTTTATTCAGTATCTAATCAGGGATCATTAAAAGCCTTAATAATTAAGCTAAGCATTAGTGGAACCTAGTGGAAACCTGGATAAATTTCAGGTTTATAACTATATTTATTAATAGAGATCCTCAAATATACTTACTTGATAGTCTAAGGTTAGTCATATTAAAAAAAAAGAAAAAGTCAAAACATCAGTCATCTGCTTATTCTTCTTTCTTGTGTCTCTACAGGAGGTATAGATGATAATGGGAGATGGAGACTATTGCTGTTACATATTTATGTAACTAATTTTCATATTTATGTAACTAATTTACATATTTTAAAATATTTTACCACATTTGTTTAATTTCTTTTTACACACACACTGTAGTTTTCCACACTTTGGAAATTACTTGTAGACATCATGCTGTCACGCCTAAATCTTCAGCAGGTATCTCCTAAAAATAAGGGCATTCTTCTACAATGCAATTATCATACTCAGAAAATGTAACATAAATACAGTACTATTTATTATAAACTCTTCTAGATTTAAATTTTACCAATTGGGCCAATTACTTTAAAGCTATTTTTTTTTCTTATTCATGATCTAATCAAGAATCACTCATCAAATTTAGTTCTCTATGTGTTTTTGTTGTTGTTGTTGTCGTCGAGACAGGGTCTTGCTCTGTTGCCCAAGTTGTAGTACTGTTGCTCAATCATAGCTCACTACAGCCTCCAACTCCTGGGCTCAAGTGGTCCTCCTGCTTCAGCCTCCTGAGTAGCTGGGACTACAGGAGTGCACCACCAGGCCTGGCTAATTTTTACATTTTTTGTAGAGAGGGGGTCTCACTATGTTTCCTGGGCTAGACTCAAGCTCCTGAGCTCAAGTGAGCTTCCTGGCTCACCTCCCCAAATTGTTAGGATTACATGTGTGAGCCATTGCATCTGGTCCATTTTTTGTCTTTTAAGACATTGACAGTTTTGAAGAGTCGCCACCCTGTGGTTTTGTAGACTGTTTCTCTATTTGGATTTGATTGTTTCATGATTAGATTCATGTTAAGCTTTTTTGGCACAAATACTGCACAGGTAATATTGTTTTCTAACCACATCACGTTAAGAGGCTCATGGTATCCATTTGTCCTGTTATGGGTGATTTTAAATGTGATCATTTGGTTAAGGCAGTTCTGTCAGATTTCCCCATTTGTAAAGTGTTTTTCCCTTAATAGAAAGTAACCTGTGTGATATTATTTTGAGTCTATGGGATTTATATCTCCTAGCCATTTTTTTCCCAGTGTTTTTTTTTTTTTCCTTAAATTTTTGTGGGTACATAGTAGGTATTTATGGGATACCCAGTTGTTTTAAAGTCCATTGATGGATAGTTCATGCCTGAACCAGTAGTTACTCTAGTAATACTATACTAGAGTTATAAAATTATAAAATGCATTGCTCTTATATTGGAATTTTAATCATGTTTTTTTGTTATTGTAGGATACCATATACCTTTTAGAAGGAGTTTGCAAAAATGATCCAAAGTAGGTCATGTTTTATCGTGTTAAGTAATAGCTATGTTAAATTTTACGTATTAATATTAAAAGACAAGCGCATTTATAGTTAAAATTTTTTCTAGATTGTCTGAAGACTCAGTCTCTGTGTTAGTACTCAGATGTCTTACAGAAGCTTTACCAGAAAACAGGTAACTTCTCATTTTTTTTTAAGCTTTATCCTTTAGTGAATAACTTAAATTCTCTGACTAATAAGCATTTAACAAAATTTCTTTTCCAACTTAACAGATTGAGTCGGTTACTTCACAAACACAGATTTGCTGAAGCTGAGAGTTTTGCCATTCAGTTTGGACTAGATGTTGAGGTAATCATTCATGTATTCATTTGTTCACCAAACAAGCATTTCGTCATGGGCTAGAGGCTGAGGGGACAGACATGTAATATATAATTGGAATTTAGTGTGATTAAGGCTGTAATTAAGATATGACTGAAGTTGAGTAGAGATTCAGAGGAAAGAGTGACCCATAGTTGGGCAGAAAGATGTTACTGAGGAGGTCGTTTTCAGGTCAGGTCTTTTTTTTTTCTTTTTTATTGAGATGGAGTCTTGCTGTGTTGCCCAGGCTGGAGTGCAGTGGTACAATCTCAGCTCACTGCAACCTCCGCCTCCTGGGTTCAAGCGATTCTCCTGCCTCAGCCGCCTGAGTAGCTGGGATTACAGGCATGCATCACCATGCCCGGTTAATTTTTGTATTTTTAGTAAAGATGGGGTTTCACCATGTTGGCCAGGCTGGCCTTGAACTCCTAACCTCCTCATGATCTGCCTGTCTTGTTCTCCCAAAGTGCTGGGATTACAGGTGTGAGCCACTGCACCTGGCCTCAGGTCAGGTCTTGAAGGTGTTCCGGACAGACCAGGGAGGGGAAGGGATTCTGGGTACAAGGTCAGCATGGATAGAATGAGGGGTACTTGTGATGCTTCAGGAACTCCTGCTGATTAGGTGGGACTAGAATGTAGGTTATATGGGCAGCAGAGTAAAAGAAGATGATGATGATGCAGAAGCAGGGGCCTCTGTCACCCAGGCTGGAGTACAGTGGGGCGATCACAGCTTACCGCAGCCTTGACCTCCCAGACTCAAGTGATCCTCCTGCTTCAGCTTCCCAAGTGGCTGGGACTATAGGTGCATACCACCATGCCCAACTAATTTTTAAATTTTTTGTAGAGACAAGGTTTTCCATGTTGCCCAGGCTGGTCTTGAACTCCTGGGCTCAAGAGATCTGTCTACCTTGGCCTCCCAAAGTTTTGAGATTACAGTCCTAAGCCACCACTTCTGGCCAGGAGTGAGATTTGATTTTGCAGGTGATAGGAACCTGCTTACAGTTTTAAGCAGGAGAGTATCTTGATTAGGTTGTCATTTTAGAAAGACAAAGAACTTGGAGAAGGGTAAATACATTGGAACTAAGTACTTTTCTCTAGGAGACCTGAACCAGGGCAATGAAGTACAGATATAGATGAGAGAGAAGGCTGATAAGAGAGGAATATAGGCCAGGTGCGGTGGCTCACTCCTTTAATTCCAGCACTTTGGGAGACTGAGACGGGCAGATAACCTGAGGTCAGGAGTTCAAGACCAGCCTGGGCAATATGGTGAAACCTAAAAATACCGTACTAACAATACAAAAATTAGCCAGGTGTGGTGGCACATGCCTGTAGTCCCACCTACTCAGGAGGCTGAAGCAGGAGAATCACTTGAACCCAGGAGGTGGAGGTTACAGTGAGCCAAGATCACACCACTGCATTCTATCCTGGGCAACACAGCAAGACTCTGTCTCAGGAAAAAAAAAAAAGAGGAATATAGTGGGTGGAATCAGCAGGACTTAGTGATCAAATGGAAGGAAGGGCAGGGGACTTGAGGTTGACTTGCTTTACTCTGGCTAAGCATACACATTGGGTGACGATGGCATGACCTGAAATGAAGAATATGTGTGGAAGAGCAGTTTAGGGATAAAAGATGAAAAGTTCTGCTTTATGAAAATTGGATGTGGGCTGAGCACAGTCGTGCATGCTGGTAGTCCTAGCTGCTCGGGAGGCTGAGGGAGGAAGATTCCTTGAGCTCAGGTGTTTGAGGCTATACTGCAATAAGATTGGCCTGTTAATAGCCACTGCACCCCAGCCTGGGCATCATAGTGAGCCTCTCATCTCTAAATTTAAAAAATAAAAAATGGATTTGAGGGGTCTGGTGAAATAGAGATGTCTAGTGGGAAGTTGAGGAGTGGCCTACACTGCTTCTAAGGGTCGGAGACACCAGTGTAATGGCTCAGATGACTCCAGCAAATGCAGAGAGTGAAAAGACATCTGAGGATGTGATGTGGGGGCAATAGCATATGAGGGATGGAGGAGGAAGGGCTGTACACATATTTGGGAAGAAATAAGGGAGAAAAACTGTAAGAATGTATGATTATGGAAGCCAAGGAAGCAGTAAGTTTTAAATGTACTGGGGAGTGATCAGCAGTTTCAACTACTACAGAGAAGATCAAGTATAAAAGCTGAAAGACGTCTGGAGGATACAGCAATTAAGTCATTGATAATCCTTGAAAAGTCAGTTTTTGGGGAAGTAATAAGAGAGAAAGCCTTACTGTAGTTGGTTAAAGAATTAATATTTACTAAGTGGGTGCTTGCTACTCATGTGCTTGTTTTAAAAATATAACGGTTTTAAACATACAGAATACTTCCTTAAAAAAAATACATATATATATATATATATATATATATATATATATATATATATTTGTATTTTTTGTAGAGGCGGGGTTTCACCATGTTGGCCAGGCTGGTCTCGAACTCGTGACCGCAAGTAATCCACCTGCCTTAGCCTCCCAAGGTGCTGGATTACAGGCATGAGCCTGGCCGAAATTTTCGGCCTGGCCGAAAAATTTGTATTTATTTTTATACATATTTTGTAAAGACAGGGTCTTGCTATGTAGCCCAGCCTGGTCTTAAACTCCTGACCTCAAGTGATCCTCCCTTCTCAGCCTCCCAAAGTGCTGGGATTACAGGCGTGAGCCACCATACCCAGCAAGAATAATTCTGTGTATTGTTTAGAAATGTATACAAGTTAAGAGACAAAGTAATTAATGGAATTAGTACTAAATACAAGAATAATGTATACTTCTGGTTGGGAGGAAGAGGATGATGTATTTGGAAAGACAACAGTGGGATCTGAAACTATTGGTAACATCTGCTTTATTATTTTTTTTTTTTCTTTTTATTTATTTATTTATTTTTTATTTTTTATTATACTTTAAGTTTTAGGGTACATGTGCACATTGTGCAGGTTAGTTACATATGTATACATGTGCCATGCTGGTGCGCTGCACCCACTAACTCGTCATCTAGCATTAGGTATATCTCCCAGTGCTATCCCTCCCCCCTCCCCCCTCCCCACCACAGTCCCCAGAGTATGGTATTCCCCTTCCTGTGTCCATGTGATCTCATTGTTCAATTCCCACCTATGAGTGAGAATATGCGGTGTTTGGTTTTTTGTTCTTGCGATAGTTTACTGAGAATGATGGTTTCCAATTTCATCCATGTCCCTACAAAGGATATGAACTCATCATTTTTTATGTCTGCATAGTATTCCATGGTGTATATGTGGTTATACAAAAATCAATTCAAGATGGATTAAAGATTTAAACGTTAGACCTAAAACCATAAAAACCCTAGAAGAAAACCTAGGCATTACCATTCAGGACATAGGCGTGGGCAAGGACTTCATGTCCAAAACACCAAAAGCAATGGCAACAAAAGCCAAAATTGACAAATGGGATGTAATTAAACTAAAGAGCTTCTGCACAGCAAAAGAAACTACCATCAGAGTGAATAGGCAACCTACAACATGGGAGAAAATTTTTGCAACCTACTCATCTGACAAAGGGCTAATATCCAGAATCTACAGTGAACTCAAACAAATTTACAGGAAAAAAACAAACAACCCCATCAAAAAGTGGGCGAAGGACATGAACAGGCACTTCTCAAAAGAAGACATTTATGCAGCCAAAAAACACATGAAAAAATGCTCATCATCACTGGCCATCAGAGAAATGCAAATCAAAACATCTGCTTTATTTTTTAAGCTAAAGGTGATGAGTACATTATTATTATAGTATTTATAATTTACATTATTACTTTTTTGAACATCTGAAAGATTTTAGAAGTAATGTTTAAAAAGAGACAGTGGAGCAAAAAAATCAAACCAAAACAGAAAATCTGTGAAAGAAATGAGGGGAATATTCATGAATTAAACTACTCTTTGTTATCATTTATAGTTTTCAGAACCAGAGAGTCCCTGTCAAAGTTGGTATTGTGTCCATAGGAAACAGAACCTGAAATTTGAGTATTTGTAACTCTAACCTTTAAAGAACTTTTAGTAGACTTAGAAAATTGGTTGTCTTTAAAAACCAGTTTCATGAGCTGGGTGGGCTTGGTGGTGTGCGCCTGTAGTCCCAGCTACTTGAGATGCTGAGGCAAGAGAATTGCTTGAGCCCGGGAGTTACAGGCTGCAGTGAGCTATGATTACACCGCTGCATTTTAGCCTGAGTGACAGAGCGAGATCTTGTCTCTAAACAGACAAACAAAATCAACTCTGTAACTTTTGGACTGCATAATTTCAGACACGTTACTTAACCTTTCTTGGGTCTCAGTTTTCTTGTTTGTAAAATGGGGATATTAGTACTTACCCCATAGTGTCATGATGACATGTAAATGTTTACTTCTTAGGTTATGATAATTTAAAAAGACAATTCATATAAATATCTTTCTTCAGTTGATAAATAATCAACTGGCCGGGTGCAGTGGCTCACCTTTGTAATCCCACACTTTGGGAGGCCAAGGTGAGTGGATTACTTGAGGCCAGGAGTTTAAGACCAGCCTGGCCCACATAGCAAAACGCTGTCTGTACTAAAAATACAAATATTAGCTGGGCATGGCAGTGGATGCCTGTTGTCCCAGTTACTCGGGAGGCTGAGGCAGATGAATTGCTTGAATCAGAAGGCGGAGGTTGCAGTGAGCTGAGATTACACTTACTGCACTCCAGCCTGGGTGACAGAGCAAGACTCTGTCTCAAAAATAAAAAAGAAGGGCCGGGCGCGGTGGCTCATGCCTGTAATCCCAGCACCTTGGGGGGCCAAGGCAGGCAGATCACAAGGTCAGGAGATCGAGACCATCCTGGCTAACACGATGAAACTCCGTCTCTACTAAAAATACAAAAAATTATCCTGGTGTGGTGGCAGGCACCTGTAGTCCTAGCTACTTGAGAGGTGGAGGCAGGAGAATCGCTTGAACCCGGGAGGCCGAGGTTGCAGTGAGCCGAGATCCCGCTACTGCACTCCAGCCTGGGCGTCAGAACGAGACTCTGTCTCATAAAAATAAATAAAAAGAAAAACAAGAATGATTGTATATACTTTCGATGTGCAATGTGGTGATTTTATACATTTACATTGTGCAATGATTAAATCAAGCTAATTAACATAACTATCACCTCACTTATCTTTTTTTGTGGTGAGAACATTTAAAACCTACTCTTTTAGCAATTTTTTTTTTTTTTTGAGATAGACTGTTGCTTTGTCTCCTAAACTGGGGTGCAGTGGTGCGATTTTGGCTCACTACAACCTCCACCTCCCAGGTTCGTGTGATTCTCGTGCCTCAGCCTCCCGAGTAGCTAGGATTACAGACACACACCACCACGCCTGGCTAATTTTTTGTATTTTTAGTAGAGACGAGGTTTCGCCATGTTGCTCAAGCTGGTCTTGAACTTCTGAGCTCAGGTAATCCACCTGCCTCGGCCTCCCAAAATGCAAGGATTACAGGTGTGTGCCACCACGCCTGGCTCTTTTAGCAATTTTGAAATATACATTATAACTAACTACAGTCATCATAGACCTCTGAAACTCATTCCTCCTTCTAACTGAAGCTTTGCAGCCTTGAAACATCTCTGACACCTCTGTATCCCCCCGCCCCTTCCCCTGGGCTCTAGTTGTCACCATTCTACTCTCTACTTTTTTTTTTTTTTTTTGAGATGGAGTCTTGCTCTGTTGTGCAGTGGCACGATCTCTGCTCACTGCAAGCTCCGTCTCCCGGGTTCAAGGATTCTCCTGCCTCAGCCTCCCAGGTAGCTGGGATTACAGGCGCCCACTAACATGCACTGCTAAGTTTTGTATTTTTAGTAGAAACCATATTGGCCAGGCTGGTATCGAACTCCTGACCTCAAATAATCCTCCTGTCTCAGCCTCCCAAAGTGCTGGGATTATAGGCGTGAGCCACCGTGCCCGGCCGCTACTCTCTACTTTTATGAGTTTGACTATTTTAAGATTTCACATGTAAGTGAGATCATATAGTGTTTTTTTTTTTTTATTGTGTCTGACTTATCTCACTTACCATAATGTCCTTCAGGTTTATCTGTGTTGTTGTTGCAAATGACAAATTTTCCCTCTTTTTTTTTTTTTTTTTAAATAGGGTCTTACCATGTTGCCCAGGCTGGGCTCGAACTCCTGGGCTCAAATGGTTGTCCTGCCTCGGCCTCCTGAGCAGGCTGGCACTACACCTAGCTTCTAGACTGAACAATATTTTACTGTGCAAATATACCACATTTTATTTATTCACTTATCTGTTGATGGATATTTAGATTCCATATCTTAGCTCATATAAAGCTCTTAGTAAGTGTACTGCTTGACACGTTTAGTAAGGACTCAACAGAAATGGTTCCCATACCTGCTAATAATCTGGTTCACCTCTCAGATATCTGAATGTTACTTTCTTTAAATCTCATTCCTGGAGCGCATGAGGATTCACCTTTTTGAAGTAGTTTGTTTCACTCAGCTTACTCTGAGAATAAGCCATCCGCAGGTATTATTGTACTTCAAATTGCTTGATGTGGCGTGTTTATATTACAGCTTGTTTACAAGGTCAAGTCAAATCATATATTGGAGAAACTGGCATTGAGTTCTGTGGATGCCAGTGAACAGACCGAATGGCAACAACTTGTAGACGACGCTAAGGAAAATCTACATAAGATCCAGGTATGTTTTTCTTGTCACATACTACAGTATTTAGATTGATGTGTTGATCAACATTAGGTTGCCTTACTGTGTCTGGCATTTGTGAAACAGGATGATGAATTTGTGGTGAATTACTGCCTGAAAGCTCAGTGGATAACCTATGAAACCACTCAAGAGATGCTGAATTATGCCAAAACCAGGGTAGGTTCGTTTTTTTGTATTTTGTTTTTTTGGGGCAGGGGAGAATTTGCTTTAATCTCTCATAATCCTGCCTCAAATATATCTTTTCCTCCTATCCGCTATGTGTATTATTAATAAAAAAGTTTTTATAATAGCTTAATGGAGATAATTCACATCCTATACAATTCACCTATTTAAAGTATACAGTTCAGTGGTTTTTAATATATTCCTTGAGTTGTGCAAGCATCATTATTGTCAATTTTAGAACTTTTAAATCTCCCCAAAAGAACCTCTATCCCAGACCGGATGTAGTGGCTCACGCCTTAATCCCAGCAATTTGTGAGGCTGAGGTGGGTGGATCACCTGAGGTCAGGAGCTGGAGACCAGCCTGGCCAACATGGTGAAACTCCGTCTCTACTAAAAATATAAAAATTAGTTGGGCGTGGTGGCACGTGCCTGTAGTTCCAGCTATTAGGGAGGCTGAGGCACAAGAATCACTGGAATCCGGGAGGCGGAGGTTGCAGTGAGCTGAAATTGTGCCACTGCTCTTTAGCCTGGGTGACAGAGCAAGACTTTGTCTCAAAAAATAAAATTAAGGCTATGTGCGGTGGCTTACTCCTGTAATCCCAGCACTTTGGGAGGCCAAGGCGGGTGGATCACCTGAGGTCAGGAGTTGAAGACCAGCCTGGTCAATATGGTGAGACCTCATGTTGTCTCTACTAAAAATACAAAAATTAGCCGGGTGTGGTGGCACGCGCCTGTAGTCTCAACTGCTTGGGATGCTGAGGCAGGAGAATTGCTTGAACCTGGGAGGCGGAGGTTGCAGTGAGCTGAGATCACGCCACTGCACTTCAGCCTGGCGACAGAGCAAGACTCCGTCTCAAAAGAAAAAGAAAAAATATTAAATTAAAAGATAAAACTCTTAAATGTCTGGGTGAGGTGTCTCATGCCTGTAATCCCAGTACTTAGGGAGGCAGAGGTGAGTGGGTCACCTGAGGTCAGGAGTTCAACACCAGCCTGGCCAATATGGTGAAACCCCATTTCTACTAAAAATATAAAAATGAGCTGGGTGTGGTGGTGCACTCCTGTAGTTCCAGCTACTTGGCAGGCTGAGGCAGGAGAATTGCTTGAACCTGGTAAGCAGAGGTTAGGGTGAGCCAAAACTGCGCCACTGCAGCCTGGGCAACAGAGTGAGACTCTTATCAAAAAACAAAAGAAAACAAAACCTCTATGCCATTAATAGTCATTCCCCATTTCCCCCAGTCCCCCAGCTTCAGGAAACCACTAATTTACCTCCTGTCTCTCTAGATTTGCCTATTCTGAACGGTTCAAATAAATGGAATCATATATGTCTCCTTCATGTCTGGCTTCTTTCACTTAGCATAATATTTTCAGGGTTTGGGCCGGGCACGTTGTTTCACGCCTGTAATTCCAGCACTTTGGGAGGCCGAGGTGGGCAGATCACGAGGTCAGGAGATCGAGACCATCGTGACGAACATGGTGAAACCCCGTCTCTACTAAAATACAAAAAATACAAAAAATTATCCGGGCGTGGTGGCATGCACCTGTAGTCCCAGGAGGCTGAGGGAAGGTAATCACTTCAACTTGGGAGGTGGAGGTTGCTTTGAGCTGAGATCACGCTTCCAGCCTGGCAACGGAGCAAGACTCTGTCCCCAAAAAAAAAAAAAAAAAAAAAAAATCTTCAGGGTTCATCCATGCTGTAGCACATGTCAGTGCTGTATTTCTTTTTATTGGCACATAATATTCTACTTTATGGATATACCACGTTTTGTTTCTCCATTTATCAGTTGATGGACATTTGGGTTGTTTATACTTTTTTCCCCCAATTTTGTTTATATTTTGTTAAAAAATACATAACATGAAATTTACCATTTTAACCTTTTTAAAAAAAATATTTTATTTTTGAGAAGGAGTCTCGCACTGTCACCCAGGCTGGAGTGCAGTGGTGTGATCTCGGCTCACTGCAACCTCCACCTCCTGGGTTCAAGTGATTCTCCTGCCTCAGCCTCTAAAGTAGCTGAGATTACAGGCTCCCACTGCCACCACACCTGGCTAATTTTTGTATTTTAGTAGAGACGGAGTTTCACCATGTTGGTCAGGCTAGTCTTGAACTCCTGACCTCAAATGATCTGCCTGTTTTGGCCTCCCAAAGTGCCGCAATTATAGGCATGAGCCACTGTGCCCGGCCTATCTTAAGCATTTTTAAATTTAATGGTATTAAATACATTCATAATCACATTCGGCCATTGTCCATCTCCCCAACTCTTTTCATCGTTGTGAAACTGAAACTCTGCCCATTAAACACAGACTTCCCATTTCTCCGTCTCCCCAGCCCCTGGCAAACCATATGCTGTCTACGTATATAATTTTGACTATAAGTACCTTATATTAAATGGAATCATTTAATCATTTAAGACAGTACTTGTCTTTTGTGACTGGCTTATTTCACTTAGCATAATATCCTCCAGGTTCATTCATGTTGTTGCAAATGACAGAATTTCTTTCTTTTTTGTTTATCCATGGTCCCTGACTCTGACCCTAACCCTGACTTCTTTAGTTATTTCCACATTTTTGCTGCTGTGAATAATTCTGCTATGAACATGGGTGTACAGATGTCTATTTGAGTCCCTCTTTCAGTTCTTTTGAGCATATACCCAGAAGTGGAAATGTTGGGTCATATGCTAATTCTGTTTTTTTGAGACAGAGTCTCACTCTGTCTCCCAGGCTAGAGTGCAATGGTGTGATCTTGGCTCACTGCAACCTCTGCCCACCCCCGAGGCTCAAGTGATTCTCTCGCCTCAGCCTCCCAAGTAGCTGGGATTACAGACATGTGCCTCCACGCCCAGCTAATTTTTGTATTTTTAGTAGAGATGGGGTTTTACCATGTTGGCCAGACTAGTCTTGAACTCCTGACTTCAAGTGATCTGCCTGCCTTGGCCTCCCAAAATGCTGGGATTACAGGCGTGAGCCACCACACTGGGCCCTAATTCTCTTTTAAATTTTTTAAGGAACTACCATGTTTTCCATGGTGACTGTGCCATTTCACATTTCCAGCAACAGTGCATAAGTGTTCAGATTTCTCCACCTTTGCTAACACTTTTTGTTTTTGAGACAAGGTCTTGCTTTCACCCAGGCTGGAGTGCAATTGTAATGCATTGCAGCCTCAAACTCCTGGGTTCAAGCAATCCTCCTGCCTCAGACTCTCAAAGTGTTGGGATTGGGCCAAGCACAGTGGCTGTAATCCCTCCACTAATGTATGTAAGGTGGGAAGGTATGTTTTGATACCATTTGTATATATTAGTCTTATGCCAAAGAAATAATTTTTTAAAAAATGGATTCTTGGCTGGGTGCAGTGGCTCATGCCTATAATCCTAGCACTTTGGGAGGCCCAGGAGAGCAGAGCACTTGAGGTCAGGAGTTCGAGAGCAGCCTGGCCAGTAAGATGAAACCCCATCTCTACTAAAAATACAAAAATAATTAGCCAGGCCTGGTGGCGCATGCTTGTAATCCCAGCTACTTGGAAGGCTGAGGCAGGAGAATTACTTGAACCCAGGAGGTGGAGGTTGCAGTGAGCAGAGATTGGGCCACTGCACTCCAACCTGGGTGACAGCAAGACCCTGTCTCAAAAAAATAATAATAATAATAATAATAAATTAAAAATGGATTCTTTCTCTGTCATAGACCTTTTTTGGCATGCAATTTTTGCAATTGCAAATAATGTCATTTTTGCAATGACCTATGAGTATTTTTGCTATTTATTTATTTATTTGTAATTTTTTTTTTGAAACGGAGTCTCATTCTGTACCTCAAGCTGGAGTGCAGTGGTGGGATCTCGGCTCATGGCAACCTCAGCCTCTCGGGCTCAAGGGATTCTCGTGCCTCAGGCTCCTTAGTATCTGGGACTACAGGTGTGCGCAACAATGCCTGGTTAATTTTTTATATTTTAGTAGAGACGGGGTTTCACCATGTTGCCCAGGGTCATCCTGAACTCCTGAGCTCAAGCAATCCGCCTGCCTCAGCCTTCCAAAGTGCTAGGATTACAGGCGTGAGCCACTGCCCCCAGGCAAATGCATTATTTTAAAAAACATGTCAGTTCTTTATAGTTTATTCATTTCACACTTAAATGCAATTTATTTAAAAAAATTTTTTGTTATTTCACAGAAAATCCATCATTTAGGAAATAGATAAACAGTAGATAGTCTTCTAACTGTATTTCTTATTATTCTTTCTTAGCTTTTGAAGAAAGAAGATAAAACTGCTCTCATTTATTCTGATGGCTTGAAAGAGGTAATTACATTAGATTTCTAGGTTAATATGTGGGTGAATATACCTTTATAATATGTTTTCCATTCAAAATAGACCCATATTTTATCAAGAGCAAGTTATTTCAATACCTTAGTTTTCTTATCTGCAAAATGGTAATATTAATAGGTACTTACTTTATAAGGTCATTTTGAGATCAAAGGAAATAATTCGTATAAACTGTTGTACATAGTACCTGGTACCTGCTAAACATTCAAATGAAGATAAACTGCGATGTTGATTATGATGGTGCCAAAATACATGTGTGTGTGCATGTGAGCATATAAATATTCAAATTCTTAGTTCAAATTAAGTATTGTAATCCAGCTGGATTTTACCATAAGAATTTAGAAATCAGTGAAAAAACTGATTTTAAAGAGTTCCTACAATTAATGTGTATGTGCCTTTATAATTGGATGTAATTGGAAATGCTTTTCTTATCCCACGTTTTGTGTGTGTGTGTGTGTGTGTGTGTGAAATAAAGGCAGTCCTGTGGGAATTGAGTTGTGATGTGAGATAAATGTGAATGTGTATAGACATGTGAAATGTAATGATTCATTTTTAATGTTTTAATTTCAATATTGTTGCATATAAATTCAGATTATTAAATTATTTTTTCTTCAGGTGCTAAGAGCTCATGCAAAATTGACTACTTTTTATGGAGCATTTGGACCAGAAAAATTCAGGTGTGTACATTTTTGTTAAAACTTTTTAGGCCAGGCATGGTGTCTCACGCCTGTAATCCCAGCACTTTGGGAGGCTGAGGTGGGCAGATCACCCGAGATCAGGAGTTCGAGACCAGCCTGGCCAACATGGCAAAACCCCATCTCTACTAAAATACAAAAATTAGCCGGGCGTGGTGGCGTGCATCTGTAATCTCAGCTACTAGGGAGGCTGAGACAGGAGAGTCACTTGAACCCGGGAGGCAGAGGTTGCAGTGAGCCGAGATCGTGCCACTGCACCCCAGCCTGGGTGACAGAGCAAGACTCGGTCTCAAAAAAAAAAAAAAATTTTTTTTTTTTAGATTATAAGTTACATAGAAATTTGGAATGTCATAACAGGTATAGCAGTCAGAGGACTGAATTTGTGTTTCTATGAGGGGTGTTGAGTGATAGAAAATACTAGTTTTTCAGCAACAAAAACTGGCTGAACATCCTTGTTGTCATTTCTTCTTTTTTGAGACAGGGTCTCACTCTGTCACCCAGGTTCGAGTGCAGTGGTGCGATCATAGCTCACTGCAGCCTCAACTTCTTAGGCTTGGTAAAAATCTAACTATTCTGGATAAATCAAGTATTTGGTTCCTTATCTGCAAAGAAGTAAACTCTCTTAAAACCATTTCTAAGTTTCAATGTTATAAGATTATATAGATTTATATTGGTTCTGTAGCTGACATTACTATTTAACAGTAATAATTATGTCCTGTATAATACAAAACATTGTTTATATTGCAAGGCATTATAGAAACCTTTCATGTACAACAGCTGCTCCAAGACACCTGCTAACCCACAGCTCCCAGGTCATTCTCTGTGGGCTCAAGCAGCCGCTCCAAGGCAGCCACAATTATTTTTTTTTCCTAGTAGTAAATTTACCCAGGAATTTTTTCACTACGCCACCCTAGCAGCGAGAAGGGCAGATCTCCATATGTGTAAGTCCATCTTTTCTATCCTATTGATTAATAGCCATAAAAATTGGATTTACTTATATTTTACTTAGTGAAAATGTCACCTCTTTAGAATGATCTGGCTCTTCTTGTAATGCCAGTCGTGCCCATATGATGACTCTTTCCACAGTTTTCTCAGCTTCAGCAGGAGGCAAAGACTTCAACAGAAGGAGACAGTCTTCACCCTATAAACAGGGTTTGAAAGGAAGAAAAAACAGCTGGTATTTGCAAAGGGCAGTGTGGCCTTACCTCTTTCTTTTCTATTTAAATATAAAAATACATCATTTGGAAAAACATTATGGTTCAATGTTTTTTATATATTTTTTGAAACGGAGTCTCGCTCTATCGCCAAGGCTGGAGTCCAGCGATGCTATCTTGGCTCACTGCAACCTTTGCCTCTCGGTTTCAAGCAATTCTTGTGCCTCAGCCTCCCAAGTAACTGGGATTACAGGCACCCGCCACCATGCCTGGCTAATTTTTGTATTTTTAGTAGAGACGGTGTTTCACCATGTTGGCCAGGCTGGTCTCGAACTCTGACCTCAGGCAATCCACCCACCTTGGCCTCCCAAAGTGCTGGGATTACAGGTGTGAGCTACTGCACCTGGCCTTATGGTTCAATGTTTTAATAATCTGAAAATCCATTTCTGATGATAGCAAACAATAAAATAAATTTAAAATATAATTCTAAGTAATGAAGATTTGTTTAATTCTTAGTCATTGCTATAATTATAGAATTGTATAAAAATAATGACATTTAAAAACACAGTAAAAGAGAACCCACGCTCCATTCTAGAATTAAAGGGTCCTAAAACATATAAAACTGAGTCTGGCCCAGGTACAGTGGCTCACGCCTGTAATCCCAACACTTTGGGATGCCAAGGATACCTGGTATCCTCCCTGGTGATCCTCCTACCTCAGCCTCCCAAGTAGTTTGGGACTACAGATGTGCACCACCACATCTGGCTAATTTTTTAAATTATTTTTTTAGAAATGCAGTCTCTCTGTGTTGTCCACGCCGGTCTTGAACTCCTGAGCTCAAGCGATCTGCCTGCCTGGGCCTCCCAAAGTGCTGGGATTACAGGCGTGAGGTACCACGCCCAGTGGTCATTTCTTTAACACAAATATTTTTACCTTTGATCATAGTCAGATTCTTACCATATCTTCTAATTGCTCATTTCCCTTCATTGTTAATTTATTCTGATAAATAGATTTAAAGTAAGTATACCTCTAATTTTAAGTAATGATATTTTGGTGCACATGGAAGTATATCTGTGGATTCAATTTCTGGAGGTGCAGTTGCTAAGGCAAAAGGTTATTCATCCAAACTTGGCTTCCAAAGCACCTTTTCCAATAGAATGAGTAGGGGAGGGCCCATTTTCTCACTCATTCACCAACAGTATGTTATAGAACTTGTTTTTTTGCTAATTTGATATATGCAAAAAAATTTTTTTTAAATATTACCACATGGATTTGATTTCCATTCTTAATTTTGGTTGAAATATTTACTTTCTCAAGGTGAAAAGCCTTTTGTTTTTCTCCTTACATCCTTGGTCCCTCTTTCTCTTGAGTTGGTTTTTTTTTTTTTTTTTTTTTAACAGAGCTATTTCTGTGGTTTTATTATTGTTGTGTTTTTAGAGACAGGGTCTCCCATGTTGCCCAGGCTAGTCTCAAATTCCTGGGCTCAAGTGATCCTCCTGCCTTGGCCTCCCAAAGTGCTGGGATTACTGGCATGAGCCACCACGCCTGGACCGAGTTGTTCTTTTCAAAATTGACTTTAAAGTTCTTTGTGGGTTTTTCAAATTTTCCTCTAATTTGGCATTTTTAATTGATTTTATTTATTTATTTTTTTTACAAAAAATTCAGAAGTTTGTATTTTTATGTCTGTTTGGAAAAATATTACCCACCGCAAGATTAAAAATAAATTCTTGGCCGGGCACAGTGGTTTATACCTGTAATCCAAACACTTTGGGAGGCTGAGGTAGGCGGATTGCTTCCCAGGAGTTCAAGACCAGCTTGGGCAACATAGTGAAACCCTGTCTCTACATAAAATACTAAAATTTGCCAGGCAACTTGGCCAGGTGCTTGTAGTCCTGGCTACTAAGGAAGCTGAGGTGGGAGGATCACCTGAGCCTGGGAGGTCGAGGCTGCAGTAAGCTGTGATTGTGCCACTGCACTCCAGCCTGGGTGACACAGTGAAACTCGCCTCAAAAAATAAATAAATAAATACTTTCTCTTGTATATTTTCATTTTTAGAGTTTCTTTCTACGTTTCAATCTTTTTTTTTTTTGAGACAGAGTCTAGGAGTGTGGAGTGCAGTGGCATGATCTCGGCTCACTGCCACCTCCGCCTCCCAGATTCAAGTGATTCTCCTGCCTCAACCTCCTGAGGAGCTGGGATTACAGGCGTCTGCCACCACACCCAGCTAATTTTTGTACTTTTAGTAGAGATGGGGTTTCACTGTGTTGGCCAGGCTGGCCTTGAACTCCTGACCTCGTAATCTGCCCGCGTCAGCCTCCCAAAGTGCTGGGATTACAAGCGTGAGCCACTGTGCCCGGCCTAAATCTTTTTTTTCTTTTCAATGAGACAGAGTCTTGCTCTTGTCGCCCAGGCTCGAGTGCGGTGGCTCGATCTTGACTCTGGCTCACTGCAGCCTCTGCCTCCCAGGTTCAAGTGATTCTCCTGCCCAGTAGCTGGGATTACAGGCACGTGCCACTGCACCTGGATAATTTTTTTTTTTTTTTTTAATACGGACTCTCACTTTGTTGCCCAGGCTGGAGTGCAGTGGCGTGATCTCAGCTCACTGCAACTTCCGCCTCCTATATTCAAGTGATTCTCCTGCCTCAGCCTCCCGACTAGCTGAGATTACAGGCATGCAACACTACATCTGGCTAATTTTTGTAGTTTTAGTAGAGATGGGGTTTCGTCATTTGGAGCAGACTGGTTTCGAACTCCTGACCTCAAGTGATCTGCCTGCCTTGGCCTCCCAAAGTGCTGGGTTACAGGAGTGAGCCACTGCACCCAGCCAACTTTTGTATTTTTAGTTGAGACGGATTTTGCCATGTTGTCCAGGCTGGTTTTTTTTTTTTTTTTTTGAGGTGGGGTCTCACTCTGTCACCCAGGCTGGAGTGCAGTGGCATGATCTCAGCTCACTGCAGCTTCAACCTCCCAAGCTCTGCCACCCAAGTAGCTGGGATTACAGGCGAGCACCACCACACTCAGCTAATTTTTTGTAGAGCCTGGGTTTCACCATGTTTCTCAGGCTGGTTTCGAACTCCTGGGCTCAAGTGATCCTCCTGCTTGGCCACCGAAAGTGCTGGGAATATAGACATGAGCCACTGTGGCTGGCTGCCATCTTTTGTAAAGGATGTGGCGAGCTAGTGATTAAAAAAAACTTTTTTTTTTATTTGAGACAGTTTTGTTCTGTTGCCCAGGCTGGAGTGCAATGACATGATCTCGGCTCACTGCAACCTCTGCCTCCCGGGTTCAATCAATTCTTCTGCCTCAGCCTCCCGAGTAGCTGGGATTACAGGCACCCGCCACCACACCGGTTATTTTTTGTATTTTTAGTAGAGACAGGGTTTCACCATGTTGACCGGGTTGGTCTTGAATTTTTGACCTCAAGTGGTCCACCCACCTCGGCCTCCCAAAGTGCTGGGATTACAGGCGTGAGCCACCATGATCAGCTGATTTTTAAAAATGTTTAACCAGCTACCTTAATGAATTTCTTTATTATGCATAGTAATATTTCATTTGATCTTGTTTTTTCCAGGTATATAATTTTATATTCAAATAATGAAATTTTATCTTATCAATTCTGATTTTCTTTTTTCCTCGTCGAATTCATTATAGAACACTTACTTATTTAAAAAATAGGCTGGGCACGGTGGCTCATGCCTGTAATGGCAACACTTTGGGAGGCTGAAGTGGGTGGATCACTTGAGGTCAGGGGTTTGAGACCAGTCTAGCCAACATGGTGAAACCCCATCTCTACTAAAAACACAAAAATTAGCCAGGCATGGTGGTGCATGCCTGTAATCCCAGCTGCTTGGGAGGCTGAGCCATGAGAATCTCTTGAACTCAGGAGACAAAGGTTGCAGTGAGCCGAGATTGTGCCACTTCACTGCAGCCTGGGTGACAGTGAGACTCCAGCTCAAAAAAATAAAATAAAGTAAAATAATAAAAAATGCCTGTAATCCCATCTATTCAGGATGCTGAGGTGGCAGGATTGCTTGAGCCCAGGAATTCAAGTCCAGCCTGAGCACATAGTGAGATCCCATCTCAAAAAAACAAATAAAACAAACAAGAGTGAAAAATAATTATTTCTACATGTAGTGATTATCTGAGGAGGGTCCTATAGGAAGCTACATGGCTCTGAGGAAGATGTCGGGAGTTCTAGGGTCTGAGATAAGAAGGAAATGTACTTCGCATTGTGTGATCTTTGGAACTGGGTTTTTTTTTAGTTTTTTGTTTTTACCTTTATGAAGAAGAAAACTAATTAAAATGCATTTAAAGATAATCCACTTAAAAGGTATAACCTTAATTTTTTTAAAAACTGACTTTTTTCCCTTCTTTGTCTATTCAGTGGCAGTTCTTGGATTGAATTTCTAAATAATGAAGATGATCTTAAAGATATTTTTTTACAGCTAAAAGAAGGAAACCTTGTTTGTGCACAGTATCTTTGGCTTCGACATCGGGTAACATGTTTTACATTTTTTCCTTAACAGCTTTATAGCTCCTGAATTAGGTGATTGAATCAATGTTGGAGACTAACAAGGTGCAAGTCTGACTGGGTGATGGGGTGTTTTTTGATTGGTTCTTAAAATATGACTTGCTTTTGTTTGTAAAGGGCAAGGGGATAAAAAAGACTTTCCCCATGGGCTGGGCGCGATGGCTCACGCCTGTAATCCCAGCACTTTGGGAGGCCGAGGCGGGCTGATCATTGGAGGTTGGGAGTTCGAGACCAGCCTGGTCAACATGGTGAATCCGTGTCTCTACCAAAAATAAAAAAGTAGCCGGGCATGGTGGCACGTTCCTGTAGACCCAGCTACTCAGGAGGCTGAGGCAGGAGAATTTCTTTAACCCAGAAAGTGGAGGTTGCAGTGAGCCGAGATCACGCCACTGCACTCCAGCCTGGGTGACAGAGTGAGACTCCGTCCCAAAAAAAAGAAAAAAAAAAAATTACTTTTCCCGGAGAAAATTGTCCTCTGATAATATTAAATCAGAAGAAGTACAGTGAATGTACAGTAGAACCTTATTTTATCCAATCATTAAGAATCTAGCTTCTTGGGAGCTAAATGATGAGAACACGTGGATGCATGGAGGGAAACACACACCGGGGCCTTTCAGAAGGTGGAGGGTGAAAGTATCAGGAAAAATAACTAATGATTAATAGGCTTAATAGCTGGGTGATGAAATAATCTGTACAACAAACCCCCTTGACAAAAGTTTACCTACACTTATACCACTGAACTTAAAAGTTAACCAAAAAAAGAGTCTAACTCCTAATCTTAGCTCTAAAGGCAACATGTTATCTGGTTTATTAGTGGGCTTTGTAATGTAGCATTGGTGAAGAAGATGTTGCTACTGCAGCTCAAATTGTGGTAAAAGATTGCCCCTTAAAATTGCTTGTCTCGATCCCTTTAAGGTTGGCCAAAGTTGGTATAGAACATTAGATCCATAAAGTCATAACTTGTCGTGATGCCCTTAATGGCTGCATTGCTTGTTTGAATTCCTAGTATCACCCCCAGTTAAGTTTTCCTTAGAATACTCTCTCTGCTGGTTCTTCTGCTACATGATAAACTATTTGGCACTCAGCGCCGTGACATTGCATACAGTATGCAGCTCCCAACTAGAATCATTTGCATAGTGTGAATCTCCTTTAGCACTCATTATTAAATCAGTAGGCTACTCCTTAAAATGACTTCCTAAAATATCTTTGTCAAACATTTGGAAGGCTTTTGGTTTAAATTTGTCAGATCTTAATTTCTCGCTCCTTATAATTTAGGCAAACTTTGAAAGCAGATTTGATGTGAAAATGCTGGAGAGCTTGCTCAACTCAATGTCTGCATCAGTCTCTTTGCAAAAGCTGTGTCCATGGTTTAAAAATGATGTGATTCCATTTGTAAGAAGGACTGTGCCTGAAGGACAGGTGAGTTGTCTTCAGTATTTCCACTCTTGATGACTTTATTTCATTTTTTACATTAGATCATTGAAGATTAAGTCACGTTAACACCAGTTAATACCAGTTAGTTAAGCTAACACCTGTGTTAATTAAAGTGTCTCTTAAAAGACAACTGTGATTCAGAAGGAGATGTTATCATTTGCAACAATATAGATGGAACTGGAGATTATTATGTTAAGTGAAATAAGCCAGGCATGGAAAGACTAACATCACATGTTCTCACTTATTTGTGGGATCTAAAAATCAAAACAATTTAACTCACGGCCATAGAGAGTAGGAGGATGGTTACCAGAGGCTTGGAAGGGTTGTGGGGTGATGGGTGATGGGTGAGAGGTGGGGATGGTTAATGCGTACAAAAAAATATATTTAGAAAGAATGAGCCTGGGTGCAGTGACTCACGCCTGTAATCCCATCACTTTGGGAGGCTGAGGTGGGTGAATCACCTGAGGTCAGAAGTTTGAGACCAGCCTGACCAACATGGTGAAACCCTGTGTCTACTAAAAATACAAAAATTAGCCGGGCATGGTGGCATGCCTGTAATCACAGCCACTCGGGAGTCTGAGGCAGTAGAATTGCTTGACCCAGGAGGTTGCAGTGAACCGAGATCGTGCCATTGCATGAGATCCAGCATGGGTGATGAGCGAAACCCTGTCTCAAAAAAAAAAAAAAGAATAAGACATACTATTTGATTATACAAGAGAGTCAATAATAACTTAATTCTATATTTAAAAATAACTAAAAGAGTGTAATTAGATTGTTTGTAACACAAAGGGGATGGATACCCCACTCTCCATGTTGTGATTATTTCACATTGCATGCCTGTATCAATGCATCTCATGTACTCCACAAGTATGTACACCTACTACGTGCCCACACACAAGCAAAAAAGACAATCGTGGATAAGATGTTTATGGACAAAATAAATATTTAAAGGAAAAAAAAGAAATCGTGGAGGTTTTTAGTTATATCAGTGATTATCCATTAAGAATTTTATTTTTAAATAATCTATTTCAGATAATTCTTGCAAAATGGTTGGAACAAGCAGCCAGGAACCTTGAATTAACTGATAAGGTAATACTGATTTAATTAACAGTAAAAAGACATTTTGCACACTCCCAACAGCATAAAACATTGTTTTGAACTGTCTGTAATCTTTTTTAAAGGCAAATTGGCCAGAAAATGGACTTCAATTGGCAGAGATATTTTTTACAGCAGAAAAAACAGACGAGTTGGGATTGGCATCTTCCTGGCATTGGATTTCCTTGGTATGATGTGAGAATGGATTTTTAGTAATGAAACAGTTTACCTGAAAGGGTTTGTCTGCATGTATGTAAAGTATCTGGAAATATATCTACTTCTTAAATTTTCTGTTTTTGTGTGCCTTTTTTTTGTTTTGTGCCTTTCAAATCCATATGTAGGAAAATTTGCTTTTTCCTTCTTTCTGATTTGTGTTACAACTTCAACCTATGTTTTTAATTTATTTATATATTTATTTATTTATTATTCATTTTTGAGACAAGGTCTCACTCTGTTGCCCCAGCTGGAATGCAGTGGTGCAACCATGGCTCACTGCACCCTCAACTTTTGGGCTCAAGTGATCCTCCCACCTCAGCTTCCTGAGTAGCTGGGACTACAGGTGCGCATCACCAGGCCCGACTGATTTTTGTATTTTTTGTAAAGAAGGGGTTTTGCCATGTTGCCCAGGTTGGTCTTGAACTCCCAGACCCAAGTGATCTACCCACCTGGGCTTCCCAAAGTGCTGGGATTATAGGTGTGAGCTACTGTGCCCAGCCCTCTCAACCTATTATTATTATTATTTTTTGAGATGGAGTCTCACCCTGTTGCCCAGGCTGGAGTGCAGTGGTGCGATCTCAGCTCACTGCAACCACCCCCTCCCAGGTTCAAGCAATTCTCCTGCCTCAGCCTCCCGTGTAGCTGGGACTACAGGCACCCGCCACCACGCCTGGCTAATTTTTTTTTATACTTTTAGTAGAGATGGGGTTTCACCATGTTGGTCAGACTGATCTCAAATTCCTGACCTCAGATAATCTGCACTGCTCGGCCTCCCAAAGTGCTGGATTACAGGCATGAGCCACTGCTCCTGGCCCCCCTCAACCTGTTTTAATGAACAGTTTTTCTCTATTCAACCAACCAAAAGGGGAACTATATAAACATTCTGCTAAGTGGTATAATTGGGATTTTCTGCATTAGCAGCATTTCACAATCCTTTGAAAAATTAAATCTTGGCTGGGCACGATGGCTTACGCCTGTAATCCCAGCACTTTGGGAGGCCGAGATGGGCAGATCATTTGAGGTCAAGAGATTGAAATCAGCCTGATTAACATGGTGAAACCCCATCCCTAGTAAAAATACAAAAAAAATTAGCCAGGCATGGTGGTGGGTGCCTGTAGTCCCAGCTATTTGGGAGCCTGCGGCAGGAGAATCGCTTGAACCGGGGAGGCAGAGGTTGCAGTGAGCCGAGATTGTGCCACTGCACTCCTGCCTGGGTGACAGAGCATGACTCTGTCCCCCCCAAAAAAAAAAGAAAAAAGGAAAAATTAAGTCTTGATAGTACATTAATATTAGTTTTCAAAGGTTGTGTCTGTCAAGTCACCTTTTCTATATAAGAGCTTTTTCCTCTTGCTGTAAAACATTATTTTTATCTTTTCCCTGTTAACTTTTATCAATATCGAAGGTTCTGTTCTTTTATATAATTTTAGGAAATGTTATGCCTTTATATCTGGTTATGATATATAATCTCTATAGATAGATGGGACACTGAGCACTATCTAAATGATGCTGTGTACTAAGTATACTTGGGTTCTGAAAAAGTATTATACTAATATTCTTAATTTTTCTATTTTTTTAAGAGAAAATATCTTTCAGATTCTGATCTATACTAATTTGGTTAAAATACTACAAAATTTAGAGCATAAGTTGGTTTAAAGTTGCAGGTTTCCTCTTAACGTGCATAACCAGGGTTAATTCTTATTTTATCTGAAATAATTCTGATTCTATTTTTCTCTCATACTTTTATTTTATATCGTTAACAACTTTAACACTTTTGTTTTAGAAAGATTATCAGAACACAGAGGAAGTATGTCAGCTAAGGACTTTGGTAAATAACTTGCGAGAGTTGATCACGTTGCATAGGAAGTACAACTGCAAATTAGCCCTCTCTGATTTTGAGAAGGTAAAGTCCAGGGTCATAAGAATTATTTTGTATATCAAGTTATGGGTAGAGTCTGTATTTATTCCATCTTTCTTTTGGCATCCAGGAAAATACAACCACCATAGTGTTCCGAATGTTTGATAAAGTGCTGGCCCCAGAGCTTATTCCCTCCATCTTAGAGAGGTTTATAAGAGTTTACATGAGAGAACATGACTTGCAAGAGGAGGAACTTCTCTTGCTGTACATAGAGGTAACTTTTCCTTTACATCTAGTCTTATTTCTTGGATCTATGCAGTGTAGCGCTGTAGTAAATATTTAACTCTTTAAGGAATGTCATATGCTTTCTCAGTAGGACTCATGCAGCATATTGAATTGGTTAAAAATGTGGGTTAATTCTGCTACTAACCATCTTGAGCAAAGGGGGGATATATGAGGACTGTGAACCCGGAAAATCTGAGACAGTTCTCAGTTAATTTAGGGAGTTTATTTTGCCAAAGTTGAGGATACACCCATGACACAGCCTCAGGAAGTCCTGACGACATGTACCCAAGGTGGTCCGGGCACAGCTTGGTTTTATATATTTTAGGGAGAGACACGAGGCATCAGTCAGCATATGTAAGAAGTACATTGGTTCGATCTGGAAAGGTGGGACAACTTGAAGCAAAGGCAGGAAGACTCCAAACGTTAAAATTCTTTTGAGTTTCTGATTAGCCTTTCCAAAGGAGGCAATCAGATAATGCAGCTGTCTCAGTGAGCAGAGGGGTAACTTTGATAGAATGGGAGGCAAGTTTGCCCTAAGCAGTTTCCAGCCTGAGTTTTCCTTAGTGATCTTGGGGGCCCAAGATATTTCCCTTTCACAGTACTTTCTTCAAAGGGCTATTGTGAGACCACAGGAGCATGAACTCAATAAATATTAGCAGTTATTTCTTGTGGATGTTATTAATGTGCTACAGTAATCTTATTTGTAGATTCTTCAAGAATGTTTCATTCTTAAATTTTCTATACCATATAAAACTAAAGGCTAATGTTTTGGCAGTTTTGTATTTTTAGACCATTGTTCAACATTTATGACTAATTAGAATTTTTAGGGTTTTTTTCTTTTAACACATCTATCAAGGCCATATAATATCTGTATCTAGCTGTATGTGGCATTTTTTTAATGAGATTTTTAATTTTTAAAAAACATACATGTTTATCCCTTTTTAGGATTTACTGAATAGATGCAGCTCAAAGTCCACATCACTCTTTGAAACAGCATGGGAAGCAAAGGCCATGGCAGTAATAGCGTGTTTATCTGACACGGACGTAAGTAAATAGTGACCATTTGCGTTTCCCTTTTGAGCATTAAATCTTTTCTGAAAGCTTTTTTCTGTTCATAAAAGCGACATGTATTTGTTTTTGTTTGAGATGGGTCTGGCTGTGTCGCCCAGGCTGGAATGCAGTGACATGATCATGGCTCACTGCAGCCTCAATCTCCCTGGCTCAAGCAATCCCCACCTCAGCCTCCTGAGTAGTTAGGACCATAGGCGTGTGCCACTACGCCCAGCTAATTTTTGTATTTTTTGTAGAGACAGGGTTTCCCAGGCTGGTCTTGAACTCCTGGGCTCAAGTGATCTGCCTGCTTCGTTCTCCTAAAGTGTCTGTTTTCTTTAATTACAGAAAATAAAAAGTGAATGTTTACTCATTTCCACCCCCAGGGGAACCTCCATGGACAGTTGTATGCATATCTTTGCAGGCTTTTCTGTGGTTATGCAAACATGGAGACTTTTCTTTTTCAGTTATTCGCTGCAATGTGAGACATTTGTTAATATATTGTAATATGCCTTTATTTTAACTTCACACTGTTATTGCCACTATAAAATAGAAATAAAATAATGAAAACTGTTTTTAAACCAGAGACTGAGGCTGGACACAGTGGCTCATGCCTGTAATCCCAGCACTTTTGGAAGCCAAGGCAGACAGATCACCTGAGCTCAGGAATTTGAGACCTGCCTGGGCAACATGGTGGAACCGCGTCTCTACAAAAAATACAAAAATTAGCCAGGTGTGGTGGTGCTTGCCTGTAGTCCAAGCTACTTGGGAGCCTGAGGCGGGAGAATCGCTTGAACCCAGGAGGTGGAGGTTGCAGTGAGCTGAGATCGCGCCACTGCACTCCAGCCTGGGCAATGGGAACATGACCCTGCCTCAAAAAAACAAAAAAAACCCAGGGATTGTAGAGACCGTAGAAAGCAATAATGCTGTATGTCTTAGCTTACAGCAGAAAAAATACTCTTCTGAATTTTTCTGAATAGTCAAATTGTTCTCTATATGTGAAAACTGAAGAAATAAATGGTTTTCCAGTGAGTGGATGAAATATTCTCAAACTACCATGTGGTTGATGTAAGACCTGCTGATTAGACTGTGCTGTTCACTTGCATGCATCGTAAACCTGAGGGCTGTTCCTTGTCCATGCGTGCATCTTTTGTAGCTCATATTTGATGCCGTGCTCAAGATCATGTATGCAGCAGTGGTTCCTTGGAGTGCAGCTGTGGAGCAACTGGTGAAACAGCACCTGGAAATGGACCATCCCAAGTAAGATGACTGTCTACGAAACAATGTTGTTATGCTCTGGAGAAACATTGTGTTTTGAGTTGATGTTCATTTATGTTTCTATATTGTTTGCTGTGTCTCATAGTACTTCATAAAAAAGACAATCCATGTTAATATGGGTAAATTTGCTTTCAGAGTCAAGTTATTACAGGAAAGTTACAAACTAATGGAGATGAAAAAACTTTTACGAGGCTATGGAATAAGAGAGGTAAATCTCTTAAACAAGGAAATAATGGTAAGTACACTCTTCGAAGAGTCTTTTTTCTCTTTCATTTCTAGGGCAATATGGGAAACTTAATGAGGATTTTATATTCTAGGAGGCTAATAGAGCTAGGTTTTTCCACTACATTTCTTTTGTTAGATATGATGTTAATAAGGTGTTCAGTTATTTATGAGAGTATTTATTCTTTTTGACAGAGTTTCGCTCTTGTTGCCCAGGCTGGAGTGCAATGGCGCGATCTCGGCTCACCGCAATCTTGGCTCACCACAACCTCCGCCTTCTGGGTTCAAGTGATTTTCCTGCCTCAGCCTCCTGAGTAGCTGGGATTACAGGCATGCACTACCACGCTTGGCTAATTTTTTTTTGTATTTTTAGTAGAGATGGGGTTTCTCCATGTTGGTCAGGCTGGTTGGTCTTGAGCTCCCGACCTCAGGTGATCTGCCTGCCTCGGCCTCCCATAGTGTTGGGATTACAGGCGTGAGCTACCGCTCCTGGCCTTTTTATGAGAGTATTAAAGACACCAAATAGGCCAGGTGCGGTGGCTCACACCCGTAATCCCAGCACTTTGGGAGGCCAAGGTGGGTGGATCATAAGGTCAAGAGATCAAGACCATCCTGGCCAACATGGTAAAACCCCGTCTCTACTAAAAATGCAAAAAAATTAGCAGGGTGTGGTGGCATGTGCCTGTAGTCCCAGCTACTTGGGAGGCTGAGGGAGGAGAATCACTTGAACCTGGGAGGCAGAGGTTGCAGTGAGCCGAGATTGCGCCACTGCACTCTAGCCTGGCGACAGAGGGAGACTCTGTCTCAAAAAAAAGACACCAAATAGTAAATTAAGAAGCTGTAGAAGAAAGAAGACAGGACTGTGGAATGATCAGAATATAAATCATGTTTTAATCTTTCATACAATTTAGTTTTTTGCTGCATTATTTAAATTTTTTGGCCACTTTGCTCTTATAAGCAAGTGATTTCTTGGTTTTCTGTGAGTTCTATAACAAAGAAATGTTCATATTGTCTTTTGCAGAGAGTGGTTAGATACATTCTCAAACAAGATGTCCCATCTTCTTTAGAAGATGCTTTAAAGGTAGCCCAAGCGTTTTTGTTATCTGATGATGAGATCTACAGTCTAAGAATTATTGACCTGATTGATAGAGAACAGGTTTGTAAGTTTTATGTTATCATTTCATATGGCTTCTTTGTTTCTGTGTTGTTGTTGTTGTTTTTTGTTCACCATGTTGGTCACGCTGGTCTCAAACTCTCAACCTGAAGTAATCCACCTGCCTTAGCCTCCCAAAGTGCTGAGATTACTGGTGTGAGCTACCATGCTTGGCCTGTTGTGTTTTTAAATGTCATTATTTTTATATGATTCTATAATCATAGCAATGCCTAGGAATTAACTCTTCAGTATCTAGGATTGTATTTTAAATTTATTTTATTGTTTGCTGTCATCAACAATGGATTTTCAGCATCAGGATGGATAGCTGATGCATGCAGGGCTTAAAACGTGCATGACAGGTTGATGGGTGAAGCAAACCACCATGGCACATGTAACAAGCCTGCACTTTCTGCACATGTACCCTGAAACTTAAAGTAAAATAAAATAAAAATGGATTTTCGGATTATTAAAACATTGAACCATAATCTATTTTTCCAAATGATGTATTTTCATCTTTAAATAGAAAAGAAAGAGGTAAGGCCACACCGTCCTTTGCAAATACCAGCTGTTTTTTCTTCCTTTCAAACCCTGTTTATAGGGTGAAGACTGTCTCCTTCTATTGAAGTCTTTGCCTCCTGCTGAAGCTGAGAAAACTGCAGAAAGAGTCATCATATGGGCACGACTGGCGTTACAAGAAGAGCCAGATCATTCTAAAGAGGTGACATTTTCACTAAGTAAAATATAAGTAAATCCAATTTTTATGGCTATTAATCAATAGGATAGAAAAGATGGACTTACACATATGGAGATCTGCCCTTCTCGCTGCTAGGGTGGCGTAGTGAAAAAATTCCTGGGTAAATTTACTACTAGGAGAAAAAAAACAATTGTGGCTGCCTTGGAGCGGCTGCTTGAGCCCACAGAGAATGACCTGGGAGCTGTGGGTTAGCAGGTGTCTTGGAGCAGCTGTTGTACATGAAAGGTTTCTATAAAGCCTTGCAATATAAACAATGTTTTGTGTTATATAGGACATAATTATTGTCAAATAGTAATGTCAGCTACAAAACCAATATAAATCTATATAATCTTATAACATTGAAACTTAGAAATGGTTTTAAGAGAGTTTACTTTTTTGCAGATGAGGAATACTTGATTTTTCCAGAATAGCTGGATTCTTACTGATTTTTAATTTTTTCTCTTTTTTTAAATATTATATATAGGAGATGAGGTCTTGGTATGTTGCCCAGGCTGGTCTTGAACTCCTGAGTTTAAGTTCTCTTCTAGCCTTAGCCTCCCAAGTAGCTGGGATTACAGGCATGCACCACCATGCTCAATAGTTGGGTTTTTTTCTTTTCTTTTCTTTTCTTTTCTTTTTTGAGACAGAGTCTTGCTCTGTTGCTCAGGCTGGAGCGCAGTGGCGCGATCTTGACTCACTGCAACCTCTGCCTCTCAGGTTGAAGCGATTCTCCTGCCTCAGCTGGGAGTAGCTGGGATTACAGGCGTCCGCCACCACACCTGGCTAATTTATGTATTTTTACTAGAGACGGGTTTCACCATGTTGGCCAGGCTGGTCTCAAACTCCTGATGCCAACTGATCTGCCTGCCTCGGCCTTCCAAAGTGCTAGGATTACAGGTGTGAGCCACCACACTTGGCCAATAGTTGGATTTTTAAACCCCTAAGGATAGATACCTCCCAACTTCTCTCAGTCCATTTCAGTAATGTTTTTTTCTGTTGGAAAATGAAGTTATTGTTGTTTTTAACACCTAATATTTACTATGCAATAGGCATTAGGTTAAATAGCTACTTCTTGTTCATAACAAAGGTGTAAAGTAGTTCCTATTGTTGTCTCCTTATATATTAAGTTCAAAAACCAAAATATGAAAGTAAATGACTTTTTTCCAAGGTTGTTAGAAAGGGGCAGAACCTCAGCTCAAACTGTCTAATACCATAGTCTGTATTCTTAAGTACCAGTTTGAATTGCTCCCATTATGAAAATATTTGAATTTTTTTATTGGCGAGGCACTTACTAAACATTTTACATACATCATGTCTTTTAATTAAAGCACCTCCTTTTTTTCCTTCTCTTAAAATTTTTTTAAATAATCACTGGAAGGTAGTGATTATTTATTAGACTTCTGTTCTCTAGGCCATTTTTTAGACTTCTGTTCTTTTTAACTTTTCCAAATGTTTTTTCAAATAGTAAATAACTCTAAAAGCGAATAAGGATCTATTAATCATAATGTAGTTGAAAGGTTATTTGGGAGAGTTGCATATTCTTTGATATTTCTAAATCATATATCCAGGAGTTCATACTGGAGTTTTTCAGGTCTACCCTGTGTAACGCTCATTAACGATCCATTTCTCAGCTGCCCAACTCCTCCACGATTGTTTTTTCTGCTTCTGTGGTTTTTGTGTATTTGTATATGTACTACTGAAGTGGTCAGAAAAGGAAGTAGATTTTATTTCGCTTTATTTATTTATTTTTAGGGCAAGGCCTGGAGAATGTCTGTAGCGAAGACATCCGTGGACATTCTTAAGATACTATGTGACATTCAGAAAGGTAGCTTTTACTTCTGTTTTCTCATCTCAGTTTTGTTCCAAAGCTCACCCTCTTCAGAAAGAGGCATCGAAGACAACTCTCACCGTACCCACAGTTTTTCTGGTTCTGATTGTCTTTATTGATCTTACCCATTTTGCTTCATGAAAAGTCTTCCTTTATTCCTTTATCAGCAATTCAAGAACAGATGCATGCAAAATCAACCTATCATTTCTTTATATGCTCACTTACTATTTAGTGCTAGACTAGATTTCCTTAGCGTCTCGCACTCATTGCTCATTTTTCTCATTTATCAGTTGCTTATGATGGTGGGGAGAAGCCATTTGAACTGGAAGTTAAATAAAACAGTGAAGAAAGTAACTTTCCAGGGGAAAAAAAGAAGCTACAATTTACTTCAGAAAAATAACTTTTTTGTAACACATAAACTTCTGTTTTCTACCTCCTGAAAGAATAATTAGATTTTTTCAAATTAGATCTTTTTGTACTTAGTTTCTATATATTATCATTTGAGAAGAACTACTGAAGACTTGAGATGAGAGAACCAAAGCTAATTAAAATTTCTTCTTTTTAAAATTCTGATAATATGAGAATTTGCATGTCTGCTATAACTTTTAAAAATTTAATTACAGACAATCTGCAGAAGAAGGACGAATGTGAAGAAATGTTGAAACTATTTAAAGAGGTTGCTAGCTTACAGGTAAACATATTGAGCCATGTTAAACATTATTACTTGACCAATCAGTGCATTTTTCCCTCCTTAAAGTTTTCTGTATGGCTGGGCGCAGTGGCTTACCCCTGTAATCCCAGCACTTTGGGAGGCCAAGGTGAGTGGATCACAAGGTCAGGAGATCGAGATCATCCTGGCTAACACGGTGAAACCCCGTCTCTACTAAAAATACAAAAAATTAGCCAGGCGTGGTGGCACTCACCTGTAGTCCCAGCTAATCGGGAGGCCGAGGCAGGAGAATTGCTTGAACCCGGGAGGCGGAGGTTGCAGTGAGCTGAGATAGCACCACTGGACTCCAGCCTGGGTGACAGATCGAGACGCCATCTCAAAAAAAAAAAAAAAAAGTTTTTTGCACTAGCCTTTAGGGACTGGAGATACTGGTTTTCCTTCTCTCTCTCTCTCTCAACAGCTGTATTGAGATGTAATTTACATACCATAGAATTCATCCACTTAAAATATACAATTCAATGATTTTTTTGTTATGTTGTGTTATTAATTTTTTTTTTTTTTTTTTTTTTTTTTTGAGATGGAGTTTTGCTCTTGTTGCCCAGGCTGGAGTGCAATGGCGTGATCTCGGCTCATCGCAACCTCCACCTCCCAGGTTCAAGTGATTCTCTTGCCTCAGCCTTCCCAAGTAGCTGGGATTATAGGCATGTGCCACCAAGCCCGGCTAATTTTGTATTTTAAGTAGAGTTGGGGTTTCTCTGTGTGGGTCAGGCTGGTCTCAAACTCCTGACCTCAGGTGATCCGCCCACCTCGGCCTCCCAAAGTGCTGGGATTACAGGTGTGAGCCACTGCGCCTGGCCTTTTTTCTTTTTTTGAGACAAAGTCTCACTCTGTTGCCCAGGCTGGAGGGCTGTGGCATGATCTCAGCTTACTGCAGATTCTGCCTCCCAGGTTCAAGAGATTCTCCTGTCTCAGCCTCTTGAGTAGCTGAGACTCCAGGCATGTGCCACCACACCTAGCTAGTTTTTATGTTTTTAATAGAGACGGGGTTTTGCCATGTTTGCCAGGCTGGTCTCAAACTCCTGGCCTCAAGCGATCTGCCCGCCTCAGCCTCCCAAAATACTGGGATTATAGGTGTGAGCCACCGTGCGTGGATGCATTATTAATTTTGTTAAAATACTTATAACAAAATGTTCCATGTTAACAGTTATTTAGTTTGTAATTCAGTGGTGTTAATTACATTCACAGTGTTGTGCAGGCATCACCTCTATCTACTTTTTCATGACCCTGAGCAGAAACTCTGTAGCCATGAAAAAATAACTCCCCTTTCCTCTCTTCTCGCAGCCCCTGGTTATCTCTACTTTCTGTCGCTGTGAATTTGCTTATTCTAGCTATTTCATATAAGTGGAATCATACAATTAAGCATGTAAAGGAGTCCTATGACCCAAAAATTTGAGACCAGCTGTAAATAGCTTTCTCTGTGAAAACCATCTGGAGGCCGGGTGCAGTGGTTCATGCCTGTAATCCCAACGCTTTGGGAGAATGAGGCTAGAGGATCACTTGAGCTCATGAGTTTGAGACTACCCTAGGCAACATAGTGAGACCTCGTCTCTACTAAAAATAACAAAAATTAGCTGGGCGTGGTGATGCGTGCCTGCAGTCCCAGCTACTTTGGAGGCTGAAGCAAGAAGATGGTGTGAGACTAGAAGGTGGAGGCTGCAGGAGCTGTGTTTATACCACTGCACTCCAGCCTGGGCAACAGAGTGAAACCCTGCCTTAAAATGAATGAATGGATGGATGTAAACAACTGGGAACTACCTTGCTGAGGTGGGGAGGGGAGGAGGGCAAAGGTCGAAAAACTACCCATCAGGTACTATGCTGGGTGATGGGATCAGTTGTACCTCAAGCCTCAGCATCACACAATATACCCAGGTGAGAAGCCCAGACATGTACCCCTGAATCTAAAATAAAAGTTGAAATTATGAAAAAAAAAACTAATGAAAATGATTATTTTAAACAATAGATTAAACAGACTTGGGACTTTGTCTTGCTTACCTTTGCTACAGGAGAACTTTGAGGTCTTTCTTTCATTTGAAGATTATAGCAATAGTTCCCTGGTAGCAGATCTCCGTGAGCAGCACATTAAAGCTCACGAAGTTGCACAGGCGAAACACAAACCTGGGAGCACCCCAGAGCCCATAGCTGCTGAGGTGAGGAGCCCAAGCATGGAATCAAAGCTGCACAGACAGGCGCTGGCCCTGCAGATGTCCAAACAAGAGCTGGAGGCAGAGCTGACCTTGAGAGCCTTAAAAGATGGGAACATCAAAACAGCACTGAAAAAATGCAGGTGACATTCCAGATCCCTGAATTGCATAGCTTCTCTGAAAGTAAATTGCGGCTGGGCACGGTGACTCATACCTGTAATCCCAGCAATTTAGGAGGCCGAGGCAGGCGGATCACAAGGTCAGGAGATCAAGACCATCCTGGCTAACATGGTGAAACCCTGTCTCTGCTAAAAATACAAAAAGTTAGCCAGGCGTGATGGCATGTGCCTATAGTCCCAGCTACTAGGGAGGCTGAGGCAGGATCGTGGCAGGTTGCAGTGAGCTGAGATCACACCACTGCACTCCAGCCTGAGCTACAGGGCAAGACTCCGTCTCACAAAAAGAAAGAAAGTAACAACTGCCTGATTTCTTCAGTCATAAGGGTAGGGCCAGTGACACTCTTTTTTCACAGAAGCAATTCTTGATTTCTCACCTTCAGAGCGTATTTTGGGCCTCAGTGTCAGAAAGTAGTAGCATAAAAGGCAAGTAAGCAATACTGCAGAGTTAGGTAACATAACCATTAAATTTAGGTTACTGTGCACTTCAGCATTTAATGGTATCCTTAGTCATTTGAAAAACAGGCTGGGGCCAGGTGTGGTGACTCACGCCTGTAATCCCAGTACTTTGGGAGGCTGAGGTGGGCAGATCACTTGAGGTCAGGAGTTCAAGACCAGCCTGGCCAACACAGTGAAACCCTGTCTCTACTAAAAATACAACTGTTAGTCGGGTGTGGTGGTGGGCACCTCTAATCCCAGCTACTCGGGAGGCCGAGGCAGGAGAATCGCTTGAACCTGGGAGGTGGAGGTTGCAGTGAGCCCAGATCGTGCCATTACACTCCAGCCTGGGTGACAGAGTGAGACTCAGTCTCAGAAAAAGAAAAACAGGCTGGGCACGGTGACTCACACCTGTAATCCCAGCAATTTGGGAGGCCAAGGCAGGAGGATTACTTCAGCCCAGGAGTTTGAGACCAGCCTGGGCAACATAGTGAGAGCTCATCTCTACAAAAAAATTTAAAAATTAGCCAAGTGTGGTGGCACACACCTGTAGTCTCAGCTACTTGGGAGGCTGAAGTGAGAAGATTGCTTGACCCTGGAGGTTGAGGCTGCAGTGAGCCATGATTGTGCCACTGCACTCCTGCCTAGGCGATGGGGCTAGAGCCTGTCTCAAAAAAACAAAAGAAAAACTACACTATATACCATGAGAACATTTAAAAGACATTTAATGTGTTGATGGTGGTGGTGATATATTAATCCAAGAAAGGCCATGCGTTTACTTTCAATGTGAGTATTCTAACTACCAATACTTTCTTTCTTCCAAAGCGACTTGTTTAAGTATCACTGCAATGCTGACACTGGGAAATTGCTATTTCTGACATGTCAGAAGCTTTGTCAGATGTTGGCTGATAATGTCCCAGTGACAGTGCCTGTGGGACTGAATCTTCCTTCCATGATACATGATCTAGCAAGCCAAGCTGCCACCATTTGCAGTCCAGGTGACAATATTTATAATATACATAGTTTTATATTCTCTGGTTCATGTCATACTTGTCTCCCAAATGCTGTCTCTTTACAATTGGACATCACGGTAATCAGACTAGAGATAGTATCTGCATTTCACAAAGGGATGCTTATAATTGATTCTCTTTGAGGATTATTGTTTGAAAGTATTTCAAAATACTAACAATGTCATTTCTGACTGTTGACATTACTCACTTTTGTAGGATTATGAAATTCCTTGCCTCCCATATCTGATCTTATTTTCAAGTCAAGCTTGAGAAAAAATTTAACTTTTTAGGGTAGTCAAAGCTATATGGAACCTTTCTATCTACATTGTGGCCTTCCTTAGAATTTTAAATGGTAATTATTAAAAGGTTGTTTTCATTATCCTAAAGACATGAAATATGAGTTTAATGATTTTTCTCCATTTTGTTTCAGATTTTTTACTAGATGCTTTAGAACTATGTAAACATACTTTAATGGCTGTAGAGCTTTCCAGACAATGCCAAATGGATGACTGTGGAATCCTCATGAAAGTAAGTTACTTTTGAGTTTTTTCCCTTAAATCCTGGGCAACGCATTATGCACCTTTTTTTTTTTTTCGGACAGGGTTTTGTTCTGTCACCCAGGCTGGAGTGCAGTGGCATGATCAAGGCTTACTGCAGTCTTGAACTGGGCTTAAGCAGTCCTCCCACCTCAGCCTTCTGAGTAGCTGGGACTACAAGTGTGTGCCACCACATCTGACTAATTAAAAAAATTTTTTTTTTTGCAGAGACAGGGTCTCACCATCTTGTCTAGGCTGGTCTTCAATTCCTGGGCTCAAGTGATTCCCCCACCTCAGCCTCTCAAAGTGCTCGGATTACAGGCATGAGCCACTGCACCTGGGCCGTTTTTTAATCATTTGCAAAGTTTATGAAAATACTGAATCCACCTCTTATGTTTTCTTACCCTAGACCGGAAAACAACGTAAGGGCATGAGGCCACTTCTCTGTTCCAGTCACTTGATTGGCTTTAATTTGCACTATCTTTCAAAACATTGGGCCTCCAGCAAGGCCTCCCTCGACATTGTCCTTCTGTTAGAGTTTAACTTAAAATGAAATTTCTATAAGCCATAGACCAGAAGAAACAATGTGTTGTGCAGCGTACTGACTTCTCTCTTTTTTGTATGATTTGGCACCTAGGCTTCTTTTGGGACACATAAAGATCCATATGAAGAGTGGTCTTACAGTGACTTCTTCAGTGAAGATGGAATTGTTCTTGAGTCACAGATGGTGCTTCCAGTGATTTATGAACTGATTTCATCTCTTGTGCCTCTAGCTGGTAAGTCTTATTTGTATCATTATTTTCTATGTGTTTCTGTCTTATGTAAATTTAAACTGTAGAGGTTTGGAGCTAGAACTACACACAGTAATGTGGGCGAACCTTATAAGCATAATGTGGAGCTAAAGAAGCAGATACAAAAGAATAAATACTGTGTGATTTCATTTATGTAAAGTACAAACACAGGCTAGGACTAAGCTGGTGCTGTTTGAAGTCAGGGCAGTGGTTACCCTTGAGGGTGGGAAAGGGAAAGGAGGGAGCTGGGGAGCTGGCAATGTTTTGTTTCTTTTTTGTTTGTTTGTTTTGTTTTGTTTTGTTTTGTTTTTGAGACGGAGTCCTGCTCTGTCACTCAGGCTGGAGTGCAGTGGCATGATCTCAGCTCACTGCAACCTCTGCCTCCTGGGTTCAAGCAATTATCGTGCCTCAGCCTCCCAGGTAGCTGGAATTATAGGCTCATGCCACCACGCCTGGCTAATTTTGTATTTTTAGTAGAGATGGGGTTTCACCATGTTGGCCAGGCTGGTCTCAATCTCCTGACCTCAAGTGATCTGCCCTGCCCGCCTCAGCCTTCCAAAGTGCAGGGATTACAGGCGTGAGCCACCGCGCCCGGCCGATGTTCTATTTCTTTATCTGGATGCTGCTTCTTCAGTTTGTGGACATTTATCAGGTTATACACTTACCTGTGCATTTTCCTGTGTATATTTATTTTTAAAGCATCAGTTCGCTTTAGAACTTTTTTTATAATAGTGAAATATTTACACATCTGTGACTGTATGTGCTGTGTGAGGGTTATTTATTAGTTGTATGAATTTAAGGGGTCCAAGTGCTATTTTGTTACATGGATATATTGCATAGTGATGAAGTCTGGGCTTTTAGTGTGGCCATCTATTTAGTGTTGTTTAATGTTTTATTATCTTTTGTAGAAAGCAAGAGATATCCCTTGGAGTCTACCAGTTTGCCATACTGCTCCCTTAATGAAGGTATTTGGCACAAGAAATATATAGCATTCTATTAATATTTATTTATTTATTTATTTATTTATTTTATTTTTTTGAGACAGAGTCTTGCTCTGTTGCCCAGGCTGGAGTGAAATGGCATGATCGGAGCTCACTGCAACCTCTCCACCTCCTGGGCTCAAGCAGTTCTCCTGCCTTAGCGTCCCAAGTAGCTGGGATTACAGGCATGTGCCACCACGCCGAGCTAGTTCCTTTGTATTTTTAGTAGAGACAGGATTTCACCATGTTGGCCAGCCTGGTCTTGAACTCCTGACGTCAGGTGATCCACCCGCCTCAGCCTCCCAAAGTGCTGGGATTACAGGCATGAGCCACCACGTCTGGCCTTAAGATTTCTTAATAGAAAGAAATGGTGGTGTGCTCCTGTAGTCCTGGTTACTTGGGAGGCTGAGGTGGGAGGATCTCTTGAGCCCAGGAGGTCAGGGCTGCAATGAGCTATGATGGCACTACTGTACTCCAGCCTGGGCAACAGAAGACCCTATCTCTAAAAAAACAAAAAATTGTAGTTCTAGAAATTTCTTGAAATTCTAAATATGAATGTGATTTAATATCCTTAATGTAATTGTTTAGTTATTATTTTTACATTGTTATTTGTTTAAAAGTTCAGTAGATTATGTGATTTGGCTTATAGTGTTAACTTCTATGAATTTGTTTATAAATTTTTATCTTTCAAATGGAGAAATGGTTTTTCTTCAGCTAAAATAGGCAAGTTACAATCAAAGGATCTCATTAACTAGTGGACTTAGTTATTTTCTGGTTTAAGTCAAGCCTCATGTTAACTTCTCATTAACTAACTGAGAACAAACTCCATGACTGTTATCTGTATTGAAGAAGCAGGCTGTCCCTGAAAACAGTTTTCAATAATATGATCTTTCTTTGTTTAAAAAATCTAAATATTAAAATCCTTTATCACTCTGCAGGAGATGGCCTTGTTTTACCTGTTATAAATTCCATCTCTGCCCTGCTTCAGAATCTTCAGGAATCTAGCCAGTGGGAGCTAGCCCTAAGATTTGTGGTTGGTTCATTTGGTACCTGTCTTCAGCACTCTGTGTCAAACTTCATGAATGCCACTTTGAGTGAAAAGGTATAGCGTCAAGAACAAATACTTTGACTTGGGGTGAATATAGATGTAAAAGCGCTAACAGAGGAATTTGGAGTCCACGTTTTCCTGTTGTCTTTGTAGCAAGGAAATTGGTAATTCGTCAGATTTAAGAACATTTGTTGAGCATCTCTAAGAATCTGGTGTGGGAATAAGGTGCCTGCACACATTTCCATACTCATTCTTTGCAACAGCCCTGAGAGTTTCCAGTTTACAAATGTGGAAGCTCAGCTCAGATTCAGGGAGGTGGAATAAGTTAACCAAGGTTTTATATTGTAGTGGTAAGTCTTCACACTCTAAGCTTAGTGCAGTGTCCACTATACCACATTTGGTCAAAATATCTGCTGTTTGTTTTGTTATCACCTAAATGGCCAAATTATTATAATTATTTCTGAGAGTATCATTGAGCATCATTGAAGAGATTCTAGAAGACAAACTAACTGTTGATAACTCGCTTATGAAACTGGGCCTCAGAGGGAGTTGTCTTCATTTCTACTACTCTGTTGATAGGTATTAAATGCTGACTCTTTTTTAATGAACTGTATTGAGGTATAACTTTCAAAATTAAAATGCACATTTTAAGTATATCAACCAATGTACTCACCTTGTCACCAACACCACAGTGAAGACTTAGGGTATTTTTAATGCTTCCTCTTTGCTCCCTCCCAGTCAGTCCCCCACCCCTTTCTAGCACTATAGGTTAAATTCTGATACTTTTTGGATATAATGATGAATTTTCACCAAAGTTCCTTAATATTTGAAAAATTTTTCAGAATGATATATAGAACTAGACCTAAATATTTTTTTCTTCTTTTCTAAAAGTTATTTGGAGAGACTACATTAGTTAAATCAAGGCATGTTGTTATGGAATTGAAAGAAAAAGCTGTTATATTTATCAGGGAAAATGCTACAACACTACTGCACAAAGTAAGTATTTGTTCTGGGTAAAAATTTTGTTTTTTTTTTTTTTTTTGCCTTTTACCTCAGTTAACTGCATATGACTCAATAGTTTATGATTCAGTACAGTAGTATTTTACTATTCAAAAACTTCAAGAAACTGTCTTATAGCTAATCAATTATATTTTTATTATGGTAATTGACATGCTATAGAGCTTTTATGAAATAGTAGTCAATCTTGTCCACTGTCGTATCCTGATTTTGGTTACTTATATTTATTTATTTTTTAGAGATGAGGTTTTTCTCTGTCACCCAGGCTGGAGTGCAGTAGTATGATCATAGTTTGCTACAGCCTTGAACTTCTGGGTTCTAGTTATCCTCCTGCCTCAGCCTCCCAAGTCACTGAGATTATAGGCATGAGCAACTGTGCCCCACTCTGTAGTTATTTATTTTACAGATTAAAGCATTCCAATGATCCTTTCACTTATTTCTATTGCAGAAATCCTAATTTTCCATTACCCTTTATTTTTTAAAAGATTCTAATATTTTAAATATTAGATTTTTTATTAGATGTTTTTAAATATTAGAAATATTTAATGTTTCATCAACTGTATTTGGTGAAAATATAGTTGCATTAAGCATTTAATTTCATTTGTCAGATTACTTCTTTAAAAAAATTGTGTTTTTTTTTTTTTGGAGACAGGGTCTCACTCCGTCACCTAGGCTATAGTGCAGAGGCACCATCATAGCTTACTGCAGCCTTGAACTCATGGGCTCAAGCAACCCTCCTGCTGCTCAGCCTCCTGAGTATCTGGGGCTGCTGGTGTGCCACCATGCCTGGCTAATTTGTAAAAATTTTTTGTAGAGACAGGTCTCACTGTGTTGCTCAGGCTGGTCTTGGACTCTTGGCCTCGAGCAATCCTTCCACCTTGGTCTCCTGAAATGCTGAAAGTACAGGCATGATATTGTGCCCGGGCCCCCCAAATTTTTTTTTTTTTTTTTTTTTTTTTTTTTTTGAGACGGAGTCTCGCACTCTCGTCCAGGCTGGAGTGCAGTGGCGCGATTTCGGCTCACTGCAAGCTCCGCCTCCCGGATTCACGCCATTCTCCTGCCTCAGCCTCCTGAGTAGGTGGGACTACAGGTGCCCACCACCACGCCTGGCTAATTTTTGGTATTTTTAGTAGAGACCGGGTTTCACTGTGTTAGCCAGGATGGTCTTGATCTCCTGACCCTTGTGATCCACCCTCCTCGGCCTCCCAAAGTGCTGGGATTATAGGCATGAACCACCGCACCTGGCCTAAAATTTTTTATTTGGAGATAATTTCAAAGTTTCAGGAAAATTTTAAGAATAGCACAGAGATCTTTGGTATACTGTTTACTGTTTTATCATTTTCTGGCATGCTCTCTCTTTCTCTATTTTTCTATTTATATATAAAATCATTTCATATTTTGTATATATTTTTTGTATTTAGGATTTAGTTACATACATTATAGCTCTTTACCCCTAAATATTTCAGTGCCCTATAGAACTTGTAGTTGCTTTCCTTACTCTTTGGATAGTGATAAAGGACATTAAACCTAAGCAAACACATTAGAACTATGTTACTATAACTTTTCATGAAACACTTCTTCTTCTGTAGTGTCTATAATTCAATTTAGTGGTAAATAAACCTTGAGACACTGAATTCTGTTTTTTTTTTCTTTAAAAAGTTTTTTTTAATTATACATTAAAATTATTCCTCTTTATTTGTATTTCTGCCCTTTGTGAACAAAGTTAATTCTGTTTTGATTGTGAAGAATTTGCTTCTTTTGCTGGTTTCTTCCTGTAGGTATTTAATTGTCGCTTGGTAGATCTTGACCTGGCGTTGGGTTACTGCACTCTCTTACCTCAAAAAGATGTGTTTGAAAATCTCTGGAAGCTCATAGATAAAGCATGGCAGAATTACGACAAAATCTTGGTATGTCCTAAGGAAGCACACCTTCAATTCTTGAAGTATTCAAGATTGGGGGGGAGAAATGAAGTTGGGTTTGCCACCTGTTTTTAAAGATTTAGTAGAAGAAATGTTGAGCTAACTCGTGATTTCTACCAGCTTCTGCTTGACTGGTGACATACTGTTGCCTGTATATGCAAGTTATGAGCATTGTTCAACCCAAAGAATTACAGTTTTTTAATTTCTTAAAATCTGTGTACACCCTTAGAACCTCAAATCTTATTTTGGTGTAGTTGAAACCCTAGACCCATGAATCAGTTTGTTTTTGTAGGATAAGTTTAACAGATAGAAAATTTCTCTTGGATATTGTGTTAAAATTTGCCTTTTATGGGGATTTTCTTGCAAGATAACTAAAATTTGGCCTTTTATTATAAAGGAAAGCCAGGCTAAATGTATAGCATTATACGAAAACCTGAATTACCTAAATATTACATAAGAAGTAACGACTGTGTACAAAATAATATGTAACATTCTACACGGTTATCACAAAGTTATGATTTTTATTGTTGCATTTCATCTAAAAGGTGTTATAAGAATACATTCTACTTACGATTGAACTTTAATTCTCTTTTAATTTTTTAGGCAATATCTCTGGTGGGCTCTGAGCTGGCAAGTCTCTATCAGGAAATAGAAATGGGGCTTAAGTTCCGTGAACTCAGTACTGATGCCCAGTGGGGCATTCGTCTTGGTAAACTTGGTGTGAGTATTCTTTGTACTGCTGTCATCGATTCTGTTAATTACCCGCTTGGAAAATTTAAAACAAAGATTTTGTTGTTCTTTACTTTTGGGAGGAGAGTGTATGTGTACTGCTTCATACATTTTATTAACTACACACATAGGTGCTTTCAAAGAAATAAGGAACTTTTTGCCTCATTTCCTTTTTTCTGTATTTTTAAGGAAATTAAAAGGGGCCTGACATTTTCAGCTGCTTAACTTTCTCATTTATAGGTATATATCTACTATCAATTGACATTTATGCTATTTCAGGCCTAGCCTTTAGCCTCATACTTTTGTTTTCTGCTGCTGTTATTTAAAGATAATATTAAAATGTATATACAGCTATATACCATGCTTCAAGAACTCCTAGTGAGAGGTGACAGTGTGCTGGCAGTCCTCACAGCCCTCGCTCGCTCTCGGCGCCTCCTCTGCCTGGGCTCCCACTTTGGCGGCACTTGAGGAGCCCTTCGGCCTGCCGCTGCACTGTGGGAGCCCCTTTCTGGGCTGGCCAAGGCCAGAGCCGGCTCCCTCAGCTTGCAGGGAGGTGTGGAGGGAGAGGCGCGAGCAGGAACCCAGCTGCGCACGGCGCTTGCGGGCCAGCTGGAGTTCCGGGTGGATGTGGGCTTGGCAGGCCCTGCACTCGGAGCGGCCGGCGGGCCCTGCACTCGGAGCGGCCGGCCGGCCCTGCCGGCCCCGGGCAGTGAGGGGCTTAGCACCCGGGCCAGCGGCTGCAGAGGGTGTACTGGGTCCCCCAGCAGTACCAGCCCACTGGCGCTGTGCTCGATTTCTCGCCGGGCCTTAGCTGCCTTCCCACGGGGCAGGCCTTGGGATTGCAGCCCGCCATGCCTGAGCCTTCCCCCGCCTCCGTGGGTTCCTGTGCAACCCGAGCCTCCCCGACAAATGCCGCCCCATGCTCCACGGCGCCCAGTCCTATGGACCACCCAAGGGCTGAGGAGTGTGAGCGCACGGCGCGGGACTGGCAGGCAGCTCCACCTGCAGCCCCAGTGCGGGATCCACTAGGTGAAGCCAGCTGGGCTCCTGAGTCTGGTGGGGACGTGGAGAGTCTTTATATCTAGCTCAGGGATTGTAAACACACCAATCAGCACCCTGTGTTTAGCTCAAGGTTTGTGAATGCACCAATCGACACTCTGTATCTAGCTGCTCTGGTGGGGCCTTGGAGAACCTGTGTGTCGAAACTCTGTATCTAACTAATCTGATGGGGACGTGGAGAACCTTTGTATCTAGCTCAGGGATTGTAAACGCACCAATCAGCGCCCTGTCAAAACAGGCCACTCGGCTCTACCAATCAGCAGGATGTGGGTGGGGCCAGATAAGGGAATAAAAGCAGGGTGCCCGAGTCAGCACTGGCAACCCGCTCGGGTCCCCTTCCACACCGTGGAAGCTTTGTTCTTTAGCTGTTTGCAGTAATCTTGCTACTGCTCACTCTTTGGGTCCACGCTGTTTTTATGAGCTGTGAGACTCACATGAAGATCTGCAGCTTCTTTCCTGAGTGAAGACCACGAGCCCACCGAGAGGAAGGAACAACTCCAGACGCTCTGCCTTAAGAGCTGTAACACTCACTGCGAAGGTCTGCAGCTTCACTCCTGAGCCAGCGAGACCACGAACCCACCAGAAGGAAGAAACTCCGAACACATCTGAACATCAGAAGGAACAAACTCCAGACGCGCCACCTTAAGAGCTGTAACACTCACCTCGGGGGGTCCGCGGCTTCATTCTTGAAGTCAGTGAGACCAAGAACCCACCAATTCCGGACACACTAGCAGAGGGGACGTAAATGGCCTTTATTTTTCTTTCTTTTTTTCTTTTCTTTTTTTTTTTTTTTTTTTTTGAGACAGAGTCTTGCTCTTTTGCCAGGCTGGAGTGCAGTGGGATAATCTCGGCTCACTGCAACATCCGCCTCCCGGGCTCGGGCAATTCCCCTGCCTCAGCCTCCCAAGTAGCTGGGACTACAGGCATGCACCACCACGCCCGGCTAATTTTTTGTATTTTAGTAGAGACAGGGTTTCACTGTATTGGCCAGGATGGTCTCCCATCTCTTGACCTCGTGATCCGCCCACCTCGGCCTCCCAAAGTGCTGGGATTACAGACGTGAGCTACCGCGCCCAGCCTTGAGCTTTATTTTTGACATGTAAAAGAACAGACAAGCAGCCAGGGCGCAATCTTGTCTTTGACAAGATCTCATTCTGTCACCCAGGCTGGAGTGCAGTGGCATTATCATGGCTCACTGCAGCCTTGACCTCTAGGGCCTAAGTGATCCTCCCAGCTTAGCCTCCTGAGTAGCTGGGACTACAGGCATGCACCACCATGCCCAGCTAATTGTTTTGTATTTTTTTGTAGAGACAAGGTTTCCATGTTGGCCAAGCTGGTCTCAAACTCCTGACCTCAAGTGATCCACCCGCCTCAGCCTCCCACAGTGCTGGGATTATAGGCATGAGCCAAAACCCTGTTTCCTTTACCAAAAATATAAGACATTTTATTTGCTAACAATTGACTTATCAGAAAGGTAATCAGTACAGAAATGCTATATGTTTTGAAGCTTAATTCTTCTGCAGTAATGGAACTGGTGTTCTGTTGACATTAACAATCAAACTTTTCAGATGAAGAGGCAATGGTTAGGATGACTAAGAGGAGTTTCAGACCCATGTACACCTCAAATCTCAGAATGATGGCTGGGTTGGGTAGTGTGAGGTTGGAGGAGCTATAGACAAATGTTTCTTTTTAAAAAAGGATACTAAGAAGGCAAGTCATGATGTTGCCCTTACTCTGATACATTTCAGTGTAGAGGGTTTTTTTGGTTTGTTTTTTTCTTTTCATTTCTAGATTTCTTTTCAACCAGTTTTCAGGCAACATTTTCTCACCAAGAAAGACCTCATTAAAGCTCTTGTGGAGAATATAGATATGGACACAAGCCTCATTTTGGAATATTGCAGGTAATTCTTTAAACATTAACGGTATTTTTGCTGTTAACAAACTGGTAATTCTTATTGCAAGAACACAGTAATAACGATGATTATTTTATGAGGTCCGTAGACCGCTATTTTCTTTTGCTCATTCCCAAACTGAGTAAATATGAAATCAGATTAGAGTCTCTTATGATACCACCATTTAAATTCACCATTTAGTGTTTCCCAAACTTGTCTCCTGATAAGCATTGCCTAGGGCACTTGATTTCAAATGCAGGTTTCTGGGCCTCTCTGGCAGTTCTGACTCAGTGGGTCTGGACCAAGACCTAGAAATCGCTGGTCTCTAATAGGAGCTCAGGTGATTCCTATGATCAGAAAAGTTGGAGAATATTCTTCTGAGTAATAAACTTCTAAATCAGGTTAACTAGGGAGCAAAGTAATCTTAAAAATTAATGAAAAGTATGATTTAGGGAGAATTTCTAATTTCCTATCAAAAATGTTTATAAAAGAATTTTTATTTTTATTTAATTTCTTTATTTGAGACGGAGTCTCCCTCTGTCACCCAGGCTGGAGTGCAGTGGCGTAATCTCAGCTCACCGCAACCTCCACCTTCAAGCCATTCTCTGGCCTCAACCTCCCAAGTAGCTGGAATTACAGGCATGCACCACCACGCCTGGCTAATTTTTATATTTTTAATAGAGATGGGGTTTCACCATGTTGGCCAGGCTGGTCCCGAACTCCTGACCTCAAGTGATTCACCCGCCTCGGCCTCCCAAAGTACTGGGATTATAGGCGTGAGCCACTGCGCCTGAACAAGAATTTTTAGAACTAAGATAAAATGTGTTATTTATAGATTCAGCTGACTTTGATGAGTAGGGATAAATGATTTGTAATTTATATCTCAGATGTTTCTGTCTAGTAAATACAAGGACTCGTTTTCTGGTTTCAGAATGCTTTCAGATATGTCACCTCATTTAATTTTTGTAGTTCTTATTGCATATGTTGCCAGTTGATATATGAGAAAACAAACCCATAGTATGTGACCTGCTCAAGGTCAAATTATTAATGACTGCTTCTAAAATATTATGGGTGCTATAACCTCCATCTGATTTGTAACAGATTAATGGAATCTGAGTTATTGAGAATGAAACTGCTTGGTACATTTCCTGCACTGGGCAGGCATCTAGTTCTTTGTCTCTGTGGATAGTGGGGAAAGACCGTGGCTGTCACCATCTAGTACCTGTAAGTCAAGGACTATAGGCTGCCCATAGCTCGAAGGAGCACTGACTTAAAAGAGTAGTTTGAAATAACAAAACTATGTCATTCTTCAGTTTAGAGTGTTATAAATCCAGAATAGGGTATGCACACTCTTATCTTTTTTATTAATTTGAACTTCTGCTAGATTCTTCTGTGATGTTTTATGGTGCAGGACACTTTTTTGAAATTTAAATAGCTATAATGTCAAGTTCATTTCATAATTATTCTACTTACGTGGCATTGATGATTTGTATTCATATGATAGTGACACTTCTGCCTCAGGCAGTGTATCTGAATAAATTTAGATAACCTTTAGAATATCAGAGAGTGACTTGGAAATGGTGGTACTTAAGCCTTTTATTGATACTTTAGTTATGCTGTATAGCAAATTAAACTATCACTGTGTTATTAATAGGGTCTAAAAAGGCATTTCAGTTGTCATTTTGTCTATAGTAACCAGATTCTTTTTTTTTTTTTTTTTTTGAGATGGAGTCTCGCTCTGTCACCCAGCCTGAAGTGCAGTGGTGCAATCTTGTCTCACTGCAACCTCCACCTCCTGGGTTCAAGCGATTCTCCTGCCTCAGCCTCTTGAGTAGTTGGGATTACAGGCGCATGCCACCACGCCAGGTTAATTATTTGTATTTTAGTAGAGACCGGGTTTCACCATGTTACCCAGGCTGGTCTTGAGCTCCTGAGCTCAGGCAATCCACCCGTCTCGACCTCCCAAAGTGCTAGGATTACAGGCGTGAGCCACCGTGCCTGGCCTAATTTTTGTATTTTTGGTAGAGATGGGGTTTCACCATATTGGTCAGGCTGGTCTCCAACTCCTGACCTCGTGATCCACCTGCCTCGGCCTCCCAAAGTGCTGGGATTACAGGCGTGAATCACGTGCCCAGCCTAATTTTTTTTATATTAAAAAAAAAAAAAAAACAGCTTTTTGGCCAGCTATGGTGGCTAACGCCTATAATCCCAACACTTTGAGGGGCCAAGGCAGGAGGATCGCTTGAGGCCAGGAGTTGGAGACCAGCCTTGGTGACATAGTGAGAGCCCCATCTCTACAAAGGTAAAAAAATTCACTGAAGTGTTGTGGCGCATGCTTGTAGTTCCAGCTACTTGAGAGGTTGAGGTGGGAGGATTACTTGAGCCCAGGAGTTTGAGACTGCAGTGAGCCTTGATCATGCCGCTGCACTTTAGCCTGGGGAACAGAATGAGACCCTGTCTCAAAAAAACAAAAAAAATCCAACTTTTTGTTTTGTTGATCCTTGGTATTGTTTTTGTTTCAATTTCATTTATTTCTGCTCTGATCTTTATTACTTCTTTTCTTTTACTAATTTTGTTTGGTTTGCTCTTCCTTTTCTACTTCTTTAAGATGTATTGTTAGGTTGTTTATGAATTTTTTCTACTTTTTTGATGTGTAGGCACTTATAGATATAAACTGTTTTCAGCTTTTAATCATTACAAAGAGTTGCTGCAGAAGACATCCTTACTAACATGTATATTTTTCTTCTTAGGTGAAATTTGTAAATGTTGCATTTTTATACTAAAGAGCATAAATATTTTCAATTTTATTACAGATTTCTCTCCAATATTCTAACAGTTTACACACCCACCAGGAATAATACCTGATTTTTTTTTTTTTTTTTTTTTTTTGAGATGGAGTCTTGCTCTGTTGCCCAAACTGGAGTGCAGTGATGCAATCTTGGCTCACCACAACCTCCACCTCCCGGGTTCAAGCAATTCTCCTGCCTCAGCTTCCCGAGTAGCTGGGACTACAGCCATGCGCCACCATGCCTGGCTAATTTTTGTATTTTTAGTAGAGATGGGGTTTCACTATGTTGGCCAGGCTGGTCTCAAACTCCTGACCTCGTGATCTGTTCACCTTGGCCTCCCAAAGTGCTGGGATTACAGGTGTGAGCCACTGCACCCGGCCTAATATCTGATTTTTAAAAGGCAATAATTAGCTTTGATGACAGGTAGTTTGTCTGATTTTGAGACTGGACAATGACAAGGTTAAATTTCAACAATGGAAGCATGTACCCAAGTGTTTTGTCAGATACTTTGCATGGAAATGCCTGCAGTTTGGGAGACTGGTGTGTATTGAATGCTTCTTTTAGCACATTTCAGTTGGACTGCGATGCAGTTCTTCAGCTCTTCATTGAAACGCTGCTCCACAACACAAATGCCGGCCAAGGCCAGGGAGATGCAAGCATGGACTCTGCAAAGCGGCGGCATCCCAAACTCCTGGCCAAAGCCCTTGAGATGGTTCCTTTACTGACGAGCGCAAAAGATTTGGTCATCAGTCTTAGTGGAATACTACATAAGGTAGACACACAGTGAAATGAATCGGGTCATCTCAGCCATCCCTCCCACCCTTAATAATTAGATACATTAGTAACAAATTGGATGTATAAGTCTATATTTTTATCAACTTTTAATTTGAAATATTCTCTTGATTTCTATATTTTTAACACAGTTAAATACAATTTTCCCATTTTTCAAAATAGAAATAGCTTTTCTTCCCCAGATTTTTGAAAACCTTACACATTCTTTGAATTTATATGAGCTAGAGAGAAATGTATAAATCAAAACAAGCAATTTCCCTATAACTCCACTCCCTAGAGATGAAGATGTTAATAGTGTGGTGTAGTAACTATCTTAAACTAAATATACTCTTCTGTGACCCTCTTTTTTCACTTAACATATGGTCATTATATGTCATTACATACACATCTATCTCAAAAGAAACAATTTCTTTTTCATCTTTTTCATGGTCCTGCCGGAAATGTCTTTTTTCTTTTTCTTTTCTTTTTTTTTTTTTTGAGACAAGGTCTTGCTCTGTTGCCCAGGCTGGAGTGCAGTGGTATGAATGTGACTCACTACAGCCTCTATGTCCTGGGCTCAAGTGATACTCCAGCCTCAGCCTCCCGAATAGCTGGGATTACAGGTGTGCACCATCATGCCTGGCTCATTTTTGTATTTTTAGTAGAGATGGAATTTCACCATGTTGTCCAGGCTGGTTTCAAACTCCTGGCCTCAAGTGATCCTCCCACCTTGGCCTCCCAAAGTGCTAGGAATACAGAGGTGAGCCACCAGGCCCAGTGAACCGTCATTTTTGACAGATGCATAACTATTATTCCATTATATGGATAAAACATGCCGTATTTAACCAGGCTTTTATGGTTAGACATTTAAACTTTTTTTTTTTTAATTTGAGATAGGGTCTCACTGTCACCCAGGCTGGAGTGCAGTGGTGTGAACATGGCTCATGGCAGCCTTGACCTCCTGGGCTCAAGTGATCCTTCTACCTCAGCCTCCCAGATAGCTGGAACTGTAGGTGCATGCCGCCATACCCCAGTAATTTTTTTAATTTTTAAAATTTTTTAAATTAAAAAAAATTTTTTTTGTGCAGATGAATCTCACTGTGTTATCTGGGTATGGCTGGGTAAATTTTATTATTATAAATTGTTATAATTAATATCTTCATACATATTTTTATACTTTTGTCTGATTTGTTTTTTAGTTTTTTTTAAGAGAAGGGGGTCTCACTATATTGCCCAGGTTGGCCTCTAACTCCTGGGCTCAAGTGATCGTCCTGTTCAGCCTCCTGAGTAGCTGGAACTACAGGGACTACACCTGGCTTCTGCTCAGTATTTGTTTAGGAGATCTTCTGATCTTCTGAGAATTGGAATGTTTGGTCAGGGGGTAGTTTAATGGAGAAATGAAGGTGAATGGCAGGGAAAAAAATTTTTTTTTTTTTTTCTGAGATGGAGTTTTGCTCTTGTTGTCCAGGCTGTAGTCTAATGGCGCAGTCTCGGCTCGCTGTAGCCTCTGCCTCCTGGGTTCTCCTGCCTCAACCTTCCAACTAGCTGGGATTACAGGCATGCGCCACCACGTCCAGCTAATTTTTTGTATTTAGCAGCAATAGGGTTTCATCATGTTGGTCAGGCTGGTCATGAACTCCTGACCTCAGGTGATCTACCTGCCTCAGCCTCCCAAAGTGCTGGAATTACAGGCATGAGCCACTGTGCCCAGCCTGGAAATAAAATTTTAAGCCTGAAATAAATATTTCAGTTTTATATTTTGCTTGCAATTCAGCCAAAAATTACATAGATTGCTCAAAATTTCTAGGTAACAATATTTCATCTTCCCACTTTGTTCAATGTTGTTTTTCATGCGACTTTTGTTGGCATTTAAAAAATAGGCCAGCCTGGGGAACATAGTAAGAATTTGTCACTACAAAAAATTTTTTTTAATTAGTTAGGCCTAGTGGTACGTGCCTGTAGTCCCAGCTATTTGGGAAGCTGAAGAGGGGAGGATTGCTTGAGCCCAGGAGGTCAAGGCTGCAGTGAGTTGTGATTGCACCACTGCACTCCAGCCTGGGTGACAGAGCGAGACTCTGTGTCAAAAATAAAAAGGAAAAAAGTAATGGTGTGTGGGTAGAAAGAACAAAGAGAAGACTTCCTTTTTTTGTTTTTGTTGTTGTTGTTGTTGTTGTTGTTGTTGTTTTGAGATGAAATCTCACCCCGTTGTCCAGGCTGGAGTGTAATGGCACGATCTTGGCTCACTGCAACCTCCGCCTCCTGGGTTCAAGCGATTCTCCTGCCTCTGCCTCCTGAGTAGTTGGGACTACAGGCACGCACTACCACGCCGGCTAATTTTTGTATTTTTAATAGAGACAGGATTTCGCCATGTTGGCCAGGCTGGTCTCAAATGCCTGACCTCAGGTGATCCACCTGCCTTAGCCTCCCAAAGTGTTGGGATTACAGGCATGAGCCACTGTACCCAGCCTGACTTCCTTTCTTTTTGTGTTAATATGTATATATGCCACACAATTAATTCTTGCACTATAGTATATAGTTAGAGCTAAAACAGAATCCTTTGAGAAACTTGCTTGGAGGCCCACAGTTTTACTCATGTCATTTCTAAGAAAAGGATCAGTTTCTTTCTGTTCCAATTTTCCCATCGTAAATGAAAGAAAGGGAACTTTAATTTCAAAATCTTATAAAATTTTGACCATACCCCTACCCTTTCTATGCTTTTAGTATCTTAAGAGCTTCCTTCTTTTTTTTTGAGACATAGTCTGGTTCTTTTGTTCAGCCTGGAGAGCAGTGGCGTGATCTCAGCTCACTGCAACCTCCACCTCCCAGGTTCAAGCAATTCTCCTGCCTCAGCCTCCCAAGTAGCTGGGACTACAGGTGAATGCCACCACACCCAGCTAATTTTTGTATTTTTGGTAGAGATGGGGTTTCACCCTGTTGGCCAGGCTGGTCTTGAACTCTTGACCCCAGGTGATCCACCCGCCTTGGCCTCCCAAAGTGCTGGGATTACAGGCAAGAGCATCCTTCTTTATTAAAACAAGACTGCCTTGTGCAGCTTTTAAAAACAGCCTTTGAGACCTTTTTTTAGCATGTATGTTTATCCTCACAGGTAATTTTAGAGGTGAGAAAATTGTAGCTCTTAAAATATTTTTATTTATTTATTTATTTTTGAGATGGAGTCTCGCTCTGTCACCCAGGCTGGAGTGCAGTGGCGCAATCTCAGCTCACTGCAAGCTCCGCCTCCCGGGTTCACACCATTCTCCTGCCTCAGCCTCCCGAGTAGCTGGGACTACAGGTGCCCGCCACCACGCCCTAATTTTTTTTTGTATTTTTAGTAGAGACGGGGTTTCACCGTGTTTGCCAGGATGGTCTCGATCTCCTGACCTCGTGATCCACCCGCCTCGGCCTCCCAAAGTGCTAGGATTACAGGCGTGAGCCACCGTGCCCGGCCGATTGTAGCTCATTTTTAAGGGAGTAATTAATTTAACAATGTAGTGCAGTGAGATTTTTATATTTGTAATCTGTGCTGATTATTGTAATTGAATAAAATTTCAACATGGCAAAGTCTTATCAAGTTTTGATATATTTTTGTTTTTATACAGTTGGATCCTTATGACTATGAAATGATTGAAGTTGTCTTGAAAGTTATAGAACGAGCTGATGAAAAGATAACCAATATTAATATTAATCAGGTATGACAAATATATCAAAGATGTAAAAATCATCTTTCTGCTTTTATTTGGATCATAAATCATATCATTATCCAGGGCCTTTCCAAATTATCTATTGAATTCCCTTTAAACTCTGTGGTTTATTTTAGGTTTTTAAAAATCTTTACAAATCTTTAAAAAAAGAAAAAGCTTTTCATGACATTCCTATTTTATCACTTATCTTCATCCTTTTTTTGCTGTTTTGAGGTGATTTAAATAACCTCTCCTGCTGTCGAAGAGTATGAAGTCACGACAGAACTAATTGTGAAGAATTAAGGCAACATTTGCCATGTAGGAAGTGAAAAAGGCCATGGGACTGAGAGTTAGGTCAGCTCTGTGTATTAATGGGTAGGTCCAAGACCTACTCAATTATGTCTCAGTACTTTCATTAACTTCTTCATCGTTTCTGAATTTTGGTCATAGTGGCTTTTATACTTTTTAATTTGATTTTAGAAATTAATATTTTAGAAATATTTTAATATGTTAATAAGACTTATTATATAAGAAAATATATCAATTCAAAAGATTATACAAAGTTCCCTAATATAAAATATAAACATAGGAAAGATAAGAGCGTAGAGAATTTAGATCTGTAGCCTCTATATTTAAAATGAAATCAAGTATTTTGAATTATATCTCAAATTATTTGAAGAGCAGATAACTGTCAAGCTCTTATTTACAAAACATCTACCAACAACAGGGCACCAGTGGTTTCTCCTCATAGGATTCCTTTAATCATTGTATATAAATTATAGTTTAGATGAATAATGTTAAAGAGAATACTAGAAAAGGTTTTGATCCTCTTTCTGAAAACAAGATGGTCTCAGGAATGGAAACTTTTGATGGTATACTGTTAGATGATTTTATGACAGTTTAGGATTGGGTTACTCTTACTGGACAAAAGTTTTTTATTTTAATATAGGCATTGAGTATTCTGAAACATTTGAAGTCATACAGAAGAATTTCTCCTCCCGTGGATCTAGAATATCAGTATATGTTGGAACATGTCATAACTTTGCCATCAGCTGCCCAAACTAGACTGCCTTTTCACCTGATATTCTTTGGCACAGCACAGAACTTCTGGAAAATTCTCTGTATGTGTTCATTAACTTTTTATGAATTTTACTGGATAGCCAAATTTTTTTTCTTAAGCAAATCATACTTTCCTTGTTTCCTTTCTAGCTACAGAACTCAGTGAAGAATCTTTCCCAACATTGCTCTTAATTTCGAAATTAATGAAGGTAATGGGTTAAAACATTGTAAGACATTTCTGTATCCTGTAATTAATTCTGACCCCGTATAGAAGATTTTTCTGCTGCTTTCATGTAAAACCTTATATGTGAATATGTGCTTCAGCCATAAACCTTCCTTTTCTTTGAAGTTCTCTCTGGACACTCTGTACGTGTCTACAGCAAAACACGTTTTCGAAAAAAAACTGAAGCCAAAGCTCCTGAAGTTAACACAAGCTAAATCCTCAACACTGATTAACAAGGAAATAACTAAGATCACGCAGACCATCGAATCCTACTTACTCTCTATAGTCAACCCAGAGTGGGCTGTAGCTATTGCCATCAGCCTTGCCCAGGATATCCCTGAAGGTAAGAGCTCTTCTTTTAAAATTGTAGTTAAAAAAAAAAAAAAAAAAAAGTACTCTTTTTGCATCTTTAAGGAGAAGCAGGATGGTAGTTTTCAAATGTATTTGCTTGCTCTCTTAACTGTGGTGAATGCTGAAACGCTCAAGGGCAGTGGGCATGGGCAGGGAGGCAGGCAATTTCCAACTTGTCCTTGTGCCTTCTTTGGGATGTGACCTTTGCTAGGAATAGGCAGTGATGGGTACTTTTAATATCCAATCACACTTTCTTTTTTTTTTTTGAGATGGAGTCTTGCTCTGTCGCCAGGCTGGAGTGTAGTGGCATGATCTTGGCTCACCGCAACCTCCACCTCCCGGGTCCAAGTGATTCTCCTGCCTCAGTCTCCCGAGTAGCTGGGACTACAGGTGCGCGCCACCATGCCCAGCTAATTTTTGTATTTTTAGTAGAGATGGGGTTTCACCATGTTGGCCAGGATGATCTCGATCTCTTGACCTCGTGATCCGCCCGCCTCGGCCTCCCAAAGTGCTGGGATTACAGGCGTGAGCCACTGCACCTGGCCCAATCGCACTTTCAATGAGGAATCTTTAGATAGTCTCACATAACCAAACAGGTGCACAAGCATAGGCACTCACTGCTACATTTTTGGTTGTAACAAAAGTTGAAAGTGACTTTTTAAAAAATGCTCAGGTCAGGAACTGGTTAGAAAATAGGGTGTATTCATAGAACGAAATATTATGGGGCTGATTTGGAGAGATATCCAAGATATGAAGTGAGAACAGCAAATTATACTAGAATATGTATGGTATTACCCATTAGGGTTAAGATGCACATGCATGCATGTGTGAACACAGACTGACAAACACACACAGAAAACTCCTAAAGGCATATAAGAATCTAGAGAATAGGAATGGAATCTGATGAGAGGGCCCTGGTGGGCTTTTTTTTTTTTTTTTTAAACAGAGTCTTGCTCCGTCGCCCAGTTTGGAGTGCAGTGGCGTGATCTTGGCTCACTGCAACCTCTGCCTCAGCCTCTCGAGTAGCTGGGACTACAGGCATGCACCACCATGCCCAGCTAATTTTTGTATTTTCAGTAGAGACAGGGTTCTTCCGTGTTGGCCAGGGTGGTCTCAAACTCCTGACCTCAGGCGATCCACTTGCCTTGGCCTCCCAAAGTGCTGGGATTACAAATATGAGCCACTGTGCCCAGCCATGAGTATGCATTTTTGTAATTTTTAAAAAGTTGCTAATTTGACCAAAATACATTTTCTTGAAAAGATTAAGATTTGCCTGTAAATCTTTATTTATTTATTTATTTATTTTAGGTTCCTTCAAGATGTCTGCTTTGAAATTCTGCCTTTATTTAGCTGAGAGATGGCTACAGAATATCCCATCGCAGGTGTGTCTGAACTATCAGATTGGCGGCTTCTCTTCTTCCTAATTAAATTGTACTAGCTTAATTTACCTTCTCATGCTGCCCTGGTGCCTAAAATGGAGAAGGAAGACCAAGGCTTTATGTAGATGCTTAGGAACATAACTGAGGAAGCGGGGAGGGATTGTGATTGATAAAGATGGATGCTTGGCTTCAACTGAGGCTTACAAAGTAAGATTTTCTTTTTGCTTGGAATTGTTTAAAAGGACGAAAAACGTGAAAAAGCCGAGGCTTTGTTGAAGAAGCTTCATATCCAGTACCGGCGATCGGGCACAGAAGCTGTGCTCATAGCCCACAAGCTGAACACTGAGGAATATTTAAGAGTGATCGGAAAGCCAGCACATCTTATTGTCAGTCTCTACGAACATCCTAGCATCAATCAAAGAATTCAGAATTCATCTGGCACAGATTATCCTGGTGAGGACAAAACAATTTTTTTGTTGTCCAAGAAAAGCTATTATTTTGATTCTCAGTTTTATGTATATATGTACGTGTACATATATATTACTTACATATGCTTATATATGTATATACTTAAACATACTTATATGTGTATGCATGTGCATATATACACATACACATATAAGTATTCAATATAAATATTTAAAACTTGAGTTTTTCTTTTCTTTATTTTGAATATCTTAGATATTCATGCAGCAGCTAAAGAAATAGCCGAAGTCAATGAAATTAATTTGGAAAAAGTCTGGGACATGTTGTTGGAAAAATGGCTATGCCCTTCAACAAAACCTGGTGAAGTAAGTACTTGCTGCCCAAGAGCATCTGGAGTTGAGTATGCACCGATGGCTTCTTCTCAAAGGCTAAATATTTATCCCACATGATACAGCCTTCTAATTAGGAGCACAGACTCTTCAAAGAAGGAAGTTTCTTTGTTTGTTTTGTTTTTGAGATGGAGTCTTGCTTGTTGCCCAGGCTGGAGTGCAATGGCGCGGTCTCGGCTCACTGCAACCTCTGCCTCCTGGGTGCAAGTGATTCTCCTGCCTCAGCCTCCCGAGTAGCTGGGATTATAGGCGCCTGCTACCACACCCAGCTGATTTTTGTATTTTTGGTAGAGACGGGGTTTCACCATGTTGGTCAGACTAACCTCGAAGTCCTGACCTTGTGATCCTCCTGCCTCAGCCTCTCAAAGTGCTGGGATTACAGGCGTGAGCCACCGCACCTGGCCTCTTTTGTTTGTTTTTTAAAGACAGAGTTTCGCTCTGTCACCCTGGCAAGTGCAATGGCACAATCACGGCTTACTGCAGACTCGAATTCCTAGGCTCAAGCAGTCCTCCCCACCTCAGCCTCCCGAGTAGCTGGGACTACACGTGTGCATCACCATGTGTGGCTAATGTTTTGTTTTTTTTGTTTGTTTGTTTTGTAGAGACAGGGTCTCTCACTTTGTTGGCCAGGCGGGTCTCAAACTCCTGGCCTCAAGTGAGCCTCCCGCCTCGATTTCCCAAAATGCTGGGATTACAGGCATAAGCCACTATGCCTGTCTGGAACTTTTGTTCATTATATTACCCTCTGTTATCTGATAAGTTTTAAAGAGATTGTTTACTTTTTTTTTTTTTGGATACAGAGTCTTACTCTGTCATCCAGTCTGGAGTGCAGTGGCATGATCTCAGCAACCTCTGCCGAGGTTCAAGAGATTCTCCCTCCTCAGCTTCCCGAGTAGCTGGGGTTACAGGTGTGCGCCACTATGGCCAGCTAATTTTTGTATTTTTAGTAGAGTTGGGGTTTCACCATGTTGGCCAAGCTGGTCTTGAACTCCCGACCTCAGGTGATCCGCCCGCCTTGGCCTCCCAAAGTGTTGGGATTACAGACGTGAGCCACCACGCCTGGCCTGTGGTTGCTTACTTTTTGTTTAAATATTGTTTTGTAGCTGTTTTACCTTTCAGTTGATGCTGTCTTGTATGAAAGAAATGGCCTGTTCTTTTACTCAGATTCATGTGATTAACTTTTTGTTTTGAAATAATTTAAAATGTACACAAAAATGCAAAAATAGTAAAAAAAGAATTCCTATATACACCTTTCACCCAGATCCATGAATTTTTAACATTTTGCCATATTTGCTTCATCTCTCCTCTATAATTGATACACTTACAATATTTTTCTGAACCATTGGAGAGTGAATTGCACGTGGCATACCCCCTTACCCCCTGAATATTTTAAAGGTGTATTTCCCAAGAACAGGATTTTCTCTAATCCAACCATAATATAATTATCAAAATCAGAAATTTAATGGTGATATAATTGAATTTATGGTCCATTTTGCAGTTACACCTATTGTCCTAATAACGTTTTTTATATAAGCAGTTTTCTCCTCCAGGTCCAGGATCTTGTCTAGGACTATGTCTTGCATTTGTTGGTCATGTCTCTAGTCTGTTTTTTTTTTTTTTTTGACACAGAGTCTGGCTCCATTGCTCAGGCTGGAGTGCAGTGGTACAATATCAGCTCACTGCAACCCCCACCTCCTGGGTTCAAGCGAGTCTCATGTCTCAGCCTCCCGAGTAGCTGGGATTACAGGCGCCCGCCACCATGCCCAGCTAATTTTTGTACTTTTAGTAGAGATGGGGTTTCACCATGTTGGCCGGGCTGGTCTCGAACTCCTGGCCTCATATGTTCCTTCCACCTTGGCCTCCCAAAGTGCTGGTATTACAGGCGTGAGCCACCGTGCTTGGCCTCTAGTCTGTTTTAATCTGTAACAGTTCTGTGACTTTTTCTTGTCTTTTATGATATTGACATTTTTGAAGAGTGAAATCCAGCTGTTTCATAAGCTGCCCTCCAATTTGCGCTTGTCTAATACTGCCTCATGGTAATACTCAAATTACTTATTTTTAGCATCATACTGCATAAGTTGTGTTGTGCCCTCCTCAGGGTATGACATTTGGAGGCACATGAGGTCCCTTTGCCCTCACAGGTGATGTTAATTTAGGTAACTTGGTTACGGTGTTGTCTGTTTCTCTACTCCATAATTACTATTTTTCCTTTTGTAATTATTAGAGGAAATATTTTAGGATGATACAACATTCCATTGCTCTTCCAACTCCTTTCCTCTACCCCTGCATACCTGATTTATTGATGTTTTTGAAGAGCACAGGCCAGTTGGTTTATAAAATATTTCGTTTTGGGTCTGCTAATGTTTCTTGTGATTTGATTCAGGTTATGTGCTTTTGGCAACAATACTGTATAGGTGATGTATTACTTTCAAAGGATCACACCAGGAAGCACATAATGTCAGTTTTTAAGAAATAGCATCATTAACATCTAAAATTTAAGATAGGATTCAGCAAATCCAGATCTTCTGTATCATTTCTTCTGAATTTTCAGGCAGAACTTGAGGTAGATTCTATAATTCCTATATCCACCTAGGCAGATATTCTTGGGGGAACAAAATCTATTTGTAAACAAATAGTGTAATATGACATTAGGGTTTTGTTTGTTTGTTTGCGATAGGGTCTCATTCAGCCACCCAGGCTAGAGCAGTGGCATGATCTCAGTTCACTACAGCCTCTGCCTCCCCGGCTCAAGTGATTCTCATGCCTCAGTCTCC